>NC_054741.1:32294509-33006509 GCF_018143015.1 Lytechinus variegatus
ATTCCAACTTTGAACAAGAACGACAATAAAATTACAGTTTCCGTTTCATGTTATGTTTTCACTTTTTTAGGGGGTGGCAAATTAAGCTATGCGCTCCACATTTATCTTTATTTATTAAAAATAAGGTAATACGAATACCTAAATATGGATTTTCTTAAGCTAACAATAAATATTGCAATTTGTAACTTGATTTAACTTCCGTAATGAAGATTGACAAGGGTAAAGGCCACTCGATGATTTGATGGTAAAGTATCTTGGGATTCCCAGAATTGGTCATGCATTTCTTAGGATCTTGCTTAGGATTACTTGAGGCCAGAAACTTCTAAGATGAACTACAATTCTGTGGCCCGGTTATTCGGTTTTCTCATTTTAACTGTGACCAAGAACGACAATAAAAATGACAGTTGGCCGTTTCCTGTTCTATTTTTAACTTTTTTCATTGGGGGGATTAAGAAATGCGTTCCACATTAATCTTTAAAAAAAAATGATATACGAATACCTTGATATGGATGTTCCTAAGCTAACAAAATAAGTATTGCAACTTGTAAATTAATTTTAACTTCCGTAACGAAGATTGACAGAGTTAAATGCCATCGAGAGAATTTAATGGTAGACTATCTTTGGATTCCCAGCACTGGTCATGCATTGCTTAGGATCTCAGGTTATGGATGAAACTTATTTTATGGTTGCCTCATTCAAATTATGAACATTATACTGAACAAAAGATGTGCAATGATTTTTATGGTACTTTTTGTTATATGTTATTTGGTAAAATCCTGCTTCTGAAAAACAATATTGGATATTTTTCCATAATGTTAATCAAGTATACCTGAACATTATGCCAGAGTTTCAGGTCACATGACCAAAATCAAAGGTCATTTAAGGTTATGAACTTTTGCAATTTTGGGGGTATTTATGGAATTGGCATCATAACTTTAAAACATTTGTGGATCTAGTTCATGAAACTTGGATATAAGAGCAACCTTCTATTTCTGAATATCATATGCGAGTTTCAGATCACATGGCCAAGGTCAAGGATCATTTATTTTTTGTAGACCATGTTGGGGGAATCAATATCAAAATCTTAACCAAGGTTAAGTTTTTAAAATGTCATCATAACTTGGACAGTATATTGACCTAGTTCATGAAACTTAGACCTAATTGTAATGGTGTATCACTAAAGATCCTGCCTGAGGAACAGGAGACAAGACCAAGGTCAAAGGTCGTTTCTGTCAACGAACTCGAACCAAGTTATAGAATTGTCATCATAAGTTTAAAAGTCTTATGGATCTAGTACATGCAACTTTGACAGAGCAACCATGTATCCCTGAAAATGTGCAAGTTTCAGATCACATGATCAAGATCAAAGGTCATTTAAGGTCAGTGAATTTTCGCTGTGTTGGGAGTATTTGTTGAATTGGCATTATACATGTAACTTAGAAAGTGTATGGATCTAGCTCATGAAACATAGACATAAGGGTAATCAAGTATGAATGATTGTTTTGCACTCATCCAAGGTCACATGATCCTGGTCTAAGGTCATTTTGGGTCATTGGACATCCAATTTTATTATTATATTAGTGTTCTCTTTGTGAATAATTATTCAATAGCTGTTTTAGAAGTCAGCGCTGCTGCTATATCAAATTGCGTAATGCAGGCGAGACTGCCAGAGGCGTTCCACTTGTTAAATTTGTTTAGAGATTCTTTAAAGAAATTCTTCACAAATGTAGTATCTTTACTTCTCATGTAGTTTCTTCTTACTTTTTTTTTTATCTTTCTACTTTCTTTCATTTACAAGACTTTTTCAATCATAATTCTAACTGGTAAATATAGTGAGTCATGAGATGTATATAAACTTTGTCTAGAAAGACAATTTGCATTAGAATTTTTTCCAGTCATTTTCCAAATCTCTATTCTAATTTCCATTTTGTTGTAGTTGACAACACTCCACCAGATATTCAAAACTGCCCTCCTCAAGTCAATGAAGAAATTGGCTTTGGTGCAACATCTGGTGTGGTTGCATGGCCAATTGTATTTGCATCTGACAATTCTGGTCAACTTGAGGTTCCCAGTCTTTCGCATAACAACGGGGGTATCTTCCCCTTAGGCACCACAGCTGTTACGATTGAGTTCAGAGATCTTTCTGGCAATACAGCCGTATGTTCCTTCACGGTCACTGTAACAGCACAAGGTAATTCCTGTGATTTAAAGTTTGAGTCTTAAACAATGTATTTTACATGCTCTATAACAATTTGAGTTGAAAGAGGCTTTTGAAAAAATTGTTATCAAAACAGAAACAGGCAGAGCAGAACATGCAATGTAAAGGATTTAAAGAAACAAACCCTTTTCTTACCCTGAATTCATTTAGACTGGACTCTAGAATAATGAAGTGTGATTGTATGCTTAATATTTTGTTGGGAAGGGTTTATTACACTGCCTATATGAGGGCCTTGATTTTGAACTATCAGATGTTTGCATATCATTGCCCTCTGCAGAGGGTTTATTGTGGCTTATATTTTCGGGTCATGTGTTTGTCGATATTGTTTTTGTTCTGTGTATGAATAAAAAAAACTGTTCGATGAATTTGATAAGTGTATCATTGCGGGCTTATGTCTAGGTTTAGGTTCATTTTCTTTAAGTCTGTGTCAACTTGAGTAAATACTTTTGAAGAATGACATCCTGTATTAAAATGCATAGTGCATAAATTTTAGGACTGATAATAATGACTATACTTTGGTCACTCAACATTGCAATTATTTCATATGATTGAATTTATTCTTCTATGTGCTTTTTTCCCAATGTTCCTTTATTTAATTGTATTCATCAAATAATTCTAATGATTAAAAGATTTAGAAAAAAACTATATAATTTGGTTGGCGGGAAAGGCTGATTATACAATTAGAAGATGTTGCATTCAGTTCTTCTAATGATTTTTGTCATTTTAGTTTTTTGTCTTTGTTTCAAAATATTAGAATTGTAATTTTTCTGTATTTCAAGGATTATACATACATGTAATTACTCAATTAACTGTATGACTTTAATCTTCATACTTCTCAATTCACAGCTGATAACATACCACCTGTTGTAAATTGCCCTCCGGACGTTACTGAAACAGTTGAATTAGGCACTTCTTCCAGACAAGTATCCTTTGATACTCCCGTGGTTAGTGATAATTCTGGAAGCTTCAGCCTTGTACAAGCAAGTCATCAACCTGGAGATAGCTTTACCACAGGAACAACAAGAGTCACCTACACCTATGCTGATGGAAGCGGAAATATAGCTTCTTGCTCATTTGTAATCAACATAATAGCTGGTATGTCCATTGTCTCTTTTGGGAAATCTTGTTGGTCATAATTTCTGATAGATGCTTGTATAAGATACAGGTATATGCTTTATTATTTTATAATTTTATGAAAGTAAGCTGTTTTCACATACTGGTAGTTTAACTTACCACTTCAATATGGTGATAATAGGCCATGGATAAGGTTTTTACTATGCTGTTGCCATGGTACACAATCAGTTAAAACATTTTTTGTCACAAAATTTTCAAAAATTAAGCACATAAGTATGATATCATAGACATATATTGAACTTTTGAGATATGTACAAATCTTTTGACCTTGCACTTATTGTCATTTTCTACTCTCCACCCAGATGTAGTTAATGGTTACCCGGTAGGAAGAAATTCCTTGAATGCTTAAGTGTCCAATCAGGTTGGGCATGCTAAACTTTGGGTAATAATAATGTCATCATGTTAAGCAGGACCCGCAGGGTGAACAGTTTTGGAACTGAAGGGACTAACCTTTGAATATATGAGGTTATTATTATTCATTAATTCTCTAGTGATTTACCTCTATGTCAGCCAGGTATTATTTTCACTATAGAAATTGCTCTGTTTTACCTAATACAGTGGATCGTGTACCTCCACAAGTAACATGCCCGCCTGATGAAGTATATGACGTTGAAGTGCCATTGAGTGGAAGAACAGTTACTTTTGGCACTGCAACAGCAATTGACTTTTCTACTGTATCTCTGGTCAGTGTTACACCTCAGACTGGAACTTTCTTCTCCACGGGATCAACTACAGTGACATACACTTACAGAGATACCAGCAACAATGAGGCTTCCTGCAGTTTCTTGGTCACTATTAATTCAGGTAGGAGTACTGACACTTTAATTCGATGGATTTACTATGTAGTGCGCCATCTATCAGTTGCTGTAAACAGTTATTCGTAATGTCTTTTTTCTTCATAATGCAAGATGAGGGTTTTTATTCATAATCTTTACTATATAGGGTTATTTTTCTGATTGAATGCAAATCATCAATCCAAAATCAGAGTTTGATACTGAATTAGAAAAATTGTCAATAATTTATCTATTATTTGCTAATCATAAGAAATATTGAGAGCCATGGGTCAGAGTTGCGATTCTTTATAAGATTTGAGGGTACTTTATTCATTCAATGTTAGGGTCAATATTAATGTTATAAGAGATATGAAATAGAAGAGGGGTGCCTGTTATAATTAGAAAAGTGGTCAATAGTAATTGGTCATGATGAAAGGAGTGAGACACAAGTCATACTTGTAGATAGTCCCTTTTTTAGATAGGAATAAGAGCATCACTAATGGGTATAGAGGGTTGATTTTTATGATTGAGGTTAACAGTTGCTTTTAATTCTATAAAGGACAGGGAAGGCTGAAATCAGAGGAATACATCCCTTAAAATGTTTTGTCCTATATTTTTACAATGCAAAATCCTTAATGGCCTCTTTTTGTGTGGATAGCGACCATGCAATTTTTGAGATCACATTTCCGACACTTACCGAAATTGCAGTTAGGAAGTTACTTGACATTTTGAAAGTGTATGTCATGTCCAAAATTGCTTGAAGACTTGATTTCAAGTGCAAATCCTTTGGCCTTGCATTTATTGTCATTTTATACTCTTCACCCAGATGTAGTTAATGGTTACCCGGAAGGAAGAAATTCCTTGATTGCCCAATCAGTTTGGGCATGCTAAACTTTGGCTAATAATAATATCATCATGTTAATCAGGACCTGCTGGTTGAACAGTTTTTGGAACTGAAGGGACTAACCTTTGAATATATGAGGTTATTATTATTCATTAATTCTCTAGTGATGTACATGTACATCAGCCAGGTATTAGTTTCACTATAGAAATTGCTCTGTTTTACCCAATACAGTGGATCGTGTACCTCCACAAGTAACATGCCCGCCTGATGAAGTATATGACGTTGAAGTGCCATTGAGTGGTAGAACAGTTACTTTTGGCACTGCAACAGCAATTGACTTTTCTGCTGTATCTCTGGTCAGTGTTACACCTCAGACTGGAACTTTCTTCTCCACGGGATCAACTACAGTGACATACACTTACAGAGATGCCAGCAACAATCAGGCTTCCTGCAGTTTCTTGGTCACTATTAATTCAGGTAGGAGTACTGACACTTCAATTCGATGGATTCACTATGTAGTGCGCCATCTATCAGTTGCTGTAAACAGTCTAAACTGTGGGGTCGACATCGCGCGCAGGTGCAGGTAGCGCACAGTGCTAATGCTTTGAAATGAAAACCATAATGGCAAGAATTTCCTCAAAACGGTCTAAATTTTTGCAAAAAAATGCAGGAAAATTTCTCTCCTACCTCCTGGACCTTTGTAAACACCATATCCGGACGAGCTGCATCGGCCAGTGCTGAATAATAGCATGCATGCATTCACTGTATTACTCGCACTTGCAACAGATATGAACTTGTTTCACATGATGCATTGTGAATTTCGGCCTGTATGCTGCAAGGGATAGTTGGTCCACCGTATTGTGAATCCACCAAATTTGCTAGGGTTTGTTGTAACATGGTGTCTTTTCAACAACAAAAAACGTTGTATGTGTGAAAGTGGGGGATTTTGTACTGAGGTTGAAAATTTATCAAGTCCCAAAATTGATAAAAAAGTAGTGTGTCTGACCAATAAAAATGAAAAATGATCATCCTTGTATAAGTGAAGGAGGTATTAAAGGATGGCCATACTTTTCCAGATATGTAAGCATTTTACTACATCTTGGTAGCCATTTGAAAGTCTTGTGAGGATTATCTTGAGACCAGCCTTCATTTTAACGAAACTATGGGATATAACATTAGAATTGTTTAATAAGAAAAACATAAAGGATACTATGGTATGTTCATGATATCATTTGGGTAATCTGGTTAGTCTTAATTAATGATTGTTACATGTATAAGCACCTTAAATATTGTTGTATGCTTCATTAATTCCTAAGTTCATCAAACAAAGAGGTTTTCAATTGTTGGATGTTTGACTTACCACTTTAATATGTTGATAATCAGCCATGAATATTAGCTTTTCAACTATTCCATTACTACAGTGCACAATCAGTTCAAACAATTTTTTCATGAAATCATTGATGGAAGAGGAAGAATTTATTGTATACATGTAGTACATGTATGTAAGTATCATATCACAGACAGATCTGAAACTTTTGAGAATACACATCACTTTTTGTCTGAATTTCAAATACCCTCTTACGAAATGACTTTTGGGATCGTTTTTCATATTGATTTTCACTCAGTCTTGCAAAAGTTTGTAGTATATGGTTTACAGTAGAGTAGATTTTCAAACCATTAGGTTTTCATTACAGCATCTTTATAGGAGCCCCCAAATTTCTTTTTGTTTCGCCTGCATAGCAGAGCAAGACTGTATGTAGACACCACTTTTCCGATGGCGGCTTTGCCAACATTGAAATCTGAACCAAGGTTGAGTTTTTGAAATGTCATAATAACTTAGAAAGCATATAGACCAAGTTCATGAAACTTGGACATATGGTTAATCAAGTATCACTGAATGTCCTGTCCAAGTTTCAGGTCACATGATGAAGTTCAAAGTTCATGTGAGGTCAATAAATTTTGGCCACATAGGGGGTATTTGTTGAATTACCATCCTATCTCTGTAAGTTTATTGGTCTAGTTCATAAACAGTGGAAATAAGAGTAACCATGTATCACTGAACATCTTGTGCGAGTTATAGTAGTTTTCAAAGTCAGCACTGCTGCTATGTTAAATCGCGTGATGCAGGTGAGACGGCCAGAGGCATTCCACTTGTTGAAATGTCATCATAACTTAGAAAGTATATAGACGTAGTTCATGAAACTTAGACCTAATTGTAATGGTGTATCACTAAAGATCTGCCTGAGGAACAGGAGACAAGACCAAGGTCAAAGGTCACTTAGGGTCAACGAACTCTGACCATGTTCGGGGTATTTATAGAATTGTCATCATAAGTTTAAAAGTCTTATGGATCTCGTACATGCAACTTTGACAGAGCAACCATGTATCCCTGAATATCATGTGTAAGTTTCAGATCACATAACCAAGATCAAAGGTCATTTAAGGTCAGTGAATTCTGGCTGTGTTGGGAGTATTTGTTGAATTGGCATTATACAAGTAACTTAGAAAGTGTATGGATCTAGCTCATGAACCATAGACGTAAGGGTAATCAAGTATGAATGATTGTTTTGCACTCATCTTAGGTCGGCTGATCATGGTCTAAGGTCATTTTTGGTCATTGGACATTTAATTTTATTATAATGTTAGTGTTTTCTTTTGTGAATAATTATTCAATAGCTGTTTTAGAAGTCAGCACTGCTGCTATATTAAATTGCATAATGCAGGCGAGACTGCCAGAGGCCTTCCACTTGTTTAATTTGTTTAGAGATTCTTTAAAGAAATTCTCCACAAATGTAGTATCTTTACTTCTCATGTAGTTTCTTCTTACTTTTTTTTATCTTTCTACTTTCTTTCATTTACAAGACTTTTTCAATCATAATTCTAACTGGTAAATATAGTGAGTCATGAGATGTATATAAACTTTGTCTAGAAAGACAATTTGCATTAGAATTTTTCCAGTCATTTTCCAAATCTCTATTCTAATTTCCATTTTGTTGTAGTTGACAACACTCCACCAGATATTCAAAACTGCCCTCCTCAAGTCAATGAAGAAATTGGCTTTGGTGCAACATCTGGTGTGGTTGCATGGCCAATTGTATTTGCATCTGACAATTCTGGTCAACTTGAGGTTCCCAGTCTTTCGCATAACAACGGGGGTATCTTCCCCTTAGGCACCACAGCTGTTACCATTGAGTTCAGAGATCTTTCTGGCAATACAGCCGTATGTTCCTTCACGGTCACTGTAACAGCACAAGGTAATTCCTGTGATTTAAAGTTTGAGTCTTAAACAATGTATTTTACATGCTCTATAACAATTTGAGTTGAAAGAGGCTTTTGAAAAAATTGTTATCAAAACAGAAACAGGCAGAGCAGAACATGCAATGTAAAGGATTTAAAGAAACAAACCCTTTTCTTACCCTGAATTCATTTAGACTGGACTCTAGAATAATGAAGTGTGATTGTATGCTTAATATTTTGTTGGGAAGGGTTTATTACACTGCCTATATGAGGGCCTTGATTTTGAACTATCAGAAGTTTGCATATCATTGCCCTCTGCAGAGGGTTTATTGTGGCTTATATTTTTGGGTCATGTGTTTGTCGATATTGTTTTTGTTCTCTATATGAATAAAAAACTGTTCGATGAATTTGATAAGTGTATAATTGCGGGCTTATGTCTAGGTTTAGGTTCATTTTCTTTAAGTCTGTGTCAACTTGAGTAAATACTTTTGAAGAATGACATCCTGTATTAAAATGCATAGTGCATGAATTTTATGACCAATAATAATGACTATACTTTGGGCTCTCGAACATTGCAATTATTTCATATGATTGAATTTATTCTTCTATGTGCTTTTTTCCCAATGTTCCTTTATTTAATTGTATTCATCAAATAATTCTAATGATTAAAAGATTTAGAAAAAAACTATATAATTTGGTTGGCGGGAAAGGCTGATTATACAATTAGAAGATGTTGCATTCAGTTCTTCTAAGGATTTTTGTCATTTTAGTTTTTTGTCTTTGTTTCAAAATATTAGAATTGTAATTTTTCTGTATTTCAAGGATTATACATACATGTAATTACTCAATTAACTGTATGACTTTAATCTTCATACTTCTCAATTCACAGCTGATAACATACCACCTGTTGTAAATTGCCCTCTGGACATTACTGAAACAGTTGAATTAGGCACTTCTTCCAGACAAGTATCCTTTGATACTCCCGTGGTTAGTGATAATTCTGGAAGCTTCAGCCTTGTACAAGCAAGTCATCAACCTGGAGATAGCTTTACCACAGGAACAACAAGAGTCACCTACACCTATGCTGATGGAAGCGGAAATATAGCTTCTTGTTCATTTGTAATCAACATAATAGCTGGTATGTCCATTTTCTCTTTTGGGAAATCTTGTTGGTCATAATTTCTGATAGATGCTTGTATAAGAACAGCTAATACAGGTATATGCTTTATTATTTTATAATTTTATGAAAGTAAGCTGTTTTCACATACTGGTAGTTTAACTTACCACTTCAATATGGTGATAATAGGCCATGGATAAGGTTTTTAACTATCCTGTTGCTATGGTACACAATCAGTTAAAACATTTTTTATCACAAAATTTTCAAAAATTAAGCACATACGTATCATATCATAGACATATATTGAACTTTTGAGATATGTACAAATTCATGTACAAATCTTTTGACCTTGCACTTATTGTCATTTTCTACTCTCCACCCAGATGTAGTTAATGGTTACCCGGTAGGAAGAAATTCCTTGAATGCTTAAGTGTCCAATCAGGTCGGGCATGCTAAACTTTGGGTAATAATAATGTCATCATGTTAAGCAGGACCCGCAGGGTGAACAGTTTTGGAACTGAAGGGACTAACCTTTGAATATATGAGGTTATTATTATTATTCATTAATTCTCTAGTGATTTACCTCTATGTCAGCCAGGTATTATTTTCACTGTAGAAATTGCTCTGTTTTACCTAATACAGTGGATCGTGTACCTCCACAAGTAACATGCCCGCCTGATGAAGTATATGACGTTGAAGTGCCATTGAGTGGAAGAACAGTTACTTTTGGCACTGCAACAGCATTTGACTTTTCTACTGTATCTCTGGTCAGTGTTACACCTCAGACTGGAACTTTCTTCTCCACGGGATCAACTACAGTGACATACACTTACAGAGATACCAGCAACAATGAGGCTTCCTGCAGTTTCTTGGTCACTATTAATTCAGGTAGGAGTACTGCCACTTCAATTCGATGGATTCACTATGTAGTGCGCCATCTATCAGTTGCTGTAAACAGTTATTCGTAATGTCTTTTTTATTCATAATGCAAGATGAGGGTTTTTATTCATAATCTTTACTATAGGGTTATTTTTCTGATTGAATGCAAATCATCAATCCAAAATCAGAGTTTGATACTGAATTAGAAAAATTGTCAATAATTTATCTATTATTTGCTAATCATAAGAAATATTGAGTGCCATGGGTCAGAGTTGCAATTCTTTATAAGGTTTGAGGGTACTTTATTCATTCAATGTTAGGGTCAAAATTAATGTTAAAAGAGATAGAAAATAGAAGAGGGGTGCCTGTTATAATGAGAAAAGTGGTCAATAGTAATTGGTCATGATGAAAGGAGTGAGACACAAGTCATACTTGTAGATAGTCCCTTTTTTAGATAGGAATAAGAGCATCACTAATGGGTATAGAGGGTTGATTTTTATGATTGAGGTTAACAGTTGCTTTTAATTCTATAAAGCACAGGGAAGGCTGAAATCAGAGGAATACATCCCTTAAAATGTTTTGTCCTATATTTTTACAATGCAAAATCCTTAGCCTCTTTTTGTGTCATGCAATTTTTGAGATCACATTTCCGACACCCGAAATTGCAGTTATGAAGTTACTTGACATTTTGTAAGTGTATGTCATGTCCAAAATTGCTTGAAGACTTGATTTCAAGTGCAAATCCTTTGGCCTTGCATTATTGTCATTTTATACTCTTCACCCAGATGTAGTTAATGGTTACCTGGAAGGAAGAAATTCCTTGATTGCCCAATCAGTTTGGGCATGCTAAACTTTGGCTAATAATAATATCATCATGTTAAGCAGGACCCGCTGGGTGAACAGTTTTTTGAAATGAAGTGACTAACCTTGGTAAATATGAGGTTATTATTATTATTCATGCATGCACTTCAAATCCTAGTGATTTACCTGTATGTTAGCCAGGTAGTGTTTTTTTACTATAGAAATTGCATTGTTTTACCCAATACAGTGGATCGTGTACCTCCACAAGTAACATGTCCGGCTGATGAAGTATATGACATTGAAGTGCCTTTGAGTGGAAGAACAGTTACTTTTGGCACTGCAACAGCAATTGACTTTTCTGCTGTATCTCTGGTCAGTGTTACACCTCAGACTGGAACTTTCTTCTCCACGGGATCAACTACAGTGACATACACTTACAGAGATACCAGCAACAATCAGGCTTCCTGCAGTTTCTTGGTCACTGTTAATTCAGGTAGGAGTACTGATACTTCAATTTATATGTTTTTGTTGTATTATGGTGGCTTAAAAAAATCCTTTGTATTTGTAAACTTGGTTGCTTTGTACCAGGGATTACAATTTTTTTAGGCCCAAAATTAATAAAAAGTTTTGTGTCTGACCAATAAAAATTTTAAAAAATAATCATTCTTGTATAAGTGAAGGAGGAAAGGGTAGGCCCGTTTCCGGTACACGTGTACACGCACGGTCAAGTCAGTGCACGTGTACTAAATTCCATCACCGTGTACACGGTACCATCTGCATAAAGCTTGCATGGGATTACAAAGTCAGTGAACAAGCTCACAGTCTCACATTAAATCTTAGTTCTCAGACACTGCACATGTTTTAATTACTAATATGTCAATATAATTCAATTAATCTAGAGTGAGTTCACTTCCAAAATCGTTGATTTAATCCACATTCATTCTGGAGACTGAAGTTTTTGTACCAGAAATGGGTCTGCTCCGGTCTCGAAAGCTCGAAAGCATTGCTCAATCACACTCAGAGCCAATTTGAGAATCACCAATTGCGACAGCGATCATTGCTACAACTTACGTGTTATACGCTCGTACACATGTGCTACAAGCCTACACAACACATGCTCCTCAAATTGGCAACAAAATAATGAAAATCAATCGATAACTTCAGTTCTACTTAATTCTGCAGGGATCTGTGCATGCATGTACGGTACAGTATACAAAATGTGCATCCAACGAGCGTCGGCGCTAGCTAGGGCCCTGCACTGATTATTCTTTTGCATTCTTTATTAATTTAATGCGCTGCTAAGCTGGGTAAACTTTTAATTTGCACCAATTTTTATGAATTGATACTTCAAACTTTTCAGGTAAGCTTTCAAACCATGACGTAGGCTGTAAGACCCTTTTTCATGACATGTTGATGCGGGTCCGTACCGATATGAAAACATAACTCGCTCTCACAGTGTTTACAACGTGTACACATGTACACGACCGAAAAACACGCCGTGTACACGTGCATCAAAAATGGAGTTTCAAAACGGGCCTAGGTAAGGGGACCATACTTTTCCAGATATGTATTAAAGCATTTTCCTACATCTTGGTAGCCATATGAAAGATTTGTGAGGATTATCTTGAGACCAGCCTTCATTTAAAAAAAAAACTAGGATATATTTAGATCACTATTGAAGGACCTGTCATTCTGTGGATATCTCCCTTTGAGGATATTGTCAAATTTTAAGCACAATACAATGCTAGAACTCTGTATTTTTCTCTTCACAGTTGATACGACTAATCCCCAGATAGTGTGCCCACAAGGGTTCACTGAGTCTTCTACTGTGGGTACAGGCGGGACAGTAGTCACCTGGATCTCTGCCACAGCAACAGATAACTCTGGTTCTGTCACTGTCACATCTGATCGTGTTTCACCTATGTTTTTGAACTTTGGAGAGACAATTATCACATACACTGCAAGAGATCCCTCCGGAAATATTGCTATTTGCTCATTTACCATTGTTGTGATAGAAGGTAATGGATTATGGACATTGTTATAAGAGATTTAATTGGTGGTTTTATTTACATGGTCAATCCTGCAACTGCTGATATATTTTTTAATCCTGGCGTCTCCTATCGCGAAGCAGGTCAATGAGAAAACTGAGAGGAAGATTTTTCAATAATTAAATAAGCACAGTTTAATAACACTTTTTTGGTATCAATTCTCAAGTTAATTTCATTAAATAGGGGTTTGCAAGTATGTTTACTATAAACTCATATAGGATTATGACATCATTGGCATCCGGATTCCTTCATTGCAGCCATGCCTTAATTTGGTGCAAATCAAACTTTTTACATCAAAGTAAATAATTGCATCCTGATTATCCAATTAGCGTTAACACTTATGGCATGAATATGGTATCAGATTATTTCGGAGAAGATACTCTTTCAGGCCATATAAAATAATTATATATTCATGATATATTTTCTCCTTAAATTGGAGATTTGTGAGGTACTAAGTTTTTTTTTACTCAGATGGTAGTACAATATTTTTTCTCTATTATTTGTTGATTATTTAGTACAATATGTCTTTGATTTTCATACTTCTTAACTCACAGTTGATAACGTGCCACCTGTTGTAACTTGCCCTCCGGACGTTACTGAAATAGTTGAATTAGGCACTTCTTCCACACAAGTATCCTTTGATACTCCCATGGTTAGTGATAATTCTGGAATCTTCAGCCTTGTACAAGCAAGTCATCAACCTGGAGCTACCTTTACTACAGGAGCAACAACAGTCACCTACACCTATACTGATGGAAGCGGAAACACAGCTTCTTGCTCATTTCAAATCAACATTATTGCTGGTATGTCCATAGTCTCATTTGGGCAATCCTCCATGTCATAATCCCGTACATCACATCTTGGCAAGCCCATTAGTCATTAGGGGCCTGTTGCAGAAAGAGTTGCAATGAATGGCAACTCAAAAAAATTAAGCGCAACTTGATTTTCAACCAATCAACAGTGCGATTAGGGACTTGCGATTGATTTTTTTTTGCTTGCGTTTAAATGCAACCCTTTCTGCAACGGGCCCTAGGACTGTTAGTTAGAATTCCTGCTAAATCTATATATAAGAACCACTATTCATAATGGGTAAGTTTTCATACACATAATTTTGTGAGTCATAAAAGAAAAGTGGGTATTTTTTCATGAAATCACAAGGACCATTATTTAAAATGTCTGCTTATCATAATGCAAGATGGATGGGCAGGTGGGGAGGGTTGAAATCTGCCATGGGGGTTATTTATCTGCAGGAATGCAAATCATAATTAGAAAATTAAGTTGTTATTCTGAAAATGAACAAGTGTCAATTAATTATTGCTTGCTAATCATAAGATACGTTGAGGGCCATGGGTGCAGTAATATATATCTCATTCGCATGTGAATCATTTGCATATTTGCTGCACGATGATGTAACTGACGTCACATAGGATACGCATTGCTGTTGTGTGGTTACAATATGGCGGTCCTGGCCTAGCCTACCTTGTTGCCGGTTTTGCAGTTAAACTGAACAAATAAACATTACATTTTGATGTTGGAACATATTAAGCTAGTACAGGCTTGGCAATGGATGAGAGTCTTAATTAAGAGGGTACTAAGAAATCATTGAATAAGAGGGTAAATATTGATATTGAAACAAAAGTGAAATACAAAAGGGAAGCTAATGTTAATTGGAGAGGGAAACAGGACATAATGGTGCTTGAGGTTTGCTAATAATAATCAAATATTAAAAGAGAGTTGCTATTCATAATCAAGTAAGAGGGTTATTAGAATCAAGTATATTAGAGGGTGTATTTAGTTATGAGAAACTCTTAGCTATTAGTAATCGTTATCCCTTATGATTGCTACTTATAAGGGATAACAGGATTGTTAGTCATGATAAAAAAAGTGGGTTAGTCATGATAAAAAAAGTGGGTTGCATGTAAATTTTGACCAGCAGCCATCTAATCCCATTATGACTAGTGACTCTGCTCCAATTTTGACTAGTTACCCTCTGCTATCATATTATTGCTTGGCAGGTCTTAATGGCCCTCGGTTTCAAGACTTGCAACCCTCTTATTTTAGTATAACAAATAAACTTCTTGTTAGATTATGACTATAGCAACCATCTAATTGAAATGCTTGAACATCCGATGAAGGTGAGCATGCTTAAGCCGGGGTTTTAACAACATTATCTTGTTACGCAGGAACTGAATTGGCTACCCATGGTAAATATGAGGTCTTTATTTTTTCTTACGATTACCTCTATTCATGTATACTTCAAAAACCTAGTGATTTACCTGTATGTTAGCCAGGTATTATTTTCACTATAGAAATTGCATTGTTTTACCCAATACAGAGGATCGCATCCCTCCACAAGTAACATGTCCGGCTGATGAAGTATATGACGTTGAAGTGCCTTCGAGTGGTAGAACAGTTACTTTTGGCACTGCATCAGCAACTGACCTTTCTACTGTATCTCTGGTCAGTGTTACACCTCAGAATGGATTTTTCTTCTCCACGGGATCAACGACAGTGACATACACTTACAGAGATACCAGCAACAATCAGGCTTCCTGCAGTTTCTCTGTCATTGTTAATTCAGGTAGGACTGCTGTTTTGATTTCTTGTGGTTTGTTGTATCATGATGTTGTTTTCAAATAGGCATTTGTATGCGTGAATGTGGTTGCATTGTACCAAGGATGAAAATTCGTCAAGAACCAACATCAATGAAAAAAAGTAGTGAGTCTGACCACTAAAAAGGAAAAGTAATAATCATCCTTGTATTAATGGAGGAGGTATCGGTAACCTAACTTTTCCAGGAGGATTTTTCACAAAGAAGTTTGACTCGACAGTAGGGCGAGTCCTCTTAGCAATATTGTGACCATTGCAGTGATGCCTTCCATATGGTACAGAAGTAGAAATTTAAATGTCACTCTAATAAAGTCATATTTTACTCTATATGGAACAGTACATGTACTTTCCCAAATCTTGTTAGCCATTTGAAAGACGAGCAAGGGTTACCTTTAGGTTGTCCTTTAATTTTCATGAAACTGGGAAAAGGTAGTTGGATTGAATACATGGTTCCCTATGGAAGGACCTCGGGCCCATTTCATAAAGTACTTACAACTGTTGTAACTTTTCCATAATGGCAACTACCATGGTAACAGGGCTCAGCAGCCAATCAGAATCAAGGTTATCATGGTAGTTGCCATAATGGCAAAGTTACAACAGTTGTAACTCTTTATGAAATGGGCCCCCGGTGTGAATGAATTTTTTGGAGGATGGTTTGTCCAATTTTAAGCAAAATGCAGTCCTAGAGCTCTGTATTTTTCTCTTCACAGTTGATACGACTAATCCCCAGATAGTGTGCCCACAAGGGTTCACTGAGTCTTCTACTGTGGGTACAGGCGGGACAGTAGTCACCTGGATCTCTGCCACAGCAACAGACAACTCTGGTTCTGTCACTGTCACATCTGATCGTGTTTCACCTATGTATTTGAACTTTGGAGAGACGACTATCACATACACTGCAAGAGATCCATCCGGAAACATTGCTATTTGCTCGTTTACTATTGTTGTGTTAGAAGGTAAAGGAGAAGGGGTGTTGTAACAGATTTCATGGTCGTTTTATGTACATGAATGGGCGATCCTGCAATTGTTGATATATTGTTGCCCATCATGAAATTCATTTTTCTATTAAATTTTAATTATTGTTTTGTTAAATTTCACCATCATTATTTTTTAGATCCTTCTGTGTATCCATCCTGTTCTTGATCTTGTGGTAATTAAAACATAACAATAACTAATAATCATGTGAAATCTTCCAATATGGTCTGATTATACGTATACGGAGTGACAATGATTTGATAAGATTTGGTGTCACAAGGTCAAAGGCCACAAAGTGAACCTAAAGATTCCAACCAATTTATCATCCAAAGTTCCTTCATCTAAACAAAAATTCAAATGTGCCAATTGATTGTGGTTAAATTAATTGAGCATTAATGAAAAGAATGAGCAAAGGTTTTCTAAGGATGATTTGAAATGTGACCACATGTATCAGTGATTTCCAGATAGTTTTCATTTCTTTATATCACAACTTATGCATCGCTATAATCTATGTCACAATATATGATGCTAAGTTTAACGGTTTTTTACTTTAAAGAAAAAAAATCTATAATTTGTTTCACTGCAACTACTCTATTTTGGCTTTAACATCAATGTGTTTTTTTCCATTTCATTTATTCACGTAAAGTTGATATTGAAATGGGCTTGGTCATTCATAATATCATCCACAGCATAATGAAAGTAGATATTTCACTATAAAATTTCATAAAAATGTTTTATATTATTACTGTCAAATCTGAATCCATCACCTGTCAATGATGAGTGCTGATCTGATGAGGTTAAATATTAGTTAGAATGCATATCTGATTTCTACGTATACAAGGTATATACAAAATAATGCTAGCTGATATAGCTAATATTTTTTTCACTGATATACATGTATACTATGCTAGCTACATCACAGAATCTGTATTTCAATATTCATTTGTTTGTAGTGGACAATGAGCCGCCGTTGATTCAAAACTGCCCTCCTTCGCCGCTCAACACAGTTATTGACTTGGATCAAGCATTTGCTCAGGTGTTCTGGCCACTTGTGCTGGCAACCGACAATTCGGGCATCGAACCTGTTGTCAACCCATCGCATTCCAGTGGGAGTTCATTTCCTGTGGGCCAGACGACAGTCACAATTGAATTTACCGATTCTGCTCTTAACACCGCCCAGTGTCTTTTTGTAGTCAATGTCATTCAGTGTAAGTATTGGAATTGTGAAATATATGAATACCTAAATAATATGATTTATTGGCCTGTCTTTATGAAAGTCATCTGATTGGTCCAGAGTGGGATCATGTATTTAACCATACCAACGTTACAACAAACTTTTGTTGTTACCAAGGGCAACTGGCATAGTAAACAATAACAAATAAAAAAGGTCACTTTATAGTAACAGGCATAGTTAAATATTGCTGAGATCCTTAAGTTTCATCTTAGAAATTTAGAGATCTAAACTTCTGTTCATTAAAGAGATGTGAATAATGTGCTAACATGCTCTAAAATTGCATTTCTACATTTTAATGTTTTCATTAATCTCATTGATAAAAAAATCCAACAGAGGAAATTGGCTGATCTCTGCATATCAATTATTGCACACAAGTAAATTAATATAGGTCAGATTAAGTATAAAAGGTAGTGCAAGACAGAGAAATGACTTTTTGATCTTATATGAAAGAGATGGGTGAAGAAGAAAACATTCAAAATGTAGCAATGCAGTTTTGAAACATGTTTGTTTATCATTCACATCTTTAAAACTCTTGAATAATTATTAAAGAAAGCGAAGCAACTACATTTAGAAATACTTAAGTCCTTGTTCCAAGAGATGGTCATTCTGAACGTTGACCTGGTGATGACTTTATAGCAATCAAAATTTATGTGATAATTGCTTTTTTTAAAATACCTTATGACCCTCCAGCTGATCCAGTCCCACCACTGATAACAGGCTGTCCTGGAGACATAGAAAGATCCATCTCGCTTGAGGCAACAGACACCCCAGTGTCTTGGATACCGCCAAGCGCAACAGATAACGATGGCGAGATCCCAGACTTAATCAGTAACTTTAGCCCTGGAGCTCGATTTTCTCCTGGAGTGTGGAATGTCATCTACACCTCTACGGATAGAGCAGGAAACACACAGCAGTGCCAGTTTTCTATTACTATTTCAAGAGGTATGTCCAAAATATTTTAATTTCAATTTGGTCTGACCCTTCCTCTAGAATGCAGCCCCATACCAAAAATACATGTAACCCATGAAATTACTCCTTTTCTTCCACCACACAAATTAATTTTATTCTTTTTGTTTCAGTCCACTATTCAAATTACTTCTATTTCTGTTATCCTAAATGCACTCCCACACAAAAGAAACCATCTGTAAAGTTAGCAACCCTAGAATTAATCATGTTATCCATGATGGTGTTAGACGATCTGAGAATTAGACTGCTAGAAGACCAAGAGAATTTGAACCACAACTTGAAGCTAATTCTCAACACATTTTTTTTTTACTTTCTTTGTTTGACAGTGGATGATGAACCACCGAGCGTGACTTGCCCTGCAAGCATTCAGCAGATTGTAATAGAAGGTTCCGCCGGTACGTACGTGACGTGGGACCCTCCTGCTGCATCAGATAACTCGGGCACAGTGGAGTTTGTATCGTCCACCGCCAGTTCTGGTGATCTGTTCGCCATTGGACTCAATTCAGTCACATACACCTACTCAGATCCTTCCGGCAACCAAGCCAGTTGCAGCTTCACAGTGACCATTACCTCAGGTATCTCCATGTGCATTAACCTGTTGGATATTGCCTATACTGGAACCTTGTGATTCCTGTACAAAAAATAGGGGAATTACGAGATTCAGTAGTCAACAGGTTAAAGAGAAAGTTCACCCTGACGATAAGTCGGTTTTGATAAAAGCAGAATAAAGGAGAAAAAAATTGGTTTAGGTTTGATGAATATCCATCCATAAGTCGGTTTTGATAAAAGTAGAATAAAGGAGAACAAATTGGTAAAGTTTGATGAATATCCATCAACTAATAATGGACTTATCAATTGACTTTGTGATGTCATACATTATACAAATAGCTCCTACATTATGTCTTCTTGTAAATTTCACAGATTACCATTATCTAAGAAAAAATTGAAATTATTTAATTTTCATACATCCTTTCATTGTAAAATTATTTTCCTTCATTAAGGAATGGAATAACAGAATATTTAACTTACATGATATAGAACCAATTCAATTTGGATGTGGTGTTTTTTTATGGTAATATCTAACTGGGGGGAATTAAGTACACCTGACAAAAGATTATGTTTGCATTGACATAGCAACTCACATTGCTCATTTTATAAGCCATAGGAAGTGCTTTTATTCTTCTTTGAGCCCCCGGTTATGACCACCATCGGTTGAAGTGATCTGAATTTGGATTCATCTGTATCAGAGAGCTGCTCTCATATAACATCACAAATTTAAAAACTTTAAAAATCCATTACTTGCTTTATACTTTGATGAATATTCATCAAACTTTCACCAGTTTTTTCTCTCTGGTTTTCTTTATTGCGAGAGTAAAGATCCCCTTTAAATATGTTTCTTATATCCTTTTTTTTCATGAATATTTCTTTAGCAATTGTTTAGCCTTTTTACTGACAAATAAGCCACCTACAGAAATGGGTATTCCTTAAGTGACTTTTTGGTATACATTCTTCAGATGGTTCTTCTCAACTATGAACAATGTAGGCATAATATTAAAAGCATCGCAAAGGTTTGTCGTGTTTGAAATCATATTTCTGATCAAGATATGACAAAAATTGAACAATTCTTGTGCTGTTTCTTGGACGTTATTTGTATCGACTTGTATCCATTAATATTGTTTCACACATTTTGTATATTCTTTTGTCATTCATCATGAAAGACAAATTAAGTTACCATTAAAAGAAATAACCATGTTCTCCTAGGTTCGCCGTGCAACCCGAATCCCTGTCAAAATGATGGCCTATGCGTACCGACAGATCTTACAAGTTACCAGTGTATCTGCACAGAATGCTTTACAGGGACTAACTGTGAGACAAGTAAGCAACTGAGATTGAATTAGTAAGAAAAGATAAGTAGAGTGCTAATGGATGAGTACAATGAATATGTTATGTTATATTTGTTAATTTTATCAAACTTTTTGCTCCAGGATCAATTCCTACTAAGTTCATATTAAAGCCAATAGAGCCAATATATTTCTTGTATTGCATTCTCAGCCATTCAATAAAAAATGACTATATTACTTTTTTAATAGATTCATTTATTCATCATTATTAAAGATTCACTTCATTGAAAGAATGCAAAACATCTTTTGATCTTATAATGAAATAATTCCTCATCTTATATCTTTATGTAATGTAAGTTATGTAATAGTCCATTATTATATGAAATCATGAATGATTATGTAATTTAATCAAAACAGGTCATAGTAGCAAATTTGCATGTAAATATAAGATAAAAAATGATTTTGATGAGATTGGTCGCAGGACCAGTAGCATATCTATTTTGACTTGTATTCTAATTATGTTCAGTGATATGGTCTTCGTATTAGGAGTAATAGTTTTTGTCTCACCTGCGAAGCAAAGTGAGACTATAGGCGCCGCTTTTCCGACGGCGGCGGCGACGGCGTCAACATCAAATCTTAACCTGAGGTTAAGTTTTTGAAATGACGTCATAACTTAGAAAATATATGGACCTAGTTAATAAAACTTGGCCATAAGGTTAATCAAGTATTACTGAACATCCTATTAGAATTTCATGTCACATGACCAAGGTCAAAGGTCATTTAGGGTCAATGAACTTAGACCATGTTGGAGGAATCAACATCGAAATCTTAACCTGAGGTTAAGTTTTTGAAATGTCATCATAACTTAGAAAATATATGGACCTAGTTCATGAAACTTGGACATAAGGTTAATCAAGTATTACTGAACATCCTGCATGAGTTTCACGTCACATGACCAAGGTCAAAGGTCATTTAGGGTCAATGAACTTTGGCCGAATTGGGGATATCTGTTGAATTCCCATCATAACTTTGAAAGTTTATGGATCTGATTCATGAAACTTGGACATAATAGTAATCAAGCATCACTGAAAGTTTTGTGCAAGTTTCAGGTCTCATGATTAAGGTCAAAGGTCATTTAGGGTCAATGAACTTTGGCCGAATCGGGGGTATCTGTTGAATTACCATCATAACTTTGAAAGTTTATTGGTCTAGTTCATTAAACTTGGACATTAGAGTAATCAAGTATCACTGAATATCCTGTGCACGTTTCAGGTCACATGACCAACGTCAAAGGTCAATGAACTTTGGCCGAATTTGGTGTATCTGTTGAATTACCATCATAACTTTGAAAGTTTATGGATCTGATTCATGAAACTTGTACATAAGAGTAATCAAGTATCACTGAACATCCTGTTCGAGTTTCAGGTCACATGATCAAGGTCAAAGGTCATGTAAGGTCAATGAACTTTGGCCATGTTGGGGTTTTTTGTTGAATAATCATGTATCACTGAACATCTTGTGCGAGTTAGAGTAGTATTCAAAGTGAGCACTGCTGCTATATTGAACCGCGTGATGCAGGTGAGACGGCCAGAGGCATTCCACTTGTTTTTTTAGGATACATTTATTTATCAAATAAAAAGGATCAACTTCACTATCCAAAAAATCAAATGATATACGGGAATATCATTTTTGACAAGTCATTGGTGTAATTACTTACACGTATGGTGTATTAAAAACAGTCCAAGCACCGGTTACCAATGCACTGAATTTTCCAACAGTATGTACACTGTGTGCATACATTTTAATTGTACCCATACTATAAGGTGTACTATTTGTATACTTGTACCTTACCCAAGCATTTGTTTAGGTCCTGTTTACAATGATGCATGTTTGACTGATTGAAAAAATGTGTGATATTTTTCCTTATTCAGACCTCAATGCATGTGTCAACAATCTCTGTGAGAATGGAGCAATCTGCATCCCAGATCCAGGATCATGTACCGATTACAGCTGCCAGTGCACCGATTGCTTTACAGGAAGATTCTGCAATTTACGTAAGTTTCTTCTACATGTTCTTTCTGCCTTTATTTTCTCCATACTAAAGCATAGACTGTGCTTACTATATTGCATATGACATATTATGGGGATGTTACGTTCATAACGTATCATCCTGGCAAAAAGTATAAATTATTAACGTCTGACAGAAAGTCATAACCAACCATTCTGAGGTGTTTAATGATTGTTTTTGTGGCCCAAACATGGAGTAGTGTGTGTGCAGCGCTTTGCTACCAAACGGAGAAGGCGCTATATCAAATGAACTTTGAATTGGATTGGAGTTTGTTGTCTTACAAAGTGGCCATTATGAGGCAGGCTGTGGTACATCCAAGCAAAGAAACCCATGTGGTATTATTTGGGGTTTTTTTAATACTATTTCGAAAAATATCCTAGTATCTTTCTGAGGATTTACCATCAGATACAGTAAAATTCATTATGCTGCTAGTCGCATATTCATTAAACATATTTTGTTGCATTCCTCCACAAAGGCTGTTAGCACGTTGCCTTCCCGCACAAAGGCTGTTATCGTGCAGTGAACAGTGTGCACTGGCAGTTTTTTTGCAGGAAGGCAACGTGTAGTCCGTGCTAATGGCCTTTTTGCAGGTTTAACAGCCTTTGTGCGGGAAGGCAACAATAATAGCATTTGATGGTAATAATGACATGATGATTAGTATTACTTGTATGGCACCATTCATGTATGTCTGTTTAATTACATTCAAAATATTGTATTCTCTTCCAAAAAGCTGACATATTTTTTCAACAATCAGTTCGTTTCTGTTTTCTTTTACCAAATACCCTCTGTACCACTTGACTCATGTGAAAACCATTTCAAAATATTGTCTACTCTTCCAAAAAACTGACATATTTTTTCAACAATCAGTTCGTTTCTGTTTTCTTTTGCCAAAATGCCATCCAAAGCACTTGGCTCGTGTGAAAACCATTTCAAGATATTGTCTACTCTTCCAAAAAACTGACATATTTTTTCAACAATCAGTTCGTTTCTGTTTTCTTTTGCCAAAATGCCATCCAAAGCACTTGGCTCGTGTGAAAACCATTTCAAGATATTGTCTACTCTTCCAAAAAGCTGACATATTTTTCAACAATCAATTTGTTTCTGTTTTCTTTTGCCAAAATTCCCTCCATAGCGCTTGACTCGTGTGAGAACCATCAGTGTCAGAACGGTGGAGGCTGTACAGTGGATCCCCTGAACTGTGTACTCTACACCTGTACCTGCCCTCTGTGCTTTACTGGCCAATTCTGTGAACAGGGTAGGAGTTGTTTTTAACTGTTTTTTTTTACATGCTGCTGTCGCCAGCTAGCACAATTCATCTGGCATGATTGTAGTTGATAATATGCCAAGGGTGTTTCATAAAGCTGTTCATGAATTACGAGCAACTTTACAAACGACTGATGATCACTTGGTGCTTAATAAACATCAATGAAAATACGATGTATACCATTTGTCATAAGATTGGATCACTAGATGTTTGTAAAGTCCCATGTAACTTACAAACAGCTTTAGGAATTGCTCACGAGATCAGAGTTTGTTTTGGTCACATTCACTTGACTCTTTTTTTTTGTAGACATAGAGACATCCAGCCAGGTACTTCAAAATTATTAACCAGTTACCTACTGAATAATCCAATTTTCATAATTTTTTTTAAGGGACTGCATGGTTGCCACTCAGGTTTGGTCAGATTTGGTTCCAGTTAGATCCTGAAATGACCAGGGCCCTGTCTTTTAAAGAGTTACGATTGATCCGATCAATCGCAACTATGGACGGCCAGCAATGTCAACATCTCTTATGCATGTTTGTTCAAAATATTTTCTAGCTATGATGTATATTCATGCATCATTGTTTTCTTGAAAATTCACTGTGCTTCTCCTTGCATACAAAGGACATTGTGCAAATTTGTTTTAGAAAAAATTATGACACTGATGGATTTCCATAGTTACCCAGATGGACCCTGTCAGTTGCAAAATTTCCCCAAGATAATCATCAGTTAAATATAACACGTGAGGAATTAACAAAAGCAGGACAAAAATCTCGCATAAAGTAATTAGTGTTTTCCATTATTAAACTGCTTTATTCTATGAGTAAAAGGGGTGCTTACTAGATAACTTTCATTTGCCTTCTGAAAAAGATCACTTTCAACCAGTATTTGATAACACATTTTTTCATGTGTTCTTGAATAATGATGTGTCATGTTTTTGAGTAAATTATATTTGATCAATATTAATCTTATGATGAGCATTCATTCAGATAGCTACATATACATGCATCTATGAACTGACTTCAATATGTTGCATATTTTACTTAAAACAAAACCAAGATTAATCTTCTAATTTAGTAAACCACAAATCTAAAACTAAAGAAATCAATCAGTAGAAAGGGGGATGGTATGTCTGACACTAATGAATGCGTACATTAGGATTTGACCTTTCCAACATGTTTCATTTCCGCCATTTTAATACAGACATGTAATTATTGTTTCCTTTTCTCCCTTTGATTGATTAGAGGTCAGTGCTTGTACTTTCAATCTGTGTGCCAATGGAGCAAACTGCGTTCCAGTTGGGACAATCTGCACCGAGTATAAATGCTCCTGTCCTGGCTGTTACACTGGCGCTTACTGTAATGAATGTGAGTTTGGACTTAGACTTATACAATATTCCGATAGTCATGGTTTATTAAACTTAGACTTAGACTTGTACAATATTCCGATAGTCATGGTTTATTAAACCTGAGTTAGCTTACATTACACTTTTCTGGAGCCCCAGTTTTCAACTCATTCACCAAGTGAAAAACGATTTCTTATTCTGCTGCAAAAAGTTGTAAAAAGATTAAATGAGTCATGAATTTGGAAGAATGGGAACTAACAAAATATCATGATTTTCAATGAATTGATTGATACATTATAGCTGTTACAAAATCTGGAAGAAATATTATGAAGCCCTGCATTCCATAGAAGTGTGGTTAGGTTTCATTATCAGAATAACATCTGATGTCATTTACACTCCTAAGATAAATCTTACTCTCATGAGATATGAATAATTGTTTGAGGTATGAGCTTCTAGCTTGGCTCATGAATGAATATTGGGGGTAACAATGATCTGATGAGAATTATAGGCATGAAGTTCAAGGTCAGATGTCACAGAGGTGTATAATATAAAAAAAAGTTGTTGTAGTGATAAATAAAGAATCCTTTATTGGATCAAATTCAAACTAGGCCCATGGGTAGATTGAGTTGGCCCATTAGTGGATTTGAGTGAAGGCGATCTGATGTGTCTTGGGGTCACAGCATTGAATGTAATGGAAGAACTTGTATATCTATTAGATAGATTATCATTAAACTTGGTTCTTAAATTCATATGGAAGTGAAAATATGATAGGCTTATTAATTAAGTTAATTGAATATGCAATATATTTTCAGACAGTGATGTAGGAATAAATTTTGACTGTGTGCATTTGAGAAGCCATTTATTTTTAGATTTTGCATTATTTAATAATTTCATCTTTTGACTCTGGTTTTAAAACGAATAGGTTTACTATCTAGTGTGCTACACAATCACAGTAGACATAATTGTAAATTGATATCATTGTTAAAAAAAAATCAGTATGAAATTGTGTGTATTTTATATCGTGTTTGGTTCTCATTCCCTACAGTACGGGATCCTTGCTTCAACAATCCATGCATGAACGGTGGCATATGCTCTGCTTTGAATGATGGAAACTGTTTCTCCTACACCTGTGAATGTTCCGGGTGCAACACTGGCTACAACTGTGAAATCAGTAAATAAATTGTTTGTATTGCAGGGAAAATTTGGGGTTTGGGGGTGATATCACACCCATGGCCCATTACTCCCTCTAAAATTCTTAGAGGATGTAATATATGATGTTAAACAATGTATCCAAATATTAAACAATGTATCTGAATATCTTTTCTGAAATGATCATATTTCATGAAAGGACTTGTCGGACAAATTATCCAAGTCCCATTTTATCCAACAATTTCCGTAGTAACATCGCTCCTCAGCCAAACAAAATCGAGGAAAGTTGTCAGATCTGACAACTTGTTGGACAAAAATGTTGATGAAATGCTCCCCTGGTCTTGAAAGTATGAAATTTGTATTTGATTCCTGATCATAAGTTGAGTATTCTTGTGCATATGCATATTTTGCATTCTTTGAACCAATACACACCATGAATAATTGTAAATTGTGAATCTTAATTCAATTCACACTTACTGCCTTAGGTTTGTTATATTTCTTGCAGTACATGCCGTTTTCCCCTGATATGAATATCAACCTTCAAAACAGTGGGGGAAAATGAATGTTCATTTCCCATTATACTTTTTGCCCCAACTGTGATCAATGTTTGTTGATTCCAAATTTCACTTTTGCACAATGAATATTCTGTTTGTGGTCACTTTTTCCTGCTCGCAGAGTATGAATTTAGAAATAATTCCTCTTCTATAGCAACTCAAGTTGCATTAAGTTCTCTTCATTTGATGATGGATAAAAAGATTCAACCAAAAGCTTTCTGTGGATATTATGTGGACCATAATTAGATTGTCATCAAGACAATCAGTTAGTACCAGTATCATCATAATTTGTATTCCTTATAATCATTCACTTTTAATACTCCAAGAACACATGGGACATATAGGAGAGCATTTTACCCGGCCCAAACGTTTGATAGGTTCGATACAAAATGCTATTCGTCATGAACAAAAGCAGGAAATATAGCCAACATGCAGCAGCTATTTGATTTTTTTCCATTGCTGTATTAAACTTATTTTCTTCTTGTATAGCAATCCCATCCCCTTGCTCTGGAAATCCTTGTCAGAATGGAGGAAACTGTCTGAGCATCCAGGGACAGTGTGCTGCTTATCAGTGTCAGTGCCCAGCAAACTTTGGTGGTCTTCATTGTGAAAATGGTAAATATTTTCAATGCGTTAATGGTAAAGATCACATCTGGCTTGAGGTTTTTTTTTAAATCAGATCTGGTGCTGTTATTTCTATTTCGAATAGTAGAAACACATCCATCAATCTATCTAGTTACACTGTACATGTATTTGTAAATTAACCCCTCCCCACCCCCTCCCACACAATTTTTTTTTTATCTGAATGAATAGAGAAAAATCAAATCAGCATAATGCTGAAAAGTTTGTTGTTAAAATCTAGATAAAAAGTTTTTGAAAAAGTATTTCATTTCAATACTTTGCCAGATTTCACAAATCAGATATATGCTCAACAAAGGTGATATGCAAATAAGAGAGTCACTGATGTTATGCAATTACAACTTCTTTCGTATATCGTTAATATGGCATACTTCAATTTTCATTTTGAGAAGAGTTGGGTGATGAATAAATTTGACTTGTATTTGAATCATAATGAGTTGTATCAATTGTGACAGATCAGTGTAACCATCTTTTTATTTACAGGATAATAAAATGTGGAAAAATTTTTGATTGTGTGACATCATTCGCTCTCTCATTTGCATAATGCCTATGATCTATACACTTTTTTGTAAAATTAAGCAAATCTTTTTAGTATGATAACTTTCTTTGTATATGATTTTAATGAAATATTAAGTAACCAAGATGAAACTTAGCAGTCCATAGAAATATGGACTGGTATTCTTGTTTAGTGTGAACTTTAACCCAGGTTTAACTTATGAGAATACAATTTAATCAGTTTTAGAGTTAGTTTTGAATTAGAAGGAAAATGTTATGAACAAGAATTAAGTAATTAATGAAAAAAAAAGCCATTTCCATAATTCTGCTCCTTTTCTCAAAATTCTTGGAATTTAACCATATTGGGTTTTAGATTTAAAAAATTATATTTTATGATGTAAGATAATAATAAGAATATTAAAGATTATTTTTCAAAATATGAAATCTGATATGAACAGTCACCTTTCCCCCATGTACATTTACTACTCAAGTTTTGTCCTTTAAAGCCAATCTACAATCAACATATCGTCATTCTTGTTGTTTTTGTATTGTAAATATAATTACCCTTTTCTCTTACCCCAGTGGTTACAACTAATCCGAATCCCTGCAATAGTTTCCCCTGTCTGAATGGGGCAGAGTGCCTTACCATGGACAGCACGTTCTACACCTGTCTGTGCCGTTCTGGCTTCGCTGGTATTGACTGCCAACAACCCACATTACCTGGTGAGTGTTTATTGATGCTCCTTGCCAGGGATTTCAACAACTAAACTGCCGAAATCCTTGCATCTGGGGAGCATTCCATCAACATTTTCCGTTAGACAAGTTGTCACATCAGACAAATTTCCTTTTATTCTTCTTGGCTGACAAACATTTAGTGTGGTAAATTGCAGGATCAAATTTCTCAGCGAATGTTGCCAACCAGTTATTCATAAAATGCTCTTGTGAACTTCATATTTGTAGGCAAATGAGTTTCCAAACTTTTCTGTAAATTACTATAAATCCAAACTAGAGCAGTGACATTGCACATGCATTGATATTTTTATTTATATTTTTATTTGTCAATGATGTTGTTGTAAAGTTGTTCCAATAATTTTTTTATCCCACTTTCATGAATAATGACTGTTCATTCAAGTAGAGTAATCCATGATCTTGTAAAGTAACTCATTGGCCCAAATTGCCATTGATGGTTTTGAATCATTCTGTTGTCGGAATGATGGTTTGTACAGATTCTTGCAGTAAGCCAAGTAAACAATGAATAGCATTTTCTCTGATTTCTTTGTTTTGAACTGTTTATGTTTTCAGGTGGCCAGGCAACTGATCTCTGTTTGACTAACCCCTGCCAGAATGGAGCGACCTGTGTGGCCAGTTACCACAGCAGTAATCGTAACTTTTACCAGCCTCAGTATTACTGCATATGCAACAATGGCTTCACGGGAACAAACTGCCAGCAGCAGACAGGTACATGTATGTTCTTAACTGGGGTGTTGTTGTAGGGGGAGGGGGGACAGGGGACAGTTGGCCTGAGATTTTTCAATCAGTGTTCATGGATAGCATTTGACTGAGAAGGGAACACTTGGTAACATAATAAATATCATTAACTGATAATTTACTGATATTTTTACTTGCTCCCATAAAGCAGCTTTATATTTGTGAGGTTGCTTCTGCTACATTCTTATTTGGTGAATATGATTGTGTTGGTCATGGGGAGGCAACAACTCCCAATCCCTCTTGCATCTCTTCACAATGTTTCTGTGCCAACTGACTTTCCTCATAACTGTAAAATGCATTCCCCTCAGCGGTTCATCATTGTGGTGTCATCAGAACACTGAATTTTATGTGCAATCTTTGCAATGGATTTCCATTGGTTCCTACCTGACCTTAAAACATGACCCTCCACACATTTCCACAGCATTCTCCCCGAATGAAGACATCTGCAATGTTGTACGACCTGAAAGACCCGACTGTCAGGGTGGCGCACCTTGCTACAACTCCTATCAAAGCTTCACCAGTGATGTTGACTACTACTGTGACTGCCCTATTGGCCTCACTGGGCACAACTGTGAAACAATTGGTAAGAACATCATTTACTTTTATGTTTCAGCCATCCGCTTTATATATATATATATATATATATATATATATATATATATATATATATACATGTATGTGTAGAATTTCATTTAGTGATCAACAAGGAAAAATGCAAAAGGTCCATATTTTCAAAAGAGGTTTCAACAAAACCATGGTATAAAGCAATGGACTGCTAGTATGCAGATTTCTTGTGTTATTTAAGGTGCACTTTCTATAACTAATGTACATCCATGGTACATTTGAAACCTGTTTTTGAGAAAACAGGACAGAGTCCAAATGAAACAATATATTCTGTTATATTTTTTTGTAAAAAAGATGTCGACTAGCTTTCACGGTCACAATTAAGCTGATTTTTTTCTAACAAATGGAGTGCTGTGACCAATATAGGGTAGAGAATTTTAAGAATCAAAGTTTATATATCAACACTTTTGCATTATGGTTTGGTAGAGGGTTTCCTTACAATGTAGGATACACGTGACCCAAATGGTATCCCAACCTCTCCTGGATACCAAGTGATCTCCTAAGTGGAGTGGAATTTATAAAAAAAATATTGAAATATGAAGGCCTGTCTTCTGAGTTTAGAATAGAAGCCAAATATATTTCCACCACTTGTATTTCTGTCAGTGAGAAATTTTCTTTTATTAAACCAAGACATTTTCAGGCTAATTTGTCAGAATTATGCATGTACTTGCATGACATAGGTTAATGATGTGGTGAATATGATTGCACTAATAGTGTTGGAACTACGTTGCCCATCACTAGTCGAGTTAAACAATAGGGCCAGCAGACAGTGTACTTTCTACAATTGTTTGACTGCCATTAAAATACACATTACCTGTTTTGTTGATTATACTAAGGCAAGTTGTCAAACGTCTGGGCCGCATCTGGTGGCAGGAATCCAACTATATGAAGGTGCTATTCATCTTTTCATTGCAACTTTCCTGCATTGCCATTTACCTTGTCCATGATAAGATGTGAGGATTTGAGACAAAAAGCCACTTGCAGGATTCCTCGCAAGACTTTTGACAAAGTGCCTGATTAGGTACAAACTGGCCCGAATTCACAAAGGTGATTTCTAAAATTGAACCCATGGTTTATACAAATTTCCTGTATAAATTACACTTATTTACCATGTATATTAAAGAATGTCCAATGCTGATGCTCGCTTTTGTCACAGTGCGCCATTTTGACGCCTGTTGCCATGGTTATCCACACTATTTTATTCGTGAGTCTTCTGTTTTGAATTAATGATTCCACTCTTCAAACAGTGGACTCATGAATAAAACAGTGTAATTGACCATGGCAACAAGCATCAATTTGGCACACTGTGACAAAAGAGCGCATCAGCACTTGACATCTTTTAATATATGTAGTAAATAAGCTTAATTTATACAGGAAATCTGCATTAACAATGGGTTCAACCAATGGTTTTAAAAACTACCTTTGTGAGTTCAGGCCACTATCTTGTATAAAATCTGTATTCTAATTCCTTTAACTGCTCCACAAATTGGAAATATTCTTTGACATTGATTTAAGATACATGTACCTCTGTCACTCTCTATATTCTAACGCAGCTCCAAACCCATGTGAAAGTAATCCCTGTCAGAATGGAGGAAACTGTCTGCCCTTCAAGTTATACTACACCTGCTCATGCCCCCAGGGATTCCTGGGAGATCGCTGTCAAACATCTAGTGAGTTATTCTTCTTATGACTTATCTTCTTAATCTATCGTGCAAGTAAATATGTGAACGCAATTACTCTCTAATGTCTGCATGTGATTATCTAGAATTTATTGTACAATAATATTGCTCTTTAACTTAACAATTCCATAGAAAAATAAATTGAAGCAAGTGATTATGAGAAACTTGGTTTCTTTCCATCTGGTATTTTCTGTTGTCAATTGCAGTATAGTTGTTACGAAAAAAAAATTCATGATTAAATGGAAATTGTTTTTTATTTGAAAAGAAAGTCTGGGATGAAACCATCAAATATGTTAGCATGAAACTTCTTTATTTTTTCAAGCTTTTTTATTTCCCCCATATAGGGCATATATTTGCATTAACATTTATGTAATTGACTAAATACAATGATATAATTGACTAAATACCTAGCATATCATACACACATAACATAATTTTGAACAAAGTAAAGGCCTACAGGGAGTTTCAAACAAAAAGCAACCGATCCTAGAGTGGCCATGTCCTACACCCATCCGTTCCGCCGCCGACACATGCAGCAGCAAAGAACAAATGAGCATCGAACAAGGCCCCTCCAACAATAATTGATCACCTCTCACCCGAAACACACTGCAAAATCGTCATGAAAATATGTTTACATTAAACAGAAATACATATCAAGGTCCGGAAAACTTATTACAAAATGACAAGAATTCTTTCGAAATTTACCCATTTTTTATCAAATTTATGTGTTTTGTTTTCATAATATTAATTTATCTCTCACTTTTTGTAACATTTTCTTATGTACATGTATCGTTTAATTTTCTCAAAATTAGGTATGGTCTTTTCAACACGAGCAGAGTATACTTGTTGTTTCGTCCAAATTATTAAACAATTTAAAGCATCGTTTCTTTTTTCTGTGAAACCAAACAAAACATGTACAGCAGAAAGATTTATTCTAAAGCTTGTTAAATTGTATAACCAGTCTGTAAATCGTTCCCAGATAAGATTTACCCCATGACATTGATAAAAAAATGTATAGCGTTTTCTTCTTCCCTTCCACAAAAAGAGCATTTTGCATCTACAGTTATTTTAATCTTTACAAGATCCTTATTCAAATATAATATCTTATTTTTTAGTCGGTACTGAAAGTACCTCGTTGTAGTATAAGTTGTACATCGAAACATCATTTTAAAATAATTGTTCATAACTCTGGTGTCCATCGAAATGCCATTGACAAGCCATCTATTACACAATTTAATCAAGTTATCATCATTTTCTTTTAACATGATATAATATACATGTCTACATCCATTTTTGTCCTTCAGTAAATGAGAGATATAAGCAGGGCATAATGGTTCATTAGATTTTGTATTACACATATTCAACTGAGCTTTATACTTACATTTAATAATCTGACATAGGACATAATAATGAAGAGACTGAATTTTGATTGAAAATCTTTTTTCACACTCTTCTCTTTCCAAAAGTTTTCCATTTTCATCTAATAAATCGTTGATAAATCTAATGCCTTTGTCCCACCATTCCTTTAAGAATATACCTTTTCCATCAATTTTTACATCAGAATTGTACCATAAAGGAATAGCCGGCCAAAAAAGAGAAGTACACTGAACATTTCGAATAAAGGAGGAAACTATAATAAAAATTTCCTTCCAAAAACTGTTTCGGACCATGAGTGATATTTTAGTGAAACAAATATCCCCTCTACCCCATTCTAATGTTACTAACGGTTTCGAAAATGCTTACATTAAATGAGAAATTTCTTCACATGAATTTGACAGTATTCTTCTTATCCAAGACAGATTCAAAGCTCTAGAAAAGTGTCCAACATCGATCATTTTAAGTCCACCATTTTCATAGTTACAAACAATCTGTTTCCTGCTTACTTTGTTGGGTTTCCACTTCCATATAAATTTGTAAAAAGACACATTTACTGATATTCGAAGATGTTCAGACGGATTTGGAATAGACATGAATAAATGATTGAATTGTGAAACAAGCAATGATTTGAAAATGATTACATGACCAAATACAGAAATATTACACTTTGACCATGATATCATTTGTCTTTTTAGTTTATCAAATACTCTATCATAATTGAAATCTGGGAGATTTTTCAGATCAATACAGAAATCAATTCCTAAATATCTAACAAATTTCATGTTAATCAACGTTATATCAGTCCCAGGCAAATCAATCTGAATAGTTTTTTTCAGAAACTTCATCTCTTAATGTAAAGTGACCTTTTCTGTTAATAAATGCATTTAGTTATGCCTAGATGCATTGAGAAAATGTTTGTAGACATACATGTAAGAATGGGGTCATTTAAAAAAATTTTTTTACTAAATCTTGTCCCCACATTTTTCTAATCTGTTCATGTGTTTATACTAATTTTTAAAACTGTTCGATATTGTATTTGTTTAAATTCTGTCATGCAATTTTGTTTGTTTGATTTTTTATGGAAATGTGGAAAATAATTTTGAACAGTAGCAGAAATCCCTCATAAACTTCTTTACTACTTCCCCTCAGCCGATATAACGGTACCAGCTATTTTGAACTGCCCTGCTGATATTGAGGTGCAAGTTGCATTTGGTCAGACCATGGCCTTTGCTACATGGCAAGAACCTACATCACCAGACGGTAACAGGGTCTTCCGTTCCGACGCTCCATCAACGCTCTTCCCACTCGGCACAACCTCTGTGTCCTATGTCTTTGAGGATGTCTCTGGGAATAGGGCTTCTTGCACCTTCTTTGTTATAGTATCAGGTTCGTAGTTTTTTATCAACTGGCATTGATTTGTTAAGCTTTGTAGCAAAAATAGAATGACTAACATGAGTCACATTAAATAGTGTAGAAGTATTTTAAAAGATTGCAGGAAAGTAGTAAAGTTATTTAGAAATTGAAGCGTACAGTGCCGCATCAGTAATTGAAGTAAAAAAGTGAAAGTAGTCAATTACTGGTTTGATAGTAGTAGTAGCAGTATTATTAGCGTTATTATGGAGCGTTGTGGCCCAGTGGATTAGTCTCCGGACTTTGAAACAGAGGGTCGTGGGTTCAAATCCCAGCCATGGCGTAATTTCCTTCAGCAAGAAATTCATCCACTGTGTGCTGCACTCGACCCAGGTGATGTAAATGGGTACCGGCAGGAAGTAATTCCTCAAAAAGCTGTGTGCGCCTTAATCGGTTGCCTAGCTTAGCCGGGGTAATAATAGCAGTGCCTTTTTAAAAGCGCCATGAGCACCGAAAGGTGGACCTGTGCGCTATATAAGTAGCCACCATTATTATTATTATTATTATTATTAGAAGTGGTAGTAATAGTAATAGTTAGCAGTAGTAGTAGTAGTAGCAGCAGGAGTAGTAGTTGTTGTAGTAGTAGTAGTAGTAGTAGTAGTAGTAGTAGTAGTAGTAGTAGTAGTAGTAGTAGTAGTAATAGTAGAAGTAGTAGTAGTAGTAGTAGTAGTAGTAGTAGTAGTAGTAGTAGTAGTAGTAGTAGTAGTAGTAGTAGTAGTAGTAGTAGTAATTTTTTTTTTATTTTTTTTTATTTATTCATTTTCCAACACATGGGCTGGATAGCCCTCTTCAGCCTAGCGGCTGTTCTTCTGAGGGGTCCAGATATTAAAAACATACAAAGTAGATAGATTACAAATGAAAAATACTTTACATACGTGAAAAATACATTGTAGCAAACAATAAAATACAAAAACACATAACAAAAATCATCAAATTATTACCATTAAAAAAATGGGGAAAGGGGGAGGGGGGGGCATGCAAACAGGGAAGTTAATCCTTGAGGTCATTCAGTACGTTTGATAGGCCTAGAGTGTTTATTTTCCGTCTAAATGTATTTAATGGGGTTTCAAATGGAATGTGTTTTGCAAGGGAATTCCACACCTTTGCACCTCGGAAAAGGAAACGTCTTTTTCCGAATTCGGTTTTGGGCAAATTTAATGTTAACTGCATATTACCGGATCTGGAATTATAATTGGATTTACGGTAAACAAATATCTCTTAAATAATTGGGACCTAAATCATGTAACAATTTATACATTAATATTGCCAGCTGTTTAGTTCGGCGAATCTCTAAGTCGTCAATGTTTAAAGTTGAAAAAATAGATTTAGTTGGAAATAAATAGTGAACTTGTAGAACGGTTCTTAGAGCCCTATTTTGTAAGGTTTGTAATCTTTTACAATTAGTCTTTGAGGTATTTCCCCATACAGAGGCACAATAGTCAAAATATGATTGAATGACCGATTTATAAAATACCATTGCAATTGTTTTACTGATGTAAGGTCTTATCCTCTTAAGAAGATATAAACTTTTTACAGCTTTTGCCTTAACATGCTCTATTTGCTTATTCCAACTAAGATTCTCATCGATGAATACACCGAGGTATTTGCAAACACTTACTTTCTTAATAACCTTTCCATCAATTTTAATGGTAGGATTTTCGATTTCTTGATTCCACTTGCAAAGTCTCTGCTTACTGCCAATTACAATAGTTTCAGATTTATTAATATTAAGTGCTAGTTTGTTGCGTTTTAACCACAACGAGATGATATTCAAATCTTTATTGATTTTTTCATAAACTTGATAAGGGTTAGTACCTGTGTGAAATAAGCAGGTATCATCGGCGTAAAGAGCCAACTGAGTATTTTTCAGTAAGTTAGGTAAATCATTTGTGTACAAACAGAAGAGAATCGGGCCTAATAATGTACCCTGGGGTACACCGCAGGTTACATTTCTAAGGCTGGAAGAAACACCATTGACTTGAGTATATTGTTGTCTTTCGACATGTAAATAATTTTCAAACCATTTCAGGGCTATTCTATCAAAGCCATACATTTCCAATTTTTTAAACAAAATGGAGTGATCTACACTGTCGAATGCCTTTTTTAGGTCAATCATCACAACTCCTACAATTTCTCCCTTATCAATAGCAGACATCCATTTATCAGTAACATTCAAAAGGGCACTCTGTGTAGAATACCTCGGTCTAAAGCCAGACTGGCATTGTGAAAGGATATCATTTTCTTCAAGGTATTTGTATACCTGATTATAAACAATTTTCTCCATGACCTTAGCCAATACCGATATGACTGAGATTGGTCTGTAATTGTTTAAAGAATTTCTATCTCCATCTTTAAATATTGGAGTTACTCGAGCAAGCTTCCACTGTTTTGGAACATAACTAACATTCAGTGACAGATTAATAACATATGTCAATGGAGCTGCAATAATATGGGCAATATAAGGAATAAATCTAGCTGGTATTGTATCGGGTCCAGTTGCCTTGTCACCCGATATTGATTTCAAAATTTTCATTACATTGGGTACAGTAACACTTTCGAAGGCAAACTTAGATCCAACTATATTGAACTCAGAGAGCGCACAAGAGTCTAGGTTTGGAATTTCACTCTGAATATTAGCACCAATATCGCTGAAGAAGTCATTAAAAGTATCTGCAAGGTCTTTTCCTTCAATGTATTCTTTGTTAACACAAATACGTGAAATTGGCGATTTTCTATTTTTGTTAGAGGTCAGATATTTCAAGGAGTTCCAGATTTCCTTGGAATTATTTCTATTTGATTCAATATTTTTGGTCAAAAGATCGCGTTTAGCTTTCCGAATAAGTGCGGTAATATTATTTCGCACTTTTCTATAAGTATTCCAATCTGTTTCAGTGTTTGTTTTTTTCGCTTTGACTTTTAAGCGATTTCGTATACGTATCCGATTAATAATTTCTTTAGTCATCCAAGGAGATATACTTTGTTTGATCCTCTTCTTTCTAATTGGTGCATGTTTATCAATGACATCCAATAATATTGAAGTGAAGTTATCGTAAGCTTCTTGTGGGTTTTTAGTTTGATAAACAGACTCCCAAGTTACTCTGTCCATATCAAGTTCAAATGCTTCCTTCGAAAAGTTCTTACAATTTCGGTGTATTTTGTATCTGTGTGATTCTTGGGGAACGTGGGATTGTTTCCCAAGAACGCAAAATATCATGTAATGGTCAGATAAAGAAATCTCGATAACTCCACTTAAAGAGCATTTATTAACATTGTTAGTAAAAATAAGGTCAACAGTAGTAGAAGAGGTTGGCGTTACTCTTGTAAATTCAGTAATTAACTGTTTGCAATTAAATGACTCCATTATGTCTAATAATTTAACAGTATGCCATAAAGGACTTCTGCTGCTTATATCACAGTTCAAATCGCCAAGAATTATAAAATCGACATTCAGATTATCTAGTCTATTAATGACTGATTCATAGTCATTGAAAACGTCGATACTAGCTTTCGGTGGACGATACCAGTTTACAACGAAAGATGACCTTTGTTTATATTGCTTAATTTCTAATATTACCATTTCTAGCTTGTCACTCATTATCAAATCACTTCTATTTATATATGGAATATTACATTTTACATAGGTTACAAGCCCTCCTCCAAATCGATTCCTGTCACGTCTCACAAGAGAGTATCCTTGGATGAAAATTTCCGAGTCATCAATATAAGAACAAAGATGGGTCTCACTGAGTGTTAAAATGTCTAGATCAGTTTCATGTATAATTTGTTTGATTTCGTCTAAATATTTCAGAAGTGATACACAATTAAGATGAGCAATCTTTAGCCCGTTTTGGGTTTTGAGTTTGTTCTTTGATTTCTCAACTGAGTCTTGGTTCAAATTGTTTACATTTACTCTGTCAGTTTCTATTGATTTCGTACTTTCACAAATTGTTGAATAGTCGAGTGAGGGCATTTCTCCAAAGATACACTTGTTGCACAACCAATCGTTCGAGGATCTAAAGAATTCAAAAGACATTTCGGAACATGAAAGGTGTGACCATAAGTCGCATCCGACACACCTCAGTGCATTTTGATTATTCCGTACGGCCTTGCTACATACACAACATGGGTATTTTACTGGCATGCTGGGTGGGGGGTTTGTGAGGGGAGGGGCTCCAAGAAGTTAGGATGTCACAAAAAAAAAATTACATAAAACAGAGTAATAATAAAAGTTAAAATATGATGAAATGCGATGCGGTTAAAAAGACAATTCGCGATTTATTGTCACATGTTAAGGATCATAGGGATGTCAAGTCAGAGATGTTGCGAATTACTTTGTTTATTGACTTGTCATTTTCTGACTTCACCTTAGCAATAATTCTTCCATCGCTGCTCCATGCTGCTTCTACTTTCTGATGCTTAGAAGTTGAGCCAAGAAGTTCGCGATTCCTCTTCGTCAAGTCCTCTTGTATAACAATACCCGAGCCTTTCAGACGGCGTCGATTAGTGATTACTTGATTGCGCGTTTTGTATGAAAGGAACTTGACGATAATTGGGCGCGGCCACTGTTTCACTTGACTACCTCTCTTATCATGCTTGTTTGATGAAGATCCTCTCTTTGGGTTACCGACCCTATGTGAGCGGTCAATAGCTTGCGTTGACATGGAAACACCAAGCCGACGATTAACGATGTCACATATCAACTCGTCGGTGCATTCCTTTGGGGCTTCGGGAATACCGAAAAATTGGAGACTATTTCTCCTCGAGTATTGTTCGAGCATATCCGAAGAAAGACGAAGATTGTCGATTGTATTCTGTTGCTTCTCGACGACATTCCTTAGGCGCGATATCTCTTTACCTTGAGACTGATTTTCAAGTTCCAAATCCACAATTTTCCCCTGATGTTCATCAAGGCGGTCAAGTAATTTTGTAATTTCCTTCTTGACTGCATCTTGAATAGTTATTTCAATTGATCCAATAAATTGCTTGTTTTCCTTCTGGAATCGAGCAAACATCTCATCCATTAAATCCTTTGTGTTAGATTCCATCGCCATTTTCTGCGATATCTTGATATTATGATTTACGTTTCAGGTACTTGTTCTAGCGATCGATTGTTTCCCTTCAATGATGAGTGTATAGTTTTTCATTAAATGATCTGTCATACAATATGAAATAACTTATAAATGATTAGCTAGAAATGTTATTGTCAATCGAAAATATTCAATGTCGGAAACAGTACCTCAAAATTCAGCACAGGTGGGACCAGGTTGGCGTCCAGCGTCTTTTAGACATATACTGGCATGAAGTTGTTCACTATAAAAATCCACTAGGATCCATAAAAGTCCATGGTCAATCCCCACAATATTTCAGTTTGTAGATTTATGATGCGACATTCGCGAAATTTGTAGACCAGTCTTTATAGCTTCTGCATACTTTACTCGATATTTCACAGAAAATTCACAGCGAAAACTGTCAACGTCGCCAAATAGATGAGGCATGTAATAGTAGTAGTAGTAGTAGTAGTAGTAGTAGTAGTAGTAGTAGTAGTAGTAGTAGTAGTAGTAGTAGTAGTAGTGGTAGCAGGAGTAGTTCTAGTAGCAGTAGAAGTAGTAGTAGTAGTAGTAGTAGATGTAGTAGTACTAGTAGTAGTGTAGTAAGTAAACTTTAAGTGTGAGTGAAGGTGATAGGACAAGCCATTACTTCCAAGGTTACATGGATTGATCTATTTCCTCAGATTGCTTTGGAAGTGATGGTTCTTCACATATGTAAAAATCAATATTCATAATTCATACTAGAATATTCCATATCTAAATTCTCTTCGGAATGAGATCAGGCTTTACAGGATAATTTGGGTTTGATGCACTAGGCATTTGGATTAGAGACGGGTAATGAATAAGGTATCTGCTGATTTCAGTATGATTCAGTGTTGTTTAATTATCATCACATTTATCCCTATGTATCAGGTAATGTGGTAGATGACACACCCCCAACAGTCTTTGGATGCCCTGGAGACATCACTGCCACCGTACCACTTGGCTCTCAGACCACAACGGCCATTTGGCAGCTTCCTGGTGCTGCCGACAACAACGGCGCTGCCACACTCACAAGCAACTACAGCCCTGGGGATGTCTTCCCAGCGGGTATCACCGAAGTGGTGTATGTTGCCACTGACTCTGCAGGACTGACTGCCAGGTGTTCATTCAATGTCATTGCACAGTTGCCTGGTACGTATTTTCAAATTGACCGGTGGCTCATTATTAATGATAACATGCATCATATGAAACCCCATACGTTCCCCATTATGTCTATCATGGCCAATCATGTCAAGGAATTTTATATTCTCAGTCCCATCTTTTTATTTCTTGATGAATCAAATCAGCCAATCATTTCCACCCCCCCCCCCAGAGAAAAAAGAGAAAGGATTTAGTGACAGAATGCATTGCAGATAAGGCATGGCATATATGACATCCAAAGTGTAGTTCTCGGGAGCGTTTCATGAAAGGACTTGTCGGACGTTTTATCCGACAAGTCCCATTTTATCCGACAGCTACCATAGTAACTTTACCTCTCAACCAATCAACATCAGAGAAAGATGTCAGATCTGACAACTCGTCAGATGAAAATGTTGATGAAGCACTCCCCTGATCACTAGCACAGGTGATATACCATCCATGTCCATCATCACTGAATATTAAGTGTTGGGGGAATGAGTTTCACAACTAGGTTGTATCCACCAAGTACTTATTGGACCTGTTTTCGTACCTGAATATGATACATGTATTGTAAATTCTTGAATATGTGAAATAGATTGAAACCAATTAGTGTCTAGTTTATGTATGAAAACATCATAAAAGTATTTTTAAAGTCTCAGAGTCTATATTTTACGTACCAATCCTTCACAAAACATCCATATATATCGTCGCACGCACCACGAACCGTCCTCTCTGCGCACTTCCATGCGAAAGTTAGTTTGACAGAAAACGCATTTAAAGAAAAGCTTTTTTATAACCAGCAATAAGTGCACCTACAAGAAGAGCAAATTATTTACCGGTGTCTTCGTTTAAAAGTTCAGGTTCCAAAGTTTCATCCCGTATCTTTATATTTTCTTGAAGTTAATTATTTAATCCACAGTGGGCAACGTAACAGAGAGGACGGTTCATGAAATAGATACAGTGCGTTATCGCTCCTCGCGATTTCATCACGAACCGTCCACTCTGTTACAATGCCCACTGTAGTGTAAATAAATCTTTTCAAGAAAATATAAAGATACGGGATGAAACTTTGGAACGTGAACTATCGAACAAAGACACCGGTAAATAATTTGCTCTCCTTGTTGGTGCACTTATTGCTGGTTATAAAAAAGCTTTTCTTTAAATGCATTTTCTGCCAAGCTAACTTTCGCATGGAAGTGCGCAGAGAGGACGGTTCGTGGTGAGTGCAACAATATATAGAGAGAGAGAGAGTATAAAAAAATGGATATTTTGCATTTGCAAAAATGACAAATATTCCAAAGATTTGACAATAGAGATTAATGTCAAAAGATCAATTTGTCTTGATATTCCTTTGACTTGAATGCCCATATTTTTTATAAGAAATTCAGTGCTTTTATTGGTCAAGATAGTGATCCTCTCTCAGACTTTCACCACTTTAAAAAAAATTGAAGCTCATCAGTTGACAAAATCATACCAGTGATTCATATCCCAAATGATATTGTTTTAGCATTTTTAAAAAAATATATTGAAAATCCTTTGTTGGTTAAATCCCATATAGAATTGAAAAATGTTGCTAGGATACATTTCTAAAACAATATTCATTTGGTTTTTCTGTGAAACAAAAAATATTTTCAGTTGATGAAACCCCACCAGTGATTGATAATTGTCCCGAGGAGCGATTTGCAACGCTGCCCGATGGAAGTTCTACTGTCCCTGTGGTTTGGCCTGCACCTCAGGCATCAGACAACTCTGGTCAGGTGACACTGTCGTCCAATTACAACCCCGGTGATTCATTCCCACCCGGGCAAACTTTAGTCTTTTACGCTGCCAAGGACCCGTATGGACTCTTGACTTCGTGCACGTTTACCGTCTTTGTGTCTACCACAGGTGATCCTTAGATCTTGTTTTGATTTTTTTTATGAACTTTGTGATATCAATTTTTTTATGTTTTCAACAGTTTTGTCAGTATGATTTGAGGTATGCTCATACTGTGCATCTAAAATGTTGAGATTGTTTAATTTTTGGCAATGTCACTTGCATATCATTATAGATATTCACATATCTTGCTACAAATGTTGAATATTGAATATGCTTTAACAAAATTATAGGTCCTTGCATTTTTTCAATCTCAATAGGATATGATAAAACAAAATTGATTTGTATTTTGCTTAATGTTCAGCACTAGTGATACAAATTGGCACATGTATGCTAATTATGTGTATTATAAGTTTCAAGCCTAAGAATTAAAGGGTCAAAAGTAGCAGGGACAAACCCATGAGATGAGAATGATTTCATTATTTTGTCATGACGCTTGTTGTGTAATGTAATAACCATTTCATTATTGTGGCATTTATAATACTACATGATGTCATTAGTTCATCTGGGCAACTCTTAACAGATGTGCAAAATCTTTAATTTTGCACAAATTCTTTTCTAAAGAATTGATCGGTCACCATTTTTGTTTCTGCAACATCTTTTTACTTCATTAAACTCATTGACATTTTTTATTAAAAAATCTTTTTGAGCTCTTGACATTCCGAAATTCGCAATGCCTCATGGGAAAATGTCAACATCTGTTGCAAGCGCTATTACTAAAGTGCATTCATGCATGTGATTATTCAGCGCTGGCCGACGTGGCTCGACCGGATATGCTGTTTACTACTGCCCAGGATGTGGGAGAAAATTTGCCCACATATTTCTAACCACTTTTGTGAGTTCTTGCCTTACGTTTTTCATTTTTGAAGCATATCGCAGTCACATTACATCACTGAACGCTGCCTGCGCGTGATGTCGACCACGAAGTAAAACATTTGGTCTGTTTGCTGCATCCTATGGATGGCGCAGTATATTGTGAATGCACAGAATTCATAAAGCTTAGTGATTGATTAAGGGGCTGATTATTTTTATAATCTATCTTTCAAAAATACCCCATGATTAATTGTTCAGCTTTATTTTACAGGGCCAGTTGTCCTTCGATTATGCACTTGGATCTTAAAATGCATTAAAGGTCAAGTCCATCCCAGAAAATTGTTGATTTGAATCAATAGAGAAAAATCAAACAAATATAATGCTGCAAATTTCATCGAAATCAGATGTAAAATAAGAAAGTTATGACATTTTTTAAGTTTCGCTTATTTTTCACAAAACAGTTCAATGTGCAACTCAGCGATATGCAAATGAGAGAGTTGATGATGTCCATCACTCATCTTTTATTGTTCAAATAATACAATATTTCAATTTTTACAGATTTGACGATAAGGATCAATAACTTAACCATAAACTGTTAAAATAATGGTAATTGCACGTGTTCAGGGAGAAATAAAACTTTGTTTCACTTGACATGGAGGAGAAAATTAGAATATTTCATACAATAAAATACAAAAGAAATAGTGAGTGGGTGACGTCATCAGTCTGCCAATTTGCACACCGACCAGGATGTGCATACAACTGTTTTGTGAAATTATGCGAAACCTTAAAATGTCATAACTTTCTTATTTTACATACGATTTTTGATGAAATTTTCAGTGTTTTGCTTGTTGGATTTTTCTCCTTTTTTCAAATCAACTTTTTGTTGGGGTGGACTTGTCCTTTAAGTAGATCTCATGTAATGCCCAGATTTTCTCCTAGCTGATAACTATTTTATAGGAAGTCGTCAAATTCTTCACCTCTTTACACTGCTATTTGAACCCTTTTCTTCCTGTGTAATCAGTGCTTGCAATATTTGGGATTTTATCAATTCAATTTAATACAAATTTGGTTTATTAGGTAAATGTATAAAAATACAGTTGTGTGAAGACCATTAATACAATATCCACATAAACAAGACAAGAATAATTGTACCATACTGTATATTTATAAACATTTATTATTCACTACACTTTATTTCTTCCATTTACTTTATAACTCAATTCATAGATCAATAACATAAAGAAAATAAATTCCACCATGATTGAGTACGAATTTACAGATTATATACAATTACTTACAAGACAAATTGTGCTGGTAGTATCATTAAACCTCAATCAATCAATCTTCATACTACACATATTTTCATAATTTCCAGTAATAGTTTGAAACCATTTCCTGCATGAAGACTTCTTCCTCAATTATGTGCCTCATTTTCTTCACGTACCAGGAATCTCTCACCCCTTAAAAATATTTTCAAATGCAGCTGTAAGTCGAGAACTCGTGAAGACCATTTCCTGCATGAAGACTATACTTCTAGTTTCTTAAGTCTGTGCCTCGTCTTGTACACGTAGCAGGAGTACCCCCCACCGGCTATCACCATCGCAACCACCAAAACCCTCACAGTAACTTCCTGCATTTCCTGTTTTTATCTATGATGAAATAAAAGGATTTGAAAGGAAGAGATGCAGAGCAAAGCCCTGTAACATAAAGCTAAGCAATTGATCATGGGTCCAATTTCTACGATTGATTGCATTGATTATTGTGTATGATCAATCCTAAAAAAAAAGCTGCTCGATCAATTGGCAAGCTTTATATTACAGGCCCCAGGATTGGTGATGTAAAATGTGTCTCAGACTTCCATTAAGATGCCTGAATAATGCTCTAGAAACTCACAGCATTGGCCCAAATTCACAAAGGTGGTTTTGAAAACCCACGGATGAGTCCATGGTTTATGCAGATTTTCTGTATAAATTATGCTTATTTGCTGCGTACATGAAAAAATGTCGAATACTGATGCGCGCTTTTGTTACAATGCGCCAAATTGACACCCGTTACCATGGTTATCCACGCTATTTTATTCATGAGTCCACTGTTTTGAATAATGAGTTCACTCTTTAAACAGTGGAATCATGAATAAAATAGCGTATCTTACCATGGTAACGGGTGTCAATTTGGCGCACTGTGACAAAAGCGCGCATCAGCATTGGAATGTTTTATACACGAGCCCGATATGCGTTAAATTACTAAAACATAATTTGTACAGGAAATCTGCATAAACCATGGATTCAGCTGTGAGTTTTCAAAACCACCTTTGTGAATTTGGGCCATTGAGTCGCGATTATTGAATGCATGTATCGCATCTTTGTTGTAGGTGACACCAATCCGCCTGTGATCAGTGGGTGTCCCGAGAATCAGTTTATCACTGCACCCCCAGGATCGTCCAGTGTTCTAGTGACTTGGATACCACCTACTGCAACAGATGACACTGGAATCGTCACCCTCACCGGGGACTCGACCCCAGGATCATCCTTTCCTGTTGGTACAACCTCGGTCAGATACGAGGCCCGGGACTCGTCTGGTCTTGTCTCTCGCTGCACTTTCCAAATTTTTGTGACTGCAGATGGAGGTAAGTCTCTCAAACTCAACTGCCCATATTCTTAAAAAGAGGGATCATCATCCAATCACTATGCAGATCTTTGTATATAATTATGCTTATTTTATCTCATACACCAAGAAAAATCTAATTAAATGCACTTGTTTTGCAAAGGGCACTAGATAAGGCAAGTGTAATAATCAGGGGCGGATCGAGGATTTTCCAAAGGGGGGGAGACACTTTCCCAAAGAAAAATTTGACAAGCAAAAAAACTTCCATTTTAATGGCATTTTTACATGTTAAATTTTAATTGTGGCTCTCAAAAGGGGGGGGCATGGTTGCCCCCCCCCCTCCTGGATCCACCAGTGGTAATTATATACGAAACGGCATAAACTATGGTATTGTACCAGGGTACAGTTGAAACTTCTATCGAGAATACGGGCCAACTTGCCAAAGTCTTTTAGTGGCTAGTTTGTCCAGTACTTATAGGGATATGCACGGCATTGTGTAACGACTGGGATTTCACCCAATGCTCCATTGACTAAAATTTACCTTCAATAATACGATGTACTCAATGATATATACCATGGTAACACTGCCTGGCAGCCAATCAAATTCAAGTATTCAAAGGAAGTTTTCATCATTCTGAAAGTTGCAGTAGTTTCAAGCTTTGTACAATGGAATCAGAAGGTAAGTAGAGTTCAATAACAACTAAAATAAATTCTATGTGATACATGTTTAATTTGATTTTATGCCAGGTATTCTGAGGGTGGGTTAAATTCAACTTATGGTCTACAGTTGTGTTATAACTATGGATAGGTAATTGTGTCCCAAATTTTATGAGGTACATGAATAAATTGATTTTATGCCCAATATTCTTAGTTTGGGTCCATTTAACATGTAACTTATGTTCTATCTAGCATTATAAGTTCATTTTACCAGCTCATTTGATACTCTAATAATTCATATCTGTCTAGGACAAATAAATAGTTTTCTTCATCATTAAACCCATAGTTAAAAACACAGTAAACATACAAAGTCACCGCTTTAGCTACCCATAATTCAGGCGCAAAGGTAGATCATGTTAGTCCTAGTAGAACCTGGACTTCAGAATGAAGGCCTCTGAAACTCAGATGGTTTACAGAAGTAAATTACCCTTAAGTGTATATGAAGCACTACATCATATATAAACTCATAGATCAATTCAATCAAGCTTGATAAGTCAGATCTGAAGCTTTTAAAATTACATTTAAGATGTTCAACGATACAGAATATGGAAACTAACAATCGTGTAAGATTGGATGCTTGCTGGCCATGCGCTTAGGGCCCTGTCTTACAAAGAGTTATCTTGATATGATTGACCTCAACTATATGGATATCCATCAATGTCATAATTTTTTGTTCAGCAAATTTGCACAAAGTCCTTTGCAAACAAAGAAAAGCACACTAAATGTTCAAGAAAACAATGAATGCATGAATATGCAGCACATCTAGAAAATATTTTGAACAAAACGTGCAATTTAGATATTGATGTTGGTGGCTTTCCATAGTTGTGGTTGATCTCATCAATTGCAACTCTTTCTAAGATGGGGCCCAGGGGGCTGTTTCATAAAGCTATTTGTAGATTAAGAACAACTTTAAGAACCTTTGTTACACTCTAAACCATCGCCAATTTATTATACCATTTACCAAGAAAGGATCACCAGTCATTCTTAAAGTTGCTCTTATCATCCCTGCTCTTATCTTACGAACAGCTTTATGAAACACCCACCTGGTCATGCCATAGATAATAACCTATTTATAAGTCTTGCCCCATTTCTTTTATTCTTACTTCATTTCATTAATTGCTAAAGCCATTGTAATTTGAAAGCATTACACCCTTTCAATGTGAATGAGAAAAACTGTGTGTACCTTTAACTCTTAAAACTTGAATGTTATCCATTGTTTGAAATCCATTCCAGTGGTGGCATTTCCCACAGTGCCATCTCAACTAGTCCATACAGTTTGAAATGTCACATGGAAGTTATTTTCCCTCAATTATTCAAAGTCATATTTTTTTTCCTTGTTAATCATTAAAAACATCAAATTGGACATTCATATAAAGTATTATTACAAGAAAAACAGGACAACAAAGAGTTAGCAATAGAAAATAAGAAGCCACCAAAATTTACAGTAATTAATACATATGCATATCAGATGAAGATGAAGAAATTAATGCAATATGCACTCACACACACACACACTCACCTCACACTTTGTCATTGTTATCATCACCCACAAACACTCACCCAAACATCCATCATCTCAACAATTTCCATTTTATCCTTTCTCGGTTTTCCCTTTCAACAACTTAAAGATTAGGTCAACATTCATTGGCTTATGAAAATTCCAAATAGGCAATACTTTGTACACCAAAATTGCTTGTGCATTTTCACTTATAACATGATTTCGGTATATCAAACTAGATTAAACAAACTTATTTTCTCTGACAGGTTACGAAAAAAGAGTTGTGCGATCTCAAGATATTCATAAAAATCAAGGCATCTGTAACAAAGTACCAAATTATAATCCAGTGAAATGTGATGCCATGACCAGCAGGCCTTCACACACATTTTGAGTAACAAATGAAAATATATTCTTATGAATATAATGAATTCCATATCAGCTAATAATGTCCTTGCCTATTTAAAGGGTCTGAAGTTCGACGTTTCAAAATATTAATTCATAATGACCATTCAAAATTGCCTCCTGCCTCCTGTGATGTCACCGTAACTTTGCCACAGATTCTTTCCAAAATCTGGAAGAAAGATCGGAGGTCCTTTCTCCATCTAAAGCATTTCATCTATTAAATTGGCTTCTTCATACTATTAATTATAAATGAAATTCAGATGGACAAACAAGTTGTACATACTTTTAATATCTGTAGGTGATAATAGTATTGGCCAATTCTACATTCAGGTAATATAAAAATGTTGCCCTCAAAGAAATAACAGAACAGGAAATTATGATCTTGTTATGGCAACATACATAATGTTCTCGTCAGTGGCAGTCAATATCATATTCTTTTACAGTGGAATAGCATTGTTTATAGCCCTGTTTGTACTCATGCTTCTTTCAAATTGGGCCCAGAATAGTTCCTGCCCATCTGCATCATCCGTCCACAACATGTAAGGTTTGTTCCTACTCAGGAACAACCTGACGAGGTATGGCATGTTCTCATCCTCTATCTCCTCTATAAAGATCAGGATGACTTTGTCAAATGCCGTGTCATTGACGTGCTCCAGAGCCATGCGGAGCTTGGTCATTGTCCAGGCATCTTTCACAGACTGGTTGCTGATCAACAAGACTGTCTTGAAGCTGTTGTCGATGGCATCATAGAGTGCATTGACGTAGTACATACCCAGGTGAAGATCCTCATCTCCAAAGATGATGTTCTGCAGATGTGGCAACCTCTCCTCCAGGACAGGTTTCATGATCTGATTGACCCATTCCTGTTCTGTTTCCTGGAACATTAGGTTGAGATGATAATGGTAGTTGTCAGCATTGAATTCCTCTTCCATTTCCTCGTAGCCAACGACAGCAAGTTTGAGGAGGAAGAGTTTGTGATTCAGCCACCATCGTTTATGGTATGCAAGCATGGCCAGCATAACAACCAGGAGACCTGAGAAGGAAAGAACTGCAATGAGAACAATGTTCACTCCGCAGTGATCTTTAGGCTGGAATGAAAGAATGGGTTTATTGTTCAGTTCCTTCAATGAAGTACTGGAGCACACTGTTTGGTTTGGATGCCTAAAATCAATGTCAGCTGTGTCGAGCCACTGCCTGAACCATGTCAATGAACATCCACAAGTGAATGGGTTTCTGGATACATCCAACCGAAGAGAGTTGTTCGATGGCAAAACTGTTCCTGGTTTAATGATACTGATTTGATTTCCAGGAAGATAGAGGTCAGTAAGTCTTGAATTCTGGGCAAACGTTGTTGTCTCCAGACCATGGAGGCTGTTATTTTGGATGTAAAGCACCCTCAAGTAAAAGAGACCATGGAATGTGTCTTCCGAAATCTTCACCAATTTGTTGCCACTGAGGTATAAAATAGCAAGAGAGGGCAGAGAATGGAACAATGTTGGCCTCAGTTCAAGAATTCTACAGTTTTTCATATCAAGGTAGAACAGGTTTGGAAGGTTGTTGAACACCCTGCTGTCCAGGCTATGTAAGTAGTTTTCCCTGAGGTGCAATTTTTTCAATGAATAGAGTCCAGTAAATAGAGACTGATTGCTGATGTCATCATAGAGGTCACCGCTTGTCAGCTGTGCTCTCTTAATATGTAGATCATGAAGGTGAGTCATATTGACAAATTGTTCTATTGAATATCGTGAAGCTTTGACTTGAGCATTTGAAATATCCAAGTAAAGGACTGTATGAAGTTGCTGGAAGGTAGTCTGTAGATAGATCTTCTTCTGATTAAACAGTAGTAATCTTTCCAAGTTTGGAAGATCTTTGAATGCTTTGGCACTATAAAAATAGCATGGATTGAAAGATAAATTTAATTCTGTTAAATATGTGAGCCCTTGAAATATGCTTTGAGAAATAAAACGTATATCATTGTTTGATATATCAAGTTTAAGGAGGGTTTCAAGAGTCCAAACAGTTTTATCACTGTTCAAATCTACAATTGAATTATGGGACAGTCCAATAAATGTTATCCTTGGAATTCCATTGAAGGACAGTGGCGAAAGAGTTCTTATAAAATTGTGTGACACATTCAACTTCATTAGTCTGGGTAAGCAAGCAAATGTTTGAGCTGGTATCGATTCTATATCATTATTGGAAATGTCCAGTTCTCTAAGAGATCTAAGCAGACAGAATGATTGATTACCAAATGTTCTTATTTTGTTTTCCCTCAGAACAAGGGTTTGAAGTCTTGTAAAACCCCAAAATGAACCAGTGGGTACATTCTTTATCATATTACCTCTCATTTGAAGAATAGATACTGATGGAATACTCTCGTTTTGATATGATGCATTGCCAAGCGTAAGAAGCTGATAGATTTCACAACCATAGACGGATAATTCTCCAATCGATGTCATACCTAGAAAAGGCTGAATATCAAAAGAATTCAGCTGATTGCCCTCTAGATGTAGACTCTTAATTGAATGCAGGTGATGAAATGCATACCTGTGTAACTTCTTAATCTTATTTGAGGCTAATGACAAAAATGAGATGGAAGAATTTTGCAGAGTGAGGAAATCGCTTGGGTGAACTTCTTCAATGCTATTTACCAGAAGGTTAATCCGTTTTAGATTATGATGTATTGGATACCCATCAAAGTTGAGACCATGTATCCGATTATAACTTAACTCCATCGCCGACAGTCTTGTAATGACTGAGAGCGTTTCGGAAGGTATTACATTCAGATGATTTTGTTTCAACTGAAGTCTTGTAAGCAGATTGTTCTTTATGAAGAGCAGTGGTGACATTGTTTGGAGATGACAAGAAATCAACAGGAGGGATCTCAGTTTTGTCAGTGGCCACATAGTCTTGGTTTCAATAAATGAAATGGGGTTTCCAGAAGCAATCAGAGAAACAAGATTTGGGACATCCTCAAATGAACTATTATGCAGGATTGTCAAGTTGTTTTTAGATAGGTCCAGGAGTGTGGCCTCCTCAGGCAAGTGTGGTGGGACATCTGAAAGCCCTTTGTTCTTGCAGTTGACCGATAGTCCATGACTTGAGTTGATGAAGCTGCAGTTTCTAGGGTTCCAACGATAATCCTCTGCAGGTGCATTGTTTGTTAAAGGGAGAATATGCATAAGGAAAAACTCCACTGCTGCCAGCACTAAGATAAAGCACGGGGCACAATTTGCCATGTTCGTAGCTGTTTTATTTTTATTCACCAAATTTCACTTATGAAGATTTAGTATTCAAAAACAGCCTTTCAACACCATGTCATAATTCCTCTCCACTGCATGGTACTCATAACAGATCTTCAATATCAATATTTATATTTGAACTTTAAACATGCCTTGAAGCACAACACCACCCATTTCACAAATAAAGCAGTTGAGAATGATTTTCTGTGACTTTCACGTTTGCATCCCATTGAAGTTCTGTAATCTAGTAAGTGTCAGGAAGAAACTGTCAAAATATCTAAAAGATAGCATGTAAATGAAATGGGCGGAGTCTCTATTCCTTGGAGGTGTGTCTTCCCAGTTTACAAAAACTATGTTACATTAGTTTCATTACTATGCCATGCACATTATTTCATTTTTTGAAGAACTTCCTCATGATTTCAAAGTAATCAGTTAAAACATTATACTAGTATGTTATTGTCATACAACATGGGAAAGTACAAGAAGCTATAAATAAACCCAAATTAATACAAAAATAAAAATAAAAAAAATTTTATCTTGTACTTTTAAAGAAGTATTTGTACATGCAAATGCTGGCATTCACACATATAGGAATGTCTTGGTAACATATTTTTTTTTATCTATGAATATTTTTCTAATCATGATTATATTCAGTTCTTGTGTATTACTTTATTATCTGATGTCTTGATGCACTTTGATCCAAAAGGACTTTGGATGTTATTACCCTGAACAAGCAGTTGAAAGGAATAAATTCCTACCAGGTATCCATTTACCCACATGGGTTGACTGCACAATGTTGTGGATTATTTACTTGTGAAGAAAATGACCTCATGGCTGGGTTTTGAACCCATGACCCTCTGTTTTAAAGTCTAGAGAGTAAGTCGACTGGGCCAAAATGCTCCACTCTATCTTTGTAGAAGACTGATCAAGTGATTTCGTTAACTGAAATAAAAGCGACTAAATATACTGATTTAGAATGATTGATTTTAAATGGAGGTGACAAAAACAAGGAATTATTCAGAAAATTAATTGCTAAAATATCAAAGACAGTTCATAGCTGGGCATGTGTATCTTTATTGTAGAACAAATAAGACTGGTGCTAATGTTTCATGCATATGAAAGTATACAAATCCCCATGAACCACTTTTTTGGGAACTGCATGCTTGTGTGTCAGCAGCATGATGATAATGAGGATGAGAATAATACTTATGATAATTATTAATGTTATTACCTGATAAAAATTATGATGATGATAGGGATACTGTATTGAATATCTATGAAGCACATATGCTTACCAGGCAGGGTTCGACTAGGCACAGAAAACAAAATAGGTTATTTGCGATCTTTAGATATATTATGAAATTTACCAGAAATCAATGGTTATCTTTTAAATGGAAACATTTGTTATACTGTACAATATTAGACTATTTGGAATCAGTTTCATTTTAATTTGCTATCACTCATGTATTTACTCTTAAAGTGGTTGGAGTAGGAAGTGTACTTTTTATTACCTCTTTCCTGTGGTATATTTCAGCTATCATTTTCTTATTTACTCTTGAATTCTTTATAGGAAATGCAAAACAGGATCTCAGATTTCCAGGATGAGAGCTATCATCAAAACAAATCATGGTAGATGATATCTCACAAATTAAGAATTGAAATTGGAGAAAAGTCATAATGAGCCTGATAATGATCTTATCTTGCTTTCATACAAGTTTCAGTATCTTTTGTTATGCACAATCGTTGGCCTTCCCAGGTGTGGAATCCAGGGGTGTGTGTCTTAGAGTATCTTATCAATGATTTTGAATGGCAAATTTGCTTATCCAATCAGATGCATGGATTTTGGTAGCTTTTAACATTAGTCATCAATCAATCACTTGATTGATAGAAAAAGGCCCAGGTGATATCATTCCAATGTGATCTAATTTAAAGTCTATTACACAAGTATACGAAACAGTATTAACCCGTTGCCAACGGGAGCCGGATATATACGGTTCCCTAAAACTTATTCATGTACGGGAGCCGTATATAGTCGGTTCCCCAAAGGCTATTACTCGCATCCATTTGCAGGCTTTAAAAATACAATTTCTTACTATGTTTCTGCCTTTTCTGTGTTATAATTACAATGTCCATTAATTAAACTACACATTCCAGAAAGTCATACGTTTTTACCTTTTGTTTCTATAGTTTATAAAGCATTATAGAATGAGTTATGCTTCGAAGAGAGTCCAATTTTGGCGTACAGTGGGCATTGCCGCGATGGAAGCTTGATTTCAACGATTTTCAGTTTCGCAGAACCACGTATATACCGTAATCAATAAAAGTGAGGGAAAACAATGGGAGCAGCGAAATGCAACCCAAAACGCACGCAGAGCTGCGTGCGTGCGCTGATATGATCAACGATAGATCGAAAACGATCGATACTTTATAAGATTGCTTGTGAGGTTTCAAAAAGTCCGGGGTTCGATCCCGGCCGCGGCACCTATGCCCGTGAGCAAGGCATTTAATCTACAATGCTCTTTTATCCTGCTTTTCAAATAAATGAAAATGCTATATGCATTACTGCTAACTAGGTGTGCACTTCTTTTTAAAAAAATGGCGCCGTTGATAAAATATAGGAAGAAGAAAAATCATGGTTTAAGTTTATAACACATCGATTTTTGTTTTCTTCTTTCATTTAGGTGCATTATTTTGCCTCTTGAAAATGGCTGTCATAATCAACTTCATGAACTGATCAAGCTAGATCAAACTAGAAGAGAGTACACGACTTTAAGTTGATATCGATTTCTATAATCCTAAACAAAAAGTGTATACAGCTGGCTATTGAGAATACCTCGGATCGTACGTACACTCTATTTTGTTCTAACGATACGGATGTGGTAATTGATGGAGGCATGGCCCCCTTTCCTTTGAAAATCACAAAAGGGCATCCAGCGAAGGTCAATAAAGTTGCCACTTACTAACAATGTAAAAGAGTGACTTGAAAGGGAAGGATGTACGGATGAATTCACACTTTGTCAGTTTGGTTTAACACCAAAGAGTGATAAACGCCGTGACATAGGCATAATCATGCTAATGAAGACTAATATGTGTTATTTACGATGTACAAAGTATTTATGAAGCATGTTTTATCCATATCAGTAATCTCATATGAATTTTCGAAAAAAAATCTAAGGTTTCCCCAATTGATTTTATTCTGATTGAGTATGTTATCGTGGTTTGGTTTGACCTGCATATAAAAAAAATGTGATGCGATAGGAATCCAGAGCATGGAGTAAATATGCATTCCATGGATATATTATTCGAGAAGATAGAGGGAATGAAAAGCAGAATATATTAAAATAAAATATTTATGTTTATGTCTGCAAACAGGCCTATAATGCTTTTCACGGAACAAATGATGTAAGCCGGGTAATGAATAAGTAGAGCGCCTTGATCACAATGTTTAGTGGATATTATATGAATTATTAATCATTATCATCATGCGGCTCGTTTAATTTTTTTTAATTGCTTGTTAGAAGGGTGCGAGAAAAACGGCATAAAGCATATTGTGATTCCATATACGTCCATTCAGTTATTTGTTTCATTTTTGGCCGTACTCCATAGAATATAACAGACGTTCAACTTTGATAAAGATAAATATGAGATAAAGCAATCAGTACATGAATTGATTAATAAAGACAATTAATTAATTAATTAATTAGAGATAATATATCACTTAATATGAGCTGGAATATGATATTTAGGCAGGCGAGAATGGCCTTTCTATGTATCTCTTTTGAAGCACGCTCTTCCTCTTACAGTTCTCTAATTAACTCGTTATATTTGTATTTTCATCGGAGCTCTTATGGATTGTTGGCTACAAGGAAAAAGGAAGTGGAGAAATAAAACATAAGAATTATTTTAATACATCGAAATTCTGTAAAGGTGAATGTACCGGGTGAGAAATTATATACACTTACGACATTTTAGAATTATACTTTGGCAATGCAGGTTATTATTTTCAGAGTCCTTTTTCATCTTGACGAAATTGGATATTAAAACAAACTGAACGCAGGAAATAATAATTTCCGAACGGAAAGTTCCTAAAATGTTAATCAAATCATATATTGTCCGAAAATTTGACAGTGAGTGTGGCGAAACAAATGGGGGGGGGTTAAATGATGGAATATAATTTATATGCACTAGAATAAAAAAAAGGGTATAAAATAGTAATGGTGTAACTTGGGTTGCGATTTCATTGCTGACCTCTATTCCCCCCCCCCCCCTCTTTGCTTGTCAGAAAAAAGTAAAGAAAAAGTAGCGCATTTATAGTCCCCTCCACCAAGAATTCCTTGGTTCACCGCCGATCTCTGACAACTAGAATACCAGCAAAACCGAAAATGTCTTTCTGGTCACACTCATTTTTTCCATTTTAAATTGACCAACATATACTTAAGTTATTTTTTCTTGCATTTTCCATGAATTACTAATCATTTGTTGATCATTAAATCCTTTGCACATAAATGTCAAGAAAATAACCACACACGTTCTAAACTAGTGAAATAAACTGAGAATTGAGTAAGTTCACAATAAATAAAACGGTTTGCAGGGACTTATTGTATATTCTTGGATAATGAAAGAAAGGCAGAATGTCTTGTTTTTAATACAATTTTAATTACTAGAATCATTTGATACATAATATTCATTTTTTACACAAATACATCATGTACATGGCAACGTCTCCGTTGGATTTTGAATTAAGGAAATAATTTGGAGATTTTTGTTGAACATTTCTCGACGACGTATAAAATCTAGAAATCATTTGAAATTGATTATGGGCCGAATATGCCGGGCACCTATCCTAATGTAGGTTCTATTTTTTAGTATGGGTTGGGCTTGGAGGGCCGGGTTTGGACATATTTCTGTGATGACGAGAATATACTCAGAAGGGAAAAAATAGAGAGAGGGCCGGGGGGCACGGAACGGGAGATGAAGAAGAGAGAGAGAGCATAACCCACTTGTCTGCGCAGTGTTGTAGTACATTTTTTCGATTAAAAGCGCCTCGTATGAAATTGAACCCTCTCCCCCCTGCGTAAGCTACTGATTGAATAGAAGGGAAAAAAGTAAAGGGAAAATAGAGGAGAGAGAGAATATAAGTAGAAGTTGACTAGAGGTAAGGGGATTAGAGAGAGTAGAGGGGATGGCATTCATGACAATAACAATAATATTTTTCAATCGAATTAAACTAATTTTTTTTATTCTTTACATGTAAAATATTCAAATGTTTACATAATATCAATGATAACAATTATAAACATTACTATCAACACTAACAATGATAATAACAAATAATAAAAGAAAATATAACAATCGGATAATAAAAAAAATAATAATAATATTGATAATAATAACAACAATGGTTAAGATTATGAATATAATAATGATAAGACAAAGAAAAAGAAAATAAAAAAGCAGACGAAACAGAAAAAAGATGAAGGGAGAAGATAATGGTGATCATGGGGGATGGGGTGGGCTAACTTAAGTAATTGGATGATAAATGATAAATAATCTTCATAATAATTGTCGTATACCACCTTGCAAATTTTAATCGAGAAGATTATGATTTCTTGTTCAGAAAGTATTACTTGTATGCATATAACGATATTTTGAAGATTCATGTTTTGGGGGGCATACTTTTAAAAGGAAATATCATATTCTTCATTTTTTTTCATTTTGCATGAAGAGAAAAACAGAGAGAACAAAATTAAGCAAAATAGGACGACGGGAGTAAAAGAATGAGAATAGGTATAAAGAGAAGATAAGACGACGAAGAAAAAAGGCGAAAAAAAGAAGCACAAGCAAATTCATAACAAGAATAAATAGAAGGGAAATAGAAAGAGAAAACTTAGGAGATGGAGGTGTAGGAGTACGCAATTATCAGTGAAGAAGAAGGAGAAAATGAAAAGGGAGCATTATAAAAAGGAAGAAAAAATAAGGAGGATTTCATTTGCAAGAGGAAACAAAGCAAGACTATATCAAGGGAGAAGGGGGGGTCTATAAATAGGAAGTATAAGAACAAAAAGATGAGACAGAGATCGAACAAAAGAAGAAAGGAAATGAGGATGATAAGATAAGAAGAATATCGAAAAAAAAAGAATATGAGAAGAAAAGAAATGAGAATAATAATTTTGATAATAATAAGAAGATCGAAAAAGAAGAAAAGGAAGAAGAAAGGAAGGGAGAATATTATGATAATAGTAACATTATGAGAATATTATGATAATAGTAATATCGAAAAAGAAGAAGTCCAAGAAGAACTTCAAAACCCACATCACCAACAATACATTCTCAAAGAAGTCACTCTGTACGGACATAATTATAGCACTGGAGCGACAGGTGAGCTCTGAACTCCGTGCAGCCAAAACAGGAAATGAACTACGCATGCGCGAAAACTATCGATCGATCAATTCACTCATCGTGGATCGCACACACGCTTTTGTAATCAACGATCCAGCTCGCACGCACGGAACAATGGAGCTGTTCGAACTTGACATGGCCGGCTGATTAATCTCGTTTGGGGTGTTAGAACCTATTCTACTATGCCGTCGCGAACGGGTTAAAATATATGCTACAGCTATGTGTATAGACTGACATATGGTCCTGTTAATTCTAGTAACACTCCCTGGGTAGCAAAACCCCTTGGTCCGTATTGTGAACTCTGTTTTACTTAATAACCTATAGCCTAAGTCTATGCTAAAATTATGGAGTGCTTAAAGTTTAAATTTACAATGTAAAGGTTAGAACAATTTGTTCGCACTTGGTTCTCGTGTTGACTGGGATATTTCCCATGGTTTAACGATGAAGGAAACTTTTGCAACCATTATTTCAAGACATTTTGTATTGAGTTCTAATTGTGGTATTTAGTGAACATCTTGGTAGACCTTGGTTTATATTATAATTGCACCCGTCCAGAACCATTAGTATATTTATCATTGTACTTATAAAAATGCATTATCATTGAGGAAGTGATGTTCACAAAAAACAGAACGAAGACGTATTGCACAAATACACCCTACATCATGACTGTGCGGAATAATCTAAGGTCTTGCACTTTTTACTCAATTTTAATTAGTATTAATATATCCTTGCAGTGTATATATTTTTGTTTTAATGAGAGCTAAAATGAAACCAAAACAATGCTGGGAATGATCATATTATTTACTTTAGTAGGGGTGAAAAGTACTTTTTTGTGGGGGTTTTACTGTGTTTCTTTAAGTCCTTATGCCTCAGCCCAAGGCTGTAGGTGGTTGCAGGAGGCAGTATGATTCCAAGTCTGATTTCATATGCTTATTTACTTGTACAGATAGAGGAATCCATAAAATGCATGGATGAAGGTATCCTGGAGTTTAAAAGATCGATGAATAATTAGAGGATCCATGGATAATTAGTGAAATTTGTACCACAGCTATTCTATATAAACACTATTCTATATATAAATATACTGGTACACTGAATGAAAATAAATAAATAAATGAAATAGAATACAATAATAATAATGATAAAAGATAATAAATAAATAAATTAATTAATTAATAAATAAATACATGTAAATAAATACAAATAAGATGAATCGAAACAAATAGAATATAAAGTGAAAATGATTTTAAGAAATGAAAATGAATAAATGATATTAATTAAACGAATGATAGTTAAATAAGATTAAATAAATGAATGAATAAACAAATGACCAACTAAAAAAGGTTCAATAAAATGAAAAATACAACAAAATTGAAAATATAAAAATTTATAAATAAAAAATGGATTGATTTAGTAAAATGACTTCAAAACCATGACTACTTTCATCCACACAGGAGACACAGTACCACCAGTAATCACGAACTGTCCCACAGATCAGTTCGCTACGCTGCCTGCAGGATCCCCATCTGTGGCAGTATCTTGGATAGAGCCAACAGCTACAGACAACCGCGGGACTCCATTGCTGTTCTCCAACTTCAACCCTGGTGACTTGTTTCCCTTGGGTTCTCGCACCGTAACGTACACAGCAAGAGATTCTAGTGGGCTTGAGGCTTTCTGCTCTTTCAATGTCGTTGTCAGTGGTACAACAACAACAGGTATTCATCCTCTTCTAATTCACACGGGGCCCGTCTCATAAAACTTGTGATAGTAACATACAAATTTATTATCAGCCAACCAGATTGAAGGATTTCAGTAGCTTTTAACTATTACTGCAAATACAGTTGTGCTCAAAAGTTAGTGAATCCCACCAGAAAATCTGTTTCTGTTTGCGGTAACTCCCGTAGGAACTCAGCAGGACAGCATTTTTGCTGGTAAACGCCAAGCTGGTATATAACCAATTACCTATGAAACATTTTACGTCTAGGTTAATCAGTCATAGTGGCTGACGTTATAGACGACAGATATCACTCTCGGGCCTTTTTATCAAAGTGGAGACAATGGCAGAGTTGGGATTCGAACTCACAACCTTGCGATTATGAGTCCAATGCTCTAACCACTGGACCACACGACCCGTGAAGTGTGGTCTAAAGTGTTCAAGCTCTGCCATGTTTTGGATATTTATTTGGAAGGTCAGGTGATAAAATATTACATTCAATAAAGTTTGTTGCTCTGGGCTCTCTGAACATTGCAGCGTTGTTATCTACATTCAACACTCACCATGAGGGAATGCATTTTGTGGTGGGGTTCACGATTAACTTTTGAGCACAACTGTATTTGCAGTAATAGTTAAAAGCTACTGAAATCCTTCAATCTGGTTGGCTGATAATAAATTTGTTATAGCAATTATGCATTTGTTATTATAAAAAGTCTTTTCTAAAATGGGACCCTGGAGGTTTGCCTTGTCATACATAGTTCAGAACCAATCCCTCCCTGGAAATTAATCTTTCTGTCAAACAGTTTGTTCATCAGGGAAAGAAATATGAGATTTTACATTGAAACCAAAAGTTTGAATTCTAATTTTAATGAGAATCATTGCAGAAGAGGTCAATGAGTAAGTCAATATCTTTCAATCATGATTTCTGTCTCTATATTAATACACTATTGAGATACCGAAGACAAAGAAGTGGTATAACGTAATAAAAATCAGTTCTATTGGATCAACTTACATTATAACAATATGAGATTCAAGTCAAAGAAAAGTGGTAGATTATTGGGTTGGCAAACCAATCTGATTTCTTTTATGCTTTGAGATGCAGCATTCCATTCAAATAAGTGATATATATCTCTCAAAATTAAATCATATTCTTCATATAAGACCAATGCTGTGTAAGAGTATACGAAATACAGTAACACAAATTTACTTGTATCACAAACAACTATTTCTTGCTTAATGAAGGGGACACTACATCACCCGTCTTTGTGACCTGCCCATCATCTCAAACCATTACTGTAAGCCAAGGTCAGACTTCAACCACCGCAGTATGGACAACACCCACAGCAACGGACAATGCTGGGGCACCAACGGTCATCCAGACCGCTGGACCAGGGCCTGGCGGTGTCTTCAGCCTAGGCAGTACACCCGTGACCTACACGGCTCGAGATGGAGCTGGCTTGGAAGAGACCTGTGTCTTCAATATCATTGTGACCGTGCCAGGTATGGGATACTCATTTCATCTTAGCGTATATACATAAATCACAATAGACCTAAACAAGCTGGATGTAGTGAATTATCCTGACCTGAGAAGGGACTAATTTTACACAAGCAAACAAATGCAGATGAAATACCAGTTGGGCCAGAGGCTGCTGCAGATATGAGCGCTTAAAGCACAGAGGGATTTTCCTTTTTTCTTTCAATAATTCTTTCCTCATTCTCATTTAATAATGTAGGAAAATATATAATTTTTCATATTTTTGGGATGTTGTAGAACACTAATAGCAAATATTCTTATTTGTGCAATGGTAATTCATTTCGCATTGCGAAATCTCTTACTATTGCACTCATGCCTATTAGCTATCTGTATAGTGCATTTGTTTGAATAACATATTTTGTTCCTTTCTGTATCCATGTAGGCGGTGGCACTACACAGGACAACATTCCACCTGTCATCAGCGGCTGTGATGAGTCGGTGTCGGCCATTTCAAATGGCGATGTTGTTCCAGTTAGCTGGAATGTGCCAACTGCCACCGACAACGGAGTAGAGATACCCCCATCCAGCACTCCTCCATTTTCATCCATATTCATCCCACCTGGAAATTACGGGCCGTTTAATTATGTTTTCACAGATATAGCAGGGAATTCTGCAGTGTGTCCAATCTTCATCTCTATTTCTGGTGAGATGAATGAAATATAAGCAGAACTAATTTTTTTTTCTTCTATTTATCCTCAATTGAGGAACTTTATTGTCCATAAAAATATCAAAAGATAAAAGTTTTTACATTAACAAAATTCATATCATAAGCAGAACTAAATAGAAATGTGGAATTGGCAGTTTGGTATTGCGAGTCAGAAGAAGGATGGTGGGCTCTGTGTAGGGTTATGTACGATATGTAAGATTTTGTTTTCTACAAAAGAACGTGGATCATGTTTAGGAATGTGGATGGTGTGCATGCAGGATTTTAGAATACACATGTTATCGTGGCATTCATTTTGGATTATTGTCATTGCAGACTACATTCAAGTTCCAATTCGTTTTGTTAGGTGGAATAGAGATATGATCAAGGACGTGATATACGGCGGTGCTTAAAAGTTCGTCAACCCTACCAGAAAATGAACATATCTAAAGTGTTCTGCCATGTTTTAGATATTTGATTGTAAAGTCAGGTGATAAGATATTTCAATAAAATTTGTTTCTCTGGGCTCTCTGAACATTGCAGTGTTGTTGTCGATATTCAGCATTTAGCATGAAAGAGTGCATTTTGTTGTGGTTTTCACTAACTTTTTAGCACAAATGTGTATGGATTACAATGATGTTACACATGTGATTGTTGAAATTCTGTCACAATTATTTTCATCCTATAATTTCTATAGTCAAATAAGCAAAGTGATAATCATTGATGCCTGACTCTTCCAGTCCGAGAAGGCAATGGATTGATTGTTAGAGTTAAAGTTGAAGCTATTCTCATAATTGTTGATTTATTATATGAATATGTATATATATATATGTGTGTATAGATGGCTCTGATACAAGCAGCCCAACCATTACTTCCTGTCCAAGCGATGTTACTGTTAATGCTGGCTCAAACCCCACTGCAACTGCATCATGGCAAGTGCCAACTGCCACTGACATAGGCACTTCACCTCAAGATCTGAGAATCTGGTCAAGCCATGATCCTGGTGACGGATTTGGTGTTGGTTCCACTCCTGTACGCTATATCTTCATTGATCAACAAGGCAACTTTGCAAATTGCAACTTCAATGTGATCGTAACTGGTCAGGGCGGAAGTGAGTGTCCCTTTTATAATTATCTGCAGTTATTCAAAAGAGTTCGCTGTATATTCATAGTGTAGGAAGAACTTTGCGCACTTGTCAAAAAGAGAGATGTTTGACCATTATTTAATAAAAACAAAACTTCATGTCACTTTAGTTCAACAAGAAAACACAAGTTCAATGTAAATTGCTATGAATGTATCAAAGTATCAAATGCATGGACTTAAATCTTAGGTGCAATAAAGGGCCTTGCCTTCCACGTATTTTCTTCTTTTTTATGCTTTCTCCTTGCACAGTATAAAGACAATTATTGTTGTTCAAGAGGGATGAACTCCTGGAATAAGATTCTTCCTAATCTTCTATAGCCCATTTCTTCTTTTTAAAATTTATAATGATTTCAATGTTTACATCTAAATTTCTATCATAGTTGACATGTATTTTTATTATTTTGTAGATGAAAGAAGTGTCAAGAAAATAATTTAAACTTGTACTTGAACGTTGCTATTTCGGTACTAAAAATATTTGTTTGAATAAGTACTGATAGGAGATGAAAATATGAAATAAAGATGAATACCCCAATAAAAATTCTATTAAGCATTCTCATTTTGATTTTTAAGGCGTTGACAGCACACCGCCACAAATCTTTGGGTGTCCATCGAATGTGGTGGTGCAGGCTCCTCTGGGCGCTACTGCTACCCAGGCTTCCTGGACTGCACCAACTGCATCCGATAATCAGGGAACGGCCAATCTGGTCTCTACCGCCAACCCAGGAGGCACTTTCCCCCTGGGAGTCACGTCTGTCATGTACACGGCAACGGACGGTGCAGGATTACAGGATGCATGCACCTTCAACATCATTGTGCAGCAGACAGGTAATGATACGATCAAACTTGTCATGGAAATAGCATTCACACATTGATGCACTTGCTTGAAAAATAAACTTCTTACCAAATTAAATATTTTGCACATGTGGGATGTTTGAATATTTTATTTACCTTTTATAAGTCAACAGCATTTAGAGCCATTGTTTGATAAGCACAACATGTTTGATGTTTGTAGCCAGCACGTATCAAGGTTGTTGTTTTTTTATCCACATGATGTAGCAAAATGAGAAAGCATTGATACAAAGAGAAGAGAATATGACAAATAAACTTGATCAAGAATCATATGCCGTAATTTTTGTGAGATTGGTACAGGAGGGAAAAAATATTGGAGAACTCTTTCAAGGTGGTGTCTATTGAATGGCACATTTCATATAGGCTTGGCACAAGGAGCATATGATTTCATGAGTCTAGGGATCAAAAAAGGTGGCTTGTATTTTATAGAGCCCTTTAGGTGTATACATGAAAACAAATACTCTTTAATATTCTATTACCTGTTTGAAAGCAGTACATGACCTCTATGAAAGGGCCAGTAATAAACACTATGAAAGAGAGAGTTTAGAATATCATACCCGTCATAATCCTATCAAAACACACCATGCACCTGAAAGGAGGGTTATTTTCTCACATACATGTATGTGGCTGTGTGGGATCAGACATTATTTCGGCCAACCCTAGTGTGTTTGACATTGTGTCTGATCAAAAGGTGTGGAGCAGGACATCATGTTTGGCAATGTACAAGGCAAAGGAGGAGGAGAAAAACAGAGGAAGATTTCTTGAAGAAATTACTGAAGAAAAACAACTGAAAGATCTTGGAGAGAACTGAGCATGCTTTCACAAGATAGAAATCATTGAAAAATGTTTGTCTGTGGCGTCATCAGGATTTGAGAACAACTTGATGGCACTTAACATCAACAAAGTGTGTGTAATCGCTATAATTGCTGAAAAACTGACCTGTAGAATTTGAATGGTATCCTCAGTATTGAAATACTGTTTTCAATTCTGTTATTCTTATTCTAATAATTGCACAGGTTCTCAAGGCAATCACAACCCTGTTATATCTGGTTGAATACTGTTTTTTATCATTTTGTTCTAAATATTATTGTTCAAATTGTACAGGTTCTGGAGACAATCAAAACCCCGTCATATCAGGATGTCCCGGCTCTCAGACCGCTTTCCTTCCGGCTGGCCAGAATACAGTCTCTGTATTCTGGACAGCACCAACAGCAACTGATAATGCAGGCACGCCATCTCTGATCCCAGATAGGACTCCTGGTTCACAGTTCTCTTTAGGTCAGACCGTTGTTACCTATACTGCAAGAGACAGCTCTGGAAACACTGCTACCTGCAGTTTTGTAGTGATCGTGACAAGCTCAGGTAACTTTCGTTTACCATCTCCTTATGTATCAGTTGTACTGATAGTAGCTTGAATAATTATACTTTTGTAATCATTCTCATTTTTAAATGATATGTTGTATTAATGTCATCAGAATCATTACTGTATGATTTATGTGTCTCAAGCACTTACATGTGTATGTGGATATTGAGGCATACATTAAAAAACTTTCCTATTCACTCAATATCTTGAAAATCATTATTTACCAGCTTATATATATTGGCCATGTAATGATCTTAGTTCACACAGAGTTCACAATGCAAATCATAACAGAAATAATCATGTTAAAGGAAAATGTCATAGTCTCACTATCACCTCATTAAAAGGCAAATCAACTATTCATGTTAGCTCAGTGAAGAGAAAGTCTTCTTAGTGTACTTTGGGGTAACAGATCTGGCAAATGGGCCGTTTTAATCAATATTGACAGTGTGCATCTGAGAATCCATGTAATTTTTATTTTTCAACTGTTCTTGCAGGTTCTGGAGACAATCAAAACCCTGTCATATCAGGATGTCCCGGGACTCAGACCGCTTTCCTTCCGGCTGGCCAGAATACAGTCTCTGTATTCTGGACAGCACCAACAGCAACTGATAATGCAGGCACACCATCTCTGATCCCAGATAGGACTCCTGGTTCACAGTTCTCTTTAGGTCAGACCGTTGTTACCTATACTGCAAGAGACAGCTCTGGAAACACTGCTACCTGCAGTTTTGTAGTGATCGTGACAAGCCAAACCCCAACAGGTAATTTGCCAGTTCGGAGATAGAATCTGAGTCTGAATCTAAAACCCACTGTCACAAAACTCTAAAGAGGATTTCTTGACATATCAATACTCAATTTATGCATTCTGGTTTCCAATGATTGAGTCTTATCAATTATAAAAAGAAGATGAATTGAATAGCTTGTCTTCATAGGCACATTTGGGGCATACATGTAAATTATGTTGTTCACCTAGGATGCATTTAGCAAAGTCAGTTGAAGGTATTTGCTTTTCAAGATGAGACTAAAGTAATTCTTGGGACACCTGCATTGTAGCTTCTTAATTTATGATTGCCTGATCCAAGTGCATAAAAAGAATTATCCATGCTTAAAAGTATCAGTGGATATACATGTAGGAGGTGATCATGGGCTAACTGCAAACCGGACTAATGTAGTTATTTTCTTCTAATAATTGTGACAATTGAATATGCACTAAATAATGCATGGGAATAAAGTAATGTCTTCATCGACAGTTGGCTGCTTTATATAGTTTCTAATACACACATCAAATTTAATGGTTTATGGGCATGATCATAGACCCATTTCATAATATTATTGTGGTATCTTTGCCATTAGTGAAACTATCATGGGATCATTGATTTTTGACTGGCTGCATGCTGTCCAATTTTCATATTACTTTTGGAATTGTGGGCGCTTCGTGGTCTAGTGGTTCTGATTCTTGCCTTTCAGACAGAGGGTTGTGGGTTCGAATCCTAGCCATGGCGAGTTTTCCCTCAGCAAGAAATTTATCCACATTGTGCTGAACTCGACCCAGGTGAGGTGAATGGGTACCCGGCAGGATTAATTCCGTCAATGCACGAGCGCTGAAAGGCAGCTCGAGCTTAAGCTGGGGTAATAACAATAAATAATCCACCTCGGAATAGATTTTTTCTAGATAGATGGCGCTATATAAATGCCTATTATTGTTATTAATTGAGCTCCTGGTAGTGTAATTCTTGTAGCCATCCTGATACTCCAATCTTGATCATATACATGCCAGATTCTGACTGAATTTCTTTGGGGCCGACCAGAGTCCCAAATTCTGTCTTTACTAAAATTTAGACTCACTGTTGTTCATTTTTCCAGAATTCAATTTTTTTCTCTGATATGAACATCGGAGTGCTGATCAAATGTTAGAGAATGAAAATCAATAAAACATGCTTTAATGAAGCTTTGCAACAAGCCTAAGGTTGATCCCCAACAAAGGTTTAAGCCAGATTTGTCCATAGTCCTAATGTCATTTTGTTAACCTCATTTTTGGGGGGATTAGCTGTATTTACATGATTATTAATTATATAAATACCAAACCGATGTATTCTTTGACATAAACATCAACTTAGAAATGACGTTTGGTAGCTAGTTGATGAATGAGGAAATATAGCTTGAATCCTTTTGCGCAAGACAAAATCCAGTTGTCTTGGGAGAAATTAAATGAAGACATTTCTTTAGATCAAATGGTCCCAAAAGTGTTTGACTTGATATTATGACTCATGAAAAGTCTATTCATGCAATATTGATTGTAGATCTTATGATATCTGTTATCATGCCTAATTTTGTCTTGAATTTCAATTGCATAGATTGAATGGACACATATTGACAAAAGTAAAAAAAAAGAAAATTAGTTTTAAAATAATTATGATAACAGTGTCTAATGGTCTTCTCACTTGTAGCCATTAAGTGCATTATTTCAATTTTCCCACAAAGGCGATACCACACCTCCAGTTTTGTCCGGTTGCCCAGGGACGATAACCCGCCAGGTGGCTGCGGGAACCCCCACAGCTGTGGCATCCTGGACGCCACCGACTGCTACCGATAATCAGGGCACAGCCAACGTCATATCCAATGGATTCAACCCCGGGAATTCTTTCCCAGTGGGTTCTACAACCGTGATCTACACAGCCACGGATCAAGCTGGCCTGCAGTCCAAATGTGCCTTCAATGTCATCGTTTCTTCCGGAGGAGGTAACCCCATTTTATTTTCTTTATCATGAAAGCGTTTCATGAAGAACGATTTTTACTTTCAGATGTTATAAGCTTCTACGTATCCTTGCATCTGATTGGCCGGGAGCAAATTTGTCAGTGAATATCACTGACAAGACAAATTTTGTGAAATTCTCCTCTATTTCCATATCTTGACCACTGTTCTTGTTTAGATCAGGTCATCCATAAGGGCCATGTTTCAGGCTGAATAAAAGCCACACTTAATCATCATGACACACATGATATTCAACGCATGACCTCTTTGATTACGCTGTAGCACACATCCCTTGATGAACATGATCTGGCAAATGTGGTGATCCCTTAAATACCACATGCAGTGCATCTTGGAATTGGGGTGCAACTTTCTTTTTTTTACACTTAGTATATTTGTGAAAGACGCCCGAGGGTACTTTCTTTCAATGATATCAGCAACACATGAAAACATGATTCTTACAGTACCCTTACATATGCCTTATCAGGTAGTTCTATTAATGGCTTTTGGGCCATGTGGGATATCACAGTGGACTCCCAAATTCCTCAGTGTGTTTGGAAAGGGAAAAGATACAGAGCCAGATTTCCACTCAAGGTCAAAGCTACATGTACATGTAGATGTCACTCAGACTCTTGTCAAGGAACAGAAATCATACTTTAGCACAATACTGATTCTCTAGGTATGCCCAGGAAGTGTTTCATGAAAGGACTTGTCAAATGATTGTTGAACAAAATACATCGTATGATTCATCTGACTGTTCCAATAAAGACTGTTCTTCTCAGCTGATTAAAATCAAGGAAGGTTGCCGGATAAGAGAACCTGTGCGAATGAATATTGTTAATAAAACATTTGCCAAGAGTCCAAACACGGAAAGTATCTTGGGCTGTGGTTACCATTTGAGCAACATTCATGCGCCAATTTTCATTTCTCCAATGGCTGCTAACAAGAAATTCTATCAGACTAATCCAACTTTTTTGTAATGGTGATAATGATGATTCCGATCATGATTATTGATAGGGCTAAGAAATACGATAATTAAGGTAAAAATGGTAACCACCTTTGTTATTTCTTTGTTACAGGTGGAACTGTAGTTGACGGGATCCCGCCTTCATTGACCAGTTGTACCAATGCAGCGTACGGTCAATTGAATACTGTAACCGGATTTGCTCTCGTATCATGGGACCTACCCACCGCCACAGACAATGGGATGCCAATAGATTTCGACACCGGAGTCACGTTCACAAATGCTTTTTTCCCAGAAGGCGTGAATGGTCCATTCGTTTGGAGGTTCAGTGACAATGCTGGGAATGAGGTTGCTTGTGAGCTCTTCATTTTTGTTGGAAGTAGGTACCTTATCGGAAGTCTCATGCAGGAATTATGTGAAGAATTTTTTCGTAATGAATAATCCAGATGATTGGATAAACCTAAGGGGAGGGGGGTGTGACTCACTTTATGGATATGTTTGGGGTGGGGGAATCTCTTCCTTTCTGTGGTATTCAAGCCAATCTTTTGCATCAATTTGTACTTGTTTTTCTTGTTCTTACAGAATGAATGATGATAATTTTTTTTAAAGTAATATGAATTTATGATAATGAAAATAATGATTTATGTTTATCAAACGTCAGAGAAAATCTTTTTTCCCTCTCTCATTGTTCAAAATCGGATTCTCCTTACCAACGTCACCTTCCGTATTGTGGACAGGAAAAAAAAATTCTACTAGGATTCTCTCTAACATCATTTCCACTTATGGTAGTTTTTAGGCAGATAATTATAATATTAGTCCTAATAATATTGTTTATAATGATTATGAAAATAGTAGTAAAAGAAGTGATAATAATAATAAAAAAGGGTTCATGGTGATGACTATAATTGTAAGAATGTTGCTCGGATAATGCTGGCTTTCTATCCCAAATTTTAACTCCAGAGTTTTCATTTTCAGATTTGTCTCCTTAAATTTTTTTTTATCACACCCAAATCCGAATAATGATATCTATATCCTCTGCAGGAATTATAATGAATTTTGTATATATTGTAACCACTGTTTCTTCTCTTTTGTATCCCCATACCTACTGTATATTAATGCTCTTAAATTTTGATTTCCTTTTTCGCAGCTGAGGCTCGCACAGACTTGACTCCTCCGGCTGTTACCTCTTGCCCAAGTGACATCAGTGCGCAATCTCCAGATGGCGCTCCTGTCCCCGTCACGTGGACGACACCCACAGGTTTTAAAGCTGGCCAAGTACTGGAAGTTTCATCTACTCATGCATCTGGAGACCTCTTTGGGGTTGGAACAACTCCAGTGAGATATGCTTTCATCGACAACCAGGCAAATGTTGCCTACTGTGATTTCAACGTCATTGTAACTGGCACTGGTGCTCGTGAGTCTTTCAAACTTGATGTTTATCTGCGGATTATCCAGTTTTGGGGGAGGGGGTTTCTCCGTAATCAGTAACAAATTTACTGATTCGGTATGATTTCACCTGTGACAATGCAAATGAAATTTAAACATTATAAATCTGCAGTAGAAGTAGTGTTCTTGGTACTTTTTTAAACTTCTCTAGATTGATCTGAAACCTGATAAAGTCTTCAGAAAAAAGGGAATTCAGACAACTTATATAAATTTGCATTATGTTTCTTCCAGCGACCGATACCAATCCTCCAACAATCTTTGGCTGCCCGTCAACTCTCATTTTGACAGCTACAGCAGGGGCATCAGCCGCTGTAGCTGTATGGACACCACCAACAGCATCCGATGCCGAGACGACTGCAGTCATCACCGGCGACGTGAACCCTGGTGTCTTGGTGCCTGTGGGTGGAACACGTGTGGTCACATACACGGCACAGGACCAAAATGGGTTGGAAGAAGTCTGCACTTTCAATATCATTGTGTCAGGTACTGTAAGCCCTATGGAACCCATTGTAGTTGTACTCGAAAAGAGTTCCCTTTTTTCAACATGAAAGGGTAAATGAAAATGACATTTTTAAAATTTAGGTACAATCCAGCATGTATGAAATATTTTCCTCTGGGATTTTGTTGTTTTCTGTTTTAGATTTCAGATACAGTAATTGTTCAATCATTTTTTAAATGAATGGACTTTGAATGTAAATTTATTTCTCACCATTTTACAAGAAAGCAATTTCTGTGTTTGATAATCATTATATTTGTCTGTGATATAGTGCATCATTTGTGTGATGACCTTAGTGGGCCATTGTTAATAGAATTTTACATTATTTTATTTAGCATTTTAATATGCAGGAACATAATAAGGCCTTGTTTCCTTAATAGCACTAATAGGACTGGGCTATTTGAGATGTATTGAGGATTGGGGGGGTGCACTATGCCCCCCCCCCTTCTGATCTCGGCTGCTGATCACGCTGAAATTGGGCATGCAAATTCCTTGCCTCATAAACTACAAGCCTGTTTACAAAGAATTCTGAAAACAATTATTTTTTATTTTATTATGAGTGAAATATACAAATTTATTCATGAAAAACATTATTGCATATTTAACACCCAATTTCACTTCAAATTTTCTTTTTCCCAAATGTCATCTTTGTAATCTAACTGGAAGGTTTCTAGAAAGAAAAAATTGCAGAAGCCTCATTTTCCTTATGTATTTCTTTGTTTTTGTTTTTTATTGTTTTTTCAATGAAAATTATAACAGACCATTTTACAATTAGATTAAACCCTAAAGTAATTGAGCAGATTGACCAAACAGAATGAAAAATTATCACCCTTTATTGAATTTCATCTCCCATAGACTTTGTACCAAAAGCATAAATATGAGCCATTTTTGGCATGACATTGTCTAAAACAAAGTCATGTGGCATCGCGATGCTATACCCGTACATTGTGAATATGGTCTCAATAGTCAGCAAGACTTTAAAGAAAAGGCTTTGCAGCACTATCTTTTTGTGTTTCGGAAATATTGCGCGAATCGTTCAGGGTTAAAAAGCAATGATAGAAACTAATGATATTCTGACTAATTTTGTGACATAATTAAGCCCCGGAATGCATTCAAACAAATGCATTTAGTTCAGTTGCTATGGCAACTGTTTTTAGTACTCTCAGCTGTAAACAAATGGTGCCCTGATGTTTATTCATACAGTTGAGTTGCATCATCTTCATACACACACAATAGTAAAGCTGCAACTGATTTCTCATACACACACACACACGCAATCATTTTTATTTTCAATTTTCTATTATAATGAAGGAACTTCTCAAAATCAAGCACCTCAGATATTCAATTGCCCAACGTCTGCATCAGGGGCCATATTTCCACCGGCAACCTCTGCTCCTGTCAGTTGGACACCACCCACTGCAACGGATGATTCTGGCGTGACCACGCTGACCTCTACAGCGCAACCTGGCAGTCAGTTCTTCCTTGGTGTAACTACTGTTGTATACACTGCCAGGGATGCGACAGGGCTGACAGATACATGCTCTTTTCCTGTCACCGTTACACAAGGTTTGTAAAAGATCAGGAGCCCGTTTCATAAAGGATTTGCAACTGTTGTAACTTTGCCATTATGGCTACTGCCATGGTAACCTTGATTTTGATTGACTCCAGAGCCCTGTTACCATGGTAGTTGCCATTATGGCAAGTTACAACAGTTGCAAGTCCTTTATCAAATGGGGCCCCTGGATGGGGGGGGAGTGCATTCACAGGGTCAATTTTCTAATTATTGTCCTTCAAAGTGGTAATATTGCTTCATTGTTTCAAACACAATCTTAATATGAAGTACAATGCAAGTGATCCAGCTGGACTGACAGCTTTATCTTCTTTGTATACACATGATTTGTGCAGACCGTGATCTTACATCCACACTCTTATGATTTGTTTTTCGAGGATGGGGTACATCCTTCATGCAATTCATTCATGTTGAGCTGCTCTCAATAATAATAATGATAATATAGGATTTGTATAGCGCACGTATCCACCTTGCTAGGTGTTCAAGGCACTCCTACATGAATATTACCCCGGCTAAGCTATTCTACCGATTGCGGTGCGCACAGCTTTTTGAGGAATTACTTCCTGCTGGTATCCATTTACCGATCATAGCCGTGGTAAAGCCTTGGTAATAGTATACAGCTCTTAGAAATATTTGTATTAAAGCGCTATATAAATGTTGCATGTTATTATTATTGTCCTTCAAATTTGCAACACTAATATTTCTATCCAATGCTACATGTGTGATGTTGATCAAATAAATTCATTGCTCCTGTAAAATCATCAAGCAATAAAAAGTTTTAGAACCCTGATTTTGATTGTGTCTTAAGATGAAGAATGCAATAAACACAAACAAATTATTGCAAATGAGAAATAGGTAGGCTGTGTAAGCATGAATAACAAGGCAATGAGTAAAAATAGAATTTGTTACAATTAGGAAGAATTAAGAAGAAATTAAGAAGAAAAAACCTACAATAACCACAAACAAAATGGTTCAAATGAGAAATAGGGTGTGCAAAGCATGAATAAGGTGGCAATAAATAATGAAAAAATAGAATATGAATGGCTGAATCATTAGCATATTCTCTGGTAAGCTTATAATTTTTTGCTCCTGTCACTCTGTCCCCCTCTCTCTCTCTCTCTCTCTCTCGCATCTCTTCATTTATTTCCCTTTTTTGCTCCTCTAGGTTCATCTAACCAGCCACCCCAGTTCTTTGGCTGCCCACAGGATATGACTAGGAATTTGCCCTCGGGGGTTGTCCAACTCTCTGTTTTCTGGACAGAACCAACAGCAACTGATGACACCAGTACTCCAACTGTGACATCTACCAGGAGTCCTGGCAGTTCCTTCCCCGCTGGAACAACCACGGTCACGTACACTGCACGGGACTCGGCCGGGCTTACCGCAACCTGTTCCTTTAATGTTATTATTATAGGTATGATTGTTTGAAAAGCCTGATTCATTACGTGAACATGAAGGTACCTGACCATGAGGCTGTGCCTAATTTAGCTGCGGCTTTCAGTAGAAATGCTGCATAGTTCATAGAATACATCGTCTCTGCAGAGAGACATTGAGACTCTCAATACATTCGGGTTGATGTCATATGATTTAAATTACATATATGGTATGGAGCCCAAGAGCTTATATCACATTTCAGCACATAAAAAAAAATGTTGTATGCAGAAAAGCAGCTGAAAGAGATCCTGAATGTGATTCATGCTAAAAGATGAATGGGAACGCAACTTTGTTAAGATGCTTTGATACGGTTATGCTCTGGTGACAATTTTTACCCATAAGAAATTCTTCCTCTTGAGCTGAGTATGAAACAGTACCTACAAGCCTGATGTTTACACTTAATCCTCTCATAGTTTGTAATCTCAAAACCTTACCAAGATGCTAGATCTGTCAAGGAGAGTATTATTTGTAAATGCAGGGGCAGCACAAATAGCATCTTATTTGCATAATGATTATGTTGCCATTTTGTTTGTGGACAGTATGAGGGCGTTTTATCTGTATATTTTTTTCTTCAGTTCTTTGTTTTGGGTGTCATACTTATGTACGATCACTAGATAGCCAGCAAATCACGCATAGTTAACAGGGTTCTATGACATCTTGATGGTGATCTTTACATACTGAATATCTTTCTTAATCCTCAAAGGGCAAACTGATACCATTAATCCAGTAATAAATGGATGCCCTGCTGGTGCGGACGGAACCCTCACCCCTGGACAGACCCAGACTATGATCTTCTGGAATGCACCCACTGCATCAGATAATTCCGGAATAGTCACACTTACCTCAAATTACGTCCCACCTGCTTCATTTCCCCTGGGAAACACTCAAGTCACGTATACTGCAACCGATGCTGCGGGGAACACTGCTCAGTGTATCTTTACTGTGTCTGTTCAATTTCCATCAACAGGTTGGTATTTTGTTCATGGAAATAAAATGATAATAATTATAATAATAATGTGACTTGTAAAGTGCCAAATCCACTCTGTAGAGTGCTTAAGGTGCATAAAGAGCTAAGAGTTGAATAAAAGAGTTTTCAGAATATTTTCAAAAGTCTTGACAGAGGTGCATTCTTCAGGAAGGTTATTCCACAAAGTATGGCAGGCATAAGCAATTGATCTCTTCCCCTCAAGTTTTTTGAAACTTTTGGAATGCAAGATAGCCTGAAGTGGATGAGTGCAAAGACCTTCTTCTTGGTCTGTAGAAATTAATTAAGGAAAGACTGTATTGTGGTGCTGATATGTGAATGGTCGATATGAAAAGCAATCAACAAAATCTGTAAAAAAATATCGCAATCAAAATTCTCATTTTACATAAATTTTTGTTGACTTGAGAGGGCTTTTTTTTAGGTTGCATGTTCATATACCCTTTCAGTTTTTATAACATCGTTGGTCTGTGATGCAACAGAGTACAATCTATACAATTTCAGCCAAGTCATTGGCTTCAGAAATGTATGGTTTAACTCTGTCTTTTAACAATTCACTTTATATTTCATCTCTTTTTTAAAAACATAGTTGACAGAACTCCACCAACTATCAATTGTCCTGCGACTATAATGGTTGTGGCCCAAAATGGCCAAACTGTGCAGGTGAATTGGAATGTACCAGTGCCAAGTGAACAAGCAACTGTAGTGGCTAACAGATCCCCGAATTCATTCTTTGATGTCGGAGTGCATTCCATTGTGTATACTGCAACAGATCCGTCAAACAATGTTGGACAGTGCTCCTTTGATGTAATTGTTACGGGTAAGTAATGATGATAGATGTTAACTATTACCATTTACTAAACCCCTCAAAAAAAGTTTGGAAAACTGAGATTGGCCATTAATTTCCCCCCAACTTATAATTTTACACTATGCATATTTGATATCATTCAAAAGATCATTAAATTCTCTTTAAAATGATACCATGCTTGTTATGATTATGCCATCTCGAAAAGAGCAGGATTCAAAAGTGTTGGATGAGGTCTGAATTGAAAAGCTGCAAAACGAGCAGAAATAGTCATGAAGGTTCAACAAAGAACATGATTCTTTTGTCTGAGTCAATAGTGATGAAGATCCATTCAAATCAAGCTTCTGCTTCTTCATTTTTGATGTTTGTTGTGATTTATGTAGTGAAAGTTCTGTGAGATAACACATGATTCCATTTTATGTTTATGTTAAGGTGCATGAAAACAAAAGAAACTGTGACAGTGACTTTCAATATTGTGCCATTTTGCAACTTATGAATTTTAAACTTGCCCCATATTTCAAGGCACTTCACCTCCATGTGAACCATAATCATATCAAGTAGGGTATCATTTTAAAGAAAATTAAATAATTCATTCATTGGTATCAATCACACATTAATATTCACTAAAACTGAGGAGGGATTATCGATCAAAGTCATATTTCCAAACTTTTTTTGAGGAGTTCATTTTTGTATCTTCATCGTTCATACCACAGCCCTTAGATAGGAAGGATTTTGTCTTTTGAATCGATTACTGTAACAGATACCTCAAGCAATGTTGGACAATGCTCCTTCAATGTAATTGTTAGGGTAAGCAATAATGATAGATGTCAACTATATATCATTTCTATTTTGGTTTCTTCATACCATACCCCTCTAGAGAATTTTATCATTTGAATTGATAAGGCTTAATATGGAATAGATTTTATGTGTAAATCAGGGCATATGAAGTACATATGAAGTACAGAATAAAAAAGAAATTCATGCAAAGTCAAGAAATTTGTCAATTTTCCTGAAAAGTCGATTTGAACTTTATCCTGAAAGTTTGTTTTCGAAGACTAATATTTTTGATAAGCATTAATAATTTGAGATCTACATAATTCTAGTTTGAACATTAAAACTTTTGTGTGCATTATGACTATTTGTGCCCCATTGTGCACTCCTAAGAACGGAATGTTGTAAGAATAATATTGAAGTAAATCCTCACTTTTGCCTGTTATATTATCTCTTTCCTGTGCGCAGCCAACGATGGGAGAGTGGCTCCTGTCATTCAAAACTGTCCAACTCAGACGATTGACTACGGTCTGTTTGATAGTCCCAGTTGCCGTCCTCCGTACACTGAACCTACGTCAAGTCAGGCAGGCGTCACTGTCACCGTCTCTCCCCCTGGCACCTCACCGCTGACTAACTTTGAGATTGGTAATTATCTGATAGTCTACTCGTTCACCAACCCGCAAGGATTACAGTCCGACTGCACCATAAACCTTGCTGTTACCTGTAAGTATCATTTACCTGCTCCCAATACAATGATCGTGTTGCAATTATAAAATCCTGAAAAGCTATTCTAATCTTTCATAGACCTACTGCACTTTATACCTGTCTGTTACCCATAAGTATCATTTATCTGCTACTGATGAGATGATATTTTTGCAATTATTATATCCTGAAAAGCTATTCCAGACATTTATAGGCCTGCACCTTAAACAAGTTAATTACCTGTAAGTTGTAAGTTTTATTTATCTGATCCTGAAAAGATTATCATGTTGCAATTATTGTATCATGAAAAGGTGGAGGTGTCTCGGTGTAGTGGTTATGTCACTGCTCTCTTGAAACAAGGGTTGACGGTTCGAATCCCACGTGGTGCTAATCCACATTTGTCACTCCCTACCCAGTTGTTAAATGGGTATTTTTGAGGATGTGAATGTCACTGTGATTAGATTGACATGTGTGCAACGGTTGATTTGGTTGCCTGGCCAGGATGCTTCACATGGAGTGGAGATGGTTCACTTTATGTGTGAAACAGTGACTGACTGGGTTATTAATTACAAGTAAAGCAGTTAGAAGCACACATTATGAAGCATTTATAAATGTAACTAGTAGTAGTAGTCTAATCTTTCATAGTTTCTCACTGAATTGACCTGAAGATGCTATGATTACAATAACAATAATAGGCATTTATATAGTGCCATTTATCTAGAAATAATCTATTACGAGGCGGATTGTTTATTATTACATGTAATACCCCAGCTTTAGCTCGTGCTGCCTTTCAGCGCTCAGTGCATTCAAGGAATTAATCCTGCCGGGTACCTATTCACCTCACCTGGGTTGAGTGCAGCACAATGTGGATAAATTTCTTGCTGAAGGAAATTACACCAGGGCTGGGATTTGAACCCACGACCCTCTGTTTCAAAGTCAGAAGACTAATCCACTGGACCACAACACTCCACTATCTAAAGTGGAAAGTTAAAAATATTTAATTATATTTATGTGTGTGTTATCAAACTCTCCATGATATTTAGGAAATGTCATGTTTATGCTAACAAGTGTTATACTACATCTAGACAAAAAAAGATTTAGATGATCTGTTCATAACTTGCCCGACATGTATTTTCTCGTTTCTTCTCACTATCCAGCTGGTGGACACGTTTGCAGATGCTTTCCATGTGAAGTTGGTGTATGCTATTATGACCCGCTACAAGTGGGAGAGTTCTTTTGTAACACGGAACAAAGGAGGAGAAGTAAGAGCGATAAAGTCACATTTTTTGCACTTTGGTTTGTTTGGCCATTGCACAATCAAACCTTGCATTATAATGATAATCAGGGCCTCATCTTAAGGCGACCGCGCACCTTACGATCAGTCTGTGACCCGATTTTGGAATAAAATGTAGTAGAATTTGATGCTAGTATTGAGACTTGGAATATCTTACTGTGTAATGTTCTAAATCATCGTACGAATACCTATGTTCAAATCTGTGACTATGCTGTCACCCTTAGAAAATTAGCAAATTTAATATGTATTCATAACGAAGTCATAGCAGTCGTACGATTGGCTACGATTTGAAACTAAATGGGCCTTTACTCCAAAATAAAGGCTTGCAATCTTTCAAAATGGTTATATTACTATTTTTTCAATTGTTTTCAATCTGAATAAAATGATATGTTCCATTCATGTTCTCAGAAAATGCAATATGCGATTTGTTCCAAAATCGGATCGCGAGCAATCGTAAGGTGTGCGGTGGCCTTTACAAAGAGTTACAATTGATCTGATCAACCTCAAATGTATGGAAATCCATCTACTTCATAATTTTTTCTTCAGGAAATTTGTACAATGTCTTTTGTAAACAACGAGAAGCACGCTGAATTTTCAAGAAAACCATGAATGTATGAATGTACATCATATCTAGAAATAGTTTGAGCAATCACATACTTTAGATGTTGACGTTGCTGGCTTTCCATAGTTGTGATTGATTGGATCAGTCATGACTCTTTGTAAGACGGGCCCCAGATATGGCACCCTTCATAATTTTGATAGTGTAAATTGTCACCCTGTCAAATAACAGTTTGGGCCTAAGTTACAGTGATTAACTTGTTTCATGCCATTTGTTCATACTCACTTTGTCCATGTTATTTGTTTTTGCATTGCAAAAATTAATGGTTTTCATTTTATGAGATGAGTCATTTGGTTTTAAGTCTTCTGCTTTTAAAAACCTCTGAAATGTTACAGTGAATTGTGCTAAGAAGTGTTCGGTGAGTTCACTTCGTCTTTCACTCGGTTCTGAGAAAATTGTGATGAACATTTGATTTGGCAAAAATCCATCATAGATTTTGAAAGAAAGATGTGGCTGTTTCAATACGTGCAAGCAGCTTCTCATATTAAATGTTGTGAGTTGAATGTAATGATCTAAATTTACTGTGTTTGACTTTTCCCTTGCATGTGGATATGATGTTGATTTGAAAGAAATATATATGTGATTTAAGATGAGTTAAGGCGAGAGACAATTTTAAGGCAATATTGCCTTATTTTTCGTGAATTCACAGAATAGGGCTTTTATTTTTGCCATTATTGGCATACTATCTTCAGCTGAAGCATTGGGCCTACAGTGTATATTATCTTTGAGGGTGATATAAGTCATACCTCACTCAAGACCCATCCAATTTTTTTCAACTATTCAATGAGAGGTTTCTAACAAGATTATTTCTTTCTAATTCCCGACAGGAAAGAGGAAAGCACACTGGGAAGAAATAGGTAAGGATACATCGACTTGTTGATGGGCTGATTAGAGTGTACCATAAATTTCCTGAGAAGGTTTCTTCTATGTGTATTTCAGGAGTTTCAAGTTTCATGAACAGGTTTAAAATGAGAGCATCTTTTATCTTCAGCTATGCAATTGTGGATTCTTGAGACACCATTAGAGCTTATTCTCAGGGGTCATGGAATGATTTTGGAAAGTAGGGGGCCATGCCGAAATTTGGGGGCTGACCATGCTAAAAATCGCAAACAGATGGTTATTTCATGTGTTTGTATATGTTTATTGAAAAAAAGTGGGGGTCGAAGCCCCTATCTACCAGTTCTGCGGCCCATACTGTTTATATACCTTATCTGAGGTCTGGAAATCTATGATATGGTGAGCATAATGCATCATTATCTTTTTCATGTATACTTGGTTTAAAAAGAGTTGAAGTTACATTGTATTTACACCTTCTTTGAAATGTATCGCTTACATCCACTTTTTTGCAGTTGAAGACACTCTTGATTATTCCTGCATTTGTGAAAATGGAGGTCGCTGCATCAAGACGCCCGAGGGAGATCTAACCTGTGATTGCCCGCGGGGATATTCAGGTGTCCTCTGTCAAAATGGTTAGTGGTTCAGAGAAAATTGTGAAATGAGTTAAATCTGATGCTCATTATGGGGAGGGGGTATTGTTGCCTCCCCCCAAAAAAATTAAATATTGTAATGATCATTTGTGCTATGCATTAAACCAAATTTAATTGATACAGTTGATTTTCGCACCTGATTATTGTAGAGGCCTTCAGGTCTAATATCAAAACCATAGCAGGGTTATTTCTTCTGTTCATGCTGAAGGTGTGTGTGTGTATGAGTTAAATGCATAACTGTTGCAAGGGCCAGGTAATTGTGCTAGGGCTTGACTTTCATCTTTTTCAGCATTGAATTTTCCTGTTTAGTAATATGGTTCATTTTGACGATAATAAAGAGTAATTCATCAAAACTTGTTTTTCTTCACTTTTTGTATTTGCATTGAGCTTTGTGAAGCTAAAAATGTGATTAAATTAAATAATGACGAGAAAAATAGAATATTCAATGTTTCATATAATAAAATACAGACAGACCTGGTGGGTGTTTCATAAAGCTATTTGTAAGTTAAGAGCGACTTTAAGAACGACTGGTGATCCCTTCTTGCGGTAAGTGGTATATTGTATTGGCGATGGTTTAGCGTGTAAGAAAGGTTCACCAGTCGTTCTTAAAGTCGCTCTTATCTTACGAACAGCTTTATGAAACGGCCCCCAGGATGTGCATATAACTGTTTTGTGAAATTAAGCAAAACTTTAAATGTCATAACTTTCTTATTTTACATCCAATTTTGATGAAATTTTCAGTGTTATGCTTGTTGGATTTTTCTCCTTTTATTCCAATCAACTTTTTTGGGGGTGGACTTGTCCTTTAAAGATCGATGCATTTTTTGTTATTATTGTTTCATCTCCAGTTGATACCGTGGAAGCTGCTTTTGTTCCTGCAGTGCTCCTTGAAGATCCATGCTCCTCTTTCCCTTGTCTTCACAATGGCACCTGTATCGTTGAGAACCAGGAACTCTTCACCTGTTTCTGCCCACCAGACTGGACCGGACCTAACTGCGAGTCTTGTAAGTACACTTCACTCTTTTCTCTTTTTTGAAGAAAAAAAGTGTGATCTTATCTAAAATTCCTGCTCCTAGGTCGAATGGCCTCTAAACAAAATGGCTATTTAAATTATTTATTATGTTCAGATTCGTTGTCAAGCTTAAGCTTATTGTATGGAAATATATGGAAACAGCCTGAAACCTGATGGTGAAAGAAGGTCGGGGGGGGGGGCGTTTCGTAAAGCTGTTCATTTAAGTTAAGAGCGACTTTAAGAACGACTGGTGAATCTTTCTTACGCACTAAACCATCGCCAATACCATTTACCTCAAGAAAGGATCACCGGTTGTTCTAAAAGTCACTTGTAACTTATGAACAGCTTTATGAAACACCCACCAGGTTGGATACATGTATGTACCATTCAAGACAAGGCTGTAAACTTTGGGAATTTCTTGATGGGAAATTGCTTTGACTTCAGAATTTTCTGCGAAAACAAATCAGATCATTAGATATTTTGGTTGTCACTTACTCCAATGGCATAGGAAGTGTTTGCAGATTTTGGTCTATAAGTTTCAAATTGTGGATGCATATTGGCAGCGCGGGAGAAAGGTGGTGATGATAGTTACCTAGGTGGCATAAGACTCCCATTAAGCTAACTTTGACTTTAGACATGTAGATATTGGCATTCATGGCTGTATCAGGTTTTGTCAGTCATTAATCACACCCATGAATGCGTTTGTCCTGCTTAAGTGATTTTAGAGCAGATAACAAATTAAAAGTGATTAGTAAACATTAAAAAATGTATTGATATATTTATTTTTCATTAATCGCTTTCCATATTTCACTTTCTTTAGACTTTGAGATACGCCATGACTTTGGTGGACATGGTGGCCTACAGAGGGCTGGAGGCAGGTCCAACCTCATCTATTTGCCTACCGTAGCAGCAATGATCCTATTGGCTTTTGTCATCGTAGTCCTCTCTTTCACCATCTGTAGAATCATGCCCCATGTTTCTGGTCAGACCAAGAACCGCCCAGATGAAGTAGCGCGAGTCAACTAAATCCATGAAGTGTTATCTCATAGTTTAGATATTATGCATGATAGGTTTAAAGGGAAATGCCAGTAGTTGCAGTAAACACTGATTTCATGAGAAATTCTGTAAAACCAGGCTTAATTGTCAGTATATCATCGAGGATCTAGATCTGGTACAGTTACATAAACTGAACTTTGTGAAATCTACGCTAAAAAAAATGTTCACACTGAAGATCACCAACACAGAAAAGTGCATGTGGGACAGTGTATTATTATTGCTTCGAATGTCGGCCCGACGCTTGACCCGAATCTTGTGTTTATTTGCTAATTTCTCAGCAATTACACAATTTCTTCCATAATCCTTTGGCACATATTTTTTAGTTATACAAACAGCAACTTTGGTGGTCATTTCATTGGATTCTGTACAAACTCATTTTGATATCGTTACAACTGGCATTTACCTTTAAACAAGGATGAGAATGCAAGGCTTGTACCACTTGATGCCCTGTATCAGGCCTTATGAAACAATAATAGTGGAAGTCATGTATCCAGGGTTACTTGTATAGAGGATATTGAAGTTTTGTTTTTGTATATGTGTTAGCCTATGGGAAATTGAGATTTTCTCTTAATAAAAGAATCCAGAGGTGTATCATCCTTAACAAATTTTTTTTAGTATCATTATTAAATTATTGAATTAGTATCATTATTAAATGAGAAAAAATGTAGAAATGCAAATCACTTTCATTGAATTGAGAAATTCATCATTCAACCAGAACATACTCAGCTTAACCAACTTAATATATCATGTAAAGATATTTGGATAGTCAACAATCCTTTGGATAAATAATCATTATTCACTTTTGCATTGGCTGTCATTGACCATGTTTCATGAAATTTGTTATGGATAAGAATTGCTAGAATTAATGATAAATTTGGTCTCAATCTATCAACTTGAACGGTTGTAACATTATCTTCTACCTTGCCAATTATAACAGGTTCTCTGAAGCAGAGCACACATATGATAAGTCATACTAAACTTGTGTCCCTCACTAACATTGAATCCACAATTTGTGCATGTATTGGCTGCGTGAGACATGAGTGGTAATGACAGATTATGAATACATGCATGCTTATGAACATTTTTGCTTTCATCTTTAGACAAAAAAATCAAATCAAATTTGTGTTTTGAATTATTTTGTGTGTCATTTATTTGTGGATTCTTATTAAAAAAAAAACGGTTGTGAAGTGAAAGCAAGCAACATTCTATTGAATACAAAGCACACCTTAAATTTTGTCGAAATGTTTTTGCACCTGCATAGTAGTTGACCTCAGCATTTAGCTGTTGTGTTTCTTGTGGAAAAAATATTACCCTTCATTAATTTTTACTCATTGATATTGTAGTAACACTAAATTAAGTGGAGATATGTTATTTTGAATTAATCCAGTACTAAAGAATTTTTTCATTGACTGTTTCAATCTGCTCTTACTTTTTAAGTCACATGCATATGTATAGTTTTAATTGCATTAGATTTGTTATGATTTCTAAGTGTTTGTTTTGCATATGTAAACTTGTATTGAAATATTATCAGGCCCATGTGCATCTCATGAAGAATGAAACATGTGAATATTTAAAAATAAACATATTTCCATTCTGATTTATCAAAGTTTGATCGTGATCATTGCAGTATAAACATGTGTAAACAGGATTTGTAGTAGTCTAAAATTACATGTCTTTCATTCGATTTATGAGGTCTCTTATATTAAGAAAAGCACTTTTATCACTCTTTCATACTTTGAATCCAAATTGGTGTATAATTGTAGATGAGACAATATTGAAAATATTTTAGTGTGTTTGATATTTATATGATTCTGGACAAATTAAAATATGTGGTAAAATATGTTCAACTTTAAAAACGAGGATGTATAATGTCTTTAAAATTGCATTTATATTCATTTCAGAGAATACGGTAATTCATTAGAAAAATAGGTACTTGAAACTGTTTGATATTGGATATGTTATTCCCTATGAATCAATAGTCTTGATTAAGTTTGGTAAGAATTTGAAACCTTGGTGTTTAAAGGGACATTTATATCAAGATAAAGGAAAAAAATGAAATGACATACATTTCCCTAATTATATGTGAATTATAAGCATTCTTTCATAACTTTGTGCAAGTACTTTCTGAAATTATTAGGGCAATCATGATCATGTGTCTTTCCTACATTTTATTCTTAATATATACTCTAATGGTGGAAAAATCTGTCTTTTAAATTGGTTTATAATAAAGCAATGCCGCTTTGGAAGCGATATGTAAGGATCCATTCTGTGCCTTTATTTGATATCAAAGTGTGAGACTACATGATATATATATATATATAGCATGGTTTGATTTTTTTTCTTGGGGGTGAGGGTCTGTACATGGAGGGACATGAGAGGGAGATGTTTGATTGTAAAATCCATATTTTCACTGTTTAATTTATTACATTCAAACTTTCAAAACTATGATAGCTCCTTCTATATCCCCTACTGCTAGGTAAATTAAAGAAAAGTAAAATTGAATGATCTTTGAATAATTAGTATCACATGTGAAAGCTTGAAATGTTTGTCCATTATGTAAATACATATGTATACATTATTATATTATATGTTCTTGGTAAATGACAGAGACTGGTTTGGTGGATTTTTCAGTTATTTTTCCTAGGGGTTATTATGCTCTGAACTCTTTAACACCAATGAAATGATGGAAGATAGTCTCAAATGATAAATGATCTGTAATAAACAATGACAGCAATTACCTTTTTGGCTAAACCCGACTTCAGAATACAGGCCTCTGGGTTTTATACATGAACAGCATTTCATTAAAATTAAGTGAGAAGACATTCAAGAACACCCAAAATAAGTTCCTTAAAACCTGCTTACCAACATATTCAGCTTGTATTCATGTTCCATAAAGAAACTTGCCAGTGGCTTTTAAATCATCTCAACAAGGAAGGCATGTGAAGTGGACTTGGTTTCTGTATTAAAAACTGACACATATGCCACCACCGCTGCCACCCATACCCACCACCATCTTTAATAACGCAGAATTAATGGATTATGCATAAAGGATTAGTTTGATATATATTTTTAATGTACGTAATATAATTATATAATTATATATTTATTCATTCATATAGTCTACTGTGCATTTAAAGGTATCAATCACTTCGTTATGAAGATTCCAAGTCGCGAACCATGTCGACATGCAACTTGTCATAAGTCGACTAAAGATTTCATAAGCGACTTTTTATATGTCGACTTGGCATATAGTGTATCCTGCCATTTTGACATAATGATATTATTTCAACATGGTAAGATAAATTATCTTTGCCATCTCTACAAATCGATGGCACTATAGAGCTTTAGTGTGATTGGGATTAGAACCCTTTGTTTCACGAGTTACTGGTTTCTCCATTCCGACAGGGATTAGTGCCATTACTGGTATTTTCAGAAACTAATGCAATTCTGCCTATATATTTTTCCAAGTAATCAAAGAATTAGCAGCGTACCCAGGATTTCCTAAAAGGGGGGCAAATTTTTTGGAGGATATTTCGTCCGCAAAAAATTTTACAAGCAAAAAAAAAAAGAAAAGGTCCTCAAGTTCAAAAAGGGGGGGGCAACCAACGTCCCATGGATCATTTGTGACTCCGGGGGGGGGGGGGCAGGGGTACGTCCCCTGCATGAGTTGTGACTCGTCAGGGGGCAGTCTGCCCCCCCCCCCGCCCCCTTAGGTACGCTAGTGTGAAGAATGTACAAGCTGAATCATAAAGACGAGAACATTTCAATCTACCATCGAATAAGCATCAATACAAATTAAAGGCTTACCGAGAATGAACAGGAATTTAAGGAAAGAGCGAAAAGGCTTACTGCACCTAAATGAATGTAACTGTCGTCTGAATGTTCCAGAATGACACCAAAAGTATCGCTTGTTAGTTGACACAAAAGTAGCATAGAATCGTATATAGATTGTTCGACTTTGTGTAGAGGCTGTACATCAAACGTCAAAGTGTCATAGCCTACGATCTCTGGGCCTTCGATGATCATTATAATTGCCAGTTTTTCACAGCCGCGACGGGAACGGATTCCAAAACACACAAAATCTATTGAAAATGCCCGTCAAATCACAATGAACAGCTGAGAGGTTTTTGTCGAAAATTGATGAACCAGGAAAGCTGATCGCCGCAAGCTGAGCTTATGAAAAATGCAAATATGTCGTTGTTCGTAAAGTTACGCACAAGTTTACGCACAACTGGAACATGATCATAGGTGCTCCTTTAGCTACATACATTACATAGGGAAAGTGGGGATAGTGTGACACAGGAAAGGTCACCAGTCGTGCGTTAAGTCTTGCGTAACTTTACAAACAGCTTTATGAAACACACACCAGGACAAAACTACTGTTTTGATTGATTCTCTTCTCGACAAAGACTGCTTTTAGCAACGGTTCCCCAGGTCTTGGTAGGGAAATCTTAAGACGAGACTCCAGAACGTCTTCATAGGTCATACTTTGTGAACTAGGCATTAAACAAATAAATAGCATGAGTGAAAGTGATTGGACAAACCATCATTTCCGAGACGATTTGGATAAGGTTGTCTTTCCGAAATGGAGCAGCTAGAGGAAAGATAGGGTATCACTGATAATTTCAGAAGTGTTAGTATCATAGGAGCCATGGGTTATCTACTGGATCCAAACAGTGATTATTTGTTTTAAATTCAACGATTTAATTTTAGAAATAAAATGACACTCCAACTGTAACCTCCGTTTCTTTAATGGAAGAAGTCTAGGTGCGCAGCTTCTTTACATTACTTTAGTACATACATTGTTCGTTTCAATAAATTGTGCGAGTGGTTAATGCATTTTTTTTATGGTCGTTTAAGTGTGCTTACGGGTAAGATAGTACAGGTAAATTGCCAATCTTGTCTACTGCCAACTCGTCCACTCACCACATGGTCTACTTTCATTTTGTCTAATGCCATTCCGTTCATCAACATTTCGTTTAAAATGAATTAACACTTAGACCAAATGGTATATGGATATGGCTATTGGACCAACTGGTTATTAGATGAAAAGGTGAGTGGACGAAATGGCAATTAGACCATATATATAGTGGACGAACTAATGGGAGACCAAATTATAGTAGACGACTAAGCAATTGGACGAATTGGCACTAGACGAATCGGAAATTATCCATAGTACAAGGTGTAACGAACATCTGTCTTATAGATAGTCCAATATGCAACCTATTTTTCCCAAAGATAGTCCACATTGCAACACATATTATGTACTCATACTCATAATGATAACGTTTGTTGGTACTTTGTAGTTCCAAGCTATTAATATGATAGATCAGCATACAGCAGACCACCTTGTGTGGTGGGCAAATCCTCAACTTATCACATGATGCGATCTTTTCTTCACTGATCGGTCAACAGCGTTCATATAGTGGCCTACATGTGTATTATTATATAAATTATGTTATTGTATGAATAAGATATAAATGTTGGTCACCATTTTTCTACGCCTCCTCAGCCTGTCGCTTCTTGACTTTGGGATTAACGGAATAAAGTCAATCATAATTAATTTCGATTTACCTTTCTGAATACGAGATAAAGTAAACTTTCCAATTAAGTAAATACTCAAATCTACTTAACGGATTGAAAGAAAACACTCATTCTCATAGGTAAAAGAAAAAGAAATATAATGGAGATTGTGCAAATATTGACTCGAATCCCTCCGTATGTATTTTATCATGGAGTCTTATTCTATTTGGAGTTTACTGTAATATTTGCTAAATTAAACATCTCAAATACAATAATTATTCAGACTAATAAATCTATAATGTCCATGTGTCAGTATTCTCTGCTGATTACCTCATTGTAAGTTATCAACCGAACACAATTTTGCATCAGCTTTGTAGGATTTCGAATCGTGAAATCTCAGGTAGACAAGACAATGTTAAGAAAGGGATTGTTTTCTTTTAAATATCCTAACTTTGAAGTTGGCATACGTATTTCGTTCACCGCTGAATTTAGTATTGGTATCTGCCGGTCCCTCGTTGTAACGCAGAAGCAGAATAGGACAAATGTAATGTTTGAATAACTTCATTTTGTTTTAAAGATCTTAAAATTGAAGAACACCTGACGTTAATTCAGATGTCGGATAAAATATAAAGATTTTCCTTGTTTCAGAATTTCATAGAAGAAATTTATCAATTCAAAAGAAGAATGGGATAGCTATATCCTATGGCATATTCTTTTCAATAGGCATAAGTAAGATTAATAGTTACTGATCGAAACATGGACCTGGGAACCGGGGGTGCTGCGTGTGTTATTCTCCACTGGCAGCACCCCCTGGGATTCTGGTGGGTTTGGCAAAACAAAGAAATGCAACCACAATGACTTATCTTGTAGAAAACTTTTTGTTGTTGTTGTTGCTTATCGAATTTCTCGGACCAAAATTACCTTAATTTTGTAATAAACCCCCCTTTTTTCAAATAAACATCAGCACCCCATGTAAAAAAAAATCGTTCCCATGGCCCTGGGTTGAAATACATTATTCATGTATCTGAAAGCCATGTGCTCAGGAATCAAGTTGTAACCATTTTGATTTGTACTGTGTGTCTCTTTAAAGATTTGATTGATCTCCATTGAATTGGATGCATTAGATCTTTTCCATGGACATGAAGATCCTTTAAGTAATTGGAACATTTTCTGAGGATTTATATTTTATGAACCTTCAGTTATTTGGAGTTGAATTATTTTCTATAAAAAGAAAAATAAACATATTGAAACGTGAAAAAATCCAATAAAGGAGAAAGACGTTCAGTGTGTATTTTTCAAGCTTGAACTTTGTATAGATATCTAGCGCACAATGCACAATTGTATCTGGGACTATTCCCTGTTACTCCCTTGTTCGACAGCACAAACAATCAGAACTAAAAGTTTTTATTGTGTCTTTTTTACGTCAGTGCTTTTGTTCGAAATATGTTTTCATATGCTTTGTACTGTTGACACGGCTCCTTCTTCAAATACCAGTCGATCACGTACGGTGGCTTTGGAAGTGTTCTTGTCCATTTCGTTCTCTTCTTCCACAATTATCCCCTCACCTCCAGATGGATTTCAGGTTACTGTCAACCTGGCTTCCGCCCACAACACTCCTCTGAACTGTCTTTGATAAACTCGACGGCTCATTTGACAGTGTCCCAGGATCCGTTTAAAGACAACATGGGGCGAGTGTGGCTCGGGGTAATTATTGCCCTGATTGCTGTAGCTGCATCTTGTGTGCAGGCGCAACCGGGTAAGTCTGTGGAGTAATAAGAAGAAAATTGCATGACATTGTCTGTGTTTTTATATTTTAAAGGTAGATCAACTGAAAACTTAATTCAATTCAATGACGTACCAAAAAATATGACAAATTAGTCAATAGAAATATTATTAACTCCAATTCATGATTCATGATAACTCCTTACATGATGGGAGAGCGTATTGAAAAGCATATTTTGACAAGTTCATGATGATAAGAAACCAATTGGAAGCATAAAGCGATATTGAGACTATCGGGTAGTAGTTTTACGGTATGAAACTGACTGGCGAGAATGTTGAAGTTTGGAAGGTAGCGTACTCTATTTTTAAGAAGAGTGTAGTCTTCAAAAAGATTGTAAACCAGAAAGGTTGAGAATTTGGGGTAGTTGGAGAGATGAGAGAAGGCAAGTTGATTTGTAGAGCAGAATAGTAGACTTAACGTTTCCGGTAGGGTGACAGTCCATCTTCAGGAGACGGACAGTGGATATTAGTTCAAGTTAAGGGAAGTAAAGACAATTACCGCTTTTACCATGTTAACAGGTTTGAAAATATGAATATCTTATGATTATACAACTGATTATCTTGTAAAACACCCTTAGTAAATCATAGTTTGGTTTTCGACCATCATTGGGTTTGGTAAAGCCGTTTGTGGGTTCTTAACACACAACGTGAGACCCTTTTCTTCTGCTAAATCAAACTCTAAAGAGTTTCATTTGAACTGACATCTGACATAAATTGAGACTTGAATTCTTGTTCTTAAGAAGATTCTAAGGCATTTTGTTAACAGGGTTATTAAGAGTTAAACGAAAGAATGGGTCATCGGTTGTGGGTTAAGTTGAGCTTGATTTACGAACAGCTAGTAGAAAAGCCGTTTTCAAGTTTAACTCAAACGAACGTAATTAATAATTATGTATCACATTATTATTACATTAGTTTTTTTATTGTTTGTTTCATGGTGTGTAGGCTCATCAGATCAAACGAACATAATCCATTTATCATGCAACATTATTATCATTTATTGTCATTATTGTGTATTTCAGACGTATGCTTATCAGCTCCTTGCCAGAATGGAGGAACATGTGATGCTCAATTTGGTTCATATTCCTGTGATTGTCGTCCAGGGTATGAGGGTGTCCATTGTGAACGTGGTTAGCATTCATGCATTATTTTCATTATTGTATCATTATTTGATTATTTTGATGGGAAGTAGTAGTAACAGTAGTATTAATGGTTGAAGTGGTGGTAGTAGTAGTAGCAGTAGTAGTAGTAGTAGTAGTAGTAGTAGAAGAAGAAGAAGAAGTAGTAGTAGTAGTAGTAGTAGTAGTAGTAGTAGTAGTAGTAGTAGAAGAAGTAGTAGTAGTAATGGTAGTAGTAGTGGTGGTAGTAGTAGTAGTAGTAGTAGTAGTAGTAGTAGTAGTAGTAGTAGTAGTAGTAGTAGTAGAAGAAGAAGAAGTAGTAGTAGTAGTAGTAGTAGTAGTAGTAGTAGTATAGTAGTATAGTAGTAGTAGTAGTAGTAGTAGTAGTAGTAGTAGTAGTAGTAGTAGTAGTAGTAGTAGTAGTAGTAGTAGTAGTAGTAGTAGTATAGTAGTAGTATAGTAGTAGTAGTAGTAGTAGTAGTAGTAGTAGTAGTAGTAGTAGTAGTAGTAGTAGTAGTAGTAGTAGTAGAAGAAGAAGTAGTAGTAGTAGTAGTAGTAGTAGTAGTAGTAGAAGAAGAAGTAGTAGTAGTAGTAGTAGTAGTAGTAGTAGTAGTAGTAGTAGTAGTAGTAGTAGAAGAAGTAGTAGTAGTAATGGTAGTAGTAGTGGTGGTAGTAGTAGTAGTAGTAGTAGTAGTAGTAGTAGTAGTAGTAGTAGTAGTAGTAGAAGAAGAAGAAGTAGTAGTAGTAGTAGTAGTAGTAGTAGTAGTAGTAGTATAGTAGTATAGTAGTAGTAGTAGTAGTAGTAGTAGTAGTAGTAGTAGTAGTAGTAGTAGTAGTAGTAGTAGTAGTAGTAGTAGTAGTAGTATAGTAGTAGTATAGTAGTAGTAGTAGTAGTAGTAGTAGTAGTAGTAGTAGTAGTAGTAGTAGTAGTAGTAGTAGTAGTAGAAGAAGAAGTAGTAGTAGTAGTAGTAGTAGTAGTAGAAGAAGAAGTAGTAGTAGTAATGGTAGTAGTAGTGGTGGTAGTAGTAGTAGTAGTAGTAGTAGTAGTAGTAGTAGTAGTAGAAGAAGAAGAAGTAGTAGTAGTTGTAGTAGTATTGGTAGAAGAAGTGGTGGAGGTAGTTTTGCACTTAATGACACTGTGGAAAGTTTTTTTTTAATCTTCAAAAATCAGTCGCAAAATTAGCCAATTACCAATGATAAATCTGAAATGTCAATGTTGGTTCAAACGGCAGGTTATGGCAGAGAAATCACAATTTTATCTATACATATTGTAATATTTACACCGTTTTGTCTGAAGATGCTGCTAATCTGTTTGCGAATTTAGCACATGTTTCAAATTAAGCATGTATGGTTATCTGATAATGATATATGAAATATTGGATAGTTTATCTGAAAAAACTGGCATCTCGAGGCAATATTGAGATTAGAATCATGAGACTTGTCAAACTTACACTTTCAATTCTCATCTGAGTTAACTTTGGTGAAACCCTTTTAGGTGTATTTTCTTTATCCTATTTTTATGCATTTATTGTTATTACGATTAAATTTAGTCTAGAAAATACTTTTCTCTCTTTTTTTTAGAGGATAACGAAACCTATTAAAGATAATGAGAAACTCTTTAAGAAAATCCTTAAGATTCAAGCAATTTGGACTTAGGAACCTTACTCATACTTTAATGTCGTAAAAATAAATAAAATATTGTGATATTTCGTGCATCTCAAACACGAATGTTAAGCTTTAATGCATTTATTATAAATTAATATATTGATAAAATGGTGTAGGTGGTATAATGAGAAGTTATATTTGTCTTTATCTTCCATTGGTGTATATTTTCTCGACAGAGACGAACTTTACAGCCTGCAGGAATAATGCTTGTCAAGGAATGTCGGCATGTGTCGCCGTGAATGATACCGTGTACTACTGTATTTGTCCTCTTGGCGTCTATGGCACCTATTGCGAATATGGTAATGACGTATCACAGGTGTACCCATCTCTCCCTCACTCTCCCTCACTTGTTCTCTCTCTCTCTCTCTCTCTCACTTTCTCACTTCCTCTATCCCAAACCCACCCAACACACACTCACCCTCCAAAGTTAGAAGGCCATAGATGGTTCTTGAATTTTGGCAGGAACACAATATTCCTGTAAATAGGTGGGTTGCGAAAGAAATTAAACAATTTTTAAAGTATGATTATGATTCCGCAACTTCCTTTCCCTTAAACTGAGGCATTTTCAAACGAAAGTTGTTGACCATTTGAATGCCAAGTCTCCCCCCAAGACAAGTTGATTTTAATGAAAATCTAAAAATAAAACAAACATGTTGCTGACAATATCATCAAATCCGATGTAGAATGAAAATTTATGGTAGTACCCTTAAGTTACGCTGACTTTTACAGTCAACAATAATTACAGTCAATATTTACTTTAAAAATTTTCTCATATTAAAGTGGGGATAATATTGATTTTGTTATATTTCAAATTACTAGAAACAAAATGAGTGTCATCAGTTCCACATTTGCATTTGGACCAGGATGTAGTGACATCACCCACTCATTTTGCTTTTCACGATACAAAATGTAAAATATTTCAAAATTTTCCTCATTTTAATATGAGACTGACTTCAATTCCTTCTTTAACATAAAGAATGAATTGCCATTTTTGTGACCTATTGTTATTCAATCAAGAAATTCCTTATGGTCAAACCTGATGCAAATATCAATATATTCTATAATTCATACGAAATTCAAAAGAAATAGTGAGTGTGTGACATCATCAGTTCTCTCAAACACATATCACTTTTTTATTTGTATATAACTGTTTTGTGAAAAGAAGCAACATTTTCACACTGTCATAACTTTTCATTTTTTATTATTTTTTATGACCTTATATTTTATGACAACGTCAGCATTACATTTGTTCAATGTTTATGTGGTTTAATCATAGCCGATGAAAAGTTATACCAGAATAAAAACTGATGGAATGTAATATATGATAACTATGAGTCAACAAAAAGTACCCATCTTGTTTTGTGCCGTAGAATAGTATTCTGATAACTGCGGCCTCTCAATTTACAGATTTTAGGGTTAACTCACTTATAACAAACGAAGAAACATAAGTAAAAAAAAAAAAAATTAAAATAAACCTATAATGAAAAAAAAATTGTACCCTGACTGCAAAATAAACCCTTTGTATTCCAGGTTTTCCAGTGACTACCACTACACCAGATCCGTGCTTATCATCACCGTGTCTTAATAACGGTGTGTGTGTTAGGGAAGCAGACACATTCCATTGTGAATGCGCGTACCAATATTATGGAAGGTACTGCCAGTGTAAGTACTAGAGATCATGACTTTTTTTGTTCATCAGCAAATACGAAATTCGCTTGCTGCTTCGATCATTCTTTTTTTTTGTTTGTGCTCCTATACTCATGATTTATTCATAAAAGGATTTCACCTTAAAAAAAAAGAGACCTCTCCTGAGGTGAGGCATTTTAAAGGCCACATGTTACTGAAATATTTTGGATAAGAAATACAAATAAAATGATTATACGTTTCTTAAATATTAAGAATGTATTTCCACATTTTTCGTTATTCATGCATCTTAACATATAAATGTATATGTATAAATAACCTTTTCATGACATGTTTCTGAATAGTTTGAGTCTAGCTCTTGTTTTCTAAAATCTGTATTTTTTTTGAAGCCTTTAAATTTTGTTCCCACGTATGAATTAGAATCAGGGATAAGATTTTACCAAAATTTATATTATAATCAATATACTTAAAGTTCCTACACGGAAATATGTATATTTTATCATTTCTTATTGGTATTATGCAATGTACTTATTTAATTCTAAACTGATTCCTCTTAAAGATTACGGTAGTGACCCGTGCCTTTATTTCCCCTGTTCCAACGGGGGATCCTGTGTAACTCCATATGGACAAGCCATCTGCTCTTGTCCACCGGGATATTCTGGGATTTACTGCGAAGAAGGTATGAACACGTTATTAATTGGAATATGACACCACTATTCTCTCTCTCTCAATTATCCACTCTTCTCTAAAATAAACCGGACAAGCAAACACTGATTCTCTACATGTCTTCATGTATATATATATGTATATATATATATATATATATATATATATATCCAGGAATGTATCTTCCTCTGACAAAAATATCTACATTTTCATGTCTACTTTGCAAAAAGACTTGCATCTACTTTACCTTTAACCAGTATGTAAAAACTTGTTTGGTTATTCTTGCTTTCAACCTGAGTCAAAGTTATTTGGCAGAACTATATACCTTGCTATAGGCTTGTTATATATTCATATATACGTGTTATTTTCGTCGATTCTTTAATACATTGTCACATATATGCTTCTTATTTTTCATATTTATCCAGTACCTGGTACTGAACACCCCTGTGACAGCGCACCTTGTCTGAATGGAGGAAGTTGCACGGAGTATGGATATTCTTTGTATCTGTGCTCATGTCCAGAGGACTACTACGGACCAAACTGCGGAAGTAAGAGTACTCAGTATAATTAAATGAAATAAATTGATTTTAGAAACAATCTTCATTATCATCACTCTTCTCTCTCGCCCCCCCCCATCCCTCCCGCCCCGCCCCCTCTTTCCTCCTCTCTTCTCTTTGTTTCCATATACATGTATCTTACTCAATCCTCTATCAAGTATGTATTCCCATTGTGGTGCACTCTTGATTTTATATGAGAGTAGTTTATATTGTTAATCTTGGTCCACAAAAATTTTGCCGTACAAATTATGATTGCGCTTCTTACAGATATCAAGTGAAAAGATAATTTTTCAATGTTGCCTTATTCGTTTTGGTGTTATATCTCCGTTTAGTTTTCTTATCAGACCCCTGTGAGTCCTATTTCTGTTATAATAGTGGAGAATGCAGCGCAACATTTGGAGTACCATCGTGTACATGTCCTTATGGATTTTACGGAGAGTTCTGTGAACGAGGTAGGCCTACCGACGACTTAATTCAACTCTTCCAGATATCTAAGTGATAAAAATAGAGGAAAATAAGAACAAATAAAGCGGACGATATTTTGTAGGACTGTAAGCTATGCTTCATGTACAAAATTGAGAAGCAATGTATACTTTCTGAGACTTGCCACAGTTTACTTTATCTTTAAATTAGCTTACAATGCTACAAATTATTATTATTATTACTATTATCATTGTCATAATAGCTATTGCTATTATCCTTTATATATAAATTATCTTATAATATCAATTATTATTATTATTGTTATTATTATTAAGTAATTTCTGAGCTTCCACCAACCTAAATGATTATTTGGGGTGAGCTTTCGTCCACTTCTGTCGACGATCTCAAGCTAATTGATCAGTTACAAAGTTTGCTGCCTGTGGTGGTCTGTATTGCTATTATTATTATTATCACTATTATTATTATTTCGATTTAATTAATACAGGTAACGAAGACTCGTGTTCAAGTGCGCCATGCCTGAATGGAGGATCGTGTTATCAGTCGTCTTTGCTCGGAGGTACATACATTTGCATATGTCAGGAAATGTACCACGGTGATCACTGTGAAAGTAAGTAAAAGCTTGAGGTCTGCCCACTTGGGTTTAATAATACAAAACTGCTATCAAATGGATAACTCTGATTTTTTATTGTTTGTTCGGTTTATTTCTTTATACTCTCAGTTTGAATTTCGAAGAATTTGATGAGATGTTTGTTTTGTGGAAAGTTGTCTTTAGAATTTTCTCTTCCTCTACACAACGGTCATCCCAACCGCTTATTGATAAAATAATGTGTACCTTATCTCAATTTATACCCCTCCTCGATTCATACCCTTCGTTCCTATATAGTCATAGCTGTACGCAGACATTTTTGACGGGGGGCGGGACACAGAAACTTTTTCAAAAAAATCGAAAGCAAGGGAGCGAAGCGCCCGCGCTTGTCATTGGGGCGCTTTTGCATTTTGTAAAGTGAAATTAAAGGATTTCGTGCATACGGTCATGCCTGTAGTTGGCAAGTTTACATCATGTCTCTTTAGTAATGATATAACACAGTTAAATTATTTCTACATCAATTGTAATTATAAATGGATGCATTATTTCATCACCATTTTTTATCTTGTTCTCTCTTTCTAATAAAACGGTTAGCAACACAATGCAACTGCGTTAATACACACCTGTCTTCAAAAGCTTATACATGTATAAAGACAAATTTGTATGGCTGTATTTTAGATTAAAACCATACTTGAATTAATTGATTGATTGATTGATTACAGATATAGGGATACAAATAATTTGTTACATGATTTACCAACTCTCGTGTCAGATCGCGAAGCCTGGCATACCATTGTTGATTCATTTTCGGATGTGTCCGATTTGTAGTGTGTTTTTTAATGTTCTTATTTCTCTCTTTATTTATCTTTTTTCTTTCGGTGTTTACTTATATTAACGGGTAGAATTGAGCGCCATTTACTGTAATTATATAGGGTCACAATGTTTTACCTTGTTTGGGGTAATTTCTTCACAATAAACTTACAGAGTATTTGTATCATGCATTAGAATTAAAGACGAACAAATATTACTAACGTTTACTAAGAAACAGAGATAAACAACAATATAATGCATTACATTATTCAAAACATGTATTACGAAAACTATTTAAAAAGATAAACTGACAGCATGCCTTAATATACATAATAGGATCTTTAATAAAATGATGCAAAGATTCAGAAGCCAGTATCCCTCATATTTACTGCTGTTATAATGATTTCGTGAATATGGTGAAGTGGGAAAATGAAATTCCTGATTGTTTTTTTTTTTCATGATTTTTCCCCCTCAGTCTCCGGTCCCGACCTGTGTAAGGAATACATATGCGAGAATGAAGGGACCTGTGTGAACCCTGACTATTTCGATCCTCTTGCGGCCACCGCACCGTATTGCTTGTGTTCACCTGGATTCACTGGTCCTCAATGCGAAGATGGTACGATGGCTGATGTTGTTGTTTTTTAATAGGCAAACTTGTCGGTTTTGGCAATGGTTTTCTCGCTTTTTTTGCTCACTTATGAATTATTTGTTCATACGTTGGTCTAACTTTTAGTTAGAAAAGAACAGGTTCCAGGAAATCGTGCAAGACTGGCTTTCTTGGTACTATTTTATAACGTTATCCTGATAAACCCACTCGATGGGAGGTGATTAGGATTGTTTTTAAGAGTTTGGACCTCTAGGATGAACAGAGCCATTCAATTGCTCTGAATAGAGTGATCCATCCGTATCTTTTCAAGTTTTTGCTCTTTGATAATATTTGCAGTTAAAATTTATATGTGTAAAATATGATTACTATATTGTAAATATTTATGCGGTAATAAAACCAAAACCGACCCAAGTTTCATGTAGACTAGGATATGGCGATTACTGCACAGTCATGGAGGCATAGAATAATACGTAATGGCCTTGTCGCAACCAACTTGACCTATCCCTGCTCACTGAAATCATTTCCTGTCTTTTCTGTTTTTACGAGCAAGGTAACGTGTTTTAGAGGGGGGGCTTCCCTTTCCTGAATCCTCACCTGTTCGAACTTTCTCTACTGTTACATTTGTCAATTCGCATCAATGGCGCTTTGATGTAGTGAGAAAAATAAGTGTAAGTATAATCTTTACCCTAATTATTATCAATTACTGTAAAAATAAATTCCATTCCTATTATCGATATTTTGTTTGTCTTTCATGACGGCAGAAATCAATGGAGTTCAATGCGGCGATGATGTATGCTATAATGGCGGATCCTGCGTTGTGTCGTATGGAGGAGAGGCCTACTGTAAATGTGCTCCTGGATTTTTCGGCCAACAGTGCGAACAAGGTATGGGTGTATTCTTTTCCATCCAATCATTAAAAAAAACATATATCTGCTGCAAAGCTGATAATATATGCAGGCTAGAGATTAAGAGAAAGACTTATTTGTCCCGTCTTTACCATAATGTTAAAATAAGTAAATAACCCGTAAGATTACAGGTGTTCTCGAGACTCTGCTGCAGGAACTTCTTTTATTTTAAGGATAAATTTTCTAACAGTACATGCTATCATTGAGAAACGCCATGAACCTTTAAGGTTGTATATTTTTGCCTCTGTCCCGTGAAACCTCTCATGCTCTATATTGATCCATTCTCCACTACGGAAACCATCAGGGACCCACTTCCTAGAAATTTGCAATGAAAGTATGATAGCAACTCTTGCTGGAATATCTCCCTTCATTGGAAGAGTCAATCAAAAAGCAGAATTTTCACTTTTGTCATAGTAGTTGACATTCTAGTAAGACTTGCTACCATAGCAACTTTTTTATGAATGGGGCCCAGAAGTTGTATCTGTTACATCAGTGGATGAATTGTTGTGCTTAAAAAAAAAAAAAAAAAACTGAATCTAAATATTGTACGAATGAGTGCAGCGAGCTAGTGAGTTTTAAGCATTTAATTATTCATCAGGTCTTAGCATGACAAACTTTAGATACCTGAAACAACTATTTTAACCACACATGTTCTTCATGTTACTTCATTCGGACACTGTGCTTGCCATCGTATATTTCCTCAGCACGCCAAGCGAGCATATGATTTTTTAAATGATACGGTGCCGTAATTAACTAGAAGAAATTTATAACGTACAGCTTAGTGTGAAAGTTGGAAATATACACTTTATATTTTGCTTTTCGAATATTTTGCCAGTGCTTTGTTTTCCTTCACTTTTTTATCTCTTCATTATTTTCCCCACCTCCACTCTATTATGGCAGCCGTGAAGAACACTATGTGCTTTTTAAAATGTTTTTTTAGACGTTTGAGGCATAATTTCAAATAGACAATAACTGAAACAAACTCGGTTTCCTGTGTCATTCTTTTTATTTTTTTTCTACACATTTTTCTTTATTCTTCTACAAATCGAAAATCTAAAGTAAACTCTTCATCATAATTTTATTATTTCGGTCGTCATAGTTTCACATTTTTATCGATTCTGCGCATCTTGACTTTGGCAATGGGTTTCAAAGTTATACTTCATCTATCATGTCTACTACGACCCTTTTTTATGTTTGATATCAAAATTGAAGAGTAAAACTAATCGTTGATCAATGTTGATAAAAAAGGTAGATTACCATTTTTAAATAATGGAAAAATAACTTACAATCAGTCTCCATTCGGGACACTCTGTTCTATTGTTGACATGGCATACATTTAGTATGCGAGAAAAACAACTCTGTTTGATTAACCTTGCTTATTTTTTTAAGGATTTTTTTGTCCTGAAAATCGAACATTCTGAGCAATGATTGTGATCGTGAACAAGATGTGCATGTATAACTAAATAATTACTACGAGCGCGATTCGCGAGCAGAAATTTTCAATATACATTTTGGCCACTCCCACTTGGAGCCTCGCTTGTGTTGGATCACTGGCGATCGTGAGCAACAACAATAACCTACATTTATTACGTCGCATTTCGGAAGCGCGTGTACACTTGATAATATCATTGTTATGTGCGATATTATAAACAAAGTTTATTCTTATTATCATTAAAATATAAATATAAAAAAGGGAACTAACTAGTCAGAGAAGAGGTATATTGTTTTATGAAAATAGCGATACGTTCGAAAATTAGAGGGTTTTTTTTTGAGAAAACCCTCCCAAAACGGATAAAGACATTTTTGTCTTTCTCTCTTTTATTTTCTTTTCTTTTCTTTCTTTCTCGTCACCGAATATAGAACCGTGCCTCAAAAGATTTATTCTTTTACCTCAGAATTTTGTCAATTTTGATATTGGAATTCAAGCTTTCCCGTCTACCTTTACAAAATCGTTCAACAAACGGAATGACATTCTCTATAATTGGAGGATTTCAATCGAAGAGCAAAATGCGTAAAGGGGTACTCCAGGCATTAAATAAATTGCATGCAAGATAAGTAAAATGAGACAAACAAAGTACTGAAGATTTCGTCAAAATCAGACAAGGAATAGCAAACTTATACTTTAAGTTTTTCCATTATTTTGATAAAGATAGTTTAATGCAGTCTTCCTAAATCTGTAATTAATGGGAAAGCTGTTGATATCTCCACTTGTTCTTTTGTATTCTATGAACGGTATATGAAATTATATTTAAACAAGTAATGTCCTTGAGAATAAAACGAACTACTGATTTAATGTGTAAGATAATTATTGCTGCAACTTATTTTGTTACAAGGGAGACATATACACACTTGCATGAAATTTTGAAATAATTGTGATTCCATGAAATAACACGAGAAAAGGAAAGTAGGGAACATGACATTATCAGCCCACTTATTGCATTCCTTGACGGTTTGCATAGACTGTTTACTTAAAATTGTGCTTAACTTTAAAATTCAATAACTTTGTTATCAGATTTTGATGAAATTTTGTGTTATTATTCGTTTATGAAGGTAATACTACTTCTTGTGATGGTGTTTGTCTGAATGGTGGAACTTGTCAGATGGAAATTTTCGGACCAACGTGTTATTGTAAACCTGGGTTCGTAGGAGTACATTGTGAAATAGGTAAGGTCATCACACGTGAGACGCTGAAGATTATGATTAAGGTGCAAACTTACCTCGATCATACTTCAGTTATTGTTATGTAGTATGAATTTAACTTCCTGTTATCCTTTCAGTCATTCACCCTCACTTGTTTACAAACTCCCCCAATGTCATCTTAGAATCCCCAAACCCCCAATACCATAACTGCTAAGCCTTGACCATAAAAAGACCAACCCCAGTGACGTCAGCTAACTTCATGGAAGAAGTATGACTCACACTCCAGCCCCAGTCATTAGCACAGAGCATCACCACACCCCATATACCAGAGAAAGTTTGATAGACAGTTAAATGTAGACCAATCAGAACAAGTTTAGATCACTCCCACTTAAAATAGTTACACCCCCAAAACAAATGATATAAATAAGACTTCTTGATTATTAGAGAAGAGAGGAGAAGACCAACGATAGAATACGAGACCCACACTCATCCATATAGACTGACTGACTTCAAGACTTAGACGTCCATCGAATATTATATGAACTTCACTCCGAATCTTAATCTTATAATCTTAACTTCGAAACTATTATATTCATCGTCTCCTGTTATATCTGAATCTTCATGTACTTCAAAGTGTGAATTGTCAACTGCAATTGATGATTAAATACCTAGCGATATTGAACTGCATATAGTTTCTGCAAAATTTCCTTATTACGCTTCCCTTCAATAATCACCGATCCCAACACAACATTATCATCGACCGAACGTACGATTTCTTGAATTTTATTGATTACTATTATTGTAATGTCATTACATCACTTAAGCCTTCTTTCGCTGTAAATATATTGTTATCAGCTGATTGTTTTTGTGTGTGTGATTATTTGAATTAAATATTAGGTAAAGTGGTGTATCAGCAATAGGCCTTAAGTACCATTTTGTCTCATTTCTCTTTCCAGACATAGGATGGGCTCCCTGTTCCAATCACACCTGTCAGAATAATGGCACATGCATCGCACCAGCAGACTTCCCAATATGTCTTTGCGCTCCTGGTTTTAGTGGAGAGTATTGTCAGAATCGTAGGTGTTTCTTATTCATTACTTTAAACACTTTAATTTTTCGTTTGTATTTTGTAGAGAAACATTGTTCAGGAAGTTTATGTCTAATTATGAAATACCATGAAAATGGAGTGTTGTGGCTCAGTGGATTAGTGTGCAGACGTTGAAACAGAGGATTGTTGGTTTTAATTCATTCAGCAAGAGATTGATCCACATTATGCGGCACCGAAAAAAAATGACTTTTGATCATTTTGCATCGTAATATACCAGAATTTACCAGTTCTTCCTGTTTGCGGCAGGCCAAGAGATAAATGCAGGCGAGATGAATGGGTATTCATTGAATGCATCAAGCTCTTTTAGCAGCTGGAGCTGTTGCCGGTACATCGTATAGTGAGCCATTGAATAGGCAACAAGATATTCGGCGCCTCATCGATTCTTTATATAATATTTAATAGTTTTCATCAAAAGATGATTGAGATCAGGGACATCTACAGATTATCACCTAGTTCTTGATGACAGGTATCCCTCATTTTTTGTGGTATCCATTTTAACCTTGGGCTATAAGAAAAGACGAGAGGAGGCCCTTACGAATGTTTGACATCTGTCTGAATGATATCGATCGACCTTATGTTGTACATTTTTGCCCTGATGTGAAAAATCATCCGTCTTGTTACAGGAACCAACGGAACATCATGTGATCTTACCTGCTACAACGGTGGCACTTGTCATAAGGGCATCTTTGGTCCAACGTGTTCCTGTCCACCCGGTTTCTATGGCCGACATTGTGAACAGGGTGAGTGTGATCTTATAGTATAACATGGTCAAGAAGAAACTAATTTCAAATCAAATCAATCCAAGTGGTGCCGCTACTCGAAATTAACGACTGTATCTTGGGCCTGTATTCAGTTCAAAAATTCAAACCTTGTGATCAGTTTTGATTCTTGTTCATTTTGCATCGTAATATACCAGAATCTACCAGTTCATCCCCAGATATTTATGATATGTCTAGGAAAGAACAGGTTGGCTATCAATAGCCAATCTGAAACGGGTTTATCCCTGCCATATGAATTTATTCGTTCGTTGTGAAGTTTAATTGTTGTATATAATCACTTTAACGTGTGATGTATAATTTGTTTATATGCAATTTTTATCGTAAATAAAACCAAGCCAAACCATCATATGAACCAGATTATCAGTTTCAACTTCTATCCTAGTTGGGTGTCGTGATAAATGAATCCGTGGCTATTGTGATCTTTATCAAATGAATTTTATATATATATATATATATATATATATATATATATATATATATATATTAAATTATGCTTCTTTATAATTTGGAGTAGCAGATTCTCTGTAATAACTGAGATTTGTATCACATAATCTCTTTTCCCTCGTAGGATGGGCTCCCTATTCCACCAGCAGACTTCCCAATATGTCTTTGCGCTCCTGGTTTTATTGGAGAGTACTGTCAGGATCGTGTTTCATATTCATAATTTCAAACACTTCAGTTTTTCGTTTGTAGAATAACATTGTTTAGGAAGTTTATTTCTAATTATGAAATTCCGTGAAAATGGAGTGCTGTGGCTGGCCAAGTGGATTAGTGTCTAGACGTTGAAACAAAGAGTTGTTGGTCTGAATCCGAGCAATTTCCTTCGGCAAGAGATTGATCCACATTATGCTGCACTGAACAAATTGACTTTTGTTCATTTTGCATCGTAATATACCAGAATTTACCAGTTCTCCCTGTTTGTGGCGGGCAAAGAGTTAAATGCAGGTGAGATGATTGGGTATTCATTGAATGCACCAGGCACCTTTAGCAGCTGGAGCTATTGCCGGTGCATTGTATAGTGCGCCATTGAAGAGGCAACAAGATAATCGGCGCCTATTAGATGCTTTATATAGTATGTAATAGTTTTCAAAGAGTCACAGATGATTGAGATCAGAGACATCTGCTGATTGTCACCTAGTTCTTGATGACAGGTATCCCTCATTTTTGGTGGTATCCATTTGAACGTTGGGCTATAACAAAAGACGAGAGGAGGCCCTTACGAATGTTTGACATCTGTCTGAATGATATCGATCGACCTTATGTTGTACATTTTTGTGAAAAATCATCCGTCTTGTTACAGGAACCAACGGAACATCCTGTGATCTTACCTGCTACAATGGTGGCACTTGCCATGAGGGCATCTTTGGTCCAACGTGTGTCTGTCCACCCGGTTTCTATGGCCGACATTGTGAACATGGTGAGTGTGATCTTACAGTAAAACATGGTCAGGAAGAAACTAATTTCAAATCAAATCAATCCAAGTGGTGCCGCTACCCGAAATAAACGACTGTATCTTGGCCTGTATCCAGTTCACAAATTCAAACCTTGTGATCAGTTTTTGCTTCCTTTCTTTACTATTATTTGTTTGTTTGTTGCTTTTTTTTTGCTTCGTAAAATGCCATAATTTCCTAGAACAATATATCAATGCACGCATTCAAACCAGATTATCAGATTCAACGTATCTCCAAATTCGCTGTCACGAGAAATCTTACTGTGTCAATCAATCTGTGGTTGATCTTATCCAAATCATACAAAAATAAATGACATAAACTATGGTTCTCTATGATTTTGAGTAGCAGATTCTGTGTGATAACAGAGATTTTTATCATATTATCCTTTTTCCTCGTAGGATGGGCTCCCTGTTCCAATCACACCTGTCAGAATAATGGTACATGCATCAGACCAGCAGACTTTCCAATATGTCTTTGCGCTCCTGGTTTTAGTGGAGAGTACTGTCAGAACCGTAAGTGTAATCATTTCTTCTGAAAAGAAAATATGATTCTCTTTTTAGAGAAAGAGATTAGTTATATAAATTTCACTGGCTTTCATCTAATAGACATACAAATCATTTTCAACAGAATAATGCACAAAAAATAAAGAATAATCTACTAAATAAATATATTGTAACAATAAATACATTGTGTTATTGGAATGATTCATTGATAAATAATCAAAATTTCATTATCTGTAGAAAAAAAGAGTATTTGAAATAATCCATATTAAAATATATAAATTATATCTAGAAGTTAAAAGTTATGTAACTGTGCAGTAAGCAACTGGTTAGAAAAAATGGGATTCACATAAACGGACCTCATACATCGCATTTTGATCGCTCACTACCCAACAGTTTGAAATAGATTTTCCAATTAGCGATACTCTATGTCATAGTCTATGATCTGGTGTACGAATGTCTTGAATATACTACTGGTAAATGTTCTGTTTGAACATAACAATTTAATACAAAATGGGTTTGAAGCGCAAGTACAGACTGTTGGTCTGACGTTCAGAATGGGAAACCTCTAAAACGAAAGAATCTAGCTGTGTAACCTTATTCTATTTACCGAATTTAATAAATTAATTTTCTTCCAGACATAATATCTGACCCCTGTTTTGATCGGAACTGCTTTAATGGTGGATCTTGCAACGCAGTCGATGATTTACCAATTTGTATCTGTGAGAAGGGCTACTCCGGTGACTTCTGCCAAGAAGGTACAGAAATATGAAAGTCATCAGCTATGTAGAAGGTTCTCTGACGGTCGGTTGATTTTTGTACCTACTGTTGATAAATATTCAAATCTGGGATGTATTCATAGAGGAAAAATTGTTTTTAATTCATTTTCAAGAACTTGGTAATGATGATCGATGCCTCCCCTGAAAACACTTGGTCTTGAAACTGGTTCTCTCCGTTTTAGACCACTGCTCTACCAATCCCTTCCATACAGGAAGTTTCAACACAAAATCATGGTATCTTGATTGCACTTTCACTTCTATTTGATGAAGATACGAATGTTTTGTCTCAAAAGTTAATAATTATATCAGCGGTGATATTCTGAAAATTATCTTATCTTTTTTTGTGTATCTTCATGTTATCTCAGTTAGAAAATTGCTTACTAATATTTTCTCATATCGGTTAACTTTGTGTATTTTTTCTAGCCGATAATGCATGTGCCTCTGGTCCATGTATGAACGGAGGACTGTGCAGGGATTCGAACCCTAACACCTTCGAATGTTACTGCCCTACTGACTTCTCAGGCCCTCGGTGTGAAATCGGTAATTCCTTTCACTCAGTATGTAAATCAGAGAATAGTTACACATGGAGCAGTGAAACAGTCAAAGAAATATCAGAGAAATTCATTAGAAATGAATTGATGGGAATAATGATGAGGGGAATGCAGTAATAATAATGATGATGATTAATGAAAAATTGTAATAATGATAGAATCAATAATCACAGTAATAATGTAACAGTACTGGGGCCCGTAATATATTCATATCTACTGTAGATACGTAATATATGCTGGCAGTCTATCAGTACACCCACTACTCCCCCCCCCTTGAAAAAAAAGCTGGTTACGGCAACGCACTGTCTTTGATTACTCTTCCATTGAAATCACATTTTTGGTTATAAGTATTTAAACGAATATATTCCAAATAGGAATATTGTCCCTCATCTTTTTAAATTGTGAGCTGTATGAATATTTTTTCAACTTCACAGCGGTTGGTCGACCCAATGGCGTACTCTCCAACACAGCAAAGATTGCTATCGGAACAAGCTCTGGCGTGGTCATTCTCGTCATCATTGTGGTGATCGTTGTCATCGCCATGTTCTTCAGTCGCGCAGGCTTGTCCGGGAATATGTTAAAATCGGGCGTCCCTTCTGAGAGCAAGGTATTTAGATCATGACATGCCAGCGAGTTCGGTGACTGAAAATAAAACAAAGAAAAAGAAAACAGAAAAGATGACGATGAATAGTATGAGGGAATGGATAAATTGGATATATTGACAACACAAATGATGGTAATAATGATAACGTCATATCTTACCCAGGAAAGCAACTAAATTCAGTCAGTCAGTCAGTAAAATTGCCGACTTATCCTTGGCGTGCAAGTCTTTCAGTGGTAAACAAAACTTGATATGAATCTGTCTGAAGCAAATTTAAAAATAGTGGAAAGAAGCAAATTTAAAAAATGGTGGAAAGAAGCAATTTTAAAAAATAGTGGAAAGAATCAAACTAATATACACATTTTAACCTGTTAATAATCTCTTCATCAAACCACAATGAACTTGAACAATTTTTTTTATAAAATGCTTTCATAGAATAATATACATGTCAATAGACATTTCCATCATTATCATGAAAATTATTTTTTCAATTAATTTGGTGATTACGCCGTCGAAAATGTATTGGGGGTATTTTTCAGTCAAATTATAGTAAGAAATGATGATAGGAATAATTGTGACGAGTTTTAACAATAGTGAAAGAATCGCCAGTCTGCTTTCATGCGTATCATTTTCTGTTTGTTTTGTTTTCCTTCAGAAACACCTCGACGATTCGATCCCAGAAAAGGTCCCGTATGAAGAAGAGCGATACCAGGTGGTATAGAAACGACTTGGTATGTAGCCCTGGTGGTTGTTTCATAAAGCTGTTCGTAAGATACGAATGACTTTACGCACGACTGGTGATCATTTCTTTTGCTATGTGATATCCCTATGTAATCGGTTTATGACCTTCGAACATGTTCCAGTCATGCGTAAAGCTGTTCGTAAATTTACAAACAGCTTTATGAGACACCCACCTGTTCTTTTACATAGGTCAATTTAAAAAGCCATTATAAAATCTACTCCCGATTACACAAACAAGCCTATTACATCTTTTTTCTTTTAATACATATGCAGTCCTGCAAAATAACTGTATAATGGCTGAGTACGGATTCCCCACTTGCAGCTAATCAATGATCCGTTTGCAGTAGAATAAATATCACCTCGTCACATTATTCAAAGGTTTTTATATCGGGCCATAGTATGACTTACGAATATTTTCAACAGTTGAATGCCATGTCTTGGGGCCATTGCATGCAGGCATGTCCGCATATGGGAATGACGATGGAATATCGATGTGGCAGACATGGCAAGTTCCGACTCGGAGTTCTCGTATAAGACACAGTAGAGGTTCGGATCTATTCTAAGTTAGTTAAGCCACATGGCTGATTTGATTGTTTGTTATGTTAAAACAGTAGTCGAGTACATTTTATTTAAGGCACTTGCCAGCTTAAAACGAAACTCGAATTTCAATTTCATTTTATTTTCTTAGCGTGCTTGTCCCATTGAAGACACCGTTAAAAAAAATCGCATCGAAATCCAAAAAATTGCAAAAAAAAAAATCCAAAACGTGAGTGATTTCGAACGCGCCTGCGACCCGAGTGATTATAATAAGCCTTGTAGATGACGACATGCATACAACGTTTTATCTAAGTAATGAAAATGTGTCTAAATTACCATACTTATGTTATTTTCATCCGATTTCGAAGATGCGTTCTTGTTTAAGTTGTATGATTTAATTCATATATATTAGACGGTTTCAGGCCGGAGTACGTCTTTAAAAATAAACAAATGAAATTTGCATTTCTCTTTCTTACACTTTTTACAGAGTGAGCTGATTATTCGCAAATTTTTTCCATCAACATGATACCAATGTAGATGCACAGATGTGACCGATGACTGTGACCTTTCTCAACTTGATTCCTAGTCATCCATTTTACAAATGTCAGTCTTATATTTTTTCTTAGCTTTAAGTGTATGGCAGGACCTGCATGATAGCAAAAGAGAAACAAATCATTTTAGTTCTTTGTACTACATGTATAAAAATATTGATTTTTGACTTTGATTCCATTTGTTTTTTTTTTCAATATCTTTACCACATTTAGATACTGGGTACTGCTTATTTCCCATGCTTATTATGAATTTTGTATGATTTTGGTTCCTTTTTTTAATCTAAAATGCATTTTTTAATCTCTTAACGTCCTGCATTCCTACCATTATCTTTTAATGCTAACGTGATTAATTATAATTTCAAAGGAAATGGAAATTGAAGGTCATTGGAATAGATGTAATGTACAGTAGAAAATAGATATTGGATAGTTTGATTTCATGATTCAAATAACTTTTTAGTGTAATATGGCTCAATAATATGCAATCTGATTATATATTCTTTAAGCATTAATTAGGCAATTATTTTATTACAATGTAATTGATAAAACTCATATGTGGTGCATTCCATTTACAGTTTGTGTACTCCACGTGTATTATCCCGGCTTCACTGAAGCGTAGCCACCAGTGAGGCATTGCATCTTGTGTCATTTTTTTTTATTTATATTTGTATTATGTTTAGAAATGCAATCATTTGCCTTACCCATTACTTTTATTCGTGTCGACTAAAATATTAGATATCACTGGACATTGTATACAACATGCTTACTGATTTGATTAATCAATGTCAATGAAGACTGATTCTACTTTTAATGATGTATGAACTTATGATCTAATAAACGCGATTAAAAAGGCTGAAGATTTTCAAGCGCAGAAAAAAATCTATGAAGTTGTTTCCTCTTTTCAAGTTTATCAAGTTTACTGACTGAAATAGGAAGTTACTTCCAGGTATTTACACGTAATGGTTATTTTCTAAATAGACCTGGTGGTTGTTTCATAAAGCTGTTCGTAAGTTATGAATGACTACACACGACTGGTGATCCTTTCTTGTGCTAAATGATATCCCAGTATAAATTCATTTCATGACTTAAGAACATGTTCCAGTCGTGCGTAAAGTTGTGCGTAATTTTCCGAACAGCTTTATGAAACACCCACCGGGTGGATGACGGTTACTATCAATAGAAATAGGGGAGAAGGAAAGAAGTGAAATGTATTGAATTGAAAAGTAGATAGATTTTATGTGTGTGGGTGTATGCGTGTGGGGGGGGAAGAAAGTAAGCAAGAGGAGTAAGGGAGAAAATGGAGATGAAATTCATCTTACAGAAATCCGAGAGAAAGAGATAGAAAAGACGTCTCTGTAACTAGCGATATATTATGGCAAATCAATCATATCCATGTCGATGGAGATGTAGATAATAATGAATGTACTGATGTAACATACTATTATGATCACATAAAATGAGGATGGATAATAAAGAGATAGGACAAAGATAATGGGACAATGCAACACGAATCAAAACGTTACAAGACCAATAACGAGTTCAAGGCATAACAAACGACATAAGAACAAAACATAACAGAATGATGACGAACAGGACAAACTAAACAAAAAAGAAGAAAGCTAAACAAACCGGCGAGGGGCAGAAACGGTAATAAAAGTTTTAGTTCAATTTTTTTAAAGCCCAGTATAATATCAATCTTAGTATAACCAGCAACATAAAAACAATGAAGTATTGAACAAGTAAAATAAGAAAAATGGCCTGTATCTTTCAAATATTAAATTCAAACGTTTACAATCTTCATTTCGAAAATAACCTCAATAGATAAGATCAAGCTTGACAAATGTCATGGAAAAAATAAAGTTATGAATAAATTTATCATATCTGTATATTGAAATTAAACACCAATCATCGCAAAATCACACGTACCTAACTACGTACCCATTATTGTGTTGAGGGAAATACAAACTGGAAAACAGGGATAGGATCGGGTAGGTGATTCACTTAAGGATAAGAATCAATTAGGAAAAAGCACATGGATCTGCCATTGATGTCAAGACTAACTTCTTGGTCTTGTCTACATCTGATATTAACAGATATATTAAGTTTTCAGCTAACGCTTTCATTGTTTGCCTAATGCAGGCCCCGGTGTTGTAGAGTCAATACAATTATCAATTAATCCAAATCTCCTTTCATAATTACGGGCCTCAAGCTGCATAAAAGTTATCAGCGCTGAAGTGCAAATATTAGCATGATTCATTTATATTTTACCTTTTTCTATTCTTTATTTTTTTTGGTGGGCAGAACGAGGGTGGCACCCAATATTTTTCTTCTTTTCCTAGATATTTTACTGGGCCAGGTTTCAATAGGGTTGATCAAACTCCCATTATAAACGTGTTTGAAAAGTTTGTTGCATTTGGCATATGAAGATCTATTTCTTTTAATTTACAGACGAAAGGTTTCCGGCGTTTCTTTTCCTTTTTGGTGCATTTTTAAAAATATCTTTCATTCTTTTCAAATTCTGATATTTTCGATGTTTAGTTCAGCAAATCGATTAGAAATGAGTCCCCTTTTTATATAAGTATTGTTTTTTTTTATAGTACAGCATCCCCTACTGTTGAGAATGTTCTCTCTTCTTTTTTCCTCTATATAATATCTTTATACATTTTCAACTGCATTTTAAGGATATTTTTGGAGTGTTAATGGAAAATAATTGTAACATGTCTAGAATAAAAAAAGAAATATATCTACATATTTATTCATTAGACAAAAGATGCTTCACCGAGATCCCCACCAAGGTTATACGACTTGAAAAGAAAAAAAAAACAACACAGCAGAATTAAAATGTAATATAATACACTGTTAAAAACGTGATTTAAAAAAAAGTGAAGATTTTGCAGAAAGCAATAACAGAATTATTCTGTAAATTCTTACATGTAAAACAGGAATTTTTCTGCAATTTCACAGAACATGTCTTTTTAAAAAGGAGGAAAAGGGTGTTTGATTTAAGGCAATTTGTAAGATACCATACATCAAATACCAAATTCCTGTAAGATTACGCAATCTGGTAAGATTACAGGTGTTGTCGAGACTCTGCTGCAGAAACGTCATTTATTTTAAGGATAAATTTTCTAACAGTGTACCTCGATGTTTCAACCGTCAAATAAATAAAAATAACAATGAAACTGCAATTTTTTCAGAATAGAGCTTTGAGAAGTGTTGAATGTAGATTTCAAATATAACTATAGGAATTATATTTATGATAATATTAAAGCTGAGTATCTTTCTAATAAACGTGCTAAAGTTAAGGACTTACTGATTCTGATTTTAGACTCCTGCACCTAGCTCTTTTTGTTCGGAGTAAAAAAAGACATCCTAATTTAGTAAACATAATTAATTCCTTACCCACACCTCTGAAACTAACTTCCTACGAAGTGCTTCTATTTTTATTGGTTGTAAATTGCTTAATGAGCTCTGGAGTATATCCGATTAGAAACTAATGTAAATGTATTCATCAACATGATCTGTCACTGCCTGCCGTTTTGAATTTTAACAATATTTTTCTTGTGTGATTCTGTCTTTTTCGATATTCTTATACTTCAATTTAATGTTTTTGTTTATGCATTGATTCGTACATGCTTGTTTATTTATATGTATGTTTAAATTTTTAATGTAAGGCATGCTGAATAGCAGCTCGATAGCCGAACGCGTAATTTTTTCATCTCTTTATTTGAATAAATAAACTGAAACTGAAGCCCCTTTCTAGGTTTTTTTTTCTTTCCAAAGATCACTGGCAAGTTTGAATTTCTGTGATGGTCTTTTCAGCATTGATGGAATTTATTTACAAAGCAATAACCTTAATGTCATCTTTTAAAAGATCAGGTCTTTGATGGATCAATAACATTCTACAATGTTTCACTAACTAACCTTTTCGTCTGTGCCCCTCCATTTTCAAAGACGGGTTGATTCCGCCGTGGATCGCAAGTTGTCTATTAATCACCACAAAGCTGCAAAGCGAGATTCCGAAGACCATTTAACCGTGTCTATAGTTACCGATTTCCGCATCAATCAGAAATTGACAGCAGAATTGTGGCGAGCGAGCTTGGTCGTACATACGTCTCTTTTTCTCACACTGTGATAAAAACGTGGACAATGTGGAGGATAGTCAGAGATGGAAAGGACATTGTGCGTTTGATTCGAGAACGACGTTTAAGTGGAAATGTCATCACTTTGCTTTAATGACATGCAGTAAGTAAACTCCTTCTTTCAGCGGTATATATTTTTTTATTACACCCAATATTATCAAAGTGAAATTACCCTTTTTTCTATTCGGTCTATGGGACGTCTCGTCGGTAGGGCTGGGGTACAAGTTAAGTTATTTTTTTAGTACAAAACAATTTATTTATGATTTTATTATGCAACACACTTTAACGCTGTTCTAAATAAATGAAATACACCGCGTGTTTTGTATATTTTTTATTGTTTTTGTGACGAATAAAAAGTAGAAAGATAAAAAATAAATAAATAAAACATTATCCAAACGAACAAAGGTTCTTAGATGTGATATCATTTCAATCATAATTTGAGAAAATGTTGATTAAATGAAAGTTAACATCACTGAATTGCACAACAAATGCAGTGTGATGTGAAAAAATATTAAGGCGATAACTATATTTCTAAGTCAGTTATAAACTAGACACAATTAAGCCGTTCTTTAAAAGCCCATTTAAAGCAGTTCGAAACAAATTTTTTTTCAATATCGATCATGACAACAGGGTTAGATAACAAATCTTGAATATTAACATTTTAGCGTGGATATATAGTCCTAAGAACAATAAAGTGCTGTATGACCAACCAACCTTCAGACAAGAAGGAAGATGTTTATTTTTTGTTGCAGCATTTCGAAATGTTATATATTTCTGTTTTGATCCTCTCCATATTACCTTAACAGGTCCTTCTGGGTAATTCTTGCAGGGCTGCCTTGTGTACTTTTGTAAGTTGTAAGCCTGGTGAAACCCGCCAAAATTTACAAAAGATAACGATAGATGACAGAATGAAGCTCATAGATACTTCGATTCACATGAAACAGATTTGACAACTGTTGAATTCGAAAGGACATATCTCTCTTGGTTAGGCACAATTTTTTATTTTTCTGAATCGGGGTAAGATATGAGATCATTGAAATGATGACAGCGAACAATATCCACTTTTCTAACATGTCTAGCGAGAATCATACCTCTGAGATACACAACAGTTTTTTGGGTGCAGTTGCTAGCGGAATTGGAGTGTTCTTAGCCACAACTTTGAATTTTCTCAATCTCATTATCCTTCCGAAGATACCCAATCGCTTCGGTGAGAACGGAAGACTATGTCTCCAGTGCTTGGCTGTTGTGGACATCTTAGGTGGTCTAACGTGTTTCGGCAGTCGCGTCGTTTTCGAACTTAAACAAACTCTTCTTCTTTCGAAACTTGTTGTGTGTAACGTCGTCGGTGCATCATGTACTATATTCGTCAGTCAGTCCACATGGATTTTATTCGCTATAAGCTTTGATCGATATGTCGCTGTAACCAGGCCAATGTATTATACAACCATTTTGACCTTAAGGAGAATGAAGGTAATACTTGTGATTGCTATGTTGATTGGGTTTATAGTGGCTACGACGAGAATCACTCATATTGCTGTATATGGCTCGTGCGACTTTGATCGTGGTGCCCAGCATTATGCTAACGTTCGCCTGATCACCATCTATTCCGTCATTGTATTTGTGTTTGGAACTATATCAGCAGCATTCAACGTTCAACTGTTACGAATTGCCCGGCGACATCGCATTCGCATAGCTGATCAAGCGGTTCGCTTCAACAACGCGGGCGCAAATTCGGTCCCAGTCAACGAAGCGGTTGCCCATACTTCGAAGTCAAATTACCGAGGTGCGGTAACGGTCGCTCTACTCGTTGGTACTTTCTACCTTGCTTGGACCCCTCATACGTTGGGTACTTTCGTGGTGGCAGCAACTGGTTCTTCTATCCCAGAAGCGGCATATTTTACAATGGTATGGATGGCATTTTCCAATCACTGGATCAACGCGATCATTTATTTCTTTCTGAACAAGTCTTACAGGACAGCAGTTTGGAACCTGATCAAAAGAAAACGCGGTACGTTCAGTAGATCAGGTGAAAATGAGAAACAAAATAAAACGGGGTCAGCGAATGAACGATCTTCAAATAACATGTGAATTTATAACTATAACATTTATTGGGTCGTTGAAATGATTTTCTGTACTGTTCAATCGTTAGAATTGAAGAATGAAGATATACCTTTGGAATTATGAAGTTATTTTTCAACCAATCCAATGGTTGGTCAAGAAATGAATAAACAATACACTGGATATGCTGTCAATCTGATATCTTAAAGGGATGTTCCAGGCTGGAAATATTTATATCTCAGTAAATAGAGTAAAATTCACAAAGCAAAATGCTGGAAAATTTGATCAAAATCGGATAACAAATAACAAAGTTCTTGAGTTTAAAGATTTGTATTATTCCGGTTTAGGCATGTCTTTATGAATATTCATATATGGGCTGATGATTTCACATCCCCATTTGTTCTTTTGTATTTTATTGTGAAATTAGGTTTACTAAAAAAATGTTCTACCAAGAACTAAAACAATTGGATTGACAACTGATTGAGTGCATTATTTTTTTTAATTACTTATTTCATCATAATGGAGACACATCATTAACACATGTATGAAAAATAAAACATTCATGATTTCATGTAATAACATAAGAAAAAGGAAAGTGGGGATGTGACATCATGAGCCCACCTAATGTATATTCATGACGATGTGCATATAACTATTTTCACAAATATTGCTTAACTTTAAAATTCAATAACTTCGTTATTTGTTATCCTCTGTGAATTTATTCTATTTATTTTAGCCCGAATCATCCATGAGAAAAATACCTGGGGTAGTAGTATGTAGTTGTAGTGTAGTAGAAGTAGTAGAAGTACTGCTACTACTAGTAGTAGTACATAGTAGGTAGGATAGACGGCAACTAGGTAGAAGGGGGCGTGACCCCCTTCCCTCAAATTTGAATTTTGTTAGTAATAGTAGCAGTAAGTAGTAGTAGTAACAATAGTAGTAGAAGTAGCAGAATTGATGTCAATTTCGTAAATTAATATTCGTATATGCCGACTCATAGTTTTATGACGCTGGTTATTTTTATAAGAGCCGATAATAAATGAATGAATAAAAAAGAAAAGTCATGTATCCTGTTTAAAAAGCATATGAACCTGTATTTGCACGACTTATTTCACATTGCTTTACATAATGGGATGTATGTTTGAAAACCGTTGCAGGTAGCTTATTTGCAGGAATTAATTCCAGTAAGGAGTTCTGAAATATTCCTTAATACTCACATCTTACCATTAGAATGATCCGACATTATTTACGGTTACAAGTCAACCATTGAGTTAACCTTATTCCCATTATGATTGAAAAGTGTGGTTTATGTGACTTTGTTATTGTCCGAAGTATACTGCATTCACTTACGGATGCAAAGAAGATGTCAAACGTATAAACTCTTGCCATCCGTTTGAAAACGCTTTGAATCCGCTGTGTATACTCATTGCATACGACGTGTTCAATACGGTCTATCCATCGAGCATCCGCCCATTTTGAATTCATCCGCGTAAAAAGTTTTGAGCTGCACAAAACTTTCAGAAAGGATGAACTTTCCGCCGCGTACGATGTAAATCCACGACGAGCAACAAAATTTGTTCCATGTCCGTTATCATCCGTAAACGTCTGCATTATCCTCTTTGCTTCCTCTGGACAATATACATGCTTGCTTGCAACTCACATCCACTGCAGCTGAAAACGAAAAGAGGGAGGAAAGATAACGTTCATGAAGCACAGAAATAGAAAGGATGTAAGCGTATGCATCTTATATGCGAACCAACCTCACTTTCACTTCTAATTCTATCAACATCCGCTTTCAGCCTCTAGGCTTCCAATAAAAGACTTAATGGTCCCACTGCACTTAAGGATGCAGGGGTGAAAAACGTAAAAAAGAATGTAAACGTTCAGACTCTTGCCATCTGATGGAAAACGCTATCCATCCGTTGAGTATCCGTTTCACACGTTGTTCATTCAAAAGAAAGACCCCTTGACATTTCACTGGAATATCATTTTATTATCACAATTATTATGATTAAAATAAATCGAGTAAACCAAAAATGGTACATGAAAATGCCACTAAAATCGGATAGAAATAAAGAAGTTAATAAATTTTGATTTTTTTTTCTTCATGTCGGATAGCATTGTACGTAACTATCCAACTAATGAATTGATGATATCACTCTACAATTTTATAATTTCATCATATCAAATTTTGATTGTTTCATTTTTTCGTTCCTTTCAGTGGCGGACAGCTTGGAGCAGAAAATTTGAATAACTCTGATTTCATAGAAAGAATATTTTAAAAGGCATTGCATATTCATGATCGCGTACATTAAACATTTTCAATGAAATTGAAGAGATGTCTAAATGTCATGAATTTAAGAAAAGACATGTTTAAATAAAGTTATGAAATATATATATCTAAATTGAAATTGGAAGTCGTGTAACTACATAATTCACTAAACAGTATATCACCAATCATCGCACCTCCGCACGCACCTAACCATTATTGTGTCGAGAGAAATACAAACTGGAAAACAGAGAAAGCATGGGGAATTAGGATAAAATCAATTAGGAAAAAGCACGTGGATCTGTCATCAATGTCAAGACTAATTTCTTGGTCTTGTCTATATCTGATATTAACGGATATATTAAGTTTTCAGCTAACGCTTTCAATGTTTGCCTTATGCTGGCCCCGGTGTTGTAGAGTAAATACAATTATCAATTAATCCAAATCTCCTTACGGGTCTCAAGCTGCATAAAGATTTTCAGCCCAGAAGTGCAAATATTAGCATGATTAATTTATATATATTTGGGGGCAGAACGGGGGCGGCACCCAATATTCTTTTTCTTTTCCTACTGGCCCAGGTTTTAATAGTGTTGATCAAACTCCCATTATAAACGTGTTTGAGAAGTTTGTTGCATTTAGCATATGAAGATCTATTTCTTTAATTTACCGACGAAAGGTTTCCGGTGTTTTTTTTTTTACTTTTTAGTGCATTTCTTTAATAACTGTCATTCTCTTCAAGTTCTCATAACTTCCATGTTTAGTTAAGAAAAATCGATTTGAAACGATTGCCCTTATTTTTATATAACTATTGCTGATTTTTTTATAGTGCTACGTCACCTATTGTTGAGCTTGTTCTACTATCTTCTTTATTCCTCTATGTGATATGATATTCCTTTATACATTTCCAATTGCATTTCAAATATAATATTTTCCGGAGTGTTGTCTGTGCCTTCTTTTTTCAAATGCTCTTGTTTGATCCGTACTCCATTTCTTATCTAAGAGTGATATTCTTCCACTAATTTGACTGCCTCTATCTTTAATAATATTATAGTAACTTGGAAAATAATTTTGACATGTCTAGAATGAAAAAGAAATATATCTACATGATATTGTATAGAAAAGAGGATGCTTCACCGAGATCCCCACCGAAGTTACGACTTGAAAAAAAAATAACACAGCAGAATTAAATATGGTACAATACCTCGGTGGTCATAATAATTACAGAATACTGAAACTGCAAATATTTTAGAATATAGCTTTGAGATGAGTGTTGAAATAGACTTCAAATATAAGTAGGAAAGATATCTATAATAATATTAGAGTTGAGTGCCTTCTACTAAAGTTAAAAGGGACTTACTGATTCTGATTTTAAACTCCTGCACCTAGCTCTCTTTGTTCGGAACTCACTGTAAACAAGCCCTCATTTCATAAACATAATGTAATCTTCACTTACCGACACCTCTGAAAGTAACTAACGAAATGATTCTCTTTTTATTGGCTGTAAATTGTTTAGAGTTTATACGATTAGAAACTAATGTAAATTCATCAAGATGATCTCTCAGTTATACCCCTTCCGTATTAAATTTCAACCATATTTTTTGTGATTCTGTCTTTTTCGATATTCTTGTACTTTTAATTTAATGTTTTTTGTTTGTTTAAATATTGATTTGTATCAGACAATGTTTATTTACATAATGATTATGTATGTACATTTTTTTACATATGGGCATGCTAAAAACAGCTTGATGGCCTAATGCATGTTTTTTTTATCTCTTTACCGTATTTACATAAATAAACTTAAACTGAAGCCCTTTTCTATTTTCCAAAGTTCACTGGCATGCTTGAATTTCTGTGATGGTTTTCTCAGTATTGATAGGATTTACAAAGCAATAACATTAAGTGTCATCATTTTTAAAAAAGAAATATCAGGTTTTTGATAGATCAATAACATTCTACAATTTTTCACTAACTACTTTTTTTGTCGGTACCCCTCCATTTTCAAAGACGGGGTCGTTCCGCCGTTGATCGCAAGATGTCTATTTATCACCATAACGCTGCAAGCGAGATTCGGAAGACCAATTTTTACCGTGTCTAATAGTTACCGATTTCCACATCAATCAGTTATTTTCTTCTTTTCGCAAACCTCGGGGACGCGGCATTATAGGGTCCCGTAACACAAAAGTTAACGATCAATCGTTCACTTCAATTTTACGATTGACTGTACATTATATTCAATGAAATAAGTCAAAGAAAACTGTTCTACAATCATTGCTAAGCTTTGTGTTACGCGCTATAGATCTGCGTTTCGTGTGGAAAATTCTTTCATGCGACACTATGCCATTCGAAAAATTGTGAGAGCTTGTACGATCTTGCATCGATCTAACGTGGATTATTGGTGGGTCGCTGGCAATTAAATCTGTTGGTCACATTAACCGCTCCAGCTAAACCATTCCGCATGCATTATCTGCATGCAAAGCAAATATGTCCAAACCGATCCGGATTTTTTTTTTCTTTTGCTGGTTCCTCCTACACAAACGGTAAGCCATCTCGCACACAATGTGAAGGATATTGTGCCCGTGTGCATGTTGGGTATGTGTTTTACTTTCCCCCAAAATGAGGTATTATATAATTCAAATTCCCGAGGAACTTCTTCCATTGACGAGTGGATACCACAGTAGGTTTTGAAAAGCACCCGATTGCGTTACACATACATGTACGTAACGTGCCCACTCTTGAAAAGGAAATCCCTTTTTATGCGTGGTCGCGCCTGGTATCCACTAGTCAATGGAAATGGCACACCGGGCGGCTTCCTCGAGCTCTGGGAGGAACCAAATGTGGCTCTGGAAACTTGTCCTAAATCAGATATGTCGCTGTTACCGTAGTATTTTGCACACGAACCGCAGATTGAATGTTTCCGTTGCGGATGCGAAAGGTAAAAAAAAATCATGTCACACAAATTGCATAGCAGGACAATCTTTTACGACGAGCCCAAAAGTCTCTTCCAATATCAACTACCGTCGTAGAGGTAGGTCTGCGTTGCCCAGCGAGAAGTCGCAATTGACAGCAGAATTGATGTGGCGTGGCGAGTGAGCTTGGTTGGCCGTGTACATCACGTCCGTCCCTTTTTTTTCTCACACTGTGATTAAAACGCCGACAATGTGGAGGATAAGTCAAAGATGGAAAGGACATTGTGCGTTTGATACGAGAACGGTGTGTTAGTGGAAATGTCATCACTTTGTTTTTATGATTTGCAGTAAGTAATTATTTTTAGCAGTATATTTTTTATTACACCCAGTATTATCCAAGTGAAACTCCCCTTTTTTTCACTTCGGTCTATGGGTCTTCTTGTCGGCATGCAGGGCTGGAATACAAGTTAAATTACTTTTTAGTACAGAACAATTTATTTGCGATTGCCGATTTTATTGGGTAACACACATTATCAATGTTCTGATTAATTGAAATGCAATGCATAATTGGTATATTTTGATTGTTCTTGTGACGAATAAAAAGTGGAAAGATTAAAAATAAAAATTATCCAAGTGAACAAAGATTTCTTGCAAGTTATATCGTTTCAATCATAGATTTTAAAAATGCTGATTAACTAAAAGTTAACTTCACTGAAATGCGCAGCAATGTGAAGTGGAAAAATATTATAGCTATAAGCATATTTCTTTTTAAATTTTGGAATAGACACAAGCCGTTCTTCATAAACCCATTTAAAGCAGTTCGAAACAAAATTATTGTTTTGGGTTTTTTAAACAATCATCATAACAGGGGAATGGGTTAGATAAAAAATCTTGACTATGAAAAAAGTTAGCGTGGATTTATTGTCCTAAGAACAATAAGGTGCTGTATGACCAACCAACCTTCAGACAAGAAGGTAATTGTATATTTTTCGTTGCAGCATTTCGAAATGTAATATATTTCTGTTTTTATCCTCTCCATATACTTTAACAGGGCCTTCTCGGTAATTCTTGTAGGACTTCCTTGTGTACTTTTGAAAGTTGTAAGCTTGGTGAAACACAAGATTACAGGTGATAACGACTCACTGCATTTTATCCCCAATAAATGACAGAGTGAAGTTCATAAATTGATTCTTTGATTCACATGATTATTTGACTATATAGGCCTACTGTTGAACATCGACGAATTCGGAAGGACATATTTCCCTTGATTGGGCACAATTTTGTACTTTGCTGGATCGGGGTAAGATCATTGAAAAGATGACGGCGAACAGTGTCCACTTTTCTAATATGTCTAACGAGGATCAAAATTCTGAGATACACAACCGTTTGTTGGGTGCAGTTGCTAACGGCATAGGGCTATTCTTGGCCATTACTTTGAATTTTCTCAACCTCATTATCCTTCCGAAGATACCCAATCGCTTCGGTGAGAACGGAAGACTATGTCTCCAGTGCTTGGCTGTTGTGGATATCTTAGGGGGTCTAACGTGTTTCGGCAGTAGCATCGTTTCCGAACTTGAACAAACACTTCTTTTTTCGAATATTGCTATGTGCAATGTCGTCAGTGGATCATGTAGTATATTCATCAGTCAGTCCACATGTGTTTTATTCGTTATAAGCCTTGATCAATACATAGCTGTGACCAGGCCAATGTATTATGCAACCATTTTTACTTTTAGGCGGATAAAGATAGTACTTGTGATTGCTATGTTGGTTGGGTTTGTCTTGTCTACGACTAGAATCACTCTTATTGCCATATATGGCTCGTGCGACTTTTATGGTGCCCAACATGTTGCTAATGTTCGCCTAATCTCCATCTATTCCGCCATTGTATTTGTGTTTGGAACTATATCAGCAGCATTCAACGTTCAACTGTTACGGATTGCCCGACGACATCACATCCGCATAGCTGATCAAGCGATTCGCTTCAACAACATGGGCGCAACCGCGGTCCCACTCAACAAAGCGGTTGTCCATACTTCGAAGTCAAATTACCGAGGAGCGGTAAAGGTCGCTATCCTCGTTGGTACTTTCTACCTTGCTTGGACCCCTCATACGTTGGGTACTTTCGTGGTGGCAGCAACTGGTTCTTCTATCCCAGAAGCGGCATATTTTACAATGGTATGGATGGCATTTTCCAATCACTGGATCAACGCGATCATTTATTTCTTTCTGAACAAGTCTTACAGGACAGCAGTTTGGAACCTGATCAAAAGAAAACGCGGTACGTTCAGTAGATCAGGTGAAAATGAGAAACAAAATAAAACGGGGTCAGCGAATGAACGATCTTCAAATAACATGTGAATTTATAACTATAACATTTATTGCGTCGTTGAAATGATTTTCTGTACTGTTCAATCGTTAGAATCGAAGAATGAAGATATACCTTTGGAAATAATTTTTATGAAGTTATTTTTCAACCAATCCAATGGCTGGTCAAGAAATGAATAAACAATACACTGGATAATGCTGTCAATCTGATATCTTAAAGGGATGTTCCAGGCTGGAAATATTTATCATATCTCAGTAAATAGAGTAAAATTCACAAAGCAAAATGCTGGAAAATTTGATCAAAATCGGATAACAAATAACAAAGTTCTTGAGTTTTAAAGATTTGTATTATTCCGGTTTAGGCATGTCTTTATCAATATTTATAATATGGGCTGATGATGTCACATCCCCACTTGTTCTTTTGTATTTTATTGTGAAATTAGGTTTACTAAAAAATGTTCTACCAAGAAAAAAAACAATTGGATTGACAACTGATTGAGTGCATTAATTTTTTAAATTACTTATTTCATCATAATGGAGACACATCATTAACACATGTATGAAAAATGAAACATTCATGATTTCATGTAATAACATAAGAAAAAGGAAAGTGGGAATGTGACACCATGAGCCCACCTAATGAATATTCATGACAATGTGCATATAACTGTTTTCACAAATATTGCTTAACTTTAAAATTCAATAACTTCGTTATCCTCTGTGAATTTATTCTATTTATTTTAGCCCGGATCATCCATGAAAAAAATACCTGGGGTAGTAAAAGTAGTAGTAGTGGTACAATTATATGTAGAATATGAAAAAGAAGAAGTACTAATAGTAGTAGTAGTACATGTAGTAGGTAGGATATACGGCAACTAGGTAGAAGGGGACGTGACCCCCTTCCCTCTAATTTTGTTAGTAATAGTAGCAGTAGTAGTAGTAGTAACAATAGTAGTAGAAGTAGCAGAATTGATGTCAATTTTGTAAATTAATATTCGTATATGCTGGCTCATAGTTTTATGACCCTGATTAGTTTTATAAGAGCCGATAATACATGAATGGATAAATAAGAAAAGTCATGTATCCTGTTTAAAAAAATATATAAACCTGTATTTGCACGACTTATTTCACATTGCTTAACATAATGGCATGTATGTTTGAAAACCGTTGCAGGTAGCTTATTTGCGGGAATTAATTCCAGTATGAAGTTGTGAAAATTATTCCTTAATATCTTACCATTAGAATGATCCGACATTATTTACGGTTACAAGTCAACCAATGAGTTAATCTTATTCCTATTATGATTGAAAAGTGTGGTTTATGTGACTTTGTTATTGTCCGAAGTATATTGCATGCACTTATGGATGCAAAGAAGATGTCAAACGTATAAACATATAAGCGTTTGAAAACGCTTTGAATCCGCTGTGTATACTCATTGCATACGACGTGTTCAATACGGTCTATCCATCGAGCATCCGCCCATTTTGAATTCATCCGCGCAAAAAGTTTTGAGCTGCACAAAACTTTCAGAAAAGATTAACTTTCCGCTGCGTACGATGTAAATCCACGACGAGCAACAAAATTTGTTCCATGTCCGTTATCATCCGTAAACGTCCGCATTATCCTATTTGCTTCCTCTGGACATTATACATGCTTGCAACTCACATCCACTGCAGCTGAAAACGAAAAGAGGGTAAGCGTATGCATCTTATGCGAACCAACCTCACTTCCACTTCTATCCGCTTTCAACCTCTAAGCTTCCAATAAAAGACTTGGTCCCACTACGGATGCATAGGTGAAAAACGGAAAAGAATGTAAAACGTATAGACTCTTGCCATGTGATGGAAAACGCTATCCATCCGTTGTGTATCCGTTTCATACGTTGTTCATTCGAAAGAAAGGCCCCTTGACATTTCACAGGAATATTATTTAATTCTTACAATTTTTATGATTGAAATAAATCGAATAACCAAAATGATACATGTTAATGTCAATAAAATCGGATGAGAATAAAAGAAGTTAATGATTTTTTTTTCTTATTTCGGATAGTATTGTACGTAACTATCCAACTAATGAATTGATGATATCACTCTACAATTTTGTAATTTCATCATATCAAATTTTGATTGTTTCAATTTTTTGGTTCCTTTCAGTGGCGGACAGAGTGGAGCAGAAAATTTGAATAACTCTGATTTCATAGATAGAATTTTTTAAAGGCATTACATATTCATGATCGCGTACATTAAACATTTTCAATGAAATTAAAGAGATTTTTTAAATGTCACGAGTTTAACAAATGTCATGCTCAAATAAAGTTATGAAATATATATCTCTAAATTGAAACTGGAAGTCGTGTAACGACATAATTCACTCATTCACTAAACAGTCTATCACCAATTGTTTCAATTTTTTGGTTCCTTTCAGTGGCGGACAGAGTGGAGCAGAAAATTTGAATAACTCTGATTTCATAGATAGAATTTTTTAAAGGCATTACATATTCATGATCGCGTACATTAAACATTTTCAATGAAATTAAAGAGATTTTTTAAATGTCACGAGTTTAACAAATGTCATGCTCAAATAAAGTTATGAAATACATATCTCTAAATTGAAACTGGAAGTCGTGTAACGACATAATTCACTCATTCACTAAACAGTCTATCACCAAACTTCGCACCTTCACACGCTCCTAACCTTTATTGTGTCGAGAGAAATGCAAACTGCAAAACGGGGAAAGGATAGGGTATTGGGATAAAATCAATTAGGACAAAGCACGTGGATCTGTCATCAATGTCAAGACTAAATTCTTTGTCTTGTCTACATCTGATATTAACAGATTTATTAAGTTTTCAGCTAACGCTTTTAATGTTTGCCTAATGCAGGCCCTGGTGTTGTAGAGTAAATACAATTATCAATTAATCCAAATCTCATTTCATAATTACAGGTCTCAAGCTGCATAAAGATTTTCAGCCCAGAAGTGCAAATATTAGCATGATTCATTTATATTTTTTTATTGGGGGGGCAGAACGGGGGCGGCACCCAATATTCTTCTTTTTTCCCCTAGATATTATACTGGCCCAGGTTTGAATAGGGTTGATCAAACTCCCATTATAAACGTGTTTTTAGAAGTTTGTTGCATTTAGCATAATATGAAGATCTATTTCTTTTAATTTACCGACGAAAGGTTTCCGGTGGTTTTTTTTTCACTTTTTAGTGCATTTCTTTAATATCTTTCATTCTCTTCAAGTTCTGATAACTTCCATATTTTGTTCGGAAAAATCAAAATCGATCTGAAACGAGCGCCCTTATTTTTATATACTTGCTGATTTTTTTTATAGCGCTACGTCCCCTATTGTTGAGCTTGTTTGTTCTAACTCTCTTCTTTATTCCTCTATGTAGTATGATAACACCTTTCTACATTTTCAACTGCATTTCAAATATAACATTTTCCTGAGTGCTGTCTGTGCATTCTTCACTCAAATTCCCTTGTTTGATTGATCAGTACTCAATTTCTTATCTAAGAGTGATATATTCTTCCACTAATTTGACAACTGCCTCTGTCTTTAATAATATTATAGTCACTTGGAAAATAATTTTGACATGTCTAGAGTGAAAGAGAAATATATGGAAGCTTAAAAGTGCCACCGAGATGTTGGGATAATTATCTTGGGAAGTCGATATCTTGATAGCAAAAGATCAGATGACGAGATCCTGGATCTCATCATGTCGACATCTTTTAGAAGAGATGATGAGATGACAAGATTCCGGATCTCATCATGTCAACATCTTTTAGAAGAGATGATGAGATGACAAGATCCCGGATCTCATCATGTCAACATCTTTTAGAAGAGATGATGAGATGACAAGATCCCATATCTCATCATGTCAACATCTTTTAGAAGAGATGATGAGATGACAAGATCCCATATCTCATCATGTCAACATCTTCTGGAAGAGATGATGTGATGACAAGATCCCGGATCTCATCATGTTGACATCTTTTAGAAGAGATGTTGAGATGACAAGATCCCAGACCTCATCATGTCAACATCTTTTAGAAGAGATGATGCGATGACAAGATCCCGGATCTCATCATGTTGACATCTTTTAGAATAGATGAGATGACAAGATCCCGGATCTCGTCATGTCGACATCTTTTAGAAGAGATGATGAGATGACAAGATCCCGGATCTCATCATGTCAACATCGTGTAGAATAGATGATGAGATGACAAGATCCAGGATCTCATCATGTCAACATCTTGTAGAAGAGATGATCAGATGACAAGATCCCGGATCTCGTCATGTCGACATCTTTTAGAAGAAATGGTCAGATGACAAGATCTTCGGTCCATGATCATGTCATCTAATCATCTCTTCTTAAAGATGTAGACATGACGAGATCCAAGATCTTGTCATCTCATCATCTCTTCTAAAAGATGTTGACATGATGAGTTCCGGGATCTTGTCATCTCATCATCTCTTCTAAAAGATGTTGACATGATGAGATCCGGGATCTTGTCATCTCATCATCTCTTCTACAAGATGTCAACATGATGAGATCCGGGATCTTGTCATCTCATCATCTCTTCTACAAGATGTCAACATGATGAGATCCAGGATCTTGTCATCTCATCATCTCTTCTTAAAGATGTTGACATGATGAGATCCGGGATCTTGTCATCTCATCATCTCTTCTAAAAGATGTCGACATGATGAGATTTGGGATCTCGTCATCTTATCTTTTGCTATCAAGATGTCGACTTCCCGAGATAATTATCTCAACATCTCGGTGGCACTTTTAAGCTTCCATAGAAATATATCTAGTTAGTACATATATTATGTTCAATAGACAAAAGATGCTTCACCGAGATCCCCACCGAGGTTACGACTTGAAAAACAATAACACACAATAATAATAATCAATAATAATAAACAGTTCTTGTATAGCGCATATCACAATTATGAATAATGTCTCTATGCGCTTCCAAAGGACTTGGATATATACAATATGGTACAATACCTCGGTGGTCAAAATAATTACAGAATACTGAAACTGCAAAGATTTTAGAATATAGCTTTGAGATGAGTGCTGAAATAGACTTCAAATATAAGTAGGAAAGATATCTATAATAATATTAGAGTTGAGTGCCTTTCTACTAAAATTAAGAGGGACTTACTGATTCCGATTTTAAACTCCTGCACCAAGCTCTCTTTGTTCGGAACTCACTGTAAAAAAAGAATTCATTTCATAAACATAATGTAATCTTCACTTACCAACACCTCTGAAAGTAACTAACGAAATGATTCTCTTTTTATTGGCTGTTAATTTGTTTAGAGTTTATAGGATTAGAAACTTATGTAAATTCATCAAGATGTCTAATAGTTACCGATTTCCGCATCAATCAGATATTTCCAGCTTTTCGCAAACCTCGGGGACGCGGTATTAGGGTCCCGTAACACAAAAGTTAACAATCAATCGTTCATTCGAATTTTACGATTGATTGTACATTATATTCAATGAAATAAATCGAAGAAAATTGTTCTACAATCATTGCTAAGCGTTGTGTTACTGGCTATAGACCAGCGTTTCGTGTGGAATTCTTTCATGTGACATGCCATGCATGCCGTTCGAAAATTGTGAGAGCTTGTACGACTGCTCACCGAGCATGCCCCGGGACTCCGGCCGCGCCGTTCGGCTGGAGATTTCATTAGAAACCATACATGGTGTATTATATGACATGGATAAGAGAGTGGTTTTTCAAACAAATCGAGTACACATTAATGAGGAAAAAAATTACTGAATTAAGGCATATGGGTTTATCATTGCATTCCATCAAATCAATCTTGCATCTAACGTGGATTATTGGTGGATCGCTGGCAATATTAAATCTGTCATTCATCGCTCCAGCTTTACCATTCCGCATGCATTATCTGCATACAAAGCAAATATGTCCAAAACGATCCGGATTTTTTTTCTTTTGCTGCCTCCTACACAAACGGCAAGCCATCTCGCACACAATGTGAAAGAAATTGTGCCCGTGTGCATGGTGGGTTATATGTTTTACTTTCCCCCGAAATGAGGTATTAATTCAAATTCCCGGGGAACTTCTTCCATTGACGAGTAGATACCACAGTAGGTTTCGAAAAGCACCCTATTGCGTTACATAGTTACGTAACGTGCCCACTCTTGAAAAAGAAATCCCTTTTTGTGCATGGTCGCGCTTGGTATATCCACTAGGAAATGGCACCCCGGGCGGCTTCCTTGAGCCCTGGGAGTAACCAAATGTGGCTCTGGAAACTCGTCCTAAATCGGATATGTCGCTGTTACCGTAGTATTTTGCACACGAAAAGCAGATTGAACGTTTCCGTTGCGGATGCGAAAGGTAAAAAAAAATCATCTCACACAATTTGCATAGCAGGACAATCTTTTACGACGGGCCCAAATCAACTACCGTCGTAGAGGTAGGTCTGCGTTGCCCAGCGACAGCAGAATTGATGTTGGGAGCGAGCTTGGTCATGTTGGTTGGCCGTGCACAAGTCCGTCCCTTTTTTCTCACACTGTGATTAAAACGACGACAATGTGGAGGATAAGTCAAAGATGGAAAGGACATTGTGCATTTGATTCGAGAACGATGTTTTAGTGGAAATGTCATCACTTTGCTTTAATGATTTGCAGTAAGTAATTATTTTTAGCAATATATTTTTTATTACACCCAGTATTATCCAAGTGAAACTCCCCTTTTTACACTTCGGTCTATGGGTTCTTCTCGTCGGCAGGGCTGGAGTACAAGTAAAATTATTTTTCAGTACAGAACAATTTATTTGCGATTACCGATTTTGTTAGGTAACACATAATATCAATGTTCTGATTAATTGAAATGCAATGCATAATTGGTATATTTTGATTGTTCTTGTGACGAATAAAAAGTGGAAAGATTAAAAATAAAAATTATCCAAGTGAACAAAGATTTCTTGCAAGTTATATCGTTTCAATCATAGATTTTAAAAATGCTGATTAACTAAAAGTTAACTTCACTGAAATGCGCAGCAATGTGAAGTGGAAAAATATTATAGCTATAAGCATATTTCTTTTTTAAATTTTGGAATAGACACAAGCCGTTCTTCATAAACCCATTTAAAGCAGTTCGAAACAAAATTATTGTTTTGGGTTTTTTAAACAATCTCTATCATAACAGGGGAATGCGTTAGATAAAAAATCTTGACTATGAAAAATTTAGCGTGGATTTATAGTCCTAAGAACAATAAGGTGCTGTATGACCAACCAACCTTCAGACAAGAAGGTAATTGTATATTTTTCGTTGCAGCATTTCGAAATGTTATATATTTCTGTTTTTATCCTCTCCATATTACTTTAACAGGGCCTTCTCGGTAATTCTTGCAGGACTTCCTTGTGTACTTTTGAAAGTTGTAAGCTTGGTGAAACACAAGATTACAGGTGATAACGACTCACTGCATTTTATCCCCAATAAATGACAGAGTGAAGCTCATAAATTGATTATTTGATTCACATGATTATTTGACTATATACTGTTGAACATCGACGAATTCGGAAGGACATATTTCCCTTGATTGGGCACAATTTTGTACTTTGCTGGATCGGGGTAAGATCATTGAAAAGATGACGGCGAACAGTATCCACTTTTCTAATATGTCTAACGAGGATCAAAATTCTGAGATACACAACCGTTTGTTGGGTGCAGTTGCTAACGGCATAGGGCTCTTCTTGGCCATTACTTTGAATTTTCTCAACCTCATTATCCTTCCGAAGATACCCAATCGCTTCGGTGAGAACGGAAGACTATGTCTCCAGTGCTTGGCTGTTGTGGACATCTTAGGGGGTCTAACGTGTTTCGGAAGTCGCGTCGTTTTCGAACTTAAACGAACTCTTCTTTTTTCGAATATTGCTATGTGTAATGTCGTCAGTGGACCATGTAGTATATTCATCGGTCAGTCCATATGTGTTTTATTCGTTATAAGCCTTGATCAATACATAGCTGTGACCAGGCCAATGTATTATGCAACCATTTTTACTTTTAGGCGGATAAAGATAGTACTTGTGATTGCTATGTTGGTTGGGTTTATATTGGCTACGACGAGAATCACTCTTATTGCCATATATGGCTCGTGCGACTTTTATGGTGCCCAACATTTTGCTAATGTTCGCCTAATCTCCATCTATTCCGCCATTGTATTTGTGTTTGGAACTATATCAGCAGCATTCAACGTTCAACTGTTACGGATTGCCCGACGACATCACATCCGCATAGCTGATCAAGCGATTCGCTTCAGCAACACGGGCGCAACCGCGGTCCCACTCAACAAAGCGGTTGTCCATACTTCGAAGTCAAATTACCGAGGAGCGGTAAAGGTCGCTATCCTCGTTGGTACTTTCTACCTTGCTTGGGCCCCGTATACGTTGGGTAATTTCGTGGTGGCAGCAACCGGTTGTTCTATCCCAGAAGCGGCATATTGTACAATGGTATGGATGGCATTTTCCAATCACTGGATCAACGCGATCATTTATTTCTTTCTGAACAAGTCTTACAGGACAGCAGTTTGGAACCTGATCAAAAGAAAACGCGGTACGTTCAGTAGATCAGGTGAAAATGAGAAACAAAATAAAACGGGATCAGCGAATGAATGATCTTCAAATAACATCTGAATTTATAACTACATATATAACATTTATTGGATCGTTGAGATGATTTTCTGTACTGTTCAATCGTTAGAATTAAAGAATGAAGGTATACCTTTTTTGAAATATGAAGTTATTTTTCAAACAATACCTCGTCAAGAAAGGAATAAACAATACACTGAACAATGTTGTCAATCTGATCCAGGCTGGAAATATTTTTAGCTCAATAAATAGAGTAAAATTCAGAAAGCATGCAAAATACTGAAAATTTGATCAAAATCGAATAACAAAGTCCTTGAATTTCAAAGATTTGTATTATTCCAGTTTAACAGTTCGAGGCATGTCTTTATGAATATTCATTATGTAGGCTGATGATGTCATTTCCCCACTTGTTCTTTTGCTTATATTATATGAAATTAGGTTTATTGAAAAAAATCTACTAAGAACTTAATCAATTGGATTGACAACTGATTAAGTGCATTAGTTATTTATTGCCCAAACTTATTTCATCACAATGGAGACAAATCATTTACATATGTATGAAATATGAAACATTTATGATTTCATGTAATAACATAAGAAAAAGGAAAGTGGGGATGTGACATCATCAGCCCACCTAATGAATATTCATGACGATGTGCATCTAACTGTTTTCACAAAATATTGCTAAACTTTAAAATTCAATTACTTCGTTATTTGTTATCCTCTTTGAATTTATTGTTTTTATTTTTTAGCCCGTAGACAAGACCAATATTGGGAGAATTTGAATTCAAGGAGCATTTTGGGGTAAAAGTTGGGAACCGGTCTATTTCACCTAATTTGAATGTGCTGAATCTGATAAGACCGGTTCCCAAGCCAATTTTTAATGTCTTGACCACCTAATGTGCATTAAAAAATGGCTGCCAAATTGACCATTCAAAATCATATTTCTACAATATTCTTTTATAATACTCGCTTTCATCGACATGGATACTGCAAAATCCTGCATACATAACATGTACCATTTTGTAAAATATGTTATTTCTGTTTTCGGCTAATTAATTATGCAAATTTATGCATACTTTGCAATATTATGCTATAATTTGATAATTACACCTAAACAGTTTATCATTTTGGGTACAAATAGCATTAGTATAATTATAATAATTGTTTGGGCCTTAAATATGATATTTAGGTCAATTTTTCTGTCTTTTATCGTTCTTTGATATTTCTTTATGTTCCTGCATGTATTTTCTGCCATTTGCTTTGGATTTGTTTGATATGAGATCTTTAAAAAACTAATATCAATGGCAGACAAATATTAAGCTTCAATGATTGAATCATTTGATAAACTTCTTTTGCCACAACGGTTAATTGTACTCAGGAACAAATACACATACATGCTCCCACACCCACACCTGTATATAGAAAGTGATATACTTGCAAGGTATAGTAAACATGCCCAATATAAAAACACTTTGATGCCTATCCTATAGTCATGCCAATTACCAATTCAATGAACCCGTACGAAAAGAAGAGTTTAGGATTTGGAAAACCTGTAATCATGCTGAAATTAAATTTGTTGAAAAAGAACTATAATGTTTTATAACAGATCTAATAATCAAATAATTGTATGGCTTAAGCAGTGTAGTTTATCAATCTGATATAAGTATCAGTACATTGTTAACATCCTTGTAGCAAAATTATATCATTTGATTCAGCTCCATCAGAACTACAATCATAGCAGTTAACCAAAGAACTATTTGTGAAAAATGCAAAGGGTCTGTATAACTGGATCACTTACTAATTTTTTGGTCATTACCGATTTATTCATTTATTTGGCAACGATACATTTTCCCCAAGTCAACCATCAAAGTAATAACTGAAAACCACACCTTCTATCCAATCCTTGCCTTGGAAGATTATTTGACAAACGATACTGAATACAGAAGAGGAACTGATAAAAACAAGGGGCTAAACACAGATTAGCTCCATCATGTCCATGGTAAAAAAAATGGGCGAAACGAGGAGGCTTCCAGCCCAGTCACTGCCCAATGCAGAACAAATTTCACACTGCGTCCTATGGTTAAAAAGTGCTCGGGATGCCTGATGAAGATAAACCAGCATGTAGACAGTTGAAGAAGTCCAGTCTAGAGGTTATCCGGTCATGGATGATATTTTCTGCACCACCTCATGTAAGACAATGACTGTTCTCAGCAATATTGTGGAGCTGGTAATATGCAGATTGGCAGACATCTGATGTGCATTTCTTCATGCTCATTGTTCTATCACAGACTACGCCAAGAGATCTAGCCTTGCATACTGGAAATATATAGCTTCCTCAACTATATAAGACTGGAGTTCTAGTCATAATAATTACGCATATATGGAGATGACAGAACAAGATACTTCGCTTTTTTTATCGTTAAGCTCCAGGAAGTTGACCTTCATCCAAAATCGAATCCTCAATGGCAGCACCAACAACAGCAGCTGCACGAACCTCTGTATCTTTAACTTTTGGATCAAAAGTGAGGCATACAGCTGGATGACATCAGCATAGAAGTGTATACCAAGACCATGAAGCCACATTATAGAGCCAAGAGGAGTGATGTACAGTTTGAAGAGTAAGGGACCAAGGATAGACTCCCAAGGAACTCCATAGCAAAGGGTAGTCACATGATACTGCACGCCGCCCAGTGATGAATACAGCTTCATATACAGCTCTGTTGGCAAGGTAAGAGGAAAGCCATTGGAGTGCAGAATCATCAATTCCAAAACAGACTGTCAGTCTTCCAAAAAGAATGGCATGTTCAGTGGTATCAAAATCGGTTGTAAAGTTAAAAATAACTTAAGCAATTGTTTTCCTCATATAAACAGATACCCTGGCTCTACAAGCGAAGAAAATTCTCGACCTAGACTTTGATGGTGAAATATCAGACTCGCATGCCTATCAGAGCTTTGTAAGCTATTGGATGCTGTTAAGTTTAATACCGATCAAAAGAAGTGAATTACTAATAACCTACAGGAACGCCAAACATGTCAGGTACCCACCATCCTCGTTATCAATTAGAAATAGTCTATCTTATGAAGATATGAAGATGTGTGAATATTAGAAGTTTGATAAATGGCCAAAGGGACATTACATGATTCACTCTGGTATTAAAAAGGTGCACTCCGAGCATTTTAACACCTGAAAGAAGATCTGGTCAGACAGCAGATTCTCTCTCAAGACAAAAGTTTATGTTTTTCTATGGATCTGTGAAATGAGAATCGGACATATCTCAAGAACACAAACACGATTACTTCGATACGAACTGCCTCCGCAGAATACTTATACTAAATTGGTTTGATTTCAACAATTAGAGATGACTTTTATAAAGGCTGCCCTATCAATGAAATATAGAACACCAAATCGAGCTGACATTGATCATTCAACACCACGAAGGTAAAGGTGTATATCAAGCTGGGGAAGCTGGATGCCTCTAAGTTGGATGAAGCGACAAACCGTGATAGGACAGGTGCAGTATACTGCATTGGAAAATATATATTATGGAGATATGCACAAGTAATATGTTAATGAAGTCCAATGATCATAATTTGTTATTGAAAGGTTATATGCAGTGACTTATTCGTTGTGGAACTTTAGGAAATCACAGTCTGGCTTTTAAAACATATATGGAAAACGGTCCGATAATGATAGGTAAAATGAGATATTGGATGGTTTATATGCGGGTTCAGTTCTGAGAATTTTTTTCAAAATTGGGACTATTTGACAAGCATAATGGAGAAACACACAGGACATCTCATTTCAGCAGACTGTTTTCACTTCATTTTGCTAAAGAAAAACACAGTAAATATATATACATGTATGTGTGATCAGATTCTGTTGGTATAGGGAATCACAACTACTCCAAAGGATAATAAATGCAAAAGATTGACTATTAAGAGTTGAGATTTAAATTACTGTCATAATTCAAATTTAATAATTCATCATCTAAAATTGTAAATAATAATAAATTGATTGATATCATAATTCAAGATACCATTTTATAATAAAAAATTAATCAATTAATAGTGACACTCGCTTGAATACTGATCGGATCCCGAAATTCGTTGGATCTACACCAGTGTGCTTTTAAACGTGAATTCACTCCCTGCAAGAATTTACCTTTGCAGATGTGGGTGCATCTGTTTATGCCCATGGATATATACGAATAAAAAAAATGTAAAAAAGTGATAACATAATTAAATCATTGAAGCTGATTATTTTCTTCCAGTGATAATCTATACCTTGACAGATCCCATAACATATATGTACAAAAAAGGTACAAAATACAAAGAATTACATAAAAAATTTAAAAAACAATAAAATACATTATTATTCACTGTGATATTATATTCTAAGGGTCGTGCAATTATTTATAATGATGCAAATGCTATTTGTACCAAAAATATAAACATTTTAGCTGAAATTATCAAATTATAGCATAATGATCCAAAATATGCATAAATTTGCATAATTAATTAGCCACAAGATAAAATAACAAAATTTTACAGAAAGGTACACGTATGTATGCAGGATTTTGCAGTATTAATGTCTGTGAAAGCAAATATAATTAGAGAACATTGTCGAAATAATATTCTGAATTGTCAATTTGGCAGCCATTTTTTTATGCAAATTAGGTGGTCAAAACATGAGAAATCAGCTTGGGAACCGATCTTATCAGATTCAGCATATTTGAATTGTGTCAAATAGTCCGGTTCCAAACTTTTACCCCAAAAATCTTCTTAAAGTTTATATATAGGCCTCTTTTTCCAGAATGGCTCTCGTCTATGCATAAATATAATTAATTAGCCGCAAACCGAAATAGAAAATTTTCCCAAATGGAATAGGTTATGTATGCAAGACTTTGCACTATCCATGTCTATGAAAGCGAATATAATTAGCGAACATTGTAAAAATAATATTCTGAATGGCCAGATTGGTAGCCATTTTGTTTATGCAAATTAGGTGGTCAAAACATGAGAAATCAGCTTTGGAACCGATCTTTTCAGATTCAGCATATTTGAATTGTGTTACAAAGTCCGGTTCCCAACTTTTACCCCAAAATGCTTCTTAAAGTTAATATAGGCCTCTTTTTCCAGAATGTTTCTAGTCTACCGGTCCATCCCTTAAAAAATACCCGGGGTAAATAAGAGTTGAATGGTTCATTATGGTCTACCATTAGGCCTATGACAAAAGAACCATCAGCAGTAGTATAGTTAGTAGTAGTGGTAGTAGTATTAGTAGTGTAGTAGTGTTGTAGTAGTAGTAGTAGAAGTCGTAGTTGTAGTAGTAGAAGCAATAGTAGTAGTAGTAGTAGTAGTACTAGTAGTAGTAGGATAGTAGTAGTAGCAGTACATGTAGGAGGTGAAAAGAAGTAGTAGTATAGTGCATGAAGTAGGTAGGATAGACGGCGATTCAGGGGAAGAAGGGGCGTGGCCCCTTCCCTCGAATTTAGAATTTTGTTAGAAATAGTAACAGCAGTAGAAGTATTAGTAGTAGTAGTAACATAGAAGTAGCAAGAATTGATGTTAATGTCAATTTCGTAACTTGATATTCGTATATGCGAGCTCATAGTTTCATGGCCCTGGTTAGTTTTAAAAGAGCCGATAATGATTTCCTTTCAAGTCATGTATCCTGTTTAAAAAATATAAACCTGTATTTGTACGACTTATTTGCCATTGTTTTACATAATGGCACCGGGGCGAATCCGAGCCGGCCCCGCCCCCCCCCCCCTCCCCATTTTTTGGCAACCAAAAAATCTGAAAAAAAAACCAGAAAGAGAAGTAAGAAGGAGGTATTATACCCATGTTTAATTTAAAGCCTCGTAACGGCCGGCCCGATCCCAGACCTACTTGCAGTGGCACCGCATTTTGTTAGTTACAAAATGTAGGTAAACCACGCTACCGCATCTGCGCTCATCAAGACATTCTCCTGCACTCCATCAACGGCCGATTAGCTCTGCATAGGAGGATTACCATAAGGCACAAGTAGGCCGTACACACAATTTCAAAATGCTTAAAATGTCCTGTTTTCAGGCGTTAAAATCAACAGATTTCGAGCTCTCATTAATATTAGATTGATAAATAAGGTAACAGATTCATGAATTCCTAATAATGAAATTGTCCCTTTTTCCAGAATTGAATATCGATACCCACAAATTTCATCTCGCGATTAGGTAGAGGAATAGGAAAAATAATCATTTTAATATGATGACAAATGTCGTTATAATGTCCCAGGGTGCTTGGTCTGAATAATAATTTTGTTAAAAAATCGACTCGCGCTTCGAGCTCGAATCATTCAAGTACGATCCATATTCACTTCACAATTTTCCTACGATGCTTGAAATAGTGATTTAATTGACCCTCTTCAGAACGTCTTCAATTTTTTTCAGTTCTCGCTTGCGCTTTATTGATTTTTAAAATAAAAGAAATGTATCTAGAATGCACAGATTCTAGGTCTAAATCTAAAAAAAAAACACTCAGTTTATTCTTTATTCAAAACGTGCTTGAATTATCCAGTTTAATATCAGAATATCGAAAATTTTCTTCTCGCGCTCTCATTATCAATGTAGAAAGATACACAATTAGTCATTTTTGCGATTTACGAAACATGAATAGTGTGTCCCGTTTTTAGGTCTAAATCTCATTTTTTTCGCTCGCGCTTCGCGCTCGCATGAAATGTTTAGTTATATACCTATTCTGTATATGATTACAAAAAGTGCTTAGAATGTCCAATTTTTAGGTCAAATTTTCATAAATTTTCAGCTCGCGCTTTGCCATCGCATTGTTTGATTGTTGAAATATGTATTGTGTTCATGGGTGTCTGCAAACGGTTCTTACGGTCTGTTTTCCATCAGGCCATCATCAGAACGTATATTATTTTTTTTTGCTAGCGATTCGCGTTCGCAGTAATTATTAAGTTACATACACATCTTGTTCACGAACACAATCTTTGCTCAGAATGTTCAATTTTCAGGACAAAATACATGAAATTTCCTTTAAAAATTAGCTCGCGCTCGTACTATTCAGTTAGGGCTTATATGACATTATTTATGTTTTGTGAGAATAAAGCTTAGAAGTGACTGTTAAGACAAACAAAAATCAGCTTGAGCGGCCAATCGGGGAAAAGGGTTAAAGAAAAATCGACCCCCCTTAATACTCACATCTTACCATTAGAATGATCCGACATTATTTACGGTTACAAGTTAACCATTAATCCATCCATCCATTGTGTACCCGTTTCATACGTTGTTCAATCGAAAGAAAGGCCCCTTGACATTTCACTGGAATATTATTTCTGATTAAAATAAATCGAGTAAACCAAAATGGTACATGTATATATCAATTAAATCGGATGAGAATAAAAGAAGTTAATGGATTTTGAATATTTCTTTATGTCGGATAATATTGTACGTAACTATCCAACTACGGTATTGAATTAATGATATCACTCTACAATTTTATATTTTTCATCATATGAAATTTGGATTGTTTAATTTTTTCGTTCATTTCAGTGGCGGACAGAATGGGGGGCTAGGGGCACCTCCTCCCAAACATTTTTTTCACGACCAAGAAAAAATGAGAAAGGAAAGAGAGAAGAGCGAAATATATTTTCTGAATATTATGTCAAACTCTATCACAAAATTTGATATCTGTAATAAAAAATATTGAAATTTTTGCTCGCTCGCAATGTTTTATCATTTTTGCCCGATACGCCATATCTTGCCACCCCCTCAATTTTTTCGCCTCATTACGCAACTGATTGATTTTTATACCATATTTTTCGTAACAAAATATGTTACAGATTGCACCTATACTTTATTTTTTTACATTCTTGGAGCAGAAAAATTGAATAACTTTTAAAAGGCGTTACATATTTATGATTGCGTATACATGAAACAGTTTCACTGAAATTAAAGAGACGTTTAAATGTCATGAATTCGTCATTTTTAATCCGATTTTGATATAGTTTTGGTATATTTAAGTATTAATGTGTAAATATAAGCAAAGACAGAAGCACATGGAGTTTCAAAGGCTTAGAGATGTGTATAGTTGGATCACAATGTTTTCATTGTTAGTTTCTTTGTTCTGTATTCTTGTTTGGTTAATTTATGCATAAATGTTTAAATGAATGTGTGGATAGGCCTGCTAGGAACAATTGGAGCGACAGAGTCAACAACAGTGAAGAAAAAGATTTGCTGCCACATACTTGTAAGTTTAGTCAATAGTTCATTTACTTACATGTACACGAGTAGACATGACATATTTTAACAAGAGTTGGGTATGTATTGATGTAAGAGTGTAGGAAAATGTATAACTATACGTGCATTTGTATACACATTTGTTAAAATATTTTCATTGTTACATACAGAATTAATAAATGTATAGTTGCTTTGCATGAGTAAGTTTAAAGAGTTGAAATGTGTACAATACATGTACATGTGTACATTTCAGCTCAGTTAGTGAAAGTTATTACTACACCGTTTTCAAACTATCAAAATAAAAGTGCTATAGAATACACATTGAAGAAAATAGAATGAACACTGAGACAGTGTCTACTTACACCAATGAAGTATAAGAAAGTTGTGGTCGCTAAAATATATCATCAGCTGTTCACTTCTTTCCAGGTAATATAAGAACAATTAGTATTTCATAAAAAGGTCCACGCGTATGGGCAATTCGTCAATGCATGTAAATTATTCGATCGCTTGAACAATCATAATTGTGATAGTGACACTGTCCAAAAGAAAATAGTTCTCTCAGTCTGTCATATGTTTGTGAACTATCGGTTGTTAGTTTATGTAGGCCTTCATCATCTGCAATTTGTGTTTTCTACGTTTTGCCTCCTGATTTCGGTAAGGTAACTGTTACGATACTGCAACAAATAACAATGAAATAGTTTTAAATTTGATTTCTTTTTTTATTATTTACAAGAAATACATGTGGATCAATCAATAGGTAAAAATAAAACATCTTACATGTCTTGAAAAGTTAGATGTGCAATCCAAGGTTATATTATATCCAAATAGAAATCTAAGTCTTTGGACATTCCAGATATAACAAAGATTATTCAAAGATTACTCATGTCCAACAAAGCTTTAGTGAGACATTCTGGAATGTTCTTAATCATTCTATGCTATGAATATCCTTAAAAAGAAAATAACTAAATAAATGAATGCAATTGCTAATATATATATAACATAACGATGATTCGACCTTCGGATGACCATGCTGAATTCACTCCAGGAATTTTCCGAGCTTAATTTAAGAGTAACTGTTTCTTCATCGTGAGGTCTTCTACGATTGATATCCCAGTACCCTAAAAGACATTACCATAGACAGCATATAAATATCTACCATTTTCTTAAGCATTCCAATTTGCTTGCCAGATACCTTTATAAAAGGTTAAGCGTGATGATCGTGTTTGGTAAAACAATGTCTACAAAGTTTAACATACAGGTTCTTTCCTGCATGGCAGCGTTATCATTGGTCTCATTCCCGTTAACATCACAATGTGAGGAAATCCACATAAAATAAACACAAATATCTTTCAGTCTGAGTTTATGAATTCTAAATAAAATTTCATTGCCAATAGTGCATTATATGAGATAGGAATTAATCATACTATAAGAGCTGACAACTCACAAAAATGACAACTAAACATGATTTATCAATAGTCTAACCACTCAAGTGCCATTAAAATGGCCACGAGTTCCGCTCTCATGATACTTACATTGGATAACCTGAAATACTTAATTAATTTATATTGGGGGACATAAAATGCTGCTCCCGTTCCACACTCTTAAAATGTTGGGCAACATACTGTCCACACAACAAATTGGTAAAAAAATATCCAACTCTGGGTAGTTTTCAACCAATATACTGTGTAGCTTTCACCCAAAAAACACATTATTGGTTTAAAACAACCCTGGTGGGTGTTTCATAAAGCTGTTCGTAAGTTAAGATCGACTTTAAGAATGACTGGTAATCCTTCCATGTGGTAAAAGGTATACGGCAAAATGTTCATTGGTGATGGGTTATAAGAAAGGGTCACCAGCCGCTCTCAACTTACGAACAACTTTATGAAACGGTCCCCAGAATTGGATAAAGTTTAACCAACTGTTGTAGGATAGTATGTAGCCCAACATTTGTTTAATTTAGAGTGTAAGATTTTCTGGGCATCTCTATATATAATATGTAAATAACCATTCCAATTCTTTTTAGAACTCATCTCAGCCGTTATAGCATTTTTTTTTTATATTACGATGAGCATAAAACGACAGGGACAACAAACGCCATTCCGGGATTTATGTTAATAAATTGTCTTGATTTTCTACAAGAACCTCATCTCTATACAGGCTCAAAGTTTATAAGGTCCTTCCCCTTCCTTACATTCGTGTTGAACATTATTTCCATCATAATAATATCTTCGTAATCTAATTTTAGTATGATTTCTCTCCGCCACCGCTTTTTACACGCTCCGTTCCACCAGGGAGTTATTTAATTCTATTTTCTCCTATATATTCGCACTCGACAAATGCACCTATTCGAAGCATTCAAGACTGTCTTTACTATCGTCTTTAAATATCCAAATTACATGCCGAGTCATAGCTCTTGTAATTTAGATTTAGCAATTCATCTTTACTTACTTTTCTATACTCTTCCCAGTTCACTTTCTAAAACTCCATCTTAAATCTATATCTGCGTTTTATTTACATTATTTGTCTGTATTAATTTCATCACGATTGCATTTTGGTCGCTGCCAAAGTTATTGTTCAATACTTGTCACTCCATCATGTCCATATTACAAGCTATATTTCCGTTCCTTGGAGACTAAATCTAACATGGAATAAGAACATAAATGCGGGTCTAGCCTCGTTGGTGATCCATCATTAAGTAATGCTATAGATCTTAACTTCAATGAAAGATTCAACAGTTCTTCTGTTGGAATCTAGCTTGCTGCTTCCAATGACTATTAAAGTCATTAGGAATAATAATCTTCCCGTGCAGAGTTCTAATCACGTTGTTTAATTCTTCTTGTTCAGTCTTTTTACAGGTATTGTAATAATTAATAATCGAAATAATTCCTTTCTTTGAATATATACCCTTTGACATTTGATATTCCCTTAAACTTTCATAAGCTGGAAAGTGATTTCTTTTGTTAATACATAGCCAGACCACCTCTCCTACCATCCTGTCTGTTTCTACAAACATGAAAGTAATTAGGAATAAACGACACATTAAAACTCATTAAACAAGGTTTCCTGAATTCACATAAGGTCTGAGTTGGAACCCAATAAATTATTATCCAAAAGAGAAGTTAAAAAGTCCGACCCATGCATGCAAAATCATAGTCTTGAGCAACTGGACTAAATTACTAAATCACAGGTGGACTGTTTTTTAAGGCGACTCTTATTTGAATTGAATTGACCATTTCTATGGTTATGTCTGCCTTTAAGATATTAATTGAATTGAACTGAAATAACCATTTCTATGGTTATGTCTGCCTTTAAGAAATTACGACTATATAGCATTTACAACCAGTGGCGTATCTAGGACAAATGGCGCCCGGGGCAAGTGCTAAAATTGCGCCCTTTTCAAGGTGTATTAGTCGTCAAAAAAGTTTGGAAATCTGACTTTGATCGATAACCCCTCCTCGGTTTTAGTAAATATCAATGTGCAACTAATATCAATGAATAGATCATTTAATTTTCTTTAAGATGATACCCTACATGATTTGATTATCGTTCACATGGAGGTGCAGTGCCTTGAAATGTGGGGCAAGGTCAAAATGACACAATATTGAAAGTCATTGTTCTTTTTTCATTTATGATGAGTGGGTTTCTCAGCGGTTTCTTTTAGGTATTTTCATGCACCTTAACATCGGCATTAACATGGAATCAAACACACCTCTGCACAAGCAAACACATAACAAACATGCATGGGTATTTCAAACCACGACTCAAATCATGCATGACTCAAACCATGTTATCTCACAGACCTATCACTACAGAAGCAGGGGCTTGATTTGAATGGATTTTCATCTCTGTTGACACAAAGGAATCATGTTCTGTATGACTATGTTCTTCATGACTATTTCTGCTCGTTTTGCAGCTTTTCAATTCAGACCTCATCCAACACTTTTAAATCCTGCTCTTTTCCTGATGGCATGATCATAACACGGAGGAGAATTAAGTGATTTTTTGGTACTGTAAAATATGCATTGTGCAAAATTGGGAGTTTGGAGAAATTTATGACCAAACATAAATATCATAAATATTCATTTGGTGTGCTGATGATGACACATCTCCACTTTGTGTAATTGATGTGTCTCCATTATATGAAATGAGTTGCGTCATGCACTAATTATATTAATCAGTTGTCAACATTGGCGGCGGAAGGCAACAAATTTAGGGTGGGTCCACCTGAAATTTTGGGATGGACACAGAAAAAAAAATGGACAAGCAAAAAAAAATTAGGGGCCGAGGTCGCCAAAAAATGTTGACAAGCAAAAAAATAAATTTAAAAAAAATGTTACTAGTATCAACCAAAATTACCATCAAAATTTGTTGACAAGAAGAATTTTTTAAAACAGGTTATCAACAAAAAAAAAATAGGGGGCCATCCCCCCCCCCCCCCACCCCGCTTCCGCCGCCTATGGTTGACAATCCAATTGTTTTAGTTCTTGGTAGAAAATTTTTGAATAAACCTAACTTCATATAATAAAATTCAAAAGAACAAATGGGGATATGACATCATCAGCCCACTCAATGAATATTCATTAAGACATGCCAAGAACTGTTTCACCGGAATAATGCAAATCTAAAAAAATTAATAACTTTATCCGATTTTTATCAAATTTTCAGCATTTTGCTTTGTGAATTTTACTCTATTTATCAAGATATAAACATTTTCAGCCTGGACCAACCCTTTAACATAACTTGATTATTTTACATCCGATAGTTTGGTGAAATTTTCAGCTTTATGCTTGTGAGATTTTCTCTATTGCATTGATTCAAATCAACATTTTTCTGGCGGGTGGATTTGACCTTTAAGAAAAATATTGTGTTTTTAATTGTGTGACTTCACTGTAGGCCTATATTGGAATTGCCCCAATCAAAATGAATGTTACCGGTAAAATCTTGTGATCACTTTGATAGGCTGCACTTTTGGTTCTAAAACAGCAAAGGGCACACCGTAAGTGAATTTGTTTTAAAGACAAAGAAGAAAACATTTCAAGACTAAAATATATTATTTGGGGTCCCCCCCCCCCATCACGAAAAGCACCGTACGCATGCACGATATACCGTATACCGGTATACCGCGCGCGATCGACTCATCAGATAGGAGCAAAAAAAGAACGACGTTATGATGGAAGAATTACTTAATATTTGTTGTTCAACTATTGACGCTGGAGCAAGTAGTTTCAGAGATATTGGCCAAGAAATATGGAGGAATCCAGAATTAGGTTTGGAAGAGTTTCATGCCCACAAGATTCTGTGTAACTTCTTTCGCGAGAGAGGATTCACGGTAGACGAATTCCTTGGCCCCACAGGATTTCGAGCTTCGTACGGAAGTACGGACAGGGGTGATGGGGCTTCCAGCCCGTCAGGGGTTCACGTGTGTCTGATGGCTGAGTACGACGCGCTTCCAGAGCTTGGTCATGCTACAGCTCATAATTTAGTTTCAGAGGCTTGTGTTGCTACAGCTATGGGCCTAAAAGCAGCTATTGACAAGAAAGGAACTTTAGGAAAGGTATGGGAACTCTTAATTTTATCTTGTTTTTTAAATAGCAAACTAAACAAGCATGGCAAGTGTCAATAATTAATGCAAATGCGCCAATGCCAATGAAATAATGCATGCAACTAGATCTAGATCTAGCTGGCACTTTTGGCAGCCGTCTGTTTTGAGGAGTTTGTTAACATTTTTTTTTATTTTTCCTCGTATATTTTTTTATTTTTCCTCGTGCAGCCGCCATTTGATATTAGAGTGTTAATGCAAAATCCCCCTGACGGGGCTCTTTGATTTTTGTCTTTAATTTATAATAAAAATAGATGATAAGAACTGGACCAAAAAAAAATATAGCTTGAGGTGGTGATACAAAATTTCAACATAGAAATCTGAAACTCATTAGATATGCTAATTTATTCATATATATTCAAAACTCACAAAAATTACTTATTTATTTGTTAATTGATTTTGGTTATTTTTGTTCCATAATATCTGAGAGCTACATTAGGTTCACCAAGGTTCTACGCATAGTTAGAAACTTTGACTAGATAATTATTAATACTTAATTTATATGAAATTTATTTATAGATCACAAAAAATGCTTCTATGTCATTTCTTCTTCAATTTCAATTCTATATCCTCAATTTATGTCACCACAGTATCAACTGGGCTGAAATTAATATTGTGTTTAATTTTGTTGCGAGATGCCGGATGAGCTCCACATCATTGATGTGCTACTAGTTAAACTTCTGCATGCAGCATAAAATAGTGGACATCACTGTTTTGCAGTTAATGTATTATGGGAACACTTAAAAGCTGCATACAATGTACATGTAGCCTACGTATGAACTTTCTTTACAAAAGAAGAAAACCTCACAAAATTCAAAACTCATTAAGAAAAATCCTGCCATGTTTTCCAAACACCAGTTGATTTTGCCACCAGATTTGGAAGGGAAATTGCAATGTTTCCATCATGCAAAGATATTGTACCGGTATTTCCTGTACCTCAGTTTCTAAAATATTTCCATATGTCCTGCCATATTGCAAACACTTGCAAGTCCTTTTGTACCGTGAATTTATTTCAGTCTCTAGAAAAGTTATTACACTTCAGTCAGAGTTCCATACATGCCTACATGTACATGGGGAGTTCGCATTTGAAATTGAGTGGTGTATGTAGCTTTAGGACCACTTACCATCCATTGCACATTAAATGAAATCCCAGGCTACAGCTCTGAGCACACATAATTTTAGGTCCTAAAGATTGCACAATTCACAGCAAATATGATTTCATCTGCAAGTATTAGCTTACAAGTGCAATTCAGATTTATGCATCAGGAAACCTGATAATCTCCACTTGCATAGTTGCATGCATAGAACATACATGTAGTTGTATGTGCAACTGATGGCAATGCTATCCTGAATGATCGGGGAGAGACTTATGTACCCCCCCCCCCCTGTTAAGAGATTTTGTGAAATTGTGAGGGTGGTTTAGACAGATTTGATATAGGGGAAGGCGGGGTAAGTTGTGACAGTTTTTGCTTTTTGCATGTTAGATTTGATATGATTAATAATCTTGTCGAAATAAGTACCTTGCCTAAGTTGCCTTGGAATTCAATTCTTCTGAAATATTTTCCACCTATATACAACTTTCTATCCCCACACTGAAAGTCATCGTGACCTTTGAAAAAAACGATGTCAAATGGCTCAACTTGCCCCATATATGGGGTAAGTTTGAGCCGCCTTCTGGGGTAAGTTGAGCCACATAAACTATGTACAAAATGTATGGGGGAGAACCAGCATGTCAATTTTTTGTTTAAAGTCTTTTCACTTGCTAATTCTCTATAAATACTAACATCCTGTAAAAGGAAAAGAGCAGTCATGTAAATTTGCTCCTTTCAGCCTGCATTTCAATCAATTTTTATGGTTTGTTTGTTTTTTAAGATACATTACCATAAGAATTACCATGGCTCAACTTGCCCCATGCTGTTTGGCTCAACTTACCCCAGTCTGAACCTAGTGCGATAATTTTGTATCCACACATTTATTATGCATCCATCATGTAAAAGACTATGACAAGAATGAAGATCCGTACCTGGACTAATAATGTTGTTATGTCTTTTTTATATTTAAAGACGTGTGTATTTATAAAGCACTTATCTATTTCACACTCTTTTTTACTTTTTTGGCTGAAATTCATATTTTTCACTCTAAAAATCTACTTTTTGTTTCAAAGTTGGAAACAATGTGGTGGGGTTAGGGGTTATGCTATGGGTCATCAATACATGACACCACCACAATGTCTGACTCATTCATTATCGGCCTGGGGCTGGTGGCTAAACTTGCCCCTATGCTCAACTTACCCCGCCTTCCCCTATGGAGAAACCTGCTGTATGCGACTTCATTCTTAAACATTAAAAGCTGATTTCAATACTTTTATTTTATTTTCATTATTTATGTGATACATGCAAAGAAGAAGTCAGTAGTCCTGATAGGGATGCTTTGTGAAGACCAACGATCTTTCAAACTCTATTGCTACTTACATGATGATGATCCACAGCATTCATATTGCGCCATATATCTGTTAAAAACATTAAAAGGCGCAGGCTCATCCAATAAGTTAATCACTACTCATCTGCCGAAATAAGTGAGTTTTGAGAGACGGTTTAAAGAGTTCTATGCTGTCAATTTCACGAAGTGAAAAAGGGAGGGAGTTCCAAAGGCGTGGAGCAATAGAAGAAAAGGCACAATCTCTAAATCCCCTTAGATGTGTGATGGGTACATGAAGAGTGATACCAGTACCAGATGAGCGCAAGCCAGGACGTACACGGCGTTGTTCTATAAGGGAAGTCAAGTATCCTGGAGCTACACCATGCACAGCCTTGAAAGATTATTATGTAAATCATCATTCCCCTCAAATCATCATTTTTCTCTGATGTTCCAACAGGTGACTGTTCTCGGATCCCCGGACTCGGAAGGCAACGGAAAGAAGATGGAGGCGATCAAGGATGGCTTTTTCAAGGACGTTGACCTTGCTGTGACCTTCATCCCATTTACCTGCCATGTCGCCAAGCCAGTCATGCTGACCATCATGAGGGAAACTATTAGCTTCAAGGGCAAGGCAGCTCATGCTTCCACTTGTCCCTGGGACGGAAGGAACGCTCTGGATGCAGCCATCTTGTGCTACAATAACATCTCATTACTGAGACAGCAGCTCAAGCCATACATGCAGATCCATTGTAAGTGATCCTCCTATCGATGCATTATGCTTTTAGTTCATAATCAGTTTTAAGGAAGGTCTTGCCTGTAAGCTGAATCTATAAGTTTTGCTTTTCCATATTGCAAAGCAGACTGAATGTGCAATTATTTTGTCTAAATTTGAAAAGGTTCTTGGAAATTCATTCTCACTGTGATAAAATAGATAAAATTTAGGGTTCTTCGTTTAATACAAGAAAGGTTACCATTCACCAGTAGTGTATAATTTTGTTTGTAGCAAACCACTTTATGATTAACCCTAGGTTCAGTAATAACTTGATGTTAAGCAAAAATATTTCTGAACTGGAGTGGCTACCCTGGGTAAAATATGATATTATTATTATTAGGAAATGACTATATTTTACACTTAATTTACCTGAGTATAACTAGATACAAATTACAATGATCAATTTACTCCCATGTTTATGTCCGTTTTAAAATTACTTTACTCAGCAAGGAAAGGCGTGCCAATGTCCAAGTGTGCATTCCAAAGTTTAATGTTTTATTGATTCAGTAATGATCGGGTCAAACAAACAATGCAAGCTTCAGTCACCCGCCTAGGATGAATTCAAACTCACATTTGTCTTGACAAGGTTATACTTCTCTGTGCCTCTGGTTGAACCAACTTCCCTCCTAATGACTAGCTCAAAAACTTGTTTATTTGCTTACCAAACATACTTTAAACCTACTCAGGCATACAATAATGTGGAGGTTGCTTTGTTCAGAGTTTGCCTATTATCTAAATCTCGTAGCAATATTTTATATATTACTTGAATTTCTTTGCAGCAGTTGTCAATAATTTTATGATTTTTTTTTTATAATTCTGTTTTTATTGAAAAAAAATCTTAGAAATCACATTATTTACAAGAATTATTTTGTTAATTAAATTCAAAACTTCATATCATCTGCCTTATGCCAGAAGAGCATCATTGCTGTAACAGTTAATGAGTAAGAAATGGAGATGGCATGAGATAAAAATGTTGCTTGTTAATTTATTTATTTTATTTTACTTCTGACAGGCATCATTACCAATGGAGGATTAAAACCCAACATCATCCCAGAGAAAACCGAGATGAAGTTCTACCTGCGTGCTCCCGACCACATCGAAATGGCCCACCTACAGCAGCGAGCTGATGCAGCTTTCAAGGCAGCTGCCAGAGCCACTGGATGCGAGCTAGAAATAGCCTTTACCCCGACACCCTACTCCAACCTATGCAACAGCCCCAAGCTCGCCGCTCTGTATCAGGAAGAAGCCGAAGGACTAGGCTGCACATTCAGTACCAACGAGGAGACCAGTACGAGACTAGTCGGGTCGTCAGACTCGGGCAACGTGTCACATGTGGTACCGACCATCGCACCGGCCTACGACATTGCGATTGCTGCCAGTGCCACCAACACCCAGTCCTTTGCAGAGCTGGCAGGGACGGAGGAAGCACACAATCAGACCATGGTGGCCTCAAAGGCAATGTGTAAGGCGTTGTTAAAAGCAATGTTAGATCCGGCTATCTTAGCGGGTATAAAGAGTGACTTTGAGAAAGATTCTTGTGCTGCTTCTTTGACAGAATGGTCTTGAGATTGAATGCTTTTTGAGGCGGGTACTAATTTCTTGTCATGCTTGACGATGCAGCGTGCTTGGCCCTAATTATTGACCATTCTCAAATGATTGCTTGAATGATGCCATTGTGGGCTGAATTGCATGAAATTATTTTTCTATTTATACTATCCTCCAAATTGTCTTCTTTGTGTCCTTCTTCCTTCTGTTCTATCTCTTTAATTGTTTCCTGCCCCAATCATCTTAGTTATCCTGTTGACTTAAACTATTGCCTTCCTATATTCTCTTTATTTCTGAGAATGTAACAAAAACCCTACATTTTTTACACCGTCAATCTGAAAAGGTGACCCCCCCCCCTCCTTTATCAAGCCCACCTGAATGCACCATGAAAACAATGTTTCTGGTGGTTGGTAATTTGGGCCCAGCTCACTGCAGTAAAAGTTTTATTTGTAAACTCAGTTTGTGATATTGGTTGCAGTTCATTATTAGCAGGGCTCAGTGCTGCCAAGTCTTAGAAAACAATACTCGAGGGGGTTCTTCACAATGAGTTACTCATGATCTGACTATTATAGTATTAATTATGTTACATACCACCACTCAAAAATATATAAGCATGACCAGTTTACAGCCTTCAGTGAACTCTTCGTGAAACTACCCCTGCCCAGTTAGTATATCATTTTAAAGACCCTGACCGGTGTAAAAACAATCATATATTAAAAGAAAGGCAATGATTCATACAATACAAATATACCAAAAATATTTTATACATCTCCTTCCATTTTTAAGAAATATTAGATAAAAATCAAAGAAACTGCTCCAAAGTACGCTTCGATTGAGCACCCCACGTCGCCTGGAAAGGATGACGTCATGTTGTGTCTGGAGGGTTGCGATTCCATAGGTTTGTGTACAAAAGCATTGGGTATTTTCTTCCATTTCTATATTATGAATCCAATTTTTTTTCCGTTTTCAGATGAAAATGGCACTCACAATTATTCACTGTTGAAATTGATGGAAACCTACAACTATTCACTGCCTTTTTTGTGACTTCTTTGTTTGGCTCTTATTGGGCCTAAATTGCTATGTCAGGAAAAGTTGTGATACATAATCTGAATGCAGATAGATTTGAAATCTACGCCAAATAAGCAGGAAATAAAATATGGCAAAAACTAGTTAAAAACTGTAGATTTCATAATTTAAGCATGTAGGAAAAAAATATATGTGATAATACTCTGTGATGGAAGTGAAGAAAATGAAATGCGTAATCTGGAAAGCAAAAAAATAACCAAGTTTTTCTGTGTACAAACCTATGGAATCGCGACGCTTCTTACACAACGTGACGTCACGGTCTCGAGGCATTTGAAAAGCACAATAAAGCCTATTTTCTAAGCCGGGTTCGAAGCCCGATAATTGGAATATTCTTAAGCAAAATACTCAGCTGGGAAGGTTGAAAATGAATAAAGCTCACAATGCTGTATTTAGTAGCTTATAAGCTTTCGATTGGTATATAATTTGTCAATTTCATTTTTGGGTCCGGTCTGGGTCTTTAAAGTATTGTTCTCTTAAAATCAAGCATGTGAAATCCATGTATGATTTTGCAAGTAGACTGCTTGTGTTGACATTGAGGTTTGGGACCGACACTGTAACGAAGAAATGCCTGACATGATTAACCATTTTGTGCTAAATATGCTAATTAGAAAGTAAAATTCAGAATAGCATTCATTCTGTTCGCTGGAATATGCGTAGACTTCCTAATGAGCAGCAGAATTAACATTATTTTAGGTTGTCTGGTTCATGTGGAGTCATTTTCACATACTGAGTGAAGTAATTAAACAAAAAGTCTTAGAATCTTTGTAGGCATTTTAAAATATTTTGTAACATCAGTCATTGTTATGCATTGAGCCCTGTGGAAATATTTTTATTCATTATGCATCATGCACAAATCAGAAATATTCTGGAAACATATATGTTGTCAAAGACTTCTGGATTGTTTATTACATGCATATATTTTACATTAGTGTCAGCACACAATAATGTCTATTTTCAAATGTAAAATGTATAACAAGCTGTAAAAATGGTATATATAGGGTGAGAAGATTCTGGTAATAGAGAGTTTGTGTGATTGATTCTATGCAGCTGGTCTTGGGATGATTTATGAAATTAACACAAATTTGTAAAAGTTCTTGCTTTAGTAATTCAAAGTTTGTTTAACATTAACATGTTAAGTCAGCCAGCATATTTTGAAATATTTTTTGATTTCCAATGTGCAGGTTCAAGTTCAGAGGTAAAAAAAAAGTTTTTCACGTGTGTGTGACTTCACACAGAAGCATGAATGTGAAATTAATAAATGAAAATGTCACTTTTGAGATCATAATTAGTTATAAATCTCTAATATTTTTAGATTTGTAACTAATTAAAGTCAAGATTTCTCATCATACACGTGACCAAGAATGGCCCTAAACAACCACACCTTGGTCTTGACAAAAAGGTTTGCGATCAATCGCATTTTAACCTTGGCCAAACATATTGTTACATATATTGTATAACATACCCACTGAGCTAAATTAGAATCATTGATTGAATTTCGCTATTGATCATGAAGTATTGTGTCACAGTCCCCAAGGTTGCTGTTTAAGTGTGTTATACATGTGCTTTGGCAGTAGTACAACTTTTACAAGAACATCTATTGGGTTGATTGTAATGGATATTTGATTTGAAAAATATATTTTTAAGTGTTAGAGGTTATTCTTCCTATTCTTACACAGGTGACGCTTGCATTACAATTCACTTTGAGTGGAAAGTTCAATAATTTATGCCACTGGGGCTGTAAATGAACACCATCGCCAGAATTGAACTCTGGGAACTTTCTTTTATTGCATGATGCCAAATAGCAACTTCGACATATAATGATTTGAAGGTGTTATTCTTTGAAATTGTTTTAGCCTTCATTTAATGCTGCATATTTACATGTAGGCTTCTTTATTGGAAAGTGCCATATTTGGTCTTCTTGGTATGTATATTACCATTTGTTCAATCAGAGAAATAACTTTGGGCCTGGGGGTGATTTTGCCCCGAAAAGCTCAAAAGACCCCTAGAAAATTGGTAAAAGAGCCCCTGAAAATTCCCATTCACTGACTGCAATGTAAAAGCTTGTCCTATGTTAGAGATGTAGACAATGGGTGATTTCACGTCCTGTGTTGACCTTGGTGTTGGTGTTGAAATTTTGATTGCTTCCCCTTGCTCTTAAACTTATTCAGAGTTTGTCAAACTGATCCAGATCACATTATTGACATCTCAACAACTAGTGAGTGACTTTTAGGGACCATCTTCATTTAATGTTTGGTGTTATTATCATGTAAAAATTGACCTTACACCAACACCAAAAGGTCAACACTGAACTTGAAATCACCCATTAGGTTGTGAAAAGTAGCTCCAGAAAACTAAAGCATTTCTTTTTGCCTGCATTAAATGGAAGTTGGTCATCATGAATCCTGTGAAGAAGACTATGTGATGACTGCCATTGCATAAACATACATGTACAATTTGAGCTGTTACATGAGGTACTTACGCTCGGCTGATTGGTGTGTGTGTTGGGGGGAAAAGTCAGCTTTCCATCTAGTCTTCTCCACAGGTTTCTTCTTGATGCACTTTGATAATCAAACGTTAATAATCCTCAAATAATTCAAGCACTTTAGTTTTTGGAAAATGACATCTTGCATGACAGTGCTATTGCTGCTTGTTTGTTTTTTTGTTTGTTTTTTTAGATTGAAAAGTAGATTATTACAAAAAACCTGTATACATTCGGTTCAGAAATATAGTATTTATAAACAATATTGGTCATTTGTACTAAACTAGGCTTTAGTATTCCTATTGCTGGTCTGGAGTATGTAATGCAACCAAGACCTTTATTATTGAGTAAGAATCTTCCAAGTATAATGAGTAATATTTGTTATTAGTATTATCATTATTTATTATTATTGTTGTTGTTATTGGTGTCTATAGGGAAGGGTGTGTGTGCTGCAATAATAATTGAATAATTCTTTTTTTTTATCATTCTTCTTCCTCCTCCTCATCTTCCTTTTCTTCTTTCTTTCCTCTTTTATTTACTAGTATTCAAATGATTTTTGTTGAAGGAATGGTCCGGGCTGAATATATTTATATCTAAATAAATAAAGTAAAATTCACAGAGCAAAATGCTGAAAATTTCATCAAAATCAGATAACAAAGTTATTGAATTTCAAATTTTATCAATATTTTGTGAAAACGGTTATATGCACTTTGTCATGAATATTCATTAGGTGGGCTGATAATGTCACATCTCCACTTTTCTTTTTCTTATGTTATTACATGAAATCATAAATGTTTCATTTTTTCAAACATGTGTAAATGATGTGTCTCCATTATGATGAAATAAGTTGCAGCAATGAATAAATAATGCACTCAATCAGTTGTCGAGCCAATTGTTTTAGTTCTTGGTTGAAAAAATTTGAATAAACCTAATTTCATGTAATAAAATACAAAAGAACAAATGGGGATATGACATCATCAGTCCACCTCATGAATATAAAGACATGCCTAGAACTTTCACCGGAATAATGCTAATCTTTAAATTTCAGTAACCTCGTTATTTGTTTACTTTTTTGTTTATATACTGCTGCAACTTATTTCATCATAATGGAGACACATCATTTACACATGTTTGAAAAAATGAAACATTTATGACTTCATGTAACATAAGAAAAAGAAAAGTGGAGATGTGACATTATCAGCCCACCTAATTGATATTCATGACAAAGTGCATATAACTGTTTTCACAAAATATTGATAAAATTTAAAATTCAATAACTTTGTTATTTGTTATCCGATTTTGATCAAATTTTCAGCATTTTGCTCTGTGAATTTTACTCTATTTAGTGAGATATAAATATTTCCAGCCTGGACCATTCCCTTGAATGTACATGTCGGCACCTGATTTTATTGAACAATGTATACTACCTGTATCATCTTTGAAATTTCTTTGGACTGTACTAATTAAACTCTTGTATTTGTGGTCAAGAATTTCAGGATATCATTTCAATAAAGAAGTATTATATTGATATTAATTAATATTTCTCTTTTAGAATGTTGTCATGAATCACAATGTTAAAGATTAAGAATGAGATAAGAATTGATAGTAACGTTGAAAGACGGGAGATTGGTATCATTTTTAGAAAAAGGGCATGTCTTAAAGGACAAACCACCCCAACAAAAAGTTGACTTGAATAAAAAGAGAAAAATCCAACAAGTATAACACTGAAGATTTCATCCAAATCAGATGTAAAATAAGAAAGTCACGACATTTAAAAATTTCGTTTAATTTCACAAAACAGTTATAAGTACATCCTGGTTGGTATGCAAATGAGGAGAATGGTGCCATCATCCACTTACTATTTCTTTTGTATTTTATTATATGATAAATGAAATATTCTATTTTTCTCATTGTCAAGTGAAACAACGATTAATTCATCCCTGAACATGTAGAATTAGCATTGTTTAATACTATGATTACATTTCGGTCAAGTTGGTCCTTAAAGTTAAATCTGTACAAAAAATGAAATATTGTATAATTTAAACTATATAACAAAAATGAAATAGTGGGTGAAGGACATCATGGACTGTCTTATTTGCATGTCACCGAGTTTTGCATATCACTGTTTTGTGAAAAATAAGCGAAACTTTATTATCTCATAACTTTCTTATTTTTACATCCGATTTTAATGACGTTATGCCGGTTTGATTTTCTCTATTTATTAAAATCAACATTTTTCTGGGGTGGACTTGACCTTTAATGATTTCTCCCATTTTCATCCCCAAATATTTCTCAAAAATCTCAATGGCATATGCGGTCGGCGAAAACGAGAAATTGGTGAAATGAAACAGATAATGACGCTTAGGCCGTCACCACTGATCTCTCTCTAGAGGAGAGATCAATTGCCGTCACGTGCTGAAAAGTGGAAAGTGGTCTAGCGCCATCTCTTGTTGAATACATAACAGTGTAGAGTATTCCCAACCATTGATCTGAATACAGATCAGTGTTTCCAACCGATCAGTGTTATTGGGATCTCGGTTGATTTGACTCAAGGGATTAAAAAATATATATCACAGGTTTTTCTAACCGTAAAGATAAGCCGACAATGCCTGAATCAAGATGACTTCAATAAAAAAAAATTAAGAGTAGGCCTATGATTCGAGCTAGATATTCACGTGAAGAGAGAGGATATGGGCATATTATGCGTCAGAGAGCTCAACGTGAAGGAATTTTATGAGGAGAAAGCAAGATTTATCTCAAAGTTGAATATGAAAACAAACTCATATTATTTTTTTGCCAAAAGTAAGTCATTCTAAGAGAAAATATATATATTGACGCACATGTTCACAGACTTGGGCTAAAAGTGGTCTAGCGCCATCTTTTGTTGTATGTATTATAGTGTACTGTATTTTCAACTACTACTTGTAGTTATCAATGTTGTACCCAGTTGAGTTCGGTCAATAAAAAAAGAGAAAAGAAATCACAGGTGTTTTTAACCAATCCAAGGAGTTACACCTTGACCGACCTGTAATCAAGTTGGCCTAAAGGGCATTTCCACTCCAACTAAAAGTTGATTTCAATAAATAAAGCAATATCAAACAAGGATAATGCATAAAATTTCGAAATTGGATGTCAAGAAAATTATATCATTTAATAAGTTTTGCTTATTTTTGGCAGTTATAAATTAAAATCAGAGAGTCCATATTATATTGTCACCCATTCACTATTTATTTTGCATTTTAGTGTATGAATGAAAGTGATACAGTTTCAATTTTTGCAGATTTAACAAAGGGAGCGCTTCACTGAATCACAAGGTAGCAAAAATGATGATCCAAAAGGAAGCAAACATTATTTCACATTATAAGGGAAAACATAAGATATTCCAAATAATGAAATACCAAAGAAATAGTGAATGTGTCGATCATCAGCTCCTTCATTTAATAGCATATAGGCCTACCAACCAGAATCATCTATTAACCGAAACTTAAAATATCGTAACTTCCTTTATTTCACATCATTTTCAGCGTTGCTTATTTGATTTTTTTCCCGCTCTTTTCATCCAACTGAAATTTCTGTTGGTTGACCGGAACTCAAAAGAGCGAAATGAAAAAAATAAAGCAGTAAGTGACAAGGCATCAAGATTACATCATAAAATTACGAAGTCATAGGGCATATCATTTCAGTGATATCTGCAGTGATACAGAAGACCTAAAATAGCTGTGAATATGAAAAAAGATGCTACAACTTATGATGCCAGTCCAATTATTTGTACTTTGTACGAAATGAAGTTCATTTGTCCGCTCCGCGATGCCAGAAGATCAGTTGGCTCCTAGCTCCAGCCTGTTCTCACTTGATAGAGAGAACGAATGCTTATTTTCATGGAAGTTCATGTAATGAAATACAATATTTGAAGAAATAAGTGATAGCTCGCTACATTACCGTTTCTGAAAAGTTTTCTTCTCAATTCTTGTTGAAATTTTCACTTTACATGGAGAAATATTTTTTCACGGGGCTCAAATCATCTTCATCTCTCTCCGGAGTATAGGACCTACCCCAGTTTCATTCCAATTTAGACCATATTCGATCTTTTCCTACTAACTGGAAAAAACATTTAGATAAAATTACATCATACAGTAGAATAAAGCAAGGTATTTTATAGTCCTACTAGGAGAAAAACTTAATTCTGAATCCCCACGCCGGCACGCCCCCCCCCCCCCTGCCAATCCGAAACCGTTTCATAATTTCACGTTGCAGTATAGTTCGGATATTGTATTACGTTATTGCGCAATGTTCTGCGTTCACTCCAACGGTCTTGTCGCTGAACGCTGATTTTTCAGATACAGCTTTCACCAAATAGTGTTTGTCATTACACACTGATATGGAATAATGACCTCCGCACCCGGACCTTCCGACGCATCAAAAGCCTTTTATATTTAATGACTTTTGCATTACATGGCATTATTGGCAATTGGAAGGATAGCACAGCTATCACGAGCAGAATTCGGCAGTTGGTCACTATATTCTGTTGCAAAGGTGAATTTCTAGACATCATTTGAATTCTTTTTTGCATGCATGGGGCAAGTGAACGGAAAGGTTTGTTTTTCACAATTTGTTCACGTATGCTAATTATTCTTTCCGTCAGTGGCAGACGAGTGCTAAGAAGAATTTAATATTTGTTGCATTTTTACTAGTAGTAGTACAGGATGTCATCATACTCATGACAATTCAGTTTATATGCTATTAATTATGTACCTTGTAATGTTGGGCTTAGTTGAAAAGTACCGTACCACTAACAGTTCCTTCAATCAAAGTTGTATGATCATGATGGTGGTCCCCAAGGCAATAGTCAGATTTTTTACTCTAACTTTAGAAGCCGCCTGGCTTGTCCCCAAGTCTGCGCACCTAACTATTTGAGTTGAGATTTAACATGAATTTCTTTTCATTTCACAAAATCTTTCAGTTAATTATGTTCTTTATAGCATTATGAGTAATTGTACCAACTATCTCATAAAAATTTGAAAGAATTATATAGAATATTCTTGGAAAAAACCTCAGTCATTTTCAGATTGAAAAAGAAAATGGTACCCCATGTCTGCGCACCCATTCACTTTGCACTCGGGTATTTTGATGAGGAAGGCTGCATTTTGAGGCCGTCACATGAAATGCCAAAAAATTCATTATTTTTCCATCATTTTGAGTCAGATTTGTTTAATGAATATCTGTCTAATAATGTGTTGCATGTGTAAAGTTTGTGTTCATTGCGCATCTTATTTTACTAGAATCGCGCAGATACGCGTGTGCGCAGACAAGGGGGGCTGCGCAGACTTCCCATATTGTAAATATTAAATCATTAATGCAATTGCAACTTGCTGTGATGGGTGGGGTGACAGGACACTTTCTAACGTTAGATCCATACTGTTAAATATTTTGAAGCCTTCCTTTTGACTGTGGATTACACAAAAAATATGAATTCGTCTGCTGCAATTTTCTTCGATTCCGTTCTCGATAAAATTGCCTAATAAATATTTTTTACTCAAAATTGGTGAGACTTTGCTTGATAACTTTTTCAAATGGCTGTTTGAAATTGATTTGATTGTCCAGACACACAACATCTGGATATGGTATACATGTACAGGCCCCCCCCCTCTCTGGGCCTGTATACCATACATTTACACTTATATTGACGAGTGGATACCATGCGCGACCAAAAAAACATGTAAAAAGGATGTCTATTTCAAGATAGGGCACTTTACGTACGTAATGTGATAAGGGTGTCAAAAACACAAAAATGATGAAAAAAGGGAATCTATTTCGCTCGGAAAGTTACGTGTTTAGGGTCAAATTTGCGGGGATGATAAAACAAAATTAAAATGTTTTATAAAGGATGTCCTTCTTTGTTCCAACACTACGTGTTTAGATGGGTGTAGAGTCCGATTTGCGCGAGGTGTGGAAGGTGGAGTCGTACTAAACCAATGGTAAAACTGACAGCCGAAGGACCCGTGATATTACAATAAAATATTCCTGGGGGCCATTTCATAAAGTTAAGAGTGACTTTGAGAACGACTGGTGATCCTTTCTTGTGGTAAATGGTTTACACAAAAACGTTCACTGGTGAGGGTTTTGCGTGTAAGAAAGGATCACCAGTCGTTCTTAAAGTCGCTCTTAACTACGAACAGCTTTATGAAATACCCACCTGTACTTGTTTCGGGGTTCATTTCAGGGAATATTTGCCAAGAGTATCATTTTGTTTTCAATACTTGTTAAGGGTATGTTTCACATGCCAATACTTGTTAAGGGGTGCATTTTCAGAATATGGAAATTACGTGTTAAGGGTGCTTTTCGAGACCCAATGGTGCATGGTATCCAATAGTCAATGCAAGTACCCCCCCCCCACAGGTATACAGGCGGCACACACCTCTGTCTGGTGTCAGTCTGAGGAAAACTTTCCTTGAGTTACATGTATGAGGCCTGAAGTTGAATTTGTCGGGGAGCCAATAAAACTTGATCACGGCTATACATTTTGTATCTTTCTGTTGTCTCTTTTTTCAAATGTTTACCTAATCTATAAAAATAGTTATTTTATAGAAGGGTGAAAAAAGGTACATCACTTTCCACAATAGTTAGGACTCTCTCTACTCTCAAGTCAATAAATTTTGCTCGGTCCCCATGACATTTGACTGTAATCCATCTTAGTTCTACTGTGGATGTTTCCTCTTTTAGCGCTATAATTATATATGTAAGTAAATTTAAATCATGCATTTATCAACAAACAATGTGCAAATATGAAGCCTTCAAATAACTGCTCAAACTCTTGGAGACTGGGGCTAGCTTAGTAAGTTAGTCTATTTGTTGGTCTATGTATCTGTTAATAGCTCCATGTTCGTACCAACATTTTTATATATGTTTTTCATAGAAATTAAACTTATGAAAAATTTCCAGTACGCACTAGAGGAAACATTTTGTATATTAGCAAAATCAATTTTTATGAGGTCCCATCCATCCTATAGAATTTTTCTTTAGTCTAGAGAGATTTGACAAGGATGATTGATGTACCGTATCCCAATATTTAGTTTATTATATACATCAATACATGTACGGTACACTTGTAAAACATGCCTGATACTCATTATTTTTTTTTAAACTCTCATAATTTTGGTTTCACTTTCCTGGTAAATTGACCTTACACTCATCTGGTTAATACACACACAGTGGGTTTATTCAAATGCTAACAGTTGTAAACGTACGTGTAACATGTAGGCCGGTGCATTAAACAAGGAAGTTGATACAGTTGATATCAAAGTTTTATCAGGTCCTATTAAAAGCAAGGATTGCTTTTGTGGATTCTACATTGTAATTCAATATTTCTCTCCATCATTTTCCCTTCAGATCGCATCTAACAGGATGCCGCGGGAAGAGCCTAAGATTGCGAAGGACGATCTGGAGACCGCCACCTTCGCCATGAGCTGATTTTGGTTCCCCGAGGCACAGTTTGGCTGTGCCCCGGGGGTGGTCCGTACCAAGGTCGGGTACACGGGCGGAAGCAAGAAGTTTCCCACCTACTACAGCCTGTAAGTATCTTGTGCAAGGTCGGCCAGGGATGTTGTTGAAGTTTTGTTCACCTCCAGGGGGAGTGGGGTGTTGCAACATGCAAGGAAGTTATAGAGTGTTGTGTGTGGTTGGATGACATGCCCATGTGTGGTTGCTTGTGCAAAGTGGTTGTGGTTGCGTACTTGTACATGCAGGGGTGTCATGTGTCCATGTAGGCCTATTTCTTCACATCTGGAGATATACAATTTCAAGTATTTAAAGTATAAATTCTATGTGGCTTTAGTATCATGGCACATTTTATATTTTCAATGATTTAATTAGTTTTACTTTAAACTGGCTCAATTCAGTTTTCAGCAACATTGTGCCTGGATGTATATTGTTATATATATTTGTTTTTAATTTTTCTCTCTCTATTTTGATTGCAAAGATCAGTTTGAAATCTGCAACAGATACTCAATTCTGCCTATCAATATGTGACCAGGCTCCATTAAACCCACAAAAAGTCTTCAGAAATGAATCTTAACAACTTCAAGAAATCTTCAGAATTTCAGAGATGAATAAAAACTTAAAGATCCTTTCTCAAGGAAGAAATTTGAGCTTTAAAAAGACCCCCTCCTAATTTAATCCACTAAACAAAGAATTACTCCCCAAACAAAAAATAACTTTTGTTTTGGGAAATTGATGCCCTCTAATTCTCCCACTCCCGCTATTGTCCGAGGGTGTTAAAAGGAGTATTTTTTAGAGATCTCTGTAAACTATTCATAAAAGGAGTCATGAAACTGTCCCAAATTTAATTCAAGTGTTAAGTACATCCTGTTCATTGTTTAGTATAAAGTATGTGGCTAGGCATCTTTTAACCCACAAGAAGTGTCCAGAAATGAAGAAGATCTTCTAAAAGAGGAGATTTAAGCTTTAATATGACCTGGGAGCCCCTGATATTCCTTATCTAATCCACTTAACAAAGCATATTGCTTACTCCAAACATTAGAATTACCTTTTGAGAAAAGTTGCAAGCTTACCCCACTATGTAAAGCTGACAAAGAATATTGTAGAGAGCCCTATAAAATTTCACAGTAGGAGTCCTCAAATGGCCACCACAGTTAAGCACATCCTGTTCATTGTTTTGTATCAAAGCAAGAATTTAAGCTCAGTTTTAAAGTCATGGAACAAAATGAGAAAAATGTTCAGCTAACAACTACAAGAAAGGGATCCGCATAATATCTGATCCAGTGACAACTGCTCCGATGGATAATTTGCATGTTATGCCTGACAATATAAAACCTAACCTCCAAATCTAGATAAACCCGAATCCTTATCTTTACATTATTCCGAACCCCCCCCCCAGGGTGCTACATAACTTTTTAGAAGCACTTGCCCAATCGGGCAAGTAAATTTGTAAGTAGTTGGAATATACTTGCCCAAAAATCTATTTCAATTGCCCCAAAAAATCATTGAAAAAAGTTTTACCTCTTCAAAACATGTATAAGATATTTGTATTCAAAGGAACTGTTGCTGCACTCGCGCCATGAGCGTCTCTAGGTAATGTGTGCGCTCAATAAGATATCATTTACCCTTTTCTCTCTTTTGACATGAACTAATCTACTTTGTTATTTCATTTCTTTTTCCAAAGTGATTTTTAGATTCAATATATCATATCGACCCTAATTTTGGTCATTCAACTGTGAGAAATTTGCTTGCCCAATTCGGGCAAGTTGTTTTGGTCTTTACTTCAAAACACTTGCCCGACTCTAACTTTTACTTGCCCCGGGCAATCGGGCAAGTGCTTATGTAGCACCCTGCGGGCTGCCCCCAAAAAATAATACTCCTAAGACTAATGCTGCCTTTGCCCTCTAAGATATTAAGACCTTAGCAAATGCTGCAGGAGCAAATGTTGTGCCACACAAAAAAAAGACCCATAATTTTTTTTGCAGTACTTCGTTTGAAATGCCACTTTCCGTTTCAAAAGGCCATTTCCGTGAATTCCGTCTGTTTGCCACGAAAGCGGAAAATCACGGTCCCTACTAATGTTTGAAGCGAGTAAGTGCCGCAGGAGCAAATGTGTCACCCCAAAGTTTTTTTTACAGCATGTAAAGAAATTAAAGTGTACTATTTCAGAATACATGTATGCAAGTTTGACCATTCTGTACAAACACTCTCCATATAAGTCCTGATATCACACAGTATGAAATTTTGCGGTGCCAGATGCCCAGATCACAAGTAGTATACACAGTTTCAGCTGCAAGAAACAAATTAGTCGTCAGTTGCAAGTTTGCAATTGCTTTTGTTTTCTATCCCAAAACCTTAAATTTTGCATATCAATAATTGACAATTTTAAATATACTGTAGAAAATCAATGAGTTTTTGTTTTCAGTTGTAAAAAACAGATTTTGTAATCCATTGCAAATCTGAAATCAATGTCAAATCAAGCTGCAAGAATCAGACCAGTAAGAAGTTGCAAAATTTTCAATTATTTACAATACCTGTTTTCATTCGATTGCATTTAGTACACTTTAATTTCTTTAAATGCTGTAAAAAAAACATTTGGGTGAAATGTTGAAAAATACTCATATCCCGAGCAGCAGACCAGTTGTCAGCTGCAAATTTGCAAGTTCTTAAAGGAGAATGAAACCATTCGAACAAGATAGCTTGTGTGAAAACAGAAAAATCAAAGAAACAGATCAACGAAAGTTTGAGAAAAATCGGACAAATAATGAGAAAGTTATGAGCATTTGAATATTGCGATCACTAATGCTATGGAGATAGCAAATTGGCAATGCGACAAAGATGTGTGATGTCACTTGTGAACAACTCTCCAATTACTTTAGTATATTTTTCACTAGAATTGCCTCTTTTATCACATCTATCCATATATAATGTGTTCTGTTTACATGAGGGCATGTAATACATATTTTTTAAGAATACATCATGGATAAAGAGTTTGTATCATCATAAGAAAAAGCAAAAAGAGACATTTTGAGGGTATTTTATAGTCCACCAAAGGGAAAGTTGTTCATCAGTGACATCACACATCCTTGTCGCATTGCCAATGTGAGGATCACCATAGCATTAGTGATTGCAATATTCAAATGCTCATAACTTTCTCACTATTTGTCAGATTTTTCTCAAACTTTCTTAATTCTTATACTTTGATTTTTCTGTTTCTACACAAGCCTATTTGTTCCAAAGGTTTCATTCCCCTTTAATTACAATTTCACAAGACTGCAAAAATATTGATTTCAAGAGTTCATGTTAACAATAACACTTTGAAATTTAAATGTATATTTGTGTATTCTGCTGCAAGAAGCAAACTGGTAATAATTGGGAATTTGTAACAAATCTTATGGTTGAGATGGGACTTAAAATTAACTTTCATGCTAAAAAAGTGAATGGTGTAAGTACTCTTTTTGACATTATACATGTAGTTTCAGTACTTGAAAAAAGGGTACTATCATTTTGTAAATGAGTCTTCAATATTCAGGGTATATCCTACTTTTTATACAGGAAGTGAAACTGCTTTTTTAACACACAACACAATGATTTTTAGGAAAAAAATAGTTAAGTGCAGTAACCTGATTACATTTTTATTGTTGTTTCAATTAGGCCTATAAAAGGGATTGAGTAACAGTTCTATGTTTAGAAAAATATTCTGATATGATAATTGATACTTGAACATGGTAAGAACATATAAAAGATAATATGAGACATGTACAGTCATAACCAAGGTACGGTAAGGGAAGTTGATTCAAATGAAGAGAAATCTGAGCCTTTATTTGAAAATAATGTCACTCGAAAATTAACTTCCAGTTCTTGTAAACAGTCATTTTGATTTCATTGTTAAATAATAAAATAATAATGATTGGGGTTCTATTTTAAGGATATTTTTATTTGAATTTGTACTCTGAAAACAAATATTTTGTTTTCAGAGTTGTGCATGGGGATTGTAGATTTGGTTGGTTGTTTGTTAATTGTTGTCCAGAGGAGACATGATGTGCATTGAATTGAGACTGCGTAAATTTCAGTCTTTTCAAATGTGTGTTTTTAGTGCGTTAAACCATGAAACCAAAGGAGGAACTAACATATTCAAAATGATTTTATATCACAGTTATTTAGTAAGATATAAACAATATAAAACAGTATATGGGATGCATTCACTGTATAAAGTCCACAACACACTCATAAATAAATATTCTTTGTATAGTCTTCTATAAATGACGATCTTTCTGTCTCAAATCTGAATAATTTGAATTGCACATTAAAGAATCACATTAAACATTCACTTCCTATATGTACAAATTTAAATCCTTGGCATACAAAACCACATTACTTGTTCATGTATACAGTACCATGTGCATTTTTTTTAATATTATAATATTGCACTCTGGGGCATGTTATGGCAAACAAAAATTACGGTTACAGCCCGATAGTCCACGGGTCCGATTGTCCGCGGGTCCGATAGTCCGCGGTGTGTGTAAAATTATGATTAGGATACAGTAAGATGAAATGCCATTGAGAGGTCAAAAGATCAAATGATATGATACCATGGATTTCTATAATAACCCAAAAGACACCCCCCCCCCACCTGACAAGTACTTCCCCGGGGGCCCAGTGTGGACTGACAATTACTGTACAAATGCGTGACAAAAAAAACGTGTTTGAAGGGGTGTTATTTTTCAGTTTTGGGCGCAGGCTGCACGTGCACGCATTAAGGGTATCAAAAACAACAATTTTCCAAAACAAAAGGGTGGTTTTAAAAGATTGGTCAATCACGGGGTCAGACGAATTTTGGGTATTATTTTTTTTCCAATAATTTTTTTTTTATTGAGACCAGGGACTAGCCAAACATGTTTAGGGTATGTTTTTCCCCAAGCTTTTTCCCCGGGATCATATTCTGGCAACAACTTATTTAGGGGCCAAAATGTGTCAATAAATTCCCCTAAAAACTTGTTTAGGGGGTCATCAAATCGACGTCCGTGTCAATATCTCCCTCTTCCTTTTCCCCATCTCCTTTTTTTTCTCTTTCTTTTTCTTTCTCTTTTCCTCATTCCCCTTCTCGCTTTCTTTCACCCTCTTGCTCTTTTTTCTTCTCTTTCTTTCCCCCTCTTCCTCCTTTTTTTTTGGGGGGGGCATGGGTCCGCACCTGATAGAACCCCATGGTCTCGTATCATTTGATCTTTTGACCTCTTGATGACATTTGATCTCACAATATCCTGATTATAATTTACACACAATGCGGACTATCGGACCCGCGGACTATCGGACCTGCGGACTATCGGACCCGCGGACTATCGGACCCGCGAACTATCGGATCCGGAGACTATCGGACCCGCGGACTATCGGACCTGCGGACTATCGGACCCGCGGACTATCGGACCCGCGAACTATCGGGATGTCCCCAAAATTGCTAGTGCATGTGTAAGTCATACAAGCCCCTTTTAGAATGCTATCAAAGGTGATTATAAATACAAACAATGATTATAAAAAAAAATCAACAAAGAAAATGTTGGTAATGGATAACACTTGTACAGTAAATAATGCCTTTATAGAACATGGTCATTTACTCTGCATTTATATGCCTTCTTTTCTGGCAGTGGGGACCATACAGAAACCGTGCAGATTGAGTTTGACCGAACCAAAACCAGCTACGAGAAGTTGCTGAGGAAGTTCTGGGCGAACCATGACAGCACAACCTGCCACAAGAACCAGTACATGTCAGCTATATTCTACCATGGTGAGAAGCAGAAGGAAGTCGCTGAGAGCACCAGGGATGAACATCAAAAGACTGTCAAGAGACAGATCCAGACAAAGATCAAGCCAGCAGAGACATTCTATGATGCAGAAGAGTGAGTAGATCTCTAAATCACATGTGTTTTTTAGGAGCAGGAATAGAAGTGGAGTGTATGGAGCAGAAGCAACAGAAGTAGTGGTAGTAGTACTTTAGACGTTAGTGGTAGTAGTAGACTAGTAGTGGTAGTAGTAGTAGTAGAAGTAGTAGTAGTAGTAGTAGTAGTAGTAGTAGTAGTAGTAGAAGAAGAAGAAGAAGAAGAAGAAGAAGAAGAAGAAGAAGAAGAAGAAGAAGAAGAAGAAGAAGAAGAAGAAGAAGAAGAAGAAGAAGAAGAAGAAGAAGAAGAAGAAGAAGAAGAAGAAGAAGAAGAAGAAGAAGAAGAAGAAGAAGAAGAAGAAGAAGAAGAAGAAGAAGAAGAAGAAGAAGAAGAAGAAGAAGAAGAAGAAGAAGAAGAAGAAGAAGAAGAAGAAGAAGAAGAAGAAGAAGAAGAAGAAGAAAGAAGAAGAAGAAGAAGAAGAAGAAGAAGAAGAAGAAGAAGAAGAAGAAAGAAGAAGAAGAAGAAGAAGAAGAAGAAGAAGAAGAAGAAGAAGAAGAAGAAGAAGAAGAAGAAGAAGAAGAAGAAGAAGAAGGAGGAGGAGGAGAAGAAGAAGAAGATATGTTTTTTGTATGGAACTTTGCCTAGTCAATTTTTTTTGGGGGGACCACAGGAATCTGTTCATCTTATGAGAAATCGTGCTTAGAAGAGGTATCTTCACTGCATAAGCTGTAGTATTATATGTGCATAAGCAAATATTTGACTAAATGGACATCGGTATTTTACTTTACATGTAAGTTTGCGCGTAGTAAACTTTTCAATTTCCTAATTGTTGGTTGTTGCTTTTAATTCAGTATTTCAATTTTTTCTACAATGATTCACATTCTCATTCTAAATAATGATGATAGTCAAAGTCAGTCTATCTTGTAGCAGTCTCTAAAGACCACTACCTATAATATCCACAAATACTATTTCCTTTGATATTGGAGCATGAAGATGCATGATGGCTTTTTTTTATCTTCCTTTATGCCATCAGATTCTTCATCATCTATTTAATGAAGAATAGATTTGGGTATTAGCTTCGCATTCGTATCTTTTATAGGCTAAATTGCTACATGTATGTTTACACTAGTTGAACTTTGCCCACATACCATAATGGTTATTGCCTTGTGACTCCACATTGTATAATCTTGTGGAGAACTTGCATTTAATGCTCATAGACTGCATTTTAGTGGTGCTGCCCTCTTTGTTCATTTTTAGTTAGATTTATGATAAACTCTTGGAATTCACTTCTTTTCAGTGTAGCATTTTACAAAGCATGAACAATTCAATGCATTTACAAGAATGAAAATTTTAAGATTCAAGATCTTTTTTTATGAAAATCTATTTTGTGTTGAAAAAACGTTTCATTAGAAGTAATAAAAAAAGATTTTAGCCCTAATAAATAAACGATTCTGTGTGGCCAAGTCCACCTGAATATCAAGCTGGTAATGAATAGTAATAATCATAATGATTGGATTGACACAGTATTCTTTTCAATTGATATAAAGTGCTGTTAACGGCATAAAACAAGTTATGGCTCATAGTTGTACAGGTGTGTTTTAAGTTTTTGAAGAGGTCAATAGAGAAGATGTTTTGAGAGAGTTAGAGGGAGTTCGTTCCAAAGACGGGCGGAAGATATTGAAACTTAGCCAGCCTGTCTTCTTGATTAAGGAATAAAGAAGGGTATATCCACAACTTTTATCATATTTGATTACATTTTTGATGTGATCTGATTTGTCACCCCTTGTTTTGAGTTCAGGAGGCATCATTTTAGGCAATTCAGGCCTGAGGCAATTCAACTAAGATGATGTGAAGCATTTTTACGATTGTGTGATTGAGGGTTGGGATTGGACGAGACAACGCTTGATAGATTATTTAATGATCAAAGATGGAAGTGAATCGAATTAAGGGACTTGTCACCATTGTGATTGGACTTTGATGTCTTGATTAGATCAATATTCACCCACTGGAATTTTTTTTAGAGAAATAGCTATCAATCTCAGGGTTCACAACATACATTTCCTTGTCAGTTGGGTTGGAAATAGAAATTTCTCTCAACTTTTTACACAAAAACTATTAAGAATTAGGCCTTATGTTGGACAGAGATTGCACAATATGACCAATGTGGGAGACACCAAGATGCCAACCCTATCTCCCTGTCTTAATACTCAAAACTTTTAGGGGGAAAATGCAGGGGGGCTATACTCAAAGCAGCCCCGGAAAATAAAAAAGGCCCCAAAATTCCCCATTCACTGCAATGTTAAAGCTTATCCAATGTTGCAAATTTAGGCAGTAGGTTGTGAGAGTAACCCTCCCACCCCCCAAAAAATAATAAATAAATAGATAGATGGATGGATGGATGAATAGACAGACAGATAGAAAGAATAGATAGATAGATAGATAGATAGATAGAATAAAAGAAAATATTAATTTTTTGCCAGATACTTTGGACTGTATGAAAGTGTATCCTATCAGTTTCATGCAAATTTTATCTTAGCAACAGAACTGGAGCTTTGAGTGAACCATGAATTCCGTTTCTGCCAACTGATTTACTGACCATCCATTTTTCCTTTGTTCTTTACAGCTACCACCAGAAGTACATGCTCCGTCAGCATCGCAGCCTGTTCCAGAGCCTCATCTTCAAGCCCAACGAGGAGGTCTCCTCCTACACTGCAGCGCGCCTTAACGGATACCTCGGTGGTTTCGGCAAGCTCAAGGATTTTGAGGCCGAGCTGGAGTCCCTGGGTCTTTCTGATGAACAGGAGCAGTATGTCCGTGCTAAAGTCAAAGGTGGTGGCCTCAATTAGAACCGAGGACCTTCTAGTAAGGCTCCTACATGGAATGGACTTTGACACATTGGTGTCCCACGTATCATGTTCACCAACTTAGGATGAAGGAAGAAAGACATAGCTATTTTTGTGACATTAATCAAGTATGGTGTGATTTATATATATCTGTCAGAGATCTGTTACTGATTTGTCAATACAAATTGATAATTTCCAACGATCTTGAAGTTATACATGCAATTGTTTCATTTAGGGCTAGGAAAAGAATGGCAATATTGGTGCCTCAATTTAATATCCCTATAAGCTTGATTCTTTCGTGTATGCTCTGATGAATCTAAAATCCAATGGGGTTTCCCAATCAATTTGTTTTCATATGAATTTTTTTTTAAGTACCATCATGCCAGCAACAAAAATATGCCGACAGTTTTGATTTGATATATGCATGCATATCATTTTCACTGTATCTACTTCCTGGTTTCCCCAAGAGTTACATGTACCATTATGCACTGAATATGTGTGTCGGATGATTTGTGAGTTGTGTCCTTGCCAAGTTTATTCCCATATTTCTCTTGTGTTTGGTTACAAGGGCTACACCATCCTGAAATGAATATGGCTTTAGTTACTAGTAAACATAAAAAGTTTCATCCTAAATGGATGAAATGATGAACTTACCGCAGTTTTGAGTTACGAAGTGCGTTATTCAGGTGAAACAGCTGTTTGCTTGTCATTATATACCATATGAAACGAGTCAGCTGATGATATCATCTGCTTACCAATTGTTTTATGTTTTTCCGTGAAATCAAAATTACTACCATCAGAGAAACAAAATAATTGCAATTATTTCTCAAGAATTTCTATTACTGAATTGGCCCCTTATTCTGTATGTAAGGTAATCATTTGTAAAATACTTGTGGAATATTTTCTACATGTACGAAAAAAGGAAATTATTAAGAGGTTTACTGCAGTAAAATGAATGAAATACAAGTATACCATATGCAAATGTGAATGAAATTGCATCAATAAAGAGACTATATGAATTGTTGCCAATCTACAGAGTTTATTGTCTGAGTACAAATCAGTATACTGTTCTTGCACTCAAATTATACTTCAGTCTGTAGTTCGAATTTTCTTTATTCTTGTATCGATAATTGAGATCTATGGACTTGTTAGGACGTGTTTAATGAGAGGAAAACAGAAAGTTTCAAAAACTGAAAGGAAGCTGAAACCACATAAAGCATTGAGAGGGTCATGACTTTGATATGTAATATAATATTCATGTTTCCTTCTTTAAGGCCAATAACCTGTGTTAAAACCACTTCTGAAACTGCTTTCAACTGAACTAGAATGTCAACTTCATTCATCAGTTGCGCAATATATTATGTAATGTTATCATGTGTTATACATATTTCTTCCTGAACTCACTATTTTTACTCACTACCAAATATGGCCTGGTTTCTGGAAATCTAGCTTGGGAATTGTCACCATCTTTTAGTTTGCTCTGCAGTTTATTACAAAGAAGTATTGTTGAGAAAAAAGTGCTGACCAACATATTTACTCCTTTAGAAATACTTCTTCATGAAAGATTTTCTGTTTCTTGTAGGTGCTGACCAATGCCGCGTTACGCAAAGAAAAAATGTTTTTTGAAAATATATTATATAGGCCACCTTTATTGAAACAAAACAGCATGTAAAGTTGTAACAATCTCAAATAAAGCCACCCTAAGTAAAGTAACGAGTTGAGTTGGCACCCTCCCTTGACCCTCCTGGGCACCAATAATCTCAAAAACATTTTTAAAGGCCATTAATCCTCTGTATGGCAAATCTTTTTTTTGTTCACAGATTTTACTTATTTTTATTGAATTGGATTGAATATTGTCATTCAACCACAGAACATGGGGAAAAACACCAAATTCATCACCTGATAATCTTTTGTGGAAACCCTGAACATATTTCAATTGAAATTAGAATTGATGTAGTATTTTGCAACAACTATAATTAAGGTGATATTTATTTCGCTTGTAATTTTCTCGTTAATATCAATTAGGAAACAAGGGTTCTAAAGAACTTTGTGTAAAATTCTGAGGAAGAGAAGAGAAATATTTTTGGGTACAGTAGTTACTTTTTAAACAGTTATGAGTAAAACAAACGAAAGGGAACTTGTGATGTTAATTAAAGGAGTTGGTATTGGTTTCATCACATTGGCAGCTATCTTGACAGAAATGGATGCAATTGAAGATTTTAATCATGTGATTGATTTTTAGGACAAATTTTTGAATTGTTGGAAATGTAGGTATGGTCTTTTACTTTCCTTTGTCTTGAGTATCAGATTCTGGTTCGAACATGTTCATGTAAAACTGTTGATAACCCGTTCTTCTAGCACAAATGCTTCATAGGTGACCTTATCATCTATTTATATATATTTCAGGGGATTTTCATGACATCACCCATATCTTGTACTATGACCTCTTCTATATCAGAGACTCATCGTTATTATAGCAGGTTTATAAATGTTGGATTTCAATGTTATTGATGTATATGAACCGTGAGGCTAATAGACTCGCTGTGGTATGACATGTTGAATAGCGCAGTAGGGGAATCCCAGAACATTATGACGTGGCTTGGCAAACTCGGTTATTGATCGAAGCCGACTCACCGATGACGGCTTGTCTGGATTTCTATCTACTTTATTCAGCTGGACATTCCGTACACCTTGTCTTAAAGCCAATAGATTCTTTTATGAGAGATGTTGTGGGACTTTATATTGAATAATTCTATTGCACAATAATTTTTATGTACATGTAGTAATAAAATTTGGTTCCGCAGCTTGTTTATTTTTACTATGTAAAGAAGTGTTATTTTTCTTTCATTTCGTCTAATGTCTACACTAGCGTGGGTGGGGTTTTGTTTCCGAAATAGTTGGTTTGTGAATCTGATAGTTGGTATGAGTAATCTTTTGATAATTTAGATATAAAAGGGTGGGGTTGAGGAGGTTGTGTAATAGAATTACAGAATTTACAATACAATTTTGTTGGTCTGTGTGAGAGTCAGCTGAATGATGATGATTACAATGATGATGATGGAATGACGATGATGATGATGATGATGGCGATGATGATGATGATGATGATGAGGATGATGGAATGATGATTGGATGTTGATGGAATGATGGTGATGATGATGGTGATGATAAAGATGATGATGGTGATCATGATGATCATGATGATCATGATGATGGAATGATGATGATAATGATGATGATGATGATGATGAAGATGATGATGAAGATGATGATGATGGTGATGGAATGGTGATGGCGATGAGAAAGACGGTGATGTTAATGAGATGACTCTGATGATAATGAATTGTGAATATGATAGCGACGATTCCACGTCTTTGAAATTCTGACGACGACGATGAGGAGGATGTTTAGAATGAGGCTTTCTATCAAATCAATCTAAATACAACTTGAAACAGACTATCATATATATGCAGACTCGCAATCGGATAGGTAAATAGGCTTCTGCATGACTTTTCATTTTGACCGCAGGGCTGGAAAATATCCGGATGATTTTTAATTCTGCTTCCCATAAATCATCCTAATTAATCACCATCCTTGACAACAAAAGCAGCTTGATGGTAACTAAATCTTTATCTGTCGTTGCTAGGTGTATTCAGGCCAGTGATAGTTGAAGGATTTTTGAGATTAATTGTGTATGATCATTTCTGGAGAGCTCTCTAGGGTGTGTGCGTATGATCAGTGAGCGAGAGATCTACATTATGTACATCGAAACCAGGTCGGGAGGTATTGCGCGATCGTCATTTGCAATATAATGGAGAATTGTCTATTTTTCGACAATATCATAAATCCATATTTTATTTATTTATTGAACAATATTTCAAAATGATGCCCTTTCAGCAAAAGCTGGTACCAGTATTAGAAGGGGTCCTAAAAGCAGAAAAACAAAACAATAAATGATAAAAATATACAAAGTAGATACATCAATCAGACAAAAACGACAAAAGAAAACAAAGGAAACATTACCATTTCCATGCGTGTATTCTCTCCATTAATCGTAACCATGGTAACAAATATTTCAAGTATATAAACGTATAGGTCTAACAGTAAAACTATCGAGGATGTATTTTTTTCTTTGTTTTTTTTATTACTATTTATATATGCCTATAAGGGAGTCTTTATATTTTACAGGATCGTAAATAGGGTATATTTTATTCTAGGACAGAAGCGTATATAATGGGCGAAAAAGTTTGAGGGGGTCAGACATGGCGCAAAGGACCAACATTTCTACAAAGTTCAGAGCGAGTGAAGCGAGCGAGGAACAATTTCAACCATTTTGATCATACAAAAAAAATTGTGATAAATTTGGACTTAGTATACAAAAAGATATAAAGATATCATTTCGCCTTTTTCCCCTATTCATTTCCTTTCTCATTTTCTCCTTTTTTTATTGGTCATGGTACCTTTTTTTTGGGGGGAAGGGGGCATGGCCCGTACCCCCTCCCCACTCCCCCCCCCCCCCCCCCCGTATAGGGGTTCAGGAAATGAAAGTAGAGGTTAAAAGGAGAACTTGAATAAAACGACGATTTTTTTTTATACACAATATGCAACCGTAACAAAAATTAGAAATGCCAATCGAATTGCATAGAACATTTTTTTAACAGGCATTTTCCAATTTGAAATCTCCATTTCCAATAACAAAATCAAATTTCCGAAAATACTTTTAAGCATTGCAGCAATAAATTTGTATTTGGTGGTATGCAGCATCGCAGCCTTTGACGACTTTTTTTTTTTTACTTATATAGTTACAAGTAAGATTTTTTTCTAATGTCAGATATGACGTATAAAGAGTTATCAGACAACCAGCATGACCAGGGTCATGTCGAGTTTTTGTTTTCTAAGTATTCATCCTCTCATTGATGAAAAATATATATCAATATTTATTTCATAGGACGAAAGTCCTTAACCAAACCGATTATAAAGAATTTTAAAAAGAAAGAGTTCACCAAGAGTGAATCCATGTGTCACAATTTATAGTATTTTTAAAACAACAAATCGACACGTTCAGTGTTGTAACAAATTGTTTTTCACAAAATAGACCCTTTTCATTTTACAAGAAATTTTGTTTGAATTGAGTCTATTTTGTTTATTTTATTTCTATATCCATTTTTTCAACATAAATTATATCAGAGAAACATGAATGGGGCCTATGAATCAATTACATAGATCAATACAAATCAGTCCTTAACAAAATGAGCTCACATTTGCAAAGTGGTAATAACAATATAAACAATATACAATGAACAAATATCAAAGTTGAATAAAACCTTTTTGAAAGTTTTTAGGTACATGCTTTAAAAAAAATAGATAAAAAAAGACCGGTGAAAAAAAAGGCTTGTACGACGCTGATCTCTCGAACAGAACACAACTATAAAGGAACGCAAACAAGAGATTAGCACATTTTAGATTTGAGGGATGGTAAATACATGGTCATGGATGAAAAAAAATATATAACTGAACCAAGATGTATAGGGGTGGGGGCTCCGAGAAGAAAGAAGAATAAGAAACAACAGAATATTGATGGGAAAACAAATAACCAAAAATGATAAACAATAAAAAATTAATGAATAATGAATAAATATAATAGGTGATAATAATGGAGAAAAAGTTGGGAAAGGGAACAGTTGGAGGTGGGTTCTGTATTGTCAAATATTCGAGGGGGTTAAGCAAAACGTGATTTTTTTTTACGTTAAGTTTAAGTGTACTTAAGCTTAAACTCTCTCTTACATTCAGAGGAAGGGAATTCCAAAATTTATGGGCATTGAATATGAAAGTATTCTGTGTAAGTGCTATTCGAGTCCTATGTTTAAGTTATATTTTCGTAATTCATAACGTTAATCTTTTCCACTTTCTGAAGCAGGAAACAAGATGAAATTACAGGATGTAAAAAGGAAAGAGAGAAATTATTAAAAACGGTAATAAAGATGATGGTCACAGGAAAGTGAGAACAAATATTCAGGGAAATGATAGTGATATTGAAAATTAATACATGGCAATTGGGCGTCCATTGTAACTGTCGTTTATAGCTCCATAACGAATCCCACAGATCGTGCAAATACAGAATGTATTTCTTAACGACCAATCCAAACGGTTGAAGTTTCCCTCTCTAAAAAAAAGAAAAAGAATAAAGTTCGTCGATCATGGGTGTCGACCAGTGTTCTTGTTATATTTTGAAACTTGCAACTATACAAATAAAATATTTGTTGATAACAGCTAGATATGACGTAAGAAAATTATCAGATAACCAGAAAAATGTAGATATTTCTTTCTCAGTATTCATTGAAAACACAGAAAATATAAAGATTTATTTCATGGGACTTAGGTTATTAATCAAACCCATGAATGACGAATGTAAAAAAAAAGACAGCTCACCAAAAGTGCATTCATATTCCAGTTTCAGACTTTGTATGTTAAAAACAATTAATCAGCACGTTCAGTGGTGTAAAAAAAATGTTTTTCACAGAAAACCCTATTCGTTTTTACAAGAAAATTTACTTTCTTGTAAGTTATATTTCTATAATTCATAAGCTTTGTTTCCACTAGCTGAAGCAGGAAACAATGATGAAGTTACAAGATGTAAAAAGGAAAGAGAGAGATTGTTATGAAAGGTAATAAAGACCATGGTCACAGGTAAGTGAGAGAAAAAAACTCGGGAAATGACAGTTAAATTGAAAATAAACACACGACAATTAGGCGTATATTTGCCTCTTAAAATCATAATGAATCCCACAGATCGTGCATATACAGATGCATTTCGTGTTTTTTCTTTAAAGGGGCACTCCAGGCTGAAACTAATATGATTTGCACAGATTAAGAAAATCAGACAAACAAAACACTGAAAATTTTATCTAAATCGGACAACGCCAATAACAAAGTTATGGCAATTTAAAGATTTGCATTATTCCGGTGAAACGGTTCTAGGCTTGTCTTCATGAATATTCAATGAGCACACTGAGGATGTCATATCCCCACTTGTTCTTTTGTATTTTTTAATGAGGTTTACTCAATTATTTTCCTTCAAGAACCAAAAATATTGGAATAACAACTGATTAAATGCTTTAGATATTCAATGCTGCAACTTATTTCATTACAAGCATGACAAGGGAAATTCAAACTTGTATGAAAAATGAAACAATTAGGATTCATGTGATAACAAAGGAAAAAGGAAAGTGGGGATGTGACATCATCGGTCCACGTGGTCCATGCATCTAATGAATATTCATGCTGTTGTGCATAATCGTTTTTACAATGTATTGCTAAACTTTAAAAAATCAATATCTTCACTATTTGGTGAAATTTTCAGCATTCTGCTCTGTGAATTTTCCTCTATTTATTTTGATATGAATATTTTCAGCCCGGTGCATCCCTTTAATTTAACGGCCAATCAAATGCGGACACATTCCACCATTAAAAAAAAAGAAGAAAATTGGTCGACGTTTTCCCTCTCGGATCATGGGAGTCGATCGGTCACGTTCGTGTTTTTTTTTTGACATTTACAAAAGCAAGTAAGATATTTTTCTAATGACAGATATGACGTAAGAAATTTATCAGACAATCTGGCCTTGTCGATTTATTGTTTTCTATAAGTCTTTATCATACCAAAGAAAATGTAAAGATTTATTTCATGCTTGGGGCGAAATGGATGATACATAAAACTTATTTAAAACAAAAAGAGTTCACCAATAGTGCATTAATATACCAGTTTTATACTATAGTAATGTTAAAACAATAATTAACCAGCACGTTTAGTGGTGTAACAAATTGGTGTTTTTCACCAAAAAGGCCCTTTTAGTTCGTTCTTTTCCATGCACTGTCTGAAACAGGAAACAAGACGAAGTTACATGAATTAAAAGGAAAAGAGAGAAATTATTAGAAATGGTTATAAAGTTGATGGTCACAGAAAAGTGAGAACGAAAGAGAAAAACTCGTGGAAATGAGAAAATGAAACTGAATATAAAATGGACAATAGAGAAAAGTAAGGTGTCGATTACCACCAAAGGCCGACATGAAAAGAAGCACATGGCAAGTTTAGACTTTTATTTTTTTAAACAAAATATTGTTTAAACATGCATGAACAGTTAGTTTTCATTCTTTCCTGTAATTAAAGAAATAAAAAGGAAGATGGCCCGAAAGGCAGATTAATGTCATTGTATACGTGTGACAGTTCATGCAAGTTGAATGACGTCACGTCCTTGAGAAGTCATTAACACTGTCTCTTGTTTATATTGACAGGATGTAATTGATCAAGGCATTCGTTCATATTCTTGAAAATTAATTTCAAGCATGGGATAACCTCGTGAAAAGAATCGGCCTTACTGCAGGATCTGCCATGATTGACTCATGAATGCACTTTGTATTTCCTTGAATTTATAGTGCAAGAATATGCTGCTTAAATTACTTCTCATGCTCTATAACTGTCTATTGTTTTGGAAAAAAATTTGAATGTTTTACCAATTGATATAGTGCGATTACTTTTATATGGGTATTTGGAACTATTCAGGCGGCCAGGGAACGGGGGGGGGGGGGGGGGGCTTGGTGGGGTTTAATCAGTGGCGTAGACAGGTCCTTAGACCTGGGGGGGGGGGGGATGATCCCTAGCTGGGTCATACTTTTTATATATATATATATATATATATATAATTAATATATAAATATAAAGAATGAAGGAGATAACGTACTCGATAAAAACAAAATATCATGGGCCAAAGCAGACGAGTTAAAGATAACAAAATAACACGATCTGCCTCATGGATTATCTCGTGTGTCTTTTAATCACTTTGCTTTCAGCAATAAACAGGGCATCCAGTAATAAACAAACTTCCTTGCACATTTTTCATGGCAGTAATCTTTTGTTTGATTAATGACAATGAGTAAAGATGATCATAAGAGAAATGTCATTTGTCGGATGTCTAGTTATCATCTTGGTCATGACAGTCCTGCTAAACATGATCTAGAATAACTAGTATTCCTTATTTTACTAGTATAGTAGTATACTCTTTTAAAAGTAGCGATATTGTTAATGATCAAACGAATGAATCAACAACTAAAGGAATAAACAAATAAACAGCCAAATAACTAAAAAAATATCAATTACAATAATAGTAATAGGGGTAAAATAAAAAAAGCTCAACATTATATTTCTTATCCACGTGCAGATATGCGGACACTAAAATGATAAGCACACTCTGTTTAAAATTACCATGATTACAAAGGCTTGATTGAATTAAGTATGGAAATGAAATAAACCTCACCGGGTTGTCGGAAGTAAACTGTATAGATAGTAACTTGTTATAATATCGATTCATTTCTTATTATGTACCTTGTTATGATGATTATGATAAAAACATAGGTAAGGAAATGTAACAGTTTATAACCTTCAAACCTAGAAGACTGCGCACGTACAGAAATCACTGGTATATATTGTAATTCCAAAATACATTACGCCTCGACTTACTTCTTCTTGAAACTGGAAGACGTTTATTTTCACCCAATATAGTTATGCAAAACAGTCCTTAACAGTAAAGGATTATAATGCCAAACATGAAGGAAAAACAGCCTAACGATCCTTAAATGTATATGACGGACGCAAGACAGTTGTTATTACTTAAAACTTGCAAGTTGTAAATGCATATAAGATGATTGACTATGAATAAAAGTCCAATTTTGATCATGTTTGTCATTACTGTACGTTATGATTATTACTGCTATTATTATTGATTGATTTTAACTAGCATTCATTGCTTTATTACTGTATAGTTTTGCTTCTTCCCCCACAGAAACCTGGGGGGATGATTGTACACACCACCCCCACCTAAAATTCTGGGGGGGATGCATCCCCCCATCCCCCCCCTCCCCCGCTATCTACGCCCCTGGGTTTAATCCCCGCCTTCCTTTCGAAACCATGATCAGAAACGTAAAAATGACCATCTAATTTTGGGGGTTTTCATGGTCAGCCCCCCCCCACACTTTCAAAACCGATCATACCCTTTTTGCTTTGTCCCTTTTTTGCGATTTTCCCTTTTTTTTTGGGGGGGGTCATGCCCTCATCTATACGTCAGTATCGAGATGTGGGTGGGTAACTATTCATTTTTTTTCAAAAGGGAGCGAAGAGAGCAAGATTTCCTGACTTAATTTCATCGTTTAATGAATGACTCTATATACAATAACAATAATAATGATAAAAATCATGGTAATAACTTAAATTTAATATCATATAAGAAAAAAAAGGAGGAAGTCCACCTTGAAACATGCATATAAGGGATGCTTGTACAAAGCATCCCCCATCACCCGGAAATTTGAGGTGAGGACGCATCCCAATCCACGTCCCTACGCCCTATAAACCTTTATTTTAATTTAAAAAATATATAGGTCCAGGTTCCCTTTTTATTTCAAATTACAAGACTATTGTTATGAATAATGTATAATAAACAATATGAAAAGACATTTAACGATAAAACGATTTTTCCACAATAGGCATAGGACGGGTGCGGCGAGACCAAGGGCTGGGCAGGGGAGAAAATCTTCTTCTTCATTTCTTCTCTCTCTCTCTCTCTCCCTCTGTCTCTTTTTTCTATTTATCTTCTCGGTCCTGTATAGCATGCCGGGAAAAGGGGGCCCGGCTCGAATCATCAATGCATATACACTGTAAAAAAATATTGGGTAAAATTTTAACCAGCACGTGAGTAACTTTATGTGTCCAACCAATTTGGGGCAGTAGCCTATTTTACCCACTGCAGGAAGCATATTGTCCAGTATTCAGTGGCGTAGCTAGGATTTTTTCCCGGGGGGGGCACTGGGGGTCCTTGCTTTTTCAGGGGGGTACCGGCCATTTTTCCGGTGTGTGTGTATGTGTCACAAGGGCGGATCCGACTTTCGCCAATAGGGGACGGGACCCGAAATTATCTCCACCTATATTTTCCCCTATCAGTTACTTCTTAGTTTTATTCTTATAATTGAATTGAATTATAAAATTATTCTTACCATTGAATTGAATTATAAAACAACATAAACATGAAATAATCTCATGAGCCTTATAAAAAGTGCGAGCGCGAAGCGCAAGCAATTTTTTTTTTACTTTCATGTATTTTTTCCTGAAAATTTAATTTTCTGGGCAATGTTATGTGTGATCCTGAACAAGATTCGTATGTAACTAGCTGGTTACTGCGAACGCCAAGCGCGAGCAGAAATTTTTATCAACTGCACTCTAAATTACAGGAATTTAAAATAAGTCCAGATGGACTGTAGTTAGGGACCAATCGATTTCTGGATTCCAGTTTTAATCCTAAAGACTTAAATTTAAATCTTTCGAGATTTAAAAATGAATCTTAAGGATTCAAACTAAATCCGGAATTCGATTGGTCCCTAAGTACAGTCCATGTGGACTTATTTTAAATCCCTGTAATTTAGAGTGTGTTCTAGCATTATTGAAAAGGGACCTATTAAGGACTGCTTACGGTTACCCACGAAGACGGTATATATTTGAATAACGCGAGCGCGAGGCGCGAGCAAATTTTTTAGATATTCCGACCTAAAAAATGGTAATTCTAAGCACTTTTTGTATTAATGAATAGGATAGGTATTTAACTAAACAATTGATGGGAGCGCGAAGCACTCTATTATTATTTTGTAAATCATAAAATAGGATATGGTCAATTGGATATCATTAAGAATGCAATTGTAAAACGTGAGCAGACAATTATTGATATTATGATGTGAAACTGGATCAAAGTACAAGAACATGTAGGCTATCGCGCATGTTTTACATTTAGACCTAGAATCTGGGCATTCTGAATACATTTGTTTAATGGAACATTATACAAATAGCGAATAGGCATGAGTGCAATGGTGCGAGATTTCGCATGAGGTGAAAGAAAGATGCTCTATTCAACGAGGCGTTAGCCGAGTTGAATAGAGCATTTCTTTCTTTCACCGAATGCGAAATCTCGCACCATTGCACTCATGCCTATTCGCTATTTGTGTTGTACAACGCCTCGGAATCTAGCGAAAATATGAAAAAAGAAGAGTTTTTCCCTCCAGTAATCTATGAAAAAGGAGCAAAAATATTGAAAGCGAAAAGCAAAATTCCACAAGCCGGGCCCACAAGCGCACATGATATTGGACAGAATTGCGCATTTAGCCAGCGGGTTGTACGCGCATTGTCATCTTATTCAATGAAATCGCATTGTGACGTCACCTCCTAAAGCCGTGCAACGGTACCGGTACATTTTGGACGGTACATTTTGGATGGTACGTCTTGTATTGTATTGTGTGCAACGGTACGAATGTGTGACATTCAGCCTCCCATTTGATCGCGTACAACAAGCTAAGTAGGCGTTGTACAATATGGAATACACGTAGACAATGTGACCAAGCAGCGTGAGCTTAAAATGCTGATATGTAGACCATAAAACGGACATTTTACAGAGCACTTAAATTTGAAAATGAAAAAAAAATAATGAAAGCTCGACGTCCGAGCTAAAATATGTTACGTATATTGACTTAGTCAAAACTTGCTCCTGCTCCATATGGCATATCAGCCTATTGAGCAAGATATGAATCTCATTGAACAGGCAATTCTGGCGCGAAACGCAATGAAAAAAAAAAGATTTGGTTTTAATTGCAAGTCTTCCCCTCACATTATTTCATTCACTCGTCTTCCTCCTCTTATTTGCCTCTTTTTTTCCTCTGTCTTCCTTCTTCTTTTCTTTTTTTTTCTTTTCTTCTTTTCCTTTTTTCTTTTTTTTCTGCCAATTTTTTTCTGGGGGGGGGGGCACGTGCCCCCAGCTACGGGGGGGGCTACGGGGGGGCCCGTAGCTACGCCACTGCCAGTATTTAAAAAAAAAACAAGCAGCAATTACTTTCAAGCTGAATTTTTCATCGCACTGGATAAATAAAACTGATGGACACATAATTACCCTCATGGAGCATTTTTACCCAATACGTAGGCCTACACTTTTATGTTTGGCAAGATACTGTCCACACAATTCTGGGTATATAGTTTGAAAAAAGATTATGGGTGCCTTGAATGAAAACTGCCCAGAGTTGGATAAAAAATTTAACCAATCGTGTGGACTGTAGCCTATGTTGCCCAACATATCTTTAAGAGTGTAGAGAATTAATCATACACGCATGGCCCCCAAGAAATTTTCCCAGGACCAAGCCCCCCCCCATGATCGACACCCATCATTGTTACCATGGGATGGGTACAATTTATTTGTCCTTGTTTATAGCAAGGCTGAAAAAGTAAATTCAGTGAACACTGAAAAACTATCAAAATCACAATTTTAGAAATTTTAGATATCGGTGAAGCACTTATTATACATGATTATGAGCAATTAAGCTGGTGAGTATATCCCAACTTGTTCGTTTGTAGGCTATATATGAAATTATATTCATTCATTTCTTCCTTATGAATTCAAGAATGAAAAAAAAAATGGATTGAATATGCATATAGGGGGGGGGGGGATATAGGGCCCCCATAGGGCCTAAGCCTTGCTGTATTGAATACGCATAACGAGGGGAAATGGGGATGTGACACATAAGTCAACATCCCTCAACATGACGGTGTGCACCAGGGATGTGCATCGGTTTTCAGATGGCTGAACTTTAAAATTCAACAACTTCGTTATTTGTAAAACAGATAGTAATGAAATTTCCATCTTCTTGCTTGGTAAATTTTATTCGAGTAAACAAAAAAGTATTTTCAGCCCAACAAAGTGGTGGTGCAGGTCGCATTCTCGTTCGCAATTTTTTCCCATCACTTTCGCAATGTCTCATTTTACCTCCATTCAATTCACCGTGCAAAACGCTCACATCTGTATGAAGCAGCCCTCGCCTGGAAAGTCAACAAACTTTCGACGAAGAGCTCGAGATGAGAGCGAGCAACAGAATCCGTTGAACCAATGGTTGAACGAACTTTTCGTAAAAGTGATACACCCACGATACACCCCTCTGTGACTGGTCATTGGAACGACCCAATCCCATATTAGTCACTAACAATTAGCATACAATAAAGAAAGAAAAACCCCTGCTTGAAAGACACGAGAAGGTCGACTTGTTTACGAATTTTGAACGTTCATTTTTAGGTAGTAACTTCCTTTCACTTATGTGTACATTCCATCAAACTCCCTCATTATAAAAATGATAATCTATTCGACCATTTTATATTATGTTCTTGGAAATACATATGAAAATATAGCATATTATAGGTGAATAAAATAAAATGAAACGGATGAATTGCATTGCCGCCAGTGAAGATTGCGAAATAGGTAATGAAACGCAGTACATGCATATTCATCAAGACCTTCATTGGTATCGCATTATGATTGGCTGTTGAAAAGGGAAAACGGGGCCTTGGTTCCTCTAACCAATGTGATTGGTCGGTGATGATCCCATCGTCAGCTCAACAACAGGATTTCCCTATGAACCTATTCCATTGTTAGATTATGAGGGACTGGGAAATGCTTTTTAAATCATACTTTTCGGTCCCTTAAAACCATCATAAAACCATTCATTATAACTGCTGAATTATTTTATCTATATCAAAATGTCATTCGTATCCTCAAGAACTCGATGTGGGACTTGAAACGGTTTTAGCCATCTTTTCGTCCCTCCTTTGAGCTCTTGATTTGTCAGGCAGCAAGTCTGCACGTGACACGCTTTTGTCTGCTGCGGTTTCGAGCTCTCAGCTGTTTCGCGCAGTACAGTACGTATACAAGATCACCTTCTCACATTTGCTCACATACAGTTTCTGTGCTGAGAAGAAAGCATTTTCTCTGGAACATTTAGGCTGAAGGCACTCAAAAATGTTGATTTTCATCAAAAAACCGGATGGCAATGTGCTGGAAATTGAAGTTGGACCTAAAGCTGTCGGTCTGGAATGCTTGGATTTGGTAAGTTTTTGGTCTCTTTCCCAAATTAAAGTTTTTATTTGTGGTGAACTCAATTTTCCAATTCCAGAATCCAGGCCCGCAGATTGACACTGATTCCAATTGTGACATGTGACATGACTACGGCCGGACTAGTGACTGTAGGCCTAGTGTAGACTGTACTAGTGTTTACTATGTATTGTAGTGTACGGAGGCAGCCAAGTCAAGTATCAAGTCAAAGTTTAATACAGGGCCAAATCATGAGAGGCCGTCCCATGAAATGCTTAAAATGCATTATTTTTCCACCATTCTGAGTCAGATATTTTAATGGATTTTTTTCTTCCAAAATCTATTCTAAGGTCAAGTCCACCAGACTCGACAGAGATTAGAGAAATGTTGATTTGAATCATACAGACAATAGGCCTAGAGGAAAATCAGATAAGCACAGTGCTGAAAATTTCATCAAAATCGGATGTAAAATAAGAAAGTTATGGCATTTCAAAGTTTCGCTTATTTTTAACAAAATAGTTATTATGAACGAGTCAGTTATGGCAGTGTATCCTATTGCCGGACACTTTCATTTCAGTGCTTTAAAAAAGACAACTAGAGGAAATTCAATCAAGAAAAATTTTCACTTGCTATTCCAAATATTCTGAAAATCATGAATATGATGAAATTATTTTATATTTTCCAACCATTTTCTTTGCACTGTACTTGCCGCATACCCCTCCGCGAAAAACAATTATTTTCGTGCGTGACAAATTATATTGTAATTCCGGACGCGCGCCGGACGGGTAAAAATATTCTTGATTATAATGATGTAAGAAAGAATTGGTGTGATTTTTTTCGAGATTAATCATCTCATGAGTAAATTCTAAGTTTTTGTTTGCTTTCTTATAACGATTCTGATCAGATCTTTGTTATAAATTTGTGTTTGCTAACTAATTTCCTTTTTTTTAATTGCGCGTTCGATATTGCACTTCCAAGTGTTAATGATGCTCGTTCATATCGTAAGACTCAGTCATCAAGTTAAGTTCTATCGATGCGCTGTCGATCATTGATGGCTCTCCAACACGGTAAACCTCGTGCACGGCCGGGGTACCGGGAACATTGAGAACTAGCCGTCGACGATTTAATCGATGGAGTATACGAGATTGAAATTCGGCAAATCAGGTCCGTATTTCAATCAGAAAATAGATCAATTGGGATCAATTCTTAATGCCAAAACTATATGTTATTTCAAGCATTTTCTGTCATTTTTAGAGAAAAATAAGGTAAAAGTTATATTTTCGCCTTGTTTTTACAATCTTGTTCTTTGAATTGATCTGTGATATTGAACTGCGGAAGTCTTACGGTACGAAATTGATTTCCTACGCAGTTATATGCGCGTCCGGAAATATGATAGTGTCCGGTAATACAATACGTCACTATACATCCAAATGAGAGAGTTGATGATGTCACTATTTCTTTTGTTTTTTTATTGTTTGAATTATACAATATTTCAATTTTTACGAATTCGACGATTAGGACCTCCTTGCCTGAAGCACAAAATGTTAAAATAATGGAATTCCACGTGTTCAGGGAGGAATGAAACTTCATTTCACATGACAATGACAAGAAAATAAAAATATTTCATATAATAAAATACAAAAGAAATAGTGAGTGAGTGATGTCATCAGTTCCTCATTTGCATACCGACCAAGATGTGCATATAACTGTTTTGTGAAATGAAGCGAAACTTTAAAATGCCATAACTTTCTTATTTTTCATCTGATTTTGATGAAATTTTCAGTGTTATGCCTGTTGAATTTTTCTCTTTTTATTCTAAGCAAATTTTTGCTGGGGTGGACTTTTCCTTTGAGTAGATTCTAGGTAGATCTAGGCCTACCGGTATTGCATCTGTAAAATTTGTGGTCATTGACATTGCATGTCTTTTTTTACTAGAACCACGCAGCCAAGGGAGACTGCGCAGACTTGGGGGACCTTACCATAGGGCGCCTATATCTAGTACAGAGCAAAAGATGATGGGCATTATCGTGAAATTTGGAACCTCCGTTGACTTCGTACAGCAACACTTAATTCAGTCACATGCACGTTCAAATAGACAAGTGGTTCCCGAAACCACGTTTTGTCCAAATGTTTTTATAATATATGCTTAAAAGATATGTGGACATCTCATCAGACTATCCTACTAACATTGGACTTGGTGGACTTTGTATCATATCAAGATGATAAAACAGGTCAAACCTTGGGCATGGGGAAATAAACCCAACACATTTGATGAAAGGTGAATAGGGGTCGAGACTAGACCGAGAAAAGCAATTCGAAAATAAATTTTGTATTCAGATCAATCTCTAACATTGAAGATGCTACTTTGTCTTCTTTGTGAACTTTACAAAAAGTTTACATATTGTGTTGAATACGATTTCCAATGATGTTTTAGCGAAGGAGGCAAGCTTTACCTTGAGAGCTAAAATAATGTGGAAAATTATTATTTTTGTACTAAGGGGCAAAGCCTTGTGTTCAAAGCATACCGAATCAAGAGTTTGCTGAACCTGTCACTTCAAAGTCAAGCATTATTGCCAATATGAATATCAACATCAACACATTTTTAATAAAGACACTTCAATTTTTTTCTAAACTTTTTGCTCTTTGCAACTGTTTTCTTTTCAGTTCATTATCTGACATTCTTAGATATTTCTTTCACCAAAATTATGTATAATTGTTATTTATAATTTACATTGTTCATTATGTAGACCTGTCTGAAGCTGAACATGGTTGAAGGGGATTACTTTGGCCTGCAGTTCACAGCAAAGAAAGGGGAGAGACACTGGCTAAACCTTCGAAACACCATAACATCGCAGCTCCCTATTGGATTCTCCCAGCCTATCCGTTTGGACCTGAGGGTTAAATTCCATGTCGAACCACACATCTTGCAGCAAGATATCACAAGGTGAATAGTAATAACTGTGGCCAGAAAGGTTTATGTTTTTAGGATTATATTCATGCATGCTCTGTATATGATAAGAGATTTAAGATTCCCAGGTGGATACAATGAGTAGTGAAAGAAAATCCTCTTCATGAAATCTATCATTTTTGGCAATGATGTAAGAAATATTTGCATAATTGCATTCTGAAAATAATTGTCCTTAAACCTATTTGTTACATGAGGCACTTAATGTACATGTAAATTGATTATGATATAGATTGAAGTAGTCTTCAGAAATGCTACTTCTAATTCTAAGAATATGAAGGGTTTGGTATGTGATACTGTAATGTTGGCCTACATTTTGTTCACCTAACATTGTTTTCCTTTTCTAAGTGATCATTAATGTGATTTTTTTCCTCATTGTTTCACTTGTAGACATCTCTTCTTTCATGATGCCAAACTCCTTGTGAAAGAAGGGAAGTTTAAGGCAGCCCTCAAGAACGCTGCCCGAATTGCCGCTTTGTTCACCCAGGCTGAGAATGGTGATTTTGGTGCCAGCAGTGACATGGAGCAGCTTTCTGGATACTTCCCCCAGTTTGCAGACTCGGAGGAATTCAAAGTGACAGCCCAAGCAGAATATGCCCGTCTCCGCAGCATGCGGACCGAACACGCGCTCCTGTCTCTGCTCAGAGAAATCTGTGAAATGGATTCTTATGGATTGGATACATTCACCGCCAAGACCTGCTCGGGCCAGTTCTGCGAAGTGGGAGTTGGAGCCCATGGAATTCTGGTGACTAATGTGGAAACACAAGATTGTGTGAAGTAAGTTACTTAATTTGGAATGTTAGAAAGAATTATAGTTTGATGTATATGAGAATGAAAGAATTAGCACCATTTTTGAATTTTAATTAAGTGATATGAAGATCACTGATCATTGACGAGTAATTTTTAAATCCTGATTATTGATACATGATTTATGAATCGTGATCAGAATTTTTGGGGTTCAAACTCGAGGGAGTCGCTGAATAAAAAAAAGCTTTATGGTATTATTCGTATACATATACATTTTTCATAAAATGGAGCTTTCTTTACATTACCTACAATAACTTTTTTTTTCTGCAGGATCCCCCTTCAATCTGTAAAGAGGTTGTCAGTTGAGAAGAGAGATTGCCAGATGCACTATGAGCTTGACGATGGACATAACTTTACAACAGACAAGATGGAGCTCACTCTCCAAACCAAGGAGGTAGCAGAAGGGCTGTATCGCTCTATCACAGAGAAAGTGGAATTCTTCACCAGTGAAACTGTCAGTGAACCAGTCAAAGACCAGTTTGTTCGAGACTTACGAGGGAGCATCGTCTCTTTCTTCAATGTCAATACGGACTTGGGGAAGAAGTACTCCTTTGATCTGCGCAGAACGCAGCAAGAGGTCCATGACGATGCGAGGAGGAAGCTTTTTAGGATGGGCATCTCAACACAGTCTTGTGAAGATAGCGCCGACTTATCCGCCCAGGCACATAATAGGCAAGAAGGTGCCAACCAGCTTGAACAGGAACTTCAAATGTATCGGGATGCTGTGACATGTAAGGTCTGCATGGCATGTCATATGGACACAGTTCTCTTACCCTGTGGTCACTTTCTCCTGTGTAGCAACTGTGCTGACATGGTCTCCTCTTGCCCCTCGTGTCGCTTAAGCATTGAAGAAAGGAAGAAAGTCTTCTGGGACAGACCTATGAATGTTACCTAGAGCAAGCTAAACAGGTAAAGTTAATTGTGTTCATAATGCTTGTAGAAGGACCCTGAATCAGTATTACAAAGATTGCCATGATGTATGTTATGTTTTTATTAAGAGATTAGTCATTTTGAATTTCTGTCAGATACCTTTAGGAATTAAGATCAGATGACCTGTAGCTACATGTATGTGTATGTTTCAAGTGTTGTAAATGAAGGGAAAGGAATAAGTTGATGCCAGAATCAAAGTAACTTGTAATATGATCTGTGACTGACTTGACATTGTTTATTTGTACACTGCATACAAAATTAAGTTCCATGTTGTGCACAACTAGAATTGCATCTAAAAGCTACAGTAGACGTACCTAGCTAGTAGCTAGCTACTTATGTTTAGTTAATGTTTAGAAACATTGATGGAACAACATGTAAGGAACAGTGTCATGTTACATTTTCTTTACTCCAAATGATAAGACCTTATAATCTGATCAGATGTGGATGTGTAGTTTTGTAAATTTTTTAGAAGAATGAAAACTTGTATTTTTGATCTCTGAGGTCAACACATTTTTTAAAAGGAGAATTGCCTTGAATTGTAGAAAAAAACAACATATTTTTGTAAAATGTGTGATAGCTAATATAAGAAGTTGATACATATGTTTACGTCAACTGTTAGTGTAGCATTCTCCCAGGTTCATACATCTACACTTTAAATGCATTTTGTAGACGTGTTAAATGCCCTCTCTAGTGTAGTTGGTACATTCCTATGATATACATATACATTGCAAGAATTCCTACATGTATACTGTATCCTTTTTTTTCCTTTTCCCCCTTTTTGTTGTTGCAAGAAATGTAGTCTTTCTATTTGTAGTATTCAGATTCTGTGTGCATTCCAAAGCCACATCAGGTCAATTTAGTTAATTTAGATTTGTGCAATAATCTGTTTAGAAAAAACTTTTCAATTTCATTTCTTTCCGTATTGCTGTACAAATATCTGAGAATAGTTTTAGTTCAGACTAAGATCCACACATGATTTTATATTTCCTCCCACATGATTTTGTTCAACTTAACTTGATGCACAAATCGGTGTTGTGCATTTGGCATGTACATGTATATGAGATCATACGTGTAATAACTTTTCCAGTCATAAGAAACAATGGATTTCATACTGTACACACTTGCGCTAAATGGTTCATTTGAAAACGAATACATGTTTACAGTGTCAAGTACAATGTACATGTCCGAATGTATTTATAATATACTGTATGTGTGTACACACAGAAGGGAAGATCCATCAAAATGTTATCCTTGCCATACACTCTTTTGTTGTGTTTATGAAGTTATTATTTATTTCATGGTCAAGACTGCAGTATACATGCAAAAGTAAATTGTTTGCTCTGATACCTTTATAAGTGCTTACATCTATGTAGCATACTTTTTTTTGTGATGTCATGTTTTCCAAAATCATGTTCTCGCCAGTTCTCGAGATTTTTTTAATTGTGTATGCAAAGTGCGGTGCACATTGTTTTTTAGTCTGTAGAAATTAAAAGTTCTATTTTACACTGTTAATATATTGTAACAAAGACATGGAGAAATGTGAGTAGATTTTGTTTGTAAGTATGTGTGTGACTCATTCAGTGGCTGTGCCAAATTATTGGTGCTGTACTACTTATACATGTACATGGATGCCAATTATCAAAACTATTTTGAAGTTTGAATGTGCACTAACTTTGCTATTTCATCTTTATTTGGTAAGTGAGACCACCATCCTTCTAATGACATAGACAGTCACATTCATTGAATAAAGAAAAATCTTCTTTCCACAACACATGAAATTGACAATGTTGTACATCACTATGTACAACATTGGAAATATTATTTGTACATTATTAAACAGAATGTACCTATCATATTATATATTATATACCGGTACATATACATTGCATTTTGTAATCACATTACATACATGTACATGTAAGTTGAATGTGTTTTCGTTACATTAGTGAATAATATGTTGTGAGGCTATATAAACTTACGAGGCTTACAGTTTACCGGTATACTAATTGTGCTTTTCTGCTCTATTACTTGTACAGTATGGGTTTGAACCAGTATGCACAAACTACATTGTTCTTTGGACTTCATTGCAGCTGTAGTTTTAATTTGAAGAAGAGTAACAATCTGTTCATTTAGCTGAATAGCATGTTGTTTCTCTGCTTTTGCAGAATAGATAATACATGAATTTTGTTCTGTTGATTTGATGTTTAGGCCTACATGTAATTAATGGATCAGTTATTAACAATGATGCATATCATGCGTGCAAGTATATTTTGCTCAACATGTATATACATGTAGCTCTTTAACATGTACATCTATTTGTTGAATAAGGTTGAAGTATTTCCCTATTTATAAATATCTTTCTCCTGTTATTACTTTTAGACTTGTGCTAATATATGGGTAAAATTATTTAATATCCCTGACCTTATGTATGAAGTTTCTTAAAGCTAAACTCTAGAAGTTGAAGTGCTAAAACAGCATTCATTGTGCACAGATCAATAAGATCATAAAGTGTAGTCTCTGTATGCTTCTCCAATGTGGTGATATAAAACCTACATGTACATGATGTAAAGTGAAGATTAGAGTGGTTCAACCAGGGAGTTTAGGAGGTTCAACAAAAGTTACTTCACTTACTTGACTCTAATTACCAATGTTTATATTCACTTTCATTTTGCATTGGATGGGGGAAAAGCTAGTTTAGCTTGTTGCCAAGTTGAAAAAGAAAGCACTAACTTCAACAACTAGATGTATTGTAAAAAGTTGGAGAAAAACAAGTTTTCAGAAGGTGACCTACGAACAATTTTGCTTTACTTAAGTTGTTTATTCAACTGTTAAGGGATTTTCCATTGTAACCCCACTCTGTGGGCCTCTCTCCTTTGTGCTTGTTTCAATGCAAGCAGTGAAGCTACACATCAAGCAGGTGCATTGAGCTTTGCTATGAGAAACTGGTACATGTACATGTTGGCACATGTCAGGCCCTACAGAAGTGTAGTTGGAGTTTTTTTTTTTGGGGGGGGGTGGGATGAGAAGAATATATCTTTCTAATCTCATCAACTATTCAAAATATATTTTTTTTTTAATGTCTACTCTTTCCCAAATGCACACAAATATGATGTATAAATGTCAGTTGATTTTATTTACATTTTTCAGCTTCCCTTAATTAAAATGATAAGTGCCGAATTTCTGATAACTCAAGTTCAAAGATAAAATTCCCATTTCAATAAGTCATTCTTATGTTGGCATCTAGTGAAGAATGCATACACATCAGGGTCCCATAACACAAGGTCAGCGACCAATCGTACGCTTAATTTTCGTGATTAATTTCACATTGCAGTCAATGCAATGAATCAATTGTTAAAAATGTTCTTGATGATTGCTAATCTTTATGGTAATATGGGCCCCTGATCAAAATGTTACAACTCAATGCAAATTCATGGATTGTTAATCGTTCCTCATCAATGGCAAAAGGTATTGAATTTCAACCTCTGAAATTTTGAAATGTATTCTTTATCATATATTTACTTGCCAAAGTACAAAAATTATTAGGGGTGTGGGGTACTCCGGCGATGTGTACATGTAAATGACACATTCCTCTAACTTTATAACAGATAAGAATCTTGTATTTGATTACATTGAGATTATGTTCTAAATGAAGAGGAATTTGGATTTATAATTCTTAAATTCGATCCTTTCCATCAATTCTTTTTGTATGTGTAATTTTGTTCACAACATTCTCAATATTGTCTTAGATAAGAAAGGGAATTTTATTTCTTTAATTGTGTAAAAATAAGTCATGTTTTCCCGCAGTAATGTTTTTGACCAAGCAGTCTTGTCAATATAATTTGTTTATTTAAACCTGTGTGAAATAACTTATCAAGCATTTAATAAAGTAAAGAAAATGAAATCACATTGAGCTCGTTATTTTGTTAAACGTGCCTTGTATTGTCTTATGCTTAGTGAAATGTCCATATTCCATAGTGTGGGATTTGAACCATCCAATACAAGTTCGTTTCAATACACCAGGATAGGCGACATTTTGCTTGTTTCAATTTACTTGTACACTTCCTGTCCAAATGTAGGTCTGCAAGTCATGTTTGATTTAAATCACCTTTTGCTCCTAGTAGAGTCGAGATCGTATCATCCATATCAGATCATGGTGCTAGGGGTTAATAGCTCCATGATCAGATTTTTTTTTCCAAGTGAGATCTGAAAATGAGGCAGTGTGTGGCGATTTGCGATGTGAAAGAACTAGGCCACTGCTGAAGCACCTTCGCAGTAGTTTGTGTGGGTGGAAATTGAATATGTAGGACGTTCATATAGAGAACTGGAGAATACAATACATGAAAAGATTTCAATTGAAAATATATTTTGTATGAGTGATGCGATTGAATCAATATCACGAACGCGAAAGCATTGTTAAACAGAAAATGAGTGGGTTGAAAGAACAGTTAGTCAATGAATAAGAATTATAAGAGTACTGTTACATGAATATATGAACCGAAAGTGAATCATGTGATAATGAGAGAGGGCAACAGTGGATGCTATTTTCGGGTTTTAGGGTATTTTTCCAGGGTATTTCTTTATAGAATGGGGCCTAAATGTCTCTTGGCCGATCCTTGGATTTGAGCCAGATTCAACATGACTTATCAAAAGGCAAAAAATATATAATTATATTACCATAGAATCGTTAATACCAACGTCAACACGCAAAATCTCAACAACAATGCAGCCATTTATCGTTTCAAAGTTCAAAATTTATTACTCTAATGGTGTGTCGTAAAATGGGCAGAATACTATTCATATTATTTTAGTAATATTGTTATCCAGATTCTTATTAAGCGAAATTGACCCCCCCCCCATAACCCTCATGGGAAGCGGGCGTGCTGAATTTGCCTGAAGCACCCCCAAGATTTGTCTTGGGTGCTGCGTGTGTTGACACCAAATGCAGAACCAACTGGAAATCAGGTTGTTGTTTTTTCGAATGTCAAACCGAGACCAAATCACCTTCATTTTCGAGAGAAGACCCTGTTTTCCACTTGTAAATTTCCCAGTGATGCCCCTGCGCCCCCCCCCCCCCCTGACGACCAACAATGTTTCGCATTGATGTATTTCATGAATGCAAAAACATCCATAAAATAATTGAATAGACATTGAAATTTAATTACCATGATTGGTTTCTATATAGCCAAATCAACAAACACTTCAATCGAATTTGGAAACGTGTTGGCAAAATGGTTGCTGGTATACGTGCCTATAAACTTTTATTTATTATCCTATCACTGAGATACATAATCTCAAACAAAAGATTCATGCATGTGTCACTGATCTAAAATTCCCCGGTCTATACTTTCAATTTGGGAAAAAGTTGCCGAATTGACGAGATCATTCTTATCCTTTCTCACACTTGAAGGTGAAAATAATCCTAAAATTAGTCGACTATTAATATGATTCAAAATATATATTGGCATCCATGATTGTTGAAAACTTCCAGTACTGACTTTGAAGTTTCGCTCTTTTATAATTCAATATATTACAGTATTGACAATACTAATACAAAGATACTCTATTCCTCTATCAAGATCAAAACTACCGGGCCTAAATATTATACCTTTCACAAAGATTCAACCATGCATGGTAGGTCCATGGTTATATTGGCATTTCATTTACGACCTCTGTCGCAATATGCATGTTGCCCTGTTGATGTTTTAACTTCTGTCATGAAAAAAAAATGAGGACAACTTTGAAATGCCGCAATTCCTATCTATTTCCTGATGATTCTTTTAAATGGCTATGAGTACCGAGTCGAAATAATAAGTCAGTCCATTGAATTCAAGATTTTGATGGTACGTGAATATCAGGTTACGCATTATATTGGCTCGTGCACGTATGATCTACTTTCGTCTCTAAAAAAAAGTTCAACACCTTTTCCTTGAAGGTCAAACTAGTGTACTTAACAAACAAAATAAGTCTTTAATCTTTAGACTCATTCGATGACCAAAACATCACGACCTCAATATGATTATTGCCAATTTATGACCTACTTAAATGAAGTTTGCAGTATGTCTGTTGTATCGTCGTTTTATAAAAGGGCTTTCAACAACTTTTAAACATTCGCTGCACGCCGATTCGAAGTGATTGATCGAATTTGAACAAAAGCAATTCATCGAATTTGAATAGGCCTTAGGCTATCAGTCCAAAAAGTGTGCTTCTGTAGAGTGTATGGGACAAACCAGCATATCGATCCAGTGCAGGGTTTAAGACGAATTAAATTGAGCTGGTTATTATCAAACTGCTGAATCCTGTTTTGACAAAATATACAAGGTTACTTTACCACAAGAATGACAGAGGAACGTGACGTCATAATGGTCAGTCATCGCAAAGGAATAGGCCTGAAATTGGACCATCAGCCGACCACACGATTTGTTCATAGAGCTATCCGATAGCTCCATGATTTGTTTATGCCAGTTTATGGTTTAGAATAATATTGTGACCGATATATTCTTACAGTCATGGCCGTGCGCAGCAGGGGGGGGGGGGGCTAGAAAATTCAAAAGGGGAATTAGGGGCAGATGCCTCCGATTTTTTTTTTTCAATCATCGCAAGTTACAGGCTGAGTACTGAATATTTTACAGAAATTTGATTAAAGGGCTGGTCCAGGCTGGAGATATTCATATCTCAATAAACATAGTAAAATTCACAAAGCAAAATGCAAAAAATTTGATCAAAATCGGATTAATAACGAAGTTATTGAATTTTAAAATTTGCATTATTCCGGTGAAACAGTTCTAGGCATGTTTTTTTCTGAATATTAATAAGGTAGGCTGATGATGTCATATCCCCACTTGTTCTTTTGTATTTTATTATATGAAATTAGGTTTATTCAAAAAGTTTGACCAAGAACTAAAACAATTGGATTGACAAATGATTAAGTGCATTTTTTTTTGCCGCAACTTATTTCATCATAATGGAGACATATCATTTACACATGACATAATGAAACATTTATGATTTCATATAATAACATAAGAAAAGATAAAATGGGGGTTGTGACATCATCTGCCCACCTAATGTATATTTACGATGTGCATGCATATAACTGTTTTCGGAAAATATTGATAAAGTTTAAAATTCAGTAACTTTGTTATTTTTTATCCGATTTTGTTAATATTTTCAGCATTTTGCTCTGAATTTTGCTTTATTTATTTAGATATAAATATTTTCAGCCCGAATCATCCATTTAAAAGGGTACAAAGATGAGTGGAGAGGATAAAGGGAACCAATGTCTGACATCATGACATCATACTTTCCAGATAGATACAAAGCGATACATATTCACCTAAATAACGAGAAGTTTAGTGTAACATTAGCAGAAAAAAAATAATTAAGAAATCTATTGGTGAAGGTTTGAGGAAGAATTTTTAAAAAGTTATTGGATTCTTTTTTTATTTGTGACGTAATACGCATGCAGCTTCGTATAAAATAGTTTTTTTTTTAATTTGTTCTTCTGGATACGACGAACTATTCGTCAGGGTATACTTCCCCTTTGAGAAATATGTTTTCAAATGCTGTTTTAGAAAAAAAATGTCAAGTGAGGAATGACATATACATACGAAGGGACAAATGTCATGGATGTAGAGCAAAACGGGGTCAAAATATGGTGTAAGGAACAAAATTTTTAATATGATTAATATACGGAAAGCTATATAGAGAAATATATCGTATTTCACCGTTTCATTCTTTTTTCCTTTTGTTTTTTTGTTTTCTCCGGATGGAACCCTTTTTGGGGGCGGCGATCCCTCTCTAATCTAAATACGCAGGTGGTACCAAATGTGCACCCTTTTGCATTTTGTCTTCAATTAATTTTTAGTCACCAATGCTTATTATATTTATGACCTTTATTTCAGTTTTGGTGACAGAGATCACCAAATGAAACTGCCTCTTTCTTATTTCCCTGTCCATACGAAACAAGTATTGTTGAGCGGGATTTTGAGTGATAATCTATTACAATTTTTCGTAGTCGTCGTGTCATTCAGACTTTCAAATAAGAAATGCTGACGAAAACAAAAAATATAGTTACAGGATGAACAGGGGGAAAATGGTGTAAGAGAGAGAGAGAGAGGGGGAGGGGGAAATATGGGGAGAGAGGGGGTGGGGGTAACTTTGATATTACATCCGTATTCGGAGGAAGGGTGTTTCGGGCAAATTAAAAAAAAAAGCAACTCCATATGGGAAAACGCCTTTTGTTAAAAGTAGGCTTATATAATCGGAAATAAAATGAGTCTAGAAAACTGTCAGTCTTTTAGTCTATTTTATCGCAGCAATTTTGTATTTTTATAAAATAAAACATGAAAAATATTGTGCCTCAACAGACTAAATGTGTACATTCTTATCGAAATCAACCCCATCCACTTTCCCCCATCTCATCTCCCTCAAAACTATATCCTCCATAATATATGAGGATACATAATTGAGAACATGCAGATGGTGACTTCCATCATCAAGTTCATTAGTGCCTTGGGGAAAATAAACAGAGAAATGTTCTCCCTGACATTCCAGTTCATACAGATCGGCAGACCTGGCAGTTTTGACAGTATCATAGCGAATACTCGGCGCCAAGGCTCAGTGGTAACCTGACAATGATATTGTTTCCTTTTTTTTTTTGGGGGGGGTCCATACATGTCATCATTTCAAGGGCATGGAGGAAAATTGACTATAAGCAGATAAACTGAAAAATAATAATAATAATATAGGGTATTGCGCACATAGGTGCTCAAGGCGCTTGTATATTACCCGGCTAAGCTAGACGTTCATAGCACACACAGCTTTTAAAGGAATTACTTCCTACCGGTACCAATTTACCTGGGTTAAATGAGTGCAGCACATTGTGGATCAGTTTCTTGCTGAAGGAAATTACGCCATGGCTGGGATTTGAACACACGACCCTCTGTTTCAAATTCCAAAGACTAATCCACTGGGCCACAACGCTCCACAAAGGAAAGGAAGGGAAAGGAGAGGAGGAAGAAGGAAAAGGGGAAAAGAAGAGGAGGAAGACGAGTGAATAATTATGATAAGGTGAGGAAAAGATAAAAAAAAATAAAAAAATGTATGTCCCCATTTTCGCTTGCGCTTCGCACTCGCAATGCCTGTTCGATGAGATATCTTGCTCAATAGGCTGAAATTTGAAGTCAATAACAATTAAACACATTTCAGCTATCTAGGAAATCTAGCTTTAATTATTATGTTTGATTTACAAATTGATACTAAAATTGCTCTGTGAAATGTCGCATCTTATGGTCTGAATATCAAACTTTTCACCGAGCGCTGTGCGCTCCCATTGTTTGATTTTTTTTACTAGTATCTATTCTCCTCGTGTATTCCACAAAATTATAAAAATATCACCTTTTCTTGTTTTTTGTCAAAACTAATCATTTGGATTAGTGAGATATGTATAGGCTATCCTTCTCTATAAATTCTAACAAACAACTTGAAACCATTTTTCATGAAAAATTATTGAAAAAAATTTGAGCTCGTGCTTTGCACTCGCATTTATTGTTATTAATTATTACAAATATGCTTGAAATGTCCAATTTTCAGGCTTTCATATTAATAAAATTCTTCTTGTTCTTCAGATAAAACGTGCTTAAATTTCCAGCTTAAAATCAGGATAATTATCAAAAATTTTCTGCTCGCGCTCGCATTATTCATTAAGGAAGATACGAATGCATCCTTTTCATGGTTACAAAATAATCATGAATAGAGTGTCCCGTTTTTAGGTCTAAATCTCTCTTTTTTCGCGCTCGGGCATCAATTCTTTAGTTAAACATCACTAGCGCTTAGAATGTAGTTTTCAATTCGCGTTTCTTGCCTGCATTATTTCATTGTTGAAATATGTACATGATGTGTGGTCTTCATGGAGAACTGCAACTCCTTAACTTCCCTTACCGATCAGGCCAGTATATTAAACTTGATTATCTTGCTTGATTCTAGATACTTTCAAACTCATCATTCATTTAATCCTCTTTCAAAATTTCGTCAAAGTAGAATTAAAACTTTTTTAGTTTTAGCGATCCCCCCTCCATTATTTTGAAGAAACGAAGATACTAGTAAAATATACACTGTTAAAACCAATCACAGACCAGCAATTCAGCTGGCTGCAACTGATATGGCAATTTCTGACATACATTCTTGTCAGAAATGGCTCTGTTCTAGTAAAATACGACTAGAAAATAGTCAAATATGACTAGAATAACAGTTGCACCCAGCTGACCCTATAACTAGTCATTTTTTACTGATTTGTTTTTAGAGTGTACAGGTTTTACATGAAACGAAGATTGATGTACATAATTAATGCATACACCTACACAATCATTTGTGTTTATAATATTTGCAGTTTTTATTCGTCATAAAAATAATCAAAGTATACAAAACATATCGTTGCACTTCAATAAAAAAGAACATTGTATAAGTACATGCAACATAATCTTAATTTACAAGAAAATTGTACCCTAGCGCTGCCGACAGGACGATCCATTAACCGAAGAAGAAAGGGGGTACGGTAATACCCAACGGTCCAGTACGTGTCGTCTTGATGGCGGCATCGCCGGGTATAGCGCAACCAAAAAATATGACATTTTCATGTATTAACATGACCGAAAGTATGACATAAAAAACACCACTACAACATGGACAGAAGATAAAACAAAGTCACAAAAAAAACGATTACACAAAATATTAATCTACAGTGGTTACAATTTATGCGATGGAAAAATACTTGTTTATTTTTTGTCATTTTACATTGTGTTTATTGAGTTTGTTTTTCTTTTTTGCAGTATTTTCTTCAGTAACTTTATAAAATAAAAGATAATAATTAAGTTGTTTTAAACTAGGGAGAGTCTCTTGGTATTTACATAGCAAAATGAATTGTTAACCAAGTAAAATTAGAAAAATTAAATGCTAAGGTAGATGGACTAAGTGGTTCTAGTAATCAAAATAAAACAGTATCTCGTGAAAGGAAATATGTAGGATTAAAGTCAGTCACTCTCATACGCAACGCATTCCAAAATGATACTATTAAAGGCATGCAAAAAACAAATGACCCATAATGTCTCGGGTGTCGCATTGCAAAAAGGGCATAATGCATTGGTTTTCTTTCCTATTTTTGTGAGCCATTCATTTGTAGGTATTAAGTTATTTAAAATTTTATAGTGTGAGATTCGAAGTCTGTTGCCTATTGATGTTGTAAAAAAAGTTGATTAAAGCGAGTACACACCTTGGAGGTTTCAGAGTTATTAATGTTTAAAAAAGTGCGATAAAATTGCTTTGTCGATATATTCTGAATTTGTCTAAATGCAGATTCACAGAAAAGAGAAGGGAAATCCTCAGGTTCTTTTACAGGATGATGGCAGTTTTGTTGTAAAAAGAAAACTTTCCATTTCCCTGGCATTATTTTATAGCAATCTAACAATTCAAAATACTCGGTAAACTTTAATCCCCTTACCTTCGCTTCCCTCCAGCGTAGTGGGCGTCCAAATTCATCTAACATATCAGTAATTTTGGTAAATCCCTTTTCTTTTGTTTGGTCTATAGATAGATTTGTTCTTTATGGGTGATTTCAATTAGTGATCAAATCTTGATTAACTTTGATGATTATAAGTCATGTATTCTGGGCGGCTGCACCCTATAAGCTCCGCTTTCTTAGCAGCCTTATCCTTCCCCATTCCCCGTCCTGTTTATGTGATAATTTTGATTATAATTTTTGTACATGGAAATTTGCTGTATATGTTTTCTTGCTTTAATTTGTATATAAAATTGTACGAAACAAATGTTTTAAATGTTGGAAATGGAAATAAAAAATTAAAATGAAATTCATACATTATTTTCTGTATGCTTTACACTTTTGTAAAATTTGGGTTTATTCTGTGTGTTTTTTTTACCACACTGCTCACCTTAAGTTTTATATAAGAAGTCGATGACGAAGTGATGAAATAAGTGGGAATTCGTTTCTTTAATTTTTTTTCTCATTTTGTTCTTAAATCTATTTTCGGTATAAATCTATATCTGAGCCGGCCTATACTGTCATGAATACCGTCTTTGATTTCATTTCCCAAAACCTATAGAGATATATCTCTATGCCAAAACCATAAGCTCTCCAACAGAGTTATCAATATTGATAACTCTACTCTCCAAAATCTAGCGCCCTCAGTGTTGTCAGTTCAACATTATTCTTTGATGGCGCTTCGTTCAAATTATTGTAAACATACAACAATCTCTGGTGATAAATTGTGAATAATGTGTTTCTGTCATATGAAAGGATTACAATGGACGATCCAAGGGATAAGGCAACAAATTTGAATCATATATTTGTGAAGTTAGGTGAGTGAAACTTTCCTTTTCAAGACTTTCGAGTTTCGACTTTGACTTGAGTGTGCTTGGAGTTGGAGAGAGGAGTACACGACACGGGTTTTCATACGTGGGACTGAAGTAGAACCTTACCGAGCTCAGCCTCGGCTCAGGTTGGCTGGCGCTGGCCACCGGCCCTGGGGCCTGGGCGGTAAGCGATGAATTCCAATGACCGGAGTTAGAAATGAATATTCATTATGGATGACGTATTCTGTTGAATCCCGGGGGTGTTGAATTTCGGGAATTGAAGAGTCATAGCCATAGCAGTGTCATAGCGCGCGTAATAGTAGTCTTGAGGACGCAATGATGATGATTTTTTTAGAGATGTCATATACTTCTTCATCATTGACGTCTTGACACTCTCTCCATAGTGTCTTCAGCGAATGACCAAAACAAAGATGGATTCCCCCAAAAAATCCATCTTTTTAAACCGAACTCACTAGAATTTTGTTAATTTTATTAATTCTTACACCTTCCTACGCCTAATGCGTAGGAAGGTTTTAAATATTACTTTAAAAAATGTAAAAAAATGAAGATTTCTTACCTAACTGATGCCGCGTAGACCCCTCGTTCCACATGTAAACAACGGAAATACAATAGCGTCGACCCTTGAACCGCTTATGTATGACGTACTTCCGGAAAGCAATGCCGTCTTAACGAACAATTTAGAGATAAAAAATCTTATTTAACAAATATTAAAATTTATTTCGTGATCATGAATAATTTATATATATTGATATAAATTATTTATGATCACGAAATAAATTTTAATCCTCAAAATTGGTGATTTTTGGCCAGTATCTTTTTTCTCACACGTATTATTCATGGCCGATTTCAAAATATCGCATGTGATCGGTTTGACCTGCGATCTGGATCTTTTTTTTTACATAAAATGTCACATTATAAAAGGTAAATTACATCCAAACTTACGAAAAAATATATAAAATTCAGACCACAGTTACCGCTAATTCCTTTCATATGATGATCAAAACATAGTCATCTTCGATCCTTTCGTTGGTCAACGTAAGTTGCCATCTTGGATGACATCATCGTCCTTACAGACGTATTTACCAGTCGCTATATGGTGCTGCTGCTTTGCGCTTGTAGATGTGCATGCATTCAAAACTTGTCGCTGGCATTGATTGACCAGGATATCAAAAATTTATTTGTAAAGCCTTGATAAAAGCACAACTCATTGAACGTAGAGGGCAGCAACACATGGCTGCCATTTTTTCCTCTCCGGTAGAAAAATAAAAAAATAAGCAGGCCTCTGCAAATTTATTGTAGTCCCACATGTAAACTTTCATGTTTTTTTTCATGCAACATTAACAGAAAACGATTGTTAGTCGTTTTACACTTGGTCAACACCATGAAAGTCTACATGTGGGATACACAATAATAAAAAAAATTTACCGAGTGTAACATCATCATAAATCAGAGTCAAGAAAGAGCTGAATAATCTTCATTTTTTCGGTAGTTTCCAACTAAAAACAATTTCAAGGTAATATGGAAAATAGATGGCCATTCATGTATTTTTGCAAAATGTGAAATTTTAGCCACTTTTGGTGGTTTTTTGGGGGGGGTTTGCATCGGCCAATTGCGCGAGATTGTAGCGCATGCGCAGTCATTGCACCCATAGAACATAAGATGCGATGGCACGGTTTTTCGAACAAGGTACCTAGCGATAAATTATTGGTAATTGGCGCTGATTTTACATCAGCTTCCTCTGTTTTTTTACTGGTTTGACATAATATGAGAGATAAGTTGTGATTATCCAAAAGATATTGAAATTTAGATGGTCTACTGATATTTTATTATTTTATTTCCAAAACAACCACTTGCCCGATCAGGCAATTGACTTTGAGAAATGCTTGCCTGCACATCATTTTCACTTGCCCTGGGCTAGCGGGTTTGTCACGCCCTGAAATAAGGAATAAACCATCGGTAACTTATATTTTCGATATTTTCTTTGTATACAGTGTATGTATAGTATCAAAAATTCTAAAGAAAGTCTAATGAAAATAGTGGGCCTTCATTCAAGATAATACAATGTCATTTAAAATTAAAAAAAAAATAAAAATCTAGACAAAACCCGGTCGCCCGAATTGGTGTACCTGATTACACATGCAGGCTCGCACTAAACACACTACCATCAGTGAATGGGGATTATAGTAAAATGTCAGAAATTATTAAATAATCCCTAGAAATGATGGTTATTCCAGTCTAGGCCTGCACCTGCCTTGGGGAGCTTTAATTTATGTTTATTTCGCACTGGGTCTGGGAGCTCCGCCATGCCTCGCTCCAGCAGATGAAGGCTGAAGGGGTTGTTGCTCAGCTCAGGCAGGCACGGGCACATGATATGAATACAAGAATCTCAGATTCTCAGAGTTAGCCTTGACTTGAGGACTCTGTGATGATATTTTTTAATATTTTGATATTCTGGTATATTTTTCTTCACGAAGCCTTGAAATCCTCCCCATACATCATTACATGCCTAAGTGACACGTATAAACATGGATGGATTTCCCTATGATATCTGACTTTAAACCTACAAATCACATAAATTTTTTGCTTTTTCTTTTTCTATAGGGTCTACACCTTCATACCCCTAATGCGTATGAAGTAAGAAGGTTAAAAAAAGAGGTTTCTTCAGTACCATAGTATTTGCGGTGTTTACAAATGGATTGAGCCTGAGGGATCTACACAAGATCGGTCTGGTATAGATAGATAAAATGCAACAAGTTTATGTGATTTGTAGGTTTAAAGTTGATATCCTAGGGAAATATATCTGTGTTTATATGTGCCGCTTAGGCATGTATGGGCAGGGTTTTAACCCTAAAAAGACGGGGGGGGGGGGCTGATTCAGCCCCCCCTCAACATTTTTCGCGATAAATACACCGCGCTAAATTTTTTTACCGCGTCGCTCACTGACTTTTTACTTTCAAGTCTCGCGCAACTGTTGAGACCAAAATTGTGACCCCCGGGTACGAGGTTCGGAAATTATACAATATTTCGTAAGTGCATGCACACCCAAAATTACTCAAATACGTGAATTTGTGTACAAATCCAATGCATATAGTGTTTTTATCCAAAATTCATAAATGTATCATTATTTTTCCTTTTACTGCTTAAAATCAATTAATTTTATCTTTTTTATGGTCCAAATAAAGTCCCCAACAATTTCCATTGAAAAAACAATAAAAAACAAAAAGTCGAAAAACAAAGAAATACATAAGAAATTTAGAAAACAATAGAATACATAAGAAAATAAATGTGATGTTGAAATTTTGTTTAAATAAATTTGATCAGATGCCTATCTAGAGTATGTGAAACAAAAATTAGAATTTAAGGGTATTATTTTAATAATTACAGCAAACTTATGATTTTACGCATAAATTAGCATAATTAATGAAACATGAGATTTTTGCAGAATTTGATGTTATAGTTTTGTAGGTAATGCCATGGGTAACGCGTGTGCCAATTTTCGTCGCGATCGCGCGATCGACCGCTGAGATCATAAGGGAGGGCTGAATCAGCCCCCCCCCAGTCTTCTTAGGCGTTGAAATAGCCCAGTCTATTTAGGGTTAAGGCTTCGTGATGAAAAAGTATATGTCAAAATATTTTTTAAATATCATCATGTCCTCAAGGCTAGGTATTTCTAGATTTTTTTAAATTAGAGTAACAACATCTATTTGAAAAAAGAAGCTGCTTGAACAGTTTTGCAGCCATGGCCCATTTTGCCTTTGGCATGGCAGGCAGTGCAGATCTGCCAGATTCAGGCATCTGGATCAATTTAACTGAATGAATTTAGACTGGAACGACTGTATTACAGCTCTGATCTCTACGTCATCTTACAAATTCTCAGTCAGACATGGCTTCGCTTGGCCTTCACCGTAGTTTTGATTTGGACTGAAGTTAGTGACAAAAAACTGAAAACAAATCATTAAATAATAATATCCAAGTCCTTTGGAAGCACAAAGGCACGTGTGATTAATTTCTTGAGAATAACCATTCATTCCTTCACTATCACAATGTGTCTTACAGGTCATGAAATTGAAGAGATTCGATGTAGAGCTTTAACCAATCTCCTGTGCAAGCTTGAGCATCGGCTCATTGAGGAGGCTGACCTGGTCCAAGAGCACCACCTGTTGATCCGTTTGTTGGAATGGTTTAATTTCAAGTCATGTCCTCAGAAGAAAGATGTGCTGCTGCTGATTCAGAGACTTGCAAAGGTTGTTTTAAAACTGGGTGATTTCAAGTTTGGTGTTGATCTTTTGGTGGTGGTGTTAGGCCAAGGTTTACTACAACACAGCACCAAACTTTAAGTTTCGATATGTGTCGAGCTATCAAAAGTATCAATGTGTTTTTGATCATAGTAAGTGCCAATTTAGGCTAGGTATTGGAGCTGAGAGAGAAAATCTTATCTGTACATCAAACACCAACACCAGACTTGAATTTACGTTGTCATTCTAATAATTTATAGATCCATGAGTAACAATTAATATGCAAAGGCAGTGATGACCTGCCCCATATGAATCAATAGTCTTAGATTTATGTATATATTTCAAAGGTGTTGGACTGTGTTGTTTTTATTATTTGAAGCACGATATGAGGATATACATGTACATGTTAGTATCTTCCTGCTAAAAAAAATTGAAGTCAAATAAAGACCATCAGATTGAAAATAATTCAAAGAATTATTTTTCATCAAAAGTGAAGAATCTCCTATATATATGTCTACCTTATCATTTATTTTTGCTTATTTGTGGCATAAAATTATCAAGGAGCTTTTTGTGAGTGTTGAGATGTTATTAAAAGCAATTTTTGATAATTTCCATCAAAATAAAATACAGATACTGCTGATTCCTGTTTTTAACATCAAAGTTGCATAGATATTGCCTTTACCTGTAAATATGTAAACACCTCATATAGCACTATCACATTATTATTTCACAGCACCCCTCTGCCTCAGAACACTTGGTGAAGATTGGAGCTGTTCAGTTTCTCTCTCAGTTGAGGCAAGACATTGAGGATAACTTGCAGGCATCCATCGATGACATTCTGGAACTCCTACTCAGTCTGCCCGGGGAAGTCACTTCCTCTGTGTCCTATGAGCATTGCTTCTATGAGGCTCAGACAACAGGTCATAATGGAGGTACATGTATATGTAGAAATGAGGGATTTTTTGTCTCACTCTATTATTGTGCTGTTGTTCGCTGCTGTTGTTTACCAATATTTTGTTTAAGAAAGACCGCATTGCACTCTGTGCTTGATTATAATGATGATGTTGATGATGATAATTTAATTTTGGTGATTGATTTTGTTGTGGTTTGTGGTGGTGGTGATGATTGTAATGATAATGGTAATGTTGAACTTGTCAAGGCTCAAATTCATTCGTCAGCCAGATTGTGATAATAGTATGTTAGATGAGGATGATATTGATGGCATGGATGATGATGATGTCAGTAGTGGTGGTGGTGATGATGGTGATAATGATGTTGATGATGATGATGGTAGTGGTGGTGGTGGTGATGATGATGTTGATGATGATGGTAGTGGTGGTGGTGGTGGTGGTGATGATGATGATGATGATGATGGTAGTGGTGGTGGTGGTGGTGGTGGTGGTGATGATGATGATGATGGTGGTGGTGGTGGTGGTGATGATGGTGATGATGATGATGATGATGATGATGATCATCATCATCATCATCATGGTAGTGATGGTGGTGGTGGTGGTGATGATGATGATAGTAGTGGTGGTGGTGGTGGTGGTGATGATGATGATGATGATGATGATCATGATGGTAATGATGGTGGTGGTGGTGATGATGATGATGATGGTAGTGGTGGTGGTGATGATGATGATGGTGGTGGTGGTGAAGGTGGTGGTGATGATAATGAGCATAATGATTATCAATTTAGATTATAGAGGTGAGATGACCAATATCAATTCAGTTCACCTTGAAAATGATGATTAAAAAGTTAGCACTTAGCATACACTTTGAAAATTATTTTTATTGTTAGTTTTTGTTACGGTGTAGAATACTTTTTCGACAAGACCCTTGGAAGTAATTTTGCATTGAATGAGGGAATTGTGAATATTTCTTCCAGATGTTATCCAAGATGCTTCATCCATTCCCAAAGTGTCTCCGAGATCCTTGACACTGACACCAGACATGGCCAATGGCTACTTTCATCTTGGATTGCCGTCTCCAACAGGTGCACTGAAGAATAAATCAAGAAGAGCGATCTTACAAGAACAGTGTCCAGGTAAGAGGGAGCAGGAAAATCATTTGAATTATCTTGATGAGGAGGAGGAGGATAATTATGATGATGATCATCATAATGCTTGATGATGATGATCATGATCATGTTGTTGATGTTAATGATGATTAATGGTGATGGTGCTAGTTATATACTCTCATTATCAGCTTATGTAATACTTGTATAAATTTTGTAATGTGTTTTTATGATGAGTGTTGAATGAATTCGAATATGAAAAATATGAATCTTCATGATGATGATGGTCATGATGTTTAAATTGGTGGTATTGGAGGTGATGTATATTTATCATTGAATATGATGTAGTGATCATGAAGGGCCAATTACACAAAGTTCTGCAAATGACAGATCAATTTCAACAATTGGTAACTCATATTTACCAAGGCAATCTATTCTGAAAATAACGCTGTTGATCAATCCTTAAGCTTTTTGTTAGGTTGCTCATGTCAACACTGTGTTTTTCTGTCCACCCTGAAATAGTATCTTATTTGAAATTATTTTAGTTTTTTTATTCATGCTTTTTGGTTAAACACCACCAGCAACACTTATCACAAAACTTTGTTTTTGTGTGTGTGTGTATTTGGGTTATGTCAGACGTGTATCAATCAGATATGATTATTTACGTCTGGGACAGACCTTTAACGTCACCATCCGAAAGACGTGACCAGGGCTCGAACCTCTGCATCAATTTGTAACTTCCCCACAGCTTGGATTACAGGTGCACGTCACAACGCCCAGTCATTTTTATTTGTATTTATTTCTGTACTTTTTATTTTTAAAAATATATTTTTTTTACTGTGAGTGAAATATGCATTTCTATTGTTATCTGATATACTACGGCATTTGAATATGTTTTTGGGATTTTTGGTCTTAAATTGTTATAATTTCAGGTAGTAAAGGAATATGTGGAGTGATATTTTCTACATTCCCATGGTTACCCCTGACTGCTACAGATGTCCATGTCCTTTCATCAACAAACAAGTAAGAGATATTGTTTTTGATAAAGCAGTTATACACATAACAGAATCCAATTACTTGCTGTCAAGGTGTACAAATATTATTCGTGGCAATGTAAGACCTAGTTTTTATGTTCAGTGCTTGTACAGCAACATGGTTCATTAAATATGAATATGCATGGAGCTTGGGGATTATTATCATGGACATAAGCTGGCTAGTTAGCTCCTAGCCAATGGTGCTTCATAAGTTAATGTTATTCACGATGATCACCAGTATAATAAGCTATTGCAGTCTGGTATAGAATACCAATATTTCTCCAGGTTGAACTCTTATTGGGCAAGATTTATGATGTCATGACTTTTTCTGTGCAACTTAGAAAATGTTTCTCTGTAGCTGTCTGGACCACATGTATGATGTCTATCATGCACTGAAATTCTTTATTTTCAAAACAAAATTGTCTTTCTCTGGGTGTGGTCTATTGGTTAAGGCTCGCGTCTTTCAATCTGAGGAATGTGGGTTCGATTCCCAGCCATGGCATGTTTTCCTTCAGCAAGAAATTTACCCACATTAAGGGTACCCGGTAAGAAGAAATTCCTTGAATGCTCAAGCGCCCAATCATAGTTAGCCGTGCTGAAGCCGGAGTAGTAATAATAATAATACCAACATGCTTATATAGCGCATATCACTGCCAACTGCGTCCCTATGCGGTTAGTATTACCCTGGCTTTTGCTCATAGCCTTTTACAGCATGGTGGCATTTCAAGGAATAAATTCCTGCCATTTACCCATTCACTTCACCTGGGTTGAGTGCAGCACAAAGTGGATAAATTTCTTGCCGAAGGAAAGTCAAGTGCAGCACAAAGTGGATAAATTTCTTGCCAAAGGAAATTATGCCATGGCTGGGATTCAAACCCATGACCCTCTGTTTCAAAGTCCAAAGACTAATCCACCGGGCCACAATGCTCCACTAACATAATAACATAATCATGTTAAGCAGAGCCTGCTGGGAGAACAGTTTCCGGATTTGAAATGGATACCCTGGGTAAAATATGACATTATTATTAACCATATCAGGCATCTGAGCAGGGCAACTTTGAAACATTGTTGCCTGCTTAAGACTGGGATCAAATGGCCGGTCAATAAAAATTCCAATTGTTCATCCACGGGCCCAATTTATTGTCCACTCAGGAAAGCCAATGAGAAAATGTGTGGAAATGTAGCGGGCAATGAAAGCCAGCGCTAATATCCAGGTATTCAACGCGTTTTTGTACGTGTCCTTGAACCGCGCAGTGCTGGATACTGTGTCCCTAGGCCAGGGACGCGTCATTTCAATTACGTTACAGTGGTTCAGAGGCCTAGTCTGTTCAACATGAGAAACTAGATTCTCATTCTAAAAATTTAAAATATCTAAATTTTAACGATTTTTGCTCTAGATGTCTGATTTGGTTAATATTGACTGGCCTGGGGGTGAAAGGACATATATCGCCCTCACTAATTTGATATCATCCTTGTCTACGACTTGGGCGATATAAATCTAGTTTGAGGGATATATGTCGTATCGCCCTGAGGCCAGTCAATATTGCTTTATTATTATTATTATTTCTCTAGCTCTCTGTGTAGTTCTGATGTCCAAGTAGTAATCACATCCTGTGATTTCATTAATGATGTTGTACTCCATGACTTCCCAGCTGAGATTTTTCTTCAGAGACCAAATATCATCCAGGTAAGGATGAATATAAATCATACATTTCATTTGCAATTGTTTTTTCTTTTTCTTTTAAAGGTCCAACCCAAGCTCAATCTCAAAATGAGTTCGAATAGAATTCAATCAAATGACCACCCAAATGTTTGTATGCATGAATAAAAAAATATTTGCCAAATGGCTCTGGAAGAAAATGTGTACTTGCTGAGAAATGAGCAAAAAAAAACCCACAAAATTCCACCAAATGTTGGGTATTTTTCCAAGCAATATTAATAAGTAATATTTAATACCATGTCCCATGTTTTGCATTTCTGTGTTAGTGATCATATGTGTTGTCATTTTTTAGCTAAGATTTCATGATTTCACATTGATAAGCTTATGTAAATATACCAGATGTTGATCTATGATAATATGGTGACAATCTTGATTTTGGGGGCGTCGTGGTCTAGTGGTTATGACTCTCTTATATCAGAGGGACGTGGGTTCGAATCCCAGCCGTGGCATGTTTCCCTTCAGCACATTGTGCTGCACGTGACCCAGGTGAGGTGAATGGGTTCCTGGTAGGATCTATTCTTTGAATGCTTTAGCGCCAATACGGCGGCTCAGCTACTGCCAATATGATACCAAGTATCGAGCGCAGTAGAGTATATGCAATTATAGTAGCTGCATTATACAAATGGAACATAGTACCATTATTTTAAAGACTTTCTCATGAAATAATTGTTTGCTGCAAATACTTTGTTTTACTTTTAAATAAAATTGAAAAATCATATTCGGATAAAAAGTTTATAAGCTGTGAAGCACAACAATGCCATGCTTTGGTTGGGGTCTTGAAAGTATATGTTGTTTCATTGTAGCTTTTAAGTAGATTTTACTGTTTCATATTTGATAGCAATATTTCACATCTTGTCTTCCGACTCAATTAGAATCAATATCTTGTGATCTATTACAACTATGTAGTTTAGGAATTTAGAATAATTTGAGATTGATTGAAATCAAGTGCAACTAGAACCTCTTTATATCATAAGGCCATAATGATATGGTACATGTGTGTTGGCTTAGTTTGTAGAGCGTCCGTCTCACAACCGGGAGGTCGGGGGTTCAAACCCCGGCCGCGTCAGACCAAAAGACGTTAAAAGATGGGAGTTGCTGCTACCCTGTTTGGCGTTCAACGATTAAAGGGATAGAGCCTCGTCGATCTGGCGCTGTACAGCGGCTGCCGGGCCCACGATCAATTGGGCAAAGCAAATTTTGGAGTATTTCATGTCTACTTCGAACAATAAATTATGGATTTTCATCATTTTTTTCATCTTAATAAAAAGAAACTGTTTACCTAATTTCATTTCAGAGCCTGCTGTCTCTTCTAGCCGATCACCGCCAAGATGACGAAAGCAAGGCTCGTGTTACCCAGCATGCCGTCTATTGTCTGACTAACATCTCTATACTGCTTATGGCTCGTTTCCAGTTCTACCATGATCCTGCCCTCTATTGTCCAAAACAAGGTAGTCTGTTCCCATTCTCATTCATTGAGCATTCTCCAAGTAATTGTGGCTGTGATAAATGATTTTCTTTCCTCATATGGCATTTCTTTCAGTAGGCATATGTTTACTTCTCTGCATATGGAACTGTGTTCATGAATATGGTTATATGTAGCCACTTGGTCTCATACCATGGAGATCATCCACGGTATAGGTTGCATGGGCCTATTAACATTGGGAGGGCAACAGATATTCATTCCAGCCAACCCATTCTCCTTTTTTTTTTTAACAAAGATTGACAAAGTGTATGAATATGATTGTCCATCTTATACTGATTCTACGGAGGATAACTACTGAACTTCCTTTTCCCAAATTGGAACGATATATCTCACCAACTTTGGAACTATATTTGACAGGCAATGAATTTGATCCCTCATTAGATGTCTTCATAAATGCCAATCTAAAATGAGCTGTTCGAGGGACACTTTTCTGGTCAGATGTGGATTGTCAGATATATATCCTATCCACTGGTAGTAAACATTCAACCCCTGAATCTTGGTTGTATATGCCATTTTTGTTTAATCATCACTTGCTCTGATAACTCCTTCGGATAATGCGTATCTGATATGTTGAATTAAATGCTCTATTTTCAATGGCTATCAAGCAAAAATAATCACATTCTGTCTGTCATTAGTGTTTCCATACAGGAACCCGTTTCATAAAAGATTGTAACTAACTTGAAAATCTTGATTGTGATTGGCTGCTGAGCCCTCTTACATTGCTAATCGCCATAATGACAAGGTACCATACTTGAGTCTTTATGAAATGGGCCACTGATGTTTAAACTGTTCAATTTTATCATTCTTTCTGTAGAGTTCTTATCGAGGACCAATTCAACAACATCATCTGTGGGAGGAGAGCAGTCCCATTCCACCATCCAGTCCACCTTGAGTTCCGAGTCTAGGCCCTCTATCATAGGAAGGACCAATAGGCGTGTGAGTGGTGATGGCAGAGACTGGGATTCCCACAGCTCTGTGTAAGTAAATTCTTATTTCATCTCATTTATTTCATTCAATTCAATTCAATTTATTTTATAATCATGTAATTGCTGAAAAACATAAAAATTGTTGTGTCAGACTCTTGAGACATAACATAGTGAACAGTAAGTTCATGGGATAAAGTATGTCACATTGGGAACATAAATCACGAATAGATGAATACTGTACGTCAGATACAGAAGTAGTACATCGATATTCAATTGAACAATACACAAACATGATGAATACAAATGAGTTGATAAAAATGACGAAACAACGTTAAAGTAAACGTTCCTTGATTGATTATCTGAGGGGGTAGCATCTCGCCACTGAGGGTACATGCAAGCAGCGCTGTGTATTGGCGTTTGTCGTCGATACCTTTGATCTCTACCTGCCTTCCCCCTTTTCATTCCTAGTCCAGTTGCCGAACGGAATGACCTTTACTGCCGTTTGGTCACAGTTGATGACCAGTTTATCTGGGATGTTCTCACCTGTGGTGTGCCACTGTAGTAGCACACTAGAGTCTACACTGATCCATTTAGAATGTTCACCCTCTACTACTACTACTTCACATTGTTTACATCGGTTGTGAAACTCTTCAATCCATGATTTAGTCTTGCTTCTTATGCCATAGCGCCAGAGTTTAAGCATTAAACTCTTACATCGGTTGTGAAACTCTTCAATCCATGATTTAGTCTTGCTTCTTGCGCCAGAGTTTAAGCATTAAACTCTTACATCGGTTGTGAAACTCTTCAATCCATGATTTAGTCTTGCTTCTTATGCCATAGCGCCAGAGTTTAAGCATTAAACTCTTACATCGGTTGTGAAACTCTTCAATCCATGATTTAGTCTTGCTTCTTGCGCCAGAGTTTAAGCATTAAACTCTTACATCGGTTGTGAAACTCTTCAATCCATGATTTAGTCTTGCTTCTTATGCCATAGCGCCAGAGTTTAAGCATTAAACTCTTACATCGGTTGTGAAACTCTTCAATCCATGATTTAGTCTTGCTTCTTATGCCATAGCGCCAGAGTCTAAGCAGTAAACTCTATGCTGCACTTTATCGAATGCTTTCTGGAAGTCCATTATTATGACATCCTTTTGGCGCCTCTGGTCTTGCTCACTTGCAATATCCTCTACTGTAGGTAGCAGTTGAGTTTCGCAAGTCATGTGTATTACAGTACACTTGCCACATGCATAAATAGGTATTTTTTTGTAAGACACATAATTCAACTTTTATTCATGGAGAGTTTAAATCAGCCCATGTACCTCTATGCTTTTTGATATGCGTGGTAGGGATTAAGACAGGGAAGGGAAGTGGGGCTTAGGGATGTTCCTGAAAGGATGAAGGGTATGTGTTGATTTTGTTTGAGTGTAAGGTGTGTGGTTACAAATCCAAAAGGGTTTGCGCTTCAGTGTGATATGAGGTTCTTGTCTCTTGATCAGTTCTGTGCCTGTGATTTGGACATTATGAACCGAATGGTTTGGTAAATTGAAGTGTGTGGAGCATTGTGAACTTTCACCTTGTCTTGGTATCTTAGAAATCTGATCTTAATCGGTCTTTCTTTATTAACTGAGATGTTTCTATGCATCTTCTGATGTTCAATGTTACTAGTGATATCTTCCTCTAACTTTGAAGATATTCTTGTTACAGTCATAGACTACTGTTTCTGTGTCTTGATTTTCCACACCCTCATCAAAACACTGTTCTCTCTCAGGCCATAGGCGTGTTTGCAGTACATCACAAATGCCCTTTCATGTCTTTCTTTACTTGCACTGTTCTTCAATCCGTAATTTCATTCCTCATACAGTGTACATTCAAGCATGTGCCAAGTCCTCATTTCTCAATTACATTATGTTCAGACCCATTCTTTGCTCCAGTTTATCTAATTTAGCATCCAGCATTTTCTAAATTGCAAGAAATGTTGGTATTTGTTCAAGAGAGGTAACATCAGTAGTTGGTTGTTTAAAATCATTCACTAGCCGGCTCTTTCAAGAATTTTCATCATCCTCTTCGTCCACATCCCCCCCCACAAATTGAAACCTTGCATCAATGTCAGTGGAAATATCATTGACTAAAACTCTCAATTGCTTAAAATCTAAGGTAATATTGGCCAATGCTCTAATTATCCCAATTTAAATGCTTAAGTGACATAACCTCAAAAACTGGTTGTTTAATTGATCACTTAGCATAGCAGGCACTTTCAAGATTTTTCCTCCTCCTCCTCCTCACCCACTTCAACCCCCCCCCTGTTGTGACCTTTCATTCATGTAAGTGGTGACATCGTTATATAGCTGGTGCCAATGTTTTTGTTGATCCCATGCCAGTGGTTCCAGCCCCATCTTACCTGGTTCCATCAGCCCTCCAGCGGTAGACCCTGAGACAGACTCTGATGATACCATCGTGCTTCAGTTCTCCCAGATGACCCTGCCACAGTTCACCCTCGACGCCATGCTCCAGGCATTGAACCTTCTCAAGACGAGTTCCCTGGAGCTCACTTCTCCCCTTGTCCATCTACTCCATCGAGCATTCCGCCTTCTCAGCGTTGCCATGACAGCAGACATCTGGCAGGACAAGAGCGTTTCTGGAAGACTGTTGGTAATATATATCAAAACCTTACTCTGTCTTGTTTGATTTGCATTTTATCACCGACATGTTTTTACTCGGTGACAGTTACCTTAGCAACAGTGTGTTCAACCAATCCAAAGCAAAGATATCACTAAATTTATCTGTTTATGACAACATATTAGCAATAACAACCTTTATGAAACTGTGGCCAAGAAGAACCACAGACAAATTATGATGGTGAATATCCAAAGTTTAGCTGTGCACTATTTCAGATACTTGTAGATGACAAGACACAAACGACCATTGTAAATTACCCAAATCTTTCCATCTGCAGGACTGATAAAAATTGATCATGATTTTTTTTCTCTAGAATATTGATTATTATGGAACAGGTATTGGAGCTCAAATAGAGCACCATTGTGGATTTTTTAGTGGATTTTTTTCTTTTGATGATTCTGTTTGAAAAGCTTTTTGAAACTATAAATCGTATAATGGCACTTGCTCTTAATACGTACAAGATGAAAAACCTTGAGATTCTGTTTGATTGCATGCAGACTGACAAGCTGAGTGAGTGCCTGGAGTCTATGGGAAGTCTTATCCATCATCACCACCAAATGGCACACTGTGGTCACATGACCAGTCACATGACAAGTCAACAACAGATGCATCATGTTCAAACCTACCAAGTCTTGGCTACATTCACCCTGGCAGTCATCAATAAGTTTGCTCCTCTCTCAAAGGTAATATTTCTTTCTTCCATTTTGTTACGCTCTTTCATCTCTATTATTCTCCTCTGTCTATTTTGTCTACTTGGGGGGGGGTCAAGTTTACTCCAATGTTATTTCTGATTTTCAACTTTACCCAGAATTGTGCATCAGATAATTAATTAAAGCATTTCTGTATAAAATCAAACACCAGCTTTCAACACCATATTCACAACCTGGCTGATGTACGAATTGATGTCAGAAACTAGAGTATTTCCATCAGTTCATGTTGGAAGCCGGTGAAGAGTGTCATCTACTCAACTGATTTTCACAGTTGGTGTTCATGATTTTTGTGTTATTTCCACTTTCACTAACACTGGTCTATACAGATTGGGGAGATTGGGATTTCATGTTTGAATTTAGTGTTGGTATTGGTGATCTCAATCTCATAAACAGAATAGGAGTCTTAAAATTTGCTTTACAGTCAAGATGAAGCAAATCATCATTTATACTTTCTAATGAGTGATACTAGTGGCTCTTTTGATTCCTTATTGTAATTTTCTTTATTCGTCCTTTACGACAAGATTCCGATATTGTTTTCAGAGGTCTGAAGTCATCAGTCATGATTTGGTCTTTCTTTTTCCCCTCCCTATACAAATTTATTATAGAGGATGATTACTTTGCTGTCGATAATATACCTTACGCATCGATGTCTCCATCTTAGAGGCTGAAGCCATTTCATGTGTTGGTGATCTGCAGGTGGCAACTGTGTTTATGCTTATTCCTTTTTTCTTTGAGGGAGGGCACATTGAGATTATGATTTCATATTCAAAAGGTTTATTTAAGTGATCTTCTTCTAAACCCAGCTCAGCGTTGTTTCCAATTTGTTCACACACTGAAAATCATACTTGAAATCCATTATTTTGACTATAGTTTTAAAAATATATGTGAAAATTGAACTCTGAATATTCTTAACAGGCCCAGGACCTGATACCCGAGGAGCTTTCCACAGCCCTTGGCATGCTGCTTATTGATGCAGGATTCAACCTGGCCTACCCTGAATGCATCAAGAACCTCCTGTGTTATGTAGCATCGGTTAGCCCAGAGCAGTACTCTGTCTACACTGACATGGATCAGATCATCTCATCCATGCAGAGTGCTTGTGCTCTCGTGAAAGGAAGGAACTCCTTGGTAAGGAATTGAAGGAATTACAATAAAGTTTTTTAAATGACCTGTTTCTTTAATTGGCAGATTAATTGCAAAATTTTAATCATTTACATAAATTGATAAATCCCTAAGGACAATTGTGCAAAGGTTTTAATTGATAGTGTAAATGGTTAATTAGTGACACCCTGGTCCTGAAACTGAAAGCTAATCAGTTGGTCATAGATTTGTATGATTGCTCGAACAAAAATATCAATGTTCACTCCTGTGATAGATCACCAAGCTATATGTTACAAGGCCTTGGAAGAGAAAAACCCTAAATGTACAACCGTTTTTATCTCTCACTCTGCAGGAATTGCATGACCAGGTTGAATTGGCTCAGAGTGCATGTCTTGCATGGTCATACTATGAGATGGTAGATATCATCCAGACTTTAGTCCAATGCTCCTCTGATATGTAAGTTTAATATGATGATGACGATGATGATGATGATGAGTGGATTATGAGTTGGATTATGAAGTGCAAAAGTGTGTTTTACATCTAGTTGCATCCAATGTTTTAAGAAAGTCTGATTGTCTATATTTCAAATAATATTGTTTAAATTTTGATTAATAATAAAGATTGCACCAAGTTTTACCATGAAAGTATAATCACCCTGTTTATATTTTCAATTTAATTCATTGAACTAAAAATGACTATAAAAAAAGAACCAGGCTAGCCTTCCATATTCCAGTTATTTGTGAAGTCATTCGTAAATTTATGAACAGTGCTTTTATAAACTCCTCTGGTTTAGAGAGTATCATCTTTTAGCTTTTTTTTTACTAATTAGATCATATCTGACATGATGAACTATTGATGCAATTAATTAATTGTAGATGCAGACGTACAGATGATACAGGTGATGTTGATGATAAGAGAGCTAGTCGTTTAGCATTACTCCACTACCTAGCACATCCAGACGGTAGCTGCAGACTACATACATACAGAGCATGTCTTCAGATTATCAAGGTAAATAATAATAACGATAGACATCCGGGTCCCGTCTTACAAAGAGTTGTTATTGATCAGATCAACCTCAATGATATGGAAATCCATCAATGTCATAATATTTTCTTCAGATAATTTTAACAGTGTTCTTCTGTCTACAAAGAGGAGGAAAGTGAGTTTTCAAAAAACAATGTATGAATATACATTATATCTAGAATTATTTAGAACAAACATGAATCTTAGATGTTGATGTTGCCGGCTTTCCATAGTTATGGTTGATCGGATCACTCACAACTCTTTGCAAGACGGGGCCTTGTCCCTATAAAACAGAGCTTACTGATTTCATACAGTTTATTTGTATGCTTGATTATACATGATATCTGTAATTAAGCTTAAATATCAGCCCTTCAACCAAGTACTGTTATCATTGTGCTACAGTCCTCAGATCTAGCTATCAAATGTTTGTGTGTGTAATTACAGGCTGTACATAATATATCAATCATAAATGACTGTTGCTGTCAAAGTGTATTTGATTTATGATTATTTTTGTGATTCCAAAATCATAGTGTTTACTGATACTCCAAATCACTTTGATGCAGCTTTTCCAACAATTCAATCTCATCACCAGAACTTGATTTTATCTTTGATATTTTCATTGTAAACAAACAACAACAGCCATTTCACCCAAATGCCAATGACATACACATTGTCAATTAACTTGAATCCATGGAGCTATTAGATGAGCAAAGAACAACATTTTATTGATTTGAACAAAGGGATTTGGGTTTTGAAGCTATTGTACATGTCACTGACAGTTATAGATTTTGCAAAGGTAGAAAAGTTTTAAAAATCACCAAGCAACGATACCTTATCATATTCTTTTCATTAAAGAAATATAGGACAGGTTCCGTGGCATTTTCTCTGCAATAGATTCCACTCACTAATGGAATGACCCTACTCTAAACCTAACATAAAACCCTATTGCAACCCTAACTCCAACCCTACAACTTATTATTATTATTACTTATTATTTGTACTGCGCTTTTCCCATTAGGCCCAAAGCGCTTACAATGAATAAGATGTAATATTTTAAAAACTACAAAGTATTAAAGAGATGAGTTTTTAATGACTTTTTGAAGATTGCTAATGATGGAGACTGTCTAATTATTAGTGGCAGGTTGTTCCAGGATTTTGAGGCCGACACCGTAAAAGTTCTGTCACCAGCTAATGTACGAGTTAATGAATATGTGAGGCGAAGGTGATCACTGGCCGATCTAAGAGTTCTAGTTGGTCTATATAGATTCAAGCAGTTACTTAAATACTGTGGAGCCTGTTTATTCAGTGTTTTGTAGACAATCACCAGTAATTTGAACGTAATTCTCTGTTTAAAAGGAAGCCAGTGAAGGGAATTAAAGAGTGGTTGGGAAGGATGATCCCGGGAAACCTGTAGAATTAATCGTGCTGCCCAATTTTGTAGTCGTTGAACACGGACTAATTGATTAGAGGGAAGTGTAGAAAGGAGCCCCCTTAGACGAAATAAAGCCCGGAGCAATTGCAGTAGAAGCAAATGTGTCATCATATCATCAACCCATTTGTTTATCTTTCAATCCATTTTCAATAACATTTCTACAAGAATGCAATTCACTTATGTTTTTTTTAAGGACTCACTGAAGGTTGCCGAAGCCGTCCACCCGAGGTCAGAGGTCAGCCAACGTGTGACCTTTCTACTTGACCCCTCCATCCTTCATGAAATAGCATGCTATGGACTGGATGATTCTAATCAAGAGGTATGGCTTCTGTAAGAATTTGTTCAATTTTTGAATAAAGAAGAAGTATGGCATAGCATAATTGAATAACATTCATGAACTGAAAAATTAAACGGCTCTTCATTGCAACAACAAAAAAGCATTTGAAATTATATATCTCTGACCCCTTTAGTAACTTACATCCTACAAACCTTTTAAGTATCTCATCAAGCATTTGCAATGAGATAATGGAATGTCATCGTCTAGCTCCCTTTTGTGTTGATTTCCCTTTACCGCTTGAGACAATATGTGATGTATCTTCAAATTTTTTTAATAACAAGAGTTTTAAGATTAAGTTTTGTGTTTTTTGTCTTGCCCATTTGAGATGACCCGGGATCCACATGACCTCCGTCCATTTGTCTGTCCATCATCTGTCACACATGTTACAAGTCTACATGCAAAAGTTGTGACTGATTATTTCATTTTAGTTGAGAACAAGGGTATAAGTAAAAAGGCTCTGGATTTAGTATTATTGCAACCAATCAAGACAAAATATGTAAATGCCATGTTGTTTTGTGGGGAGGGGTGGTCTCAAAAGTGATAATATCAAGTCAGTCACTTATGTGATTAAAAATAAGTGTGCAGATAGATTTGACCGCATTATTTTGTCCATCCAGGTACAGGAAATGAGTGAAAGTATCCTGCTCACTTTGCTTCAGGGTCGTCTACTCATGAGCCAGGCATCGTGGGATACCCTGTTACAAGCGTTTATTCCCATCATGCCCCTATTGCAGGTCAGTGAAAGTTATTGCTTTACATTATTTAGATTTAAAACAATCTAATATTGATACTTGAAAATGGTGCACACCTATACGTTGCAGTTTGACAGTATCAAATTGTAATATCATTGGGAGGTATTTTAAAACGATGAAAAGGCTGAGGTAACAGAAAACTATACGTGTTTTCTATTGTTTTATTCTTTTGATGGCTGTTGCACTTTCCTTTTTAGATTTTTTAAGAATCCAAATTTGTTACTTGAACATGGAGTATCCAGAAATGATATAATTTGCAAAAAAAAAAATTAATGTCTTATGATTTACAAATTATAATTATGATAAATTAGTTATAATTATTAAAAGAACAAAAGGCAAAAAGTCCTTATGAAAAACTTCAAAAGTTTTAAATGTTTTTAATTGTGATATGGACTCAAGCATCCACAAATATAAGAGACATGCTAATGGAATTTTGACCTGTAATAGGCCCACGCCAGCAGCCATCCAGCGGTAAGTGAGTGTGCGAATGACCTGATCAACAAGTGTCGAGACCCTGCTGTCTTTGGGTCCTATGCTAGACTACCAGCCCTAGAACAGATCAGAGGTGGACTGAGGATGTTGTTTAGTAAAGATTTCAGGTAGTGCATTTTATAAGCCGTTTTGTATTTGAGATATGTCTGGACCTGTATTACAGCAATATTTTACCCTTGTTTTCTTATTTTGGTTGGACCTGTGCCCATGTCATTGTATAACAAATTCAGGCATGTCTTTTTTTAACCACTTTTCTTTTTTTCCCCTTGTGGGTTTTTTTTTTTGAGGGGGGATGTAATGGCAGTTATGATGCATATGATGCACACATTCAAACTTTATACAAAAAAAATGAACTCAGAATATATCAGATGATAGAAGTGCACTCATATACCTGTTTTACTAAATTTTAGTTCACCATTGTCTGTATGGTTCGCCTGGGGGTAGCCAGATGTGACACCGATATCATGAATAGATATTTGATTTATCAGAATCTTTATTGATTTTTAACAAACAAAGCCAAATATATTTGTGGCTACCCATAGTTCAAGTGGAGCTTTGAATGCATTTCTGAGAGTGAGGTGAATGATAATATTATTAATCATAGGTTAAGATTAATAAAGCACTTACCTACATATTGATATAAATCAATATTTAAAAAACATATAAAATAGATATCAGTCATAATTTGATTGCAAAAAATGCAAGATATGAAATTACAGGCTTTGTGAGCAGCCGATTTAAAAAATTCTCAAACCAAGATGAAACATGTGTACTAGTGCATGCATTAGAACTAATAAACCCTGAAAACAACCATTATTGAGAATGAAAAGCTAAAACTACAAGGAAAACCCAGATTTTGTAAATAGGCGTCTTATAGATGCCTAAATAGTACACATAAGTGTATGGGATGAAATTCAGATGGTGTTTCCGGTCACTTTATATTTCAATTTTTGAAGCACTAAATAATTATTTTCGAACGCAATTTTTTCTGGGCTTCATTTTTGTAACATATCACAGACACAGGTGACAAGTGTGACCTTCTAGCTCAGATTTTTAAAAGTCAAACCAATGTTAACCAATCACTTTAATACTGTTAATGTATTTCTAATTGTCATTTGCATGTTTTTCATTCTGTTGGTACCATTGCCATTGTTCAGGGTACGTGCTGATGCATCCTCGGCCCTCCTATGGCACCTAGTCAACGAACCAGAGGCCGAGATGAAGCGCCCGATCCTCAGCCCCCCACCCTCGGGGATTGAGGAACTGTTTGTGTTTCATACCAAGGCTAGTCTGGATAATCACAATGGAATGTCAGTGTTTCAGGTGAGCTACAATCATATACAATCAAACTGCTTTAGTTGCTACTTGTCTTCAAATACCACATTTTCTGTTTCCAGGGAATATCCTTTCCAATGAGAAAATTCATAGAGAGAGAGACCACCAGAATGAAGTACTTGGATTTTTTTTCTTTATTCAGTAGCTTGTTCTCAGGCCCTGGCAATTTATTTCAAATCTTAACTCATGTGACACCATGTATGATGTCTGAATGCTTCCTTATCTTCAATAGTAATAGCATCATTCTATTTCCCTCTTTACATAGTGTTTTATAAAACATTTATTTATTCTCGAATATTTATACAGAGTGGCCTGATCAGCATTAAAATACATACAATGCACGAAAAACATAGTAACAGGACATTATGAGATACAGAAAAAGGGAGTAAATACAAGGTAAAAATACGAAAATGTGTTACAAGGTACAGATGGCAAGATACATGATAAAAATATGCAAAATATTAACATTAAAACTGGTCTACCTCAGGGCTCTGTGATTATATATAAGCATTTAAAAGGATGAAAGATCGTTAAAACACAAGGCATTGTATTATACAGTGCTAATAAATTTACTTTTGGAATTAAAAAACAAAAAAACAAGCAGAAGACATATTGCATCATTTGATAATTTTATCACTTATATACATCAAGATAAAAAAGATAAAAACAAAACAAATAAAACACAACACGTTTTAATGTCTAGATAATAAGTGGTAATAACAGAAAGACAAGAAATGAGCAGCAATCGATATCTAATTTACTATAGGAACAGCACGGACAATAGAATAGTGTATGATAAGTGTATTATATAATGATTAAAATGAACGATATGATTTGTCTATATGTGTTTAAGTTGGAATTACATGTGTCTGAGCTCTATTCAGATTTATTGTTACCCTGAACATCGGGTTCTGACCAACCTTCCTCCAAACCATGCAATTTCTCTATTTCCTCTACAAGTATTACAACAATAGGCCATGGTGCTTACATTGCTAATCAAACTTCTTCTAACCTTCACTTTCTACCCACACCCAGATGGAGATCATCAAATATAGATTAACTTTTTACCACATTCGGGATGTTTTGTTTATATTTTTTTATAAAGGAGGATGGCCTCTTACAAGTCTTGAACATCTTTACCTCTGAGAACACAGAGAGGGATTTGAAGAAATCAGCTCTTCAACAAATGGCTATCATATTACAAGGTAAGTGATAATGATTTGAATTATATTCTTGTTTTACTCTGCCTAACTTGCTTCTCATTACTGAGCCTACAATGATTAAGAAACACTCATGTACTGTTTGTTGTATGTAGCTGCACTTTTTGTTAGGGAAAAGTTGAAAGTTTGTTCTCAATACATACAGAAAATCTGAAGAATTACTTCAAAATTCTTGAGGTGATTTTTTTTCTTTATTTGTTGAGAAAAAAAGTTCAAATTTTCCTTATTTCCAACCAACGCAGCGTTCTCGCCAGAAAAAAATTCACCCATGTCGGGGACTTGTGCTGCCACTCCTGGGGGGTGGATGCGGGAGGGGGGTTCACCCCTCCAGCGCGGAAGCGACGGCCTTTTCATCAAATAGAGACGCTAAGGAAGCCCCATTGTGGCGTATTTTTAAGCCCACACAAATGCACATAAATGCACAGATACTTGCCGTTCAGTCCAAAGAAAGAGAAGTGCAGCTTTCCAGCTTATGAATTGTAAATATTTTTGAGAAAAGGGAAATCACGAAATGCATTCAACATTCAACGGAACAAAACAGCGTTCATGATTGAGGGTCATGTGATATGTAATGGAGTTGGTCAATAAAAGTATAGAGTCGAGACGCGTCATCCAACTTAATTCGCTGAGCTAGCTGAGCGCATGCGTGTGGCTTTCGTGCACATACACAAATGCAAAATATATCACAGACACTTCCTAGTGATTTACAACTGTGTGTTCCAACACCAAACAACGTAATGGCGTGTAGATCGACATGTAAGTTTTGTGTGAGTCTGTGATCTGACGTTTCACCATGGAGCATAGCCGGTGTGATGTGCGGGGCAAACGGGGGAATAGGCAACGGAACGACCGTACTGTGCCGTCATATGCCCGCAATAGCAGCCGCGAGCTAGCTGGGCGCCTTGCCACTTTCCTAGCCGTAGTAGGCCTGTAAGTGGTCTTAAGTTGGTGGGACTTCGGCGCAACCCGATAAATGAAGTTGATATCACTAAGATGAGTTCATGGAGTGTATTATTTTTTTCTGAATATTTCCATTTAATTTTTCCACGCATGTCGCTGAAATTTTACGCATGGTTCCACTTGGTCTCCATTTCCGCACGCATGGTGCAGGCCTGCCAACTTCTCCGGGTTTTCCGGAGTTTCTCCGTTTTTCAGAATTTATAGCGGCCCAAAAGCGGAGAACTCCGTTTTCTTTGTATTTCAGATGATTTTCTTTTTTCTTTGGGAAATGACGCACTTTCCGTCTGCCTACGGCTCTCTTTCTCTCTCTCTCTCTGAGTCCTCTCAATGTTACATTTACGTACGTACGCACGTGTGTCGGATCGTACCTATATACCGTGCGTAACGTTAATTAAACGCATGCACTACGCGCGCGTACGTGGAGTTCAGAGTTCAATGGATAAGAACGCGTGATGGGCCTGTGCTCCGTGTGTGCATATACGAAGCGCAACAAGCCACGGCCAGCGCGCTATTTATCCGACAGCGATCGTGTGTATTGACATTGGACAGTTCGCCCGCGATCGCGAGGATTCATAGCGCGTGTAGTGCGAATGTAACTCTATGCATACGATGCAGCGCAGCGCTTGCGTGCCTCCGCTACTAGCTACTACCGTTCTAATTCTGGAATACAGTGTGCGAAATGGATTGTTTCGCCAGCTGAGGGTTTAGAAACGGTAAAATTTTTAACTAATACATGTATGTTTCCCTGATATTTTTTATTTGTGCTTAGTGAGCTAAATGCTTTGGATTTTACAAGTCTGCCGTTTCAGTGCCGATTCTTGCAAACTTTTAGACCCCTGCTGTATTTTTTTTAGTCTGTTAAAGGCACACAGAGACTCCCTCCTAATCCTATGCAAAACAATGAAAGCAGTTCTGCTAATTTTTCATAGCAACAGTGACTGTGAAAGAGTATTTTCCATCGTGGTAAAGAACAAAACTAAGCAGAGAGCAAGCCTGAGCACAAGAACATTAAGTTCTCTGATGGTACATAAATTGGCTATGGAGAGTAGAAAGAAACTATGCCATACTTGCTCAAGAGAGGTAATACATGGTGCCAAAAAAGCCACTTATGAAAGGCTCCAGAGAAAGGACAAGGCATAAAAAGCTCAAGAAGGGCTTCAGAAGGCTTGTTTTTAGGGTGAAATTTCCTAAATGTCCTCCAGCTTCAAGGGGGCTCTGCCCCCTTGCACCCCCGCCGGGGCCTTGCCCCTGGACCCCACAAGGGGCCCTAAGGCGGGCCCCTTGACCCCCGCCGTTGGGAGTTCGGCTTTCCGCGCGATTCGTGGACTCCTTTTTTCCATTTTCAAATGTTGGCAGGTCTGATGGTGTTTGAACCATGCGTATTATACACTGGCGAGAACGCTGCACAGATGAACTCTCCTGATCGCACTTTTGGTGTTGAAGGATTTTCAGGATTTTGTACTTCATACCAATGTCTTGCACAATCTTATTAGATAAATAAGTTGTCTCTGTCATGTCCTCATATGTTTGTATAGTTGCAAGTCATGGGCCATTCAGTAATGACTATCCCTTTCTTCCTTCAACATAATTTATTTAGTTATTTATTTATTAGAACATATTTAATCAGGTACAAAAGATCAGTATAAAACTGTTTTTCATCAATGACCTGATGAAAACATAAAGAATAACATAAATCATCACATCATACATGAAAATATAGTCAAAATCTAAATCAAAGATAACAATACTTAGTAACATAAATAAACAAATATTGTTACTTAAATGGTAATATTAATCAAACTAAAATATTGTAAATTATTAAAAAGGAACAGTAACTAATTTTAATACTACTAATTGTATAATTTATTCGCTGATAAAAACAATGAACAATGAAATAATTCTGGCACAATAGAAAATCGAGTGAAAAAAAATCACACAATAATGATTACGACAATGTACAAGGGATTTCCCAATTATTTCAAGGTTTATTCAATGCACTATTCACCAATCCGGGGGCCCGTAACATAAAGCTTAGCAATGATCGTAGAACACTTTTCTACGATTGATTCCATTGATTACAATGTACAATCAGTCGTGAAAATCAAGCGTACGATCAAACGCTAACCATGCATGGACAACATCATCATCTTTACTGAGATATTTAATCAGGGGCCCGTTGCAGAAAGAATTGCAATCAATCGCAACTCTAAAAATCATGCGCAACTTGATTTTCAACCAATTAACAGCGTGCATTTTTGACTTGCCTTTAAACGCATGTCTTTCTGCAACGGGCCCCAGAGCTGCGAAGTAGTATTGATTTTCAGTAGGGGAAGGCGGGGTAAGTTGAGCATAGGGGCAAGTTGAGCCACCAGCCCCAGGCCAATAATGAATGAGTCAGACATTGTGGTGGTGTCATGTATTGATGACCCATAGCATAACCCCTAACCCCACCACATTGTTTCCAACTTTAAAACAAAAAGTAGTTTTTTAGAGGGAAAAATATGAATTTCAGCCAAAAAAGTAAAAAAGAGTGTGAAATAGATAAGTGCTTTATAAACACACACGTCTTTAAATATAATAAAGACATGATAACAACATTATTAGTCCAGGTATGGATCTTCATTTTGTCATAGTCTTTTATATGATGGATGCATAATAAATGTGTGGATACAAAATTATCGCTCTAAGTTCGGACTGGGGTAAGTTGAGCCAAACAGCATGGGGCAAGTTGAGCCATGGTAATTCCTATGGTAATGTATCTTAAAAAACAAGCAAAGCATAAAAAAATTGATTGAAATGCAGGCTGAAAAGAGCAAATTTACATGACTGCTTTTTTCCTTTTACAGGATGTTAGTATTTATAGAGAATCAGCAAGTGAAAAGACTTTAAACAAAAAATTGACATGCTGGTTCTCCCCCATACATTTTGTACATAGGTTTTGTGGCTCAACTTACCCCAGAAGGTGGCTCAAACTTACCCCATATATGGGGCAAGTTGAGCCATTTGACATCGTTTTTTTCAAAGGTCACGATGACTTTCAGTGTGGGGATAGTAAGTTATATATAGGTGGAAAATACTTCATAAGAATTAAATTTCAAGGCAAGGTACTTATTTCGACAAGATTATTAATCATATCAATTCTAACATGCAAAAAGCAAAAATTGTCACAACTTACCCCGCCTTCCCCTATTAAGTACTAACACATGAGAGGTTAACTGATGGTTTCATGCAAATACTGATTTCTTAAACTGTCAGTTTCATGTGTTGTCCTATGGTACTTTGAAAATGCTGATTTCCTCACCAAAATAGTGATTTTCAGCTTCTTCCTTTTTTCAAATTCTTAAGGTTCTTGTTTAGGTTGGCAGCTCTTTTATTATTTGCTTTTGTGATAATTTATTATGTATGCTAATATTAGAGCATATTTTCTTGAACGTTCCTGTTGACAGATAGCAGATTGCATCACACCTTTGTATCCCATGGGGGTCTAGAGAAGATGATGGAGACCCTAGCCACCATCATCATTCCTAGACCTCAGTCCCTCTTGACATGCGACCTGGTACCCCCTCTAGTCTCCATCTTACGTCATTTAGTACATGCTAACACAGCAAGGAGGAGGAAGATGGCGCACCAGTCTGGATTGTACTTGATGCTACTCAGAGGTTAGTTGCAATCAATAATAATGAGAATAATAACGTTTTCTTTACCCAGGGTAGCCACTTCCATTTCGAAACTGTCCTACCAGCGGGTCCTTCATAACATAATACAACATTTGTTATTGTAACTTCTCTAATCTAAATGCTGAGCACCTAGCAAGAAGGCAGAAGATCTCATTTTTTATACGTCTTTATAATGACTCGGCTCTTGATCGAACCCACGACCTTCCAATCATGAGGTAGATGCTCTCCCACTTAGCCACCATGCCCGTTGATTTACTCGTGATATACTTGATATACTCTTGTTGGAAGATACAAAAAAAATGTGTAAATTGTAATGTAATAAGATATGTAAATTTATTGTAAATTTTTTTCTAAATTTAAATTCTTAGCAGACTGATATTTCTATTTTGCTTGAAGACTGAATTAATCAGACCTTTTCTCTTATATTAATATGTAGTTACTTACTGATTATTATTCTGTACGTAATTTTATTATTCAATTTCATTAGAAATTGGAAATTGAAATAAATGTCCATGATATTGTACTCTAACTACCAAAAGATTTAGATACAAATGATTTGAAATTTCAATAATTATAAGTTATAACCACCAAAGTCCTATCAATGAGTTGTTGAATAATCAGCATACTGAAGGCCAAATATTATCATTATTGTTGTTGTTGTTGTTATCTTGTGTTTGGGTAAATGGAGGGAGTGATTGATATTCCAATACACTTCTTTAATTTATCCAATATTTGATTTATTTGTACATATATATTAATTGCTTCATTTTCATAGCCTCCCTTATCTGCAGAGGTTCTGAAGAAGCCAGGCAGGAGATTGCCCATCTCATCACACTCCTCATCTTCGATGAAACGATCACCATGACAACAGATGGCCAGGATAATTCCAGGAAAGCCTGCTTTCCTCTAGTCATCACACAACAGTAAGGCTTGATATCTTCTCAAATTGTATTACTGTAATGAAAAATGAAAACTGATTTGCCTAAACCTCTGTTAGTCTATGGTCGGAACCACGACAACAAATGTTAATCTGGTGAAGTTTACCAAACACCCATTTTGTACTAGGAATCATTCCTAAAGAATTGTACCTCTGCCACAAAATTTGAATAGGCCATGGTCTAAATTTAAACTGCTTTTTCTGAATTCCTCTATTTTTCTTAATCTCATTTTGCAGTTTTCAGCTTCCATTCCGATGTGGTATAACCTCTTCAGCTCGCCCTCATCGACTGACTCCCAGACCCAGTCCAGATCCCATGAGACTGTCTGAGAATTGGTCCAGGCTCAAACTGGAATGGATGAAGGCCTGGACTATTGGGCAGGATGGTCTGATTCAAGCTTTACTTCATGATGACAAAAGAATGGTTGAATACAGGTAAATCATTGTTTGATGTTCAATCAAAGATATTCCCATCCTCTCTGTGGAAATCCCTTCCCAATCTCAGCTACATTGATTGTTCTAAGGATGTTTGCATTTAATTTGAGAAATTTTTGTTATTTCCAGCATCTCATAGGAAGAGAGTTGTCAATTGGCCAAATTAATCCTGCAAAGTATTTCATGATGTAAATTGTCAGTGATTGTGCAAATGTAGAATATAAATAAAAATATAAAAAAATACAAGCTCTGTATTTAAAGGTGGTGATCAAATGCAAAACTTGCAATGGCAAGTCAGGTTTTTTTTTTAACTTGAAATTTAATACAAATCTTTGTTTTCATGGCCAAAGTTCTTGTTTTTTTTAATTTCAGCTCCAATCTGTTACTTGAACCAGAGGAGAGAGCTCTGTTAGCTACATCATACCCTCCAACCTGTCTCCGTCAGTCCCTCCAGACAATCCTAGCTGCCACCTCCCATTTTACAGTGAAGCAGGCCATTTGTCAGCTGTCCCTTATGAAGCATTGGGCCAGCCTACAACAAAATAGGGGTGTAAATGAAGGCGGAGAGATGTCAAGTTTAACTAGGGCATTGCTTGGCTTTGATTGGAAGGCAGCTTTGAACAGGTGAGTCCTAGAAGGCTCATGCCCAATTGACTGAAAGCCTAGGAGACTGCAAACATTATTCATTTAAATCAGGGGGGGATCTGTTGATTTGTTGAATTTTTATGAGGCTCTTTATCCACCGCAGAAGTGAAGTTCTCATTTTACTGCGTTATTTTTCTATCAAGTCTGCATATCTTTTGGTAACAAATTTAAACAGAGAAAGCCACAGTAATGATGACAATTAGCACCTTGAGCACTCTTCAGGGTGGATATGAGTGCTATGATTATAAATTGCATTATTACTATTATATTGCTTACAGTATATTAGCATGTTTAGAGAGAGAGATTCTCCTGGAAGGATTTATTTTTTTTCTTGGGAAGGGGGTGATACCGCAAGCCTTCTTTCTAGTGATTACAAATGCTTACACCCAGAGTTTGATGAAGGGTTTGTTTTCTGTCATATTTGACACATTGAATTCAATTCAGTCTGACCTATAAAAATACGCAGTCCTTTTGTGTAAAATGTATTCAACCATCACAATTTTTTCATCAAACAGATTCCTTGAAGTAGTTCCTGCCAACTCTGAAGACGAGCAGCTCCTGGCTCACCTCCTCTCCTTACTCTCCCAGCTTCTGAGATCACCCGACCTAGTGACCCCTGACCTCATCGAGTGGGTCGGGTCAACCTGCAGTGGGGGCAAGCTCTCGCTGGTGGAGCTGCTCGGGAAGTACCCCCCTGCCGGTCAGATGGGGGAGGGGCAAACCGATGGTGGGAAGGGGAAGGAAGGGTCACAAGCTCTGGTGAGGAAAGAAATTCTGAGGTTATTGACTGGCTTTGTGCAGAATCTCCCGCTGTCACGGGATGCATGGTGAGGGGCTATTCTTTTGATTTATGCCTTCATATTTATTTTTACATAATTACAATTGTGACTCCTCTCTTAACCATCTCAAGTTATTCAATTTCCTTTTTAATGTGATAAAGAACTAGAATTTAATTCGTCATGTGGACGAATTAGGTGGTCTGTCATGATTTGTCATTCAGTGTCGGCTGATGTATGAAATAAATAATATAGATATCATTGATAATCTTGATCGTAGACATCCTAAGAATAAGTTTAGACCATTGCTAAATGTGATTATTGATGTGATGATGACAATCGTCAAACATACATCTTCAATCAGATACATACAAGATAGATGATTATATATATAGATGGATGGAGTGGTGGATGGAGCGATGGATGGATCAAGTGATCGATTGAGAGATAAATGATAGGTGGTTATATTAATAAAACATAGATAGACAGACAGACATATAGATAGATAAATAGATAGATAGATAGAGACAAATAGATTGATATAGATAGATAGCCAGACAGACATACATATGGAAAGATAGATAGAGACAGGCAGATAGATTGATGGATATATAGAACGATAGATAGATATACATATCTAAACAGATAAATATGTTATATTAGACAGAGAGATAGATAGACAGATACATATACAGAGTAGGTAGATAGACAGACATATATTCATGCAGATCAATATGATCTTCATGATGACGACGGAATATTCATTATGGATGGAATACTTGTGAAAGACGGGAGATGATAAAGCACTGTTAAAAGGGTCTCTTTCATGTATGACAATACATGTGATATGAAACAAAGTAATTATAATCTGTTTTATCTTGCGAAATTTTAAATTTTATACCATTAAATTATCACGAAGGATCATGTACGAGGTGGTAAAAAGAAAAAAAATGAAAAAAAAATATTGTTTACCCCAGGACTCGAACCTGCGCCCCTGTGAAAGCGATTCAAATGCGTTATCCATTGAGCCACGATATTCCCCATAGAGAATACACGTAAGCAATTTTGAGAATTCCAATTTTGCAAGCGAAATACGAGCATGATCCCGGCATCTGATCAAAAATAAAGAGCACATTTTCGAAAGCTTAGAATCTCGGCTACAACATACTAAAAGCTCAGGGAAAACTGACAAGAAACAATGGAGATATGGCTCACGAAATAGAGGAATGTAGAATCTCAGATACAACATACTAAAAGCCTAATGAAAACTGACAAGAAAAAATGGAGATATGGCTCACGAAATAGAGGAATGTCGAATCTAGTTTTGAGAAAAAGTCATGTCCCATAGAGATTACACGCAAAACACGTGTGATATGAAAAAAGCAATTATAATCTGTTTTATCTTGCTAAATTTCAACTTTTATACCTTTTAATTATCATAAAGGATGATGTAAGAAGTGGCAAAAGGAAAAAAAAAAGTGAAAAAAAAATCATCTTGTTCACCCCAGGACTCGAACCCGCGCCCTTTAGAAAGCAGTCAAAGCCACGATATTCCCCATAGAGAATACACGTAAGCAATTTTGAGAATTACAAGTCCAATTTTGCAAGTGAAATACGGGCATGATCCCGGCATCTGATCAAAAAATAAAGGGCACACTTCCGAAAGCTTAGAATCTCAGCTACAACATACTAAAAGCTTAAGGAAAACTGACAAGAAAAAATGGAGATATGGCTCACGAAATAGAGGAATGTCGAATCTGGTTTTGAGAAAAAGTCATGTCCCATAGAGATTACACGCAAAATGAGGAAAAATGACATGCCTCTTTTCATCGCTGTTTTACGCAATGATGCGTTTCTCAAAACGAATATTCATGTTAACTAAGGAGAAAGAGTACATTCTAAACTACAACATATCGAAATCTGGGCGAAAAACGATCTATATTCGAGAAGTTACAACCAAATTTGCATAAATTTGATGACGTCATTTTTGAAAAAATGAAATTTTTAGTTTAGGCGCCATTTTGATGACGTCACGATATAATTTAGGGACATTGATGACATGAAATCAAATCTACAACTCATACTCTATCGATATATGAAAAAAAAAATGGGGGTCAACGGACTATTTAAAGAGCTACAGTGAATTTTCAATAGGCATGTTTTTGCCCATATATGGCCTATAATGAGAGCTCGCGCGCACACGTGCTGCAGACTTTAACGGGTGTTAATTTCGTCATTAATGGTCGTAGAAGGTTGATCAAGGTATCGAATTGTTCAGAATTTTATTATCAATGCAATGATGTAAAAAAAACGGTGTTTCTGCGTTGCGTTAAGGTGTTACGCGCGGAAACGCGCACGCATGCGTGCGCGCGCGCAAATTTTTGAAATGCTTAGAATGACCTGAAACGTACTCTCGTTTGGTCAAAAAGGGATTTTGAGCATTTTTAAATTTTGACGCGCGCGTACGCGCGCGTCGTGACCTTCAGGTGACCTCTGATGACATGACCTGATGACCCTTGACCTGAAGTTGATGTGATGTAAATTTGATTGATTTTTGATAATTGATAATGGAGATATGATTGATAATGTGATTTTACAAAATGGCGCCTAGATGACGTCATCATGACGTGATGACCTTGAAAAGCTTCACTGCACGTGTCCATGACAGATCCTATAGATGACATGAAATTCAACGAAATTGATCAAGTCCATTTTGAGATAACTTGGCGACAAGAAAAATCCGTAAAAATAAATAAATAAGAAAATTCTGACGAAATTAAGAGGTGATCTGTCATAGACAGACCACCTAATAATAGTGTAATTATTTACATTTTATCTGTTAGATTGAGTTTTTCCAAAACCCCACTATCTTGGATAGGTTGGTCGTATAGTGGAGTTGTGTATACTGACAGGTTTTGTTATCTAACCAAAATCAACTCTTGTTCTGGTGATGAGACTGAATAGTAGAATTTCTTTTGTCTTTGCTTTTAATGTCATTGGGATGGCATTTGCAGAGCAATCTTTTGGCAGGTACCTTTTCTCTGTGATATTCTCTGTGAATGTTGTGAAAAGAATTCAAGCGATCACAAGAAGAAAAATATCTTTACCACAAGCGGGACATCTTTAAAAATTCTGTGCTCTGATTTCCATTTTTTTTTATTTATGTAGGAGACGGCGAGGGATGTTCCTCGGTGGTTCCTTGGTCCATGGTCTTCTAGGAAGCTTAGATCTTGCTGATGCTCTTCATTTCTATGATCTGCCATCCCTTGAAAGCACGCTTCATTGTCTTGTACACGTGACTGCCAGGTTGGAATCAAAGTCTTGTATATCTAGTTTGGTTTTTAGTTCAAGTCAGTTACCAATTTTGTTCAAATATATTTTTATCACAAAACGATTAGATATATAGTGAAATGCAAACCTGACATGCATTATATTCAATATTGTTAGTTTCACCAGGGACATTTGACCATTGGATATAAGTATTGTTATACTTGTTGCAGCATTATGTAATGTAAATTACAAAGATACTGAAAAAATACAGCTGCCCTCTTGTAGTAGTATTACACATCTGTGTTGCTTGATGGGGGGGGGTTGATTTGACCTCCCCCCTTCAGATCTTGGCCCTTGATTGCGAGATCACAGCAAAAATTTTCATAGAGATGGATGTAAAATTAAAAACTATATATAGTAAAATTTTAATTGTTTATATTTTTAATTGATTAATCATGCAAATAAGCATATGAATTTGCTCTAATTTTTTTTTTGCATATTTGCAACAACAAAAAAATCTACCAACAAAATTGCCAAAATTCCCCCAAGTTATGTAATGTTTCAATTTATTTGGGTTAAACCCAAAATTTTCCAGTTCACCAAGAATTCTACAATTCTATTTACAGAGTTGATATTCTTCTTTGATATATTTTGCAGATCAATTAATTCTTTGATGTATTATCCGATTTATAGACCTGGTTGGAGTTTAGACTGGGCAGATGGCGATAGCCTCACACTGTGCCAGCAAATGCTCAAATCGCTCCAAGAGGTAAATATAGAAAAAGAGATATTCTTATCTAAGTCTGAAGTTTCAATATGCTCTCAAGGAAACACAATAAATCACAAAAAATGATATACAGTATGTAGAAGTAGGTTGCCGGGGGTGTTTCATAAAGCACTTTGTAAGTAAAGAGCAACTTTAAGAATGACTGGTGAACCTTTCTTACAGGCTAAACCATCACAAAGGATCATTTACTGTATGCCATATACCACAAGAAAGAGTTAAATAAATTCATCATTCTGTTTATGGTCAAGAAAAGGGCACCTCAGTAACTGCTGCAGCATGTCAGTCAAGGCTGTCACAGTGAATCATGAGACCACAAAATGGCTTTCAATGCCACACTAGGCAACGTGTTTCTCAGAGAGTATTCTGCGACATCCCCAGACACAAGTTGATGACCATTACACCAAGGTTCTGCAGGGACGTTGGCAAAACATCTATACCTCTTTTTAGTTGTGATATTTTTGCGATATATGCTGACTGTCCAGATAGTCTTGGAGACATTGCATGAATGTTGGTAGATTCATAAAGACCTGCAATGGACCTAAAAAGGTCTGTTAAAAATATTTACCTTGAAATTGCAGGTAGATGTTACTGAGACTTGTTACAGTTATTGTTTTTTAATCATATGACCAAAACATACATGATTGCACAACACAATGTATTTTAGATAGTTACTGAGACATCCACTTAGAATTAGAAGTATTGTCATCTTTCGGTGATCGTTCAGTGAGTTATGTCTTGCTGTGTTATCAAATCGGTATGTTACAGGTTGTATCAGCATTTCATGTTGGCAGAGGTGGTACAGCAATGTCTTACATGGGAAAGGGAGTGACTAAGAGTGCTACATTGTGTCTACTACACCTAACCAGAGAGATGGCAGCAAGGGCAGTAGACAAGGTATGGTATCTCTCTCTTCCCCCTCCTCCCCATCCCCCTCTCTTGTTCTTTATTCCTCAAGTTTCTAACTTCATTGTCATACACACTTATCAGATTCTGCAACTTTTTTGCACACAGTGCAATAATGGTGTTGAAATCTACTGTTTACACCAGCCACAACACCGTACTTGAAATCAGGCTGGTGTTGTGATTGACCTCAGAAAATATGACGTATTTCCGGCAGTTTTGAATGTTGTCTGCTGAATCCAGCACTGCGGCTGGTGTTGAGGATCTACGTGCAAATTCCCCATTCACCAACACCAACCCCCAGGGATCGGGAAAATCACGATTTCAAGTTCGATGTTGGTGTTGATGAACTGTAGCTCACGAACTGGCGGCGAACATGATGAAACATCCCCGTAAAATTATCTTTTACAGTTAAGATGAGCGCAAATCATTAGAGTTTTATAGATTTTAATTAAAAATAATATTTACGCTTTCTAATTCTTGCAGTGATTTTAACCTTTGCACTAATAAGATTTTATGGTGATTTCTCCGTGATTTCATTTTTGTCGTTGAGATTTCGCGCGTAAAGTTGAGATGATCAGCAGCACAGGCATGACGTTATAGGCTATTGATAACGTGATCGGTATCGCTCCAGCTCGGTGTTGGAGAACGGTTCAGCAGTCCTTTTACACTCTCAACACCAACACCGAACACTGTACTTGAAATTACCCAATGAGAAGGCATAAAATTTACAGAATCAAATAAATCAAGTATTTGAAAAAAAATGTCAATCTTACAGTGAAGGAATGATTCATTACAATTCAGCATTTCCTTTTCTTTTCTTGTTTTTCATATGCATGTATTTTACAGAGTTGGCCTATGGATTGGCTGTACACCAGCAAGGGTTCATCAGAACCTGGGTTTTCATGGCTTACACCTTTGCTCTCATACAGAGACCCTGAGGTAATATAATTTGATTCGTTCCAAAAATATATTAAAATGTTTGATCTCAATATTGAATTGCAGAGCTGCCAATATATTTTTCCAGTACCGGTAACTGTGTTTTCTTTAACAAAATTAAGATAAAAGTGTTGCTTCATACATTACGCATTGTGAAAATTTCCATAGTGTATAAAACGCATGTGTTTGCTCTATGTATACACTTAATGTGTTCTGCTTGCATGTAGTAAATTGTCCAGTTCATAGAGAAAAGACTTTCAAAACCTATTTTGTAATCATGGTTTTATTGGTGCATATCTGGTCAAGATTAGAAATAAAATGTTTTAGCAGTTTGGTATTTATGGTATTTACCACAGTATTAGACCACTAAAAGTTGTTTTTCAGCTGTTTTTGGTGGTATTGACTCAAAATAATTTAATATGTTTCTTATGAATTTTATGAGATGACATTTAAAAATGAAATATACTCAATAAACACGTTGCAGGATTTTATAATAAAACAAGTGCAAGGTAAAGGTAGAAGTGTCAAATTATCATTGCTTTATTCCCAGTGAAAATGGGTACTATTGCTTTACACAGAAAATTACATATCATGCAATCACAATTCAAGAAGGCGGGATAACTCAGTCAATAGAGCGGGGGTTTCGGATTCCAGTGACCCAGGTTCGATTCCCACTTGATGCGCTAGTGCCCTTTGGTAAGGCATTAACCCTAAATAGACTGGGCTACTTCAACGCCTAAGAAGACGGGGGGGGGGGGGGGGCTGAATCAGCCCCCCATTATGATCTCGGCCGTCGATTGCGACGAAAATTGGCACTCACGTTACCCATGGCATTATCTACAAAATTATAATATCAAATTCTGTGAAAAATCTCATTGCTCATTAATTATGCTAATTCATGCTTAAAATCATAAGTTTGCTCTAATTAATAAAATAATGCCCCTAAAATGCTAATTTTTGTTTCACATACCCTAGATAGGCATCTGATCAAATTTATTTCAAAAAAATTTCAACATCACTTTTATTTTCCTATGTATTCTATTGTTTTCTAAATTTCTTATGTATTTCTCTGTTTTTCGACTTTTTGTTTTTTATTGTTTTTTTCAATGAAAATTGTTTGGGACTTTATTTTGACCATAAAAAATAAAATTAATTGATTTTAAGCAGTGAAAGGAAAAATAATGATACATTTACGAATTGTTAAAAACACTATTTGCATTGGATTTGTACACAAATTCATGTTTTTGAGTAATTTTGGATCTGCATGCACTTACAAAATGTTGCGTAATTTTGGAACCGCTTACCAGGGGGTCACAATTTTGGTCTCAAAAGTTGCGCGAGACTTGAAAGTAAAAAGTCTGCGAGCGACGCGGTCAAAAAATTTCAAGCAGCGTATTTATCGCAAAAAATGTCGATGGGGGGCTGAATCAGCCCCCCCCCAGTCTTTTTATGGTTAATCCCCATTACCAGGTCCCTTGGAGAGGACCTTAAGATGTTGGTTCTCTGGTTGTTTGCTTACAGGAATTCATGTTTTCTTATTAAACAATCAGGTTAAAAATCACCAACAACAAAATTGAATAGGAAATGCATTTTAAGAAATACATGTATAAAATTCTACTGATGTCAACACAGCAAATTTCAATTTTATCATTAATTTGTTTCATGCTTACAATCTTAGGTGCGTGCTGCTGGTCTTGGAATCGCTGCATCCTTAGCCTCCAGCGAGCAGGGTTGTGTTGCCATAGCAACCTGCTTCCAGCAGCGAACAGGTGGTGTTTGGGGCCTGGCTCTCTCTGTTCTCCTTGATCGTTCGGAATGCAGTGTAGTTAGGCAACAGGTAATTTTGATCATATATTTCTGTCTTCATATGAACATATGATAGATCCCTGTCGAGTGAAGAATCTGGTTTATTATAATTTAAATAAGGAAAATGATGCCATGATTTATTCTTCTTCTCTCTGTGAGAGAAACCTCTATATTCTTTCAGGCATCATTGAATTTGATGACTATCTCTGTCTTTTTTTTCCATTGCATACTTATAGATGATAAATCACAGCGTTATTTTTCTTATTTTTTTTTAAGATTGATCATCAATACTCTTTGTTAGAAGGGGCTCTTGCCATCCCAATGTTGTGTTTATGTTATAAAAGATGGTGCAAGAAACATTGGCAATATCTACTTCTTCATTTGTTACCTACAATTCTTTCTATCTACCATGCAGGCAGCATCTTTTCTTGCTAACCTCCTGCTGCAGCCATTTAAATCAGATGACCCACCCAAAGGTCAGAAGTCCAGACACTCTGACAATCAGCAAAAGGTGAGTTGATGATGTTTGTCAGGTGGGTTATTTTTTCACTTATCTGAATATATTTGAGTGTTTGAGAAAGGAGGAGGGGGTGTTTAGCCACATCAGCATTATGCTTTTGTTAATATTAACCCTAATTCTCCCGGGGGGGCCTCGACAATTTTCGCGATATCTGCCGCGCAAAATTTTTTGACCTCGCCGCTCACTGACTATTTACTTTCAAGTCTCGCGCCCGGGTACGCAACATTATGTAAGTGCATGTCAGACCCAAAATTGCTCATAAACGTGATTTCATGTACAAATCCAATGCAAATTGTGTATTTATCCAAAATTCATAGATGTATCATTATTTCTACTTTTACTGATTAAACTTAATGGATTTTGCCTTGTTTATGATCAGAATTAATTATGGAATGATTTCCATCGAAAAAACAATAAAAAACAAAAAGTAAAAAAAACAACCTTGTTGAACACTTTTAATATTCAAAACATGATGAAAACCATCTGTTATATTCATCCTTGTTTAGATTGGTATTGCTGGACTCTCTGCGGTCAATGCTTTACTCCAGTACCATCGCTTCTTTCCTGAGGTAGCAACCATGTTCACCCACTACTACCCGGATGCTACCATCCAACCCATCAGCATAGTGGAAGATTCCACTCTGCCATCGTCAAGCACACAGAGTGGACCACCTACACTCACCACACCAGGTTAGTGACTTTCATCAGTGTGGGAGGGGGGGGATTGATAGATGCTTGGTGTGCAGTTAATGGAATCAAGATATAGATAAGGGCAAAGGATGTTTTGAAAATCAATCTTTTGTCTGCATGTCTTATTTATTGTAACCTACTGTCACTTTGACATGTGAATTTGTTTTTCCTTCAGTCTCTTTCATAACATTCCTTTCATTGCATTGCTTTTGTTATCTTTGTTTTGACTCCCTTCTCTTTCTCTTTCTATTTTCTGTCTCCCACCGTCTCTTTTCACCCCTTCTCGCTATCATTCTTTCTATCTATTGATCTATCTCTCCTCTCTCTTAAGTCCATTATTCTTTCTGTTTATGTGCTTGTTTGTTTGTTTTTTCTCTCTCTCGTAGTTTTGTTCCCTATTATCATCAGTTTCTATTCCAGTTGATTAATCTTGTAACTTACTATTAGTAATATTGAATATTGAAGCTAAGAAGAATTGTTTTTCTTGTTTTATTTTTTTCTTTCATTTTTTTTTCTTTCCACAGATTCATCAGAGAATGAGGGCAGTGTAAGACCAAGTCAATCAGGAGGTCAGAGGTCACAGGTAAAAACATGCATTGAACATTCATTCATTTTGAGATATTGGGTGATTCCGTGTTTGGTGTTAGAGTTGAGAGCATGATAAGGCCGCTGAACCGAGCTGGATTCAGAGGAACGATACCGATCACGTAATCAATAACTTATGACATCATACCTCTGCCCTACGCTGACGATCATATCAACTGCGTGTGAGAAAATTTTAACAACGAAAGTGAAATCGGAGAAATTGCAGCAAAATGTTATCGTACAGAATGCAAAAGCTAAATTCACCGCAAGAATCCGAAAGGAAAAAAATATTAATAATTTGCATCATCTTAACTGTTAAAGCTAATTTTACAGGGATGTTTCATCTTGTTCTCCACCTCTTCATGAACTGTAGATCATCAACACCAACGCCGAACTTGAAATCATGGTTTTCCCAATCCCTGGGAGTTGATGTTGGTGAATGGGGTAATCACACGTAGATCGTCAATACCAGCAGTAATGCTCGGTTCAGCAGATGACATTCAACACAAAATATGTCATTTTTTCCGAGGTCAACCCCAACACTAGCCTTATTTCAAGTACGGTGTTGTGGCAGGTGTTGGTGTTGTGACAACAGCAACACCCTATTTGAACACCATACTTGAAATCGTCCATTACGTATCTATTGCCACCTGAAAATAGAATACATGTAGTGTGAGACTCTGTAAGTCAAGAGGTCAAAGTGCACATATCACATTTGCATAACATGGAATATCTGCATAACATCCGAGCAATGTAATATTGTATTTCATGATTAAGAACAATTATTGTTGCAATGTTTCTCTATTTGTCACTTATCCCATTCTTTGTTTGTATGTTTATTCAGGATGATAGAGCGAGGACACATCTAGAAATGAGATCACCAGAAGGTATGTCATTCCTGACAATTAATCTTTAATCATAATAACAGGGAAAGAGCTAAGTGAATAAGTAAATGAATGAATTAATTCAAATTTAAACGAAAATTGTGTTAATTTTTATCATTAGAGTCATTTTGAACATCTCGGTGACACTTTTTTTTTAAAAATAGTTGAAGGAAACATAAACAATTGAGACATTTCACAAATTTGCATTATCCCCTGAAAGAGTGTTATAGACAATTATTTTATTAATTTAGGTGCAATTACCCATCATATCTATTACCATTTTCTCTGTTATCTTAATACTGCATTTAAATCAATTGTGAGCTTGCATGTTGAAATTTAAAAAATATAGCTTATAAACCATGTTTAGAACTTATAAACCATACAAACGTCCTAAGGATGCCAGAAAGCTGCGTAGTCAGGACGGCTGTTACATGGAAACCAGAAGGAGGGAAAAGGAAAAGAGGGAGACCGCATCTAACATGGTGGAGAACAACTAAAAGAGACCTTACTGATCGGGACGCAACTTGGAACGAAGTAGTCCTCATTGCCCAGGATCGACGCCAGTGGCAAACCCTTGCGGATCAATGTCCACATGTGGATGGAATGAGAAAAGGTCTAAGGTTAAACCATGTGGGCAGTTAATGAGAACATCCCATTTTTTCTTTCTTGTCAGGTCATTCCATATCGTCCCAAGACACTGTCTCCTCTTCCTCCTCTGGGATCACGGTAGGTCGCTTTGAGAGCGTGGTGACCCCTGGTCTAGTGACCTCTACAACATGTCTCCTCGCCAACCTCCTAGCCGTCATACCAAGTGATGCGGTGCATGCGGTTACCAAGGAAAACATCCTCCAGACTTTACAAGGGTAAAAGCTTAATATTTCCATCATTTCTTTGCATCTGTGGCAAGAATTAACAATTGTACATTTGTAATCATGGTTTTTAATAAACCCCTTCATAGGTCTTTTAAAGCATAAATGCACACACAATCTGTTCCAGTGTCCTTTTATATAAAGATTTGTTAAAAATATCAAATGCACACTTTCTGTGACAAAATTACTATCACTCAGCCAATCAAATTGAATGATTTCTGTAGCTTAAGAAAAATTGTTATTGTTAATTTGTTATTACAAGTTTTATGAAACAGGCCGCACATGTCTCCTTTGAGTTCGTACATTTCCATTGTGTACTTAATTTACCCTGATTCAAAGTAACATGTGTTTATAGAGCTTGGTTGGCTTTACAGAAAGTGACAGTGATTTGATTAAATCACATTGTTTTACATACAAATTTCTGAAGTTATATGTCATATGCTTCAAAATCAACAATGTTAAAATAATGATAATAAAAGATTGGATTTATATAGTGTCTATTCCTCATTTTGAATAAATGCTCAAGGCATTTAAAAACAGAAAAAAAGAAGTAAAGATAAGTACAAGAAAAAGCACATAAAAAAGTGGATATTGTCTGTCTTCAAACCTAGAAATCGTAAAATTCCTAAATCTTGATTGCACGCAGAAGACATTTCATCCAGGTATCATTTTTTGTCATTACAGAGTCATCAATGTCAACCGCATTCAGTCACTCCTCCAAGAAGCCACACCCTCTTCTTCGTCTGCAGACCACACCCCCTTGCCAACGGACCCTCGCCACTCCCCCAAATCCCACTACGCCAGCCAGGTACAGCTGTGCAGACAGACCTCTATGTGTGCAGCTGTCCTCAGGCTGTATCTGGCTTGCTTGCAACAGGACACGCCCACCTTGCTTGATGCATTGCATGATGGGAAGCTCATTGCCAAGTGTTGTCGGCTTCTTGCCATTCAGCTGCCAGAACAAGGAGGTCAGGATCTCCTATTACATTTCAGATATCCCTGATAAGTGTAAAACCTTAAATGTGTTATAGGTATTTTGTATCCTAGGCAGAAGTTCTTCAAGTTGCTCTATTTAGAGTATTTTGAGTTATGTTGTAGGCTTCAGGCAATGTAAATTTTTTTCAGCTCAAAATACTCATAAAAATTCAAGGGAGCGATTGATTTGGGCATGTACCCATAATTCAACTCTTTGTGCATCGACTCGTAAACCCTCTGTTTGTTACATTATTTAGCAAAACCCTTAATTGGAGGGTAAGAAAATGATGTAGCACACTTGCTCAGTGTTTGATTAAAATACTAGTGTATGGGATATGTTCTGAGTGTTCCAACAACAACGAAAATCAATAGTCCCTTGTAATTTTGTTTCCTGTATCAGTAAACAGGACTCCTCTCCTTGTGTCACTCTCTCTTTCAGTTGATTTCTTTGATACTGTGATATGCTGTCACAGAAGAAGTTGATATTTTTGTTTTTAACTGTAAGATCACTTAATAAGTCTTCACAAAAAATTGTTTTTTTATGTGACTTTTTCTATGGATGCTTGAAAAGTAGGTCAAGAAACTATGATATCATTTACTCATTGGTAGGTAAAGTGAATGTCTATTCATACATGCAAAACTGTATATTTATATAATATTGACTGGCCTTGAGGGAGATACCAAATATATTTCCCAAACTAGTCTCATATTGCCCCGAGTCGAAGACGAGGGCAATATGGGTCTAGTGAGGGAAATATTTTTGGTATCTCCCGAAAGTAACGCCAGTCAATATTATTATTACCTGTTCAACTCTTTCTGGTACATTAAATTAACATATTGATAGATTATATAACTAAATTGTTGGACTTACCTTGGTCAAGCCTCTAGTGTCAATTCTGCACTTTACCATTATGATGTATATTGTTGGTGCACGGATCCTTATGAAGCGTATCTCTTTATACGCATCCACAAATGCGCTGGGGATTGATGAGCTCGGAATACGGATATTATGGACCCCTAATTATTGTACGTAGGTGCAGTAGGAAAATTACTCTTTTCGGGGAGGAGGGGTGTACGAATATTATGGTCACTCGTCATTCAGCTGATCGCTGACCGAGCCATTGTGACGTAGTTTATGTTGAGTTAATCAGTTAGACAGACAAAATACGCGTTTATATCATGTCTCCAAAATGCCTCATTCAGGTAATAATGCTTCATATGTATTGGATATGAATACAAAATGAGATGAGATCAGTGTGGAAATATGTGGTTGTGTAGATGTTGGGCATATTCAAAAGACTAAATTTCAATTACCATAATTGATATGAAAAATACAAATATGCATTTTTTTTTACTTTTCTGATACAGATACTAAGCTGTTAGGTGAAATCCATGAACTTTGGAGGATATCATTTGAGTTTCTGACAACCCTTGCTCACCTTTCAGGGTTAGAACATCTTAATAGTCTCCTTGGAAAGAGCTGGAATTATATCACTGGTAAGGAACTCCCCCTACCAAAAAATGCTAAAGCAGTGATGATGGTGGCAGTAGGGTGACACAACATTTTCTCTTGCGACAATTGCTCCAGTCTTAATATCTCAGAGGGCATAGGGTTAGGATTAGGTTTTTGTTTCAGAATAATGTATAGATAAGGATTAGGGTTTATTCAGTTTTGGAGGTTAGGTTTTTTTTAATGTACAGATAGGGCTGGCTCTATAACTAGTGCTGAAATCATACTCTGTTTTCTAATTTTGATGCTGGGATAAGTGCTGAAATGTCACCCCTCCCAATTGCAACATCATAACAAGTGCTGAAATCACAGATTTTCAATCACTGATGCTGAAATCTTGCCTCTCTCACAATGCCTCTGATGGTTTGGAAAATATTTGAAAGATGTTGCTACTATTTTGTAGCAACAGAGATTATGGCATCCCAAGCTGATCATATATATATCACATGAATCAATCAATCAAACAAACAGATACGCTGATGTGAATAACAATATTTTTCTCCTTTTTATGTCTCCTGCATTTCTGAAAGTACATGTATATGCATCATCTGAAACATATTAATTCAAGGATGGGCAGTCAAAAATGACTTGTGTTGTATATTTCTACGTATATTTAGTGTCTTAGTTGTGGGAGTGGGATAAGTGGTAGTGGTGATGATGGTGGTGTTGGTAGCAGGGATGAATACAGGATTTTCCAAAGGGGGGGCACACATTTTCCTGCTAAAAGTTTAACAAAACCCCCCCAAAAAAAAACAAAAAAAAAAAAAGTTTTTCAACAAAAAAATGAAGGTTATTTTATCCACTTAAAATTTGACAAGCAAAAAAAGGCCCTCACTTTTTATGGACCATATATTCCCATTTAAAATGTTTGCGGTAACTTTCAAAGGGGGGGGGGGGAGAGGGTCGGATTCTCCCTCCCCCTGGATGGGCCACTGTTTGGTAGCTGTAAATGTAATAGTAGAAGTGGTGTTGGTGATGACAGTAACAGTAGTAGTAGTAATGGTAATAGCCTTGGTAGAAGTGGCATTGTTATTAACTAGTTGAAGAAGTAGAAAGCAAAAGTAGTATTGTAGCTATTATAGTGACCAGCATGTCATTGTTACTACTATTACTTGTTGTAGATTGCATCATCTCCGTAGTAAGCAAGCCCAGTCCTGCATCCACCCGCATCACCGCTCTCAACTTCCTCTCCACCATCCTTACCAAGGCGGAGCAGGAGGAGGAGACAAGGAGATCATCTACCAGGAGCCTTGAGGAGGGGTACGAGGAGGCAGCCGCAGAAGGTCGAGATGAGAAATCTCTCCTGGCAGGGCTGCTCGATGAGAGGAGAGATCAGGAAGGTTGGTGTAATTTAGATGTTCAAGCAATAATTGATTATTTATTTGTATATTTTATTAAATTATTTACAATGAAATACTAATTCATTTACTTAATTATCTATTCATTTATCAATTTCTCTACTTTCCTCTATCTATCTATCTATCTATCCATTACTCTGTTTTCTCTTACTAAATGTACCTGAGTTGTAGCTCAGTGGATAAGTCTCCTGACTCTGAACCACAAGGTCCAGAGATCAAATCCCACTGCTGCACCTGCTTCCTTTGGCAAGGCATTTATCTACATTTGCCACTCTACTCATGTCGGATGAATTGGTACCCATTAGGAAAAAATTTCCTTGAATGTTTGGACTTACGCTTGATCAGGGTAGCCATGCTAAAGCCGGGGAAATGGTTTGCAGTGCTAAGAAACATTGAATTGAATTATCTCTTTACCTCCTTTTCAATTCTTGATGATTTTTTCTCTCTCTCCACCATCAATCCTGCATACTATTATTATTTGTTTTGGCGTCACCTGTGCCTGGGAGGCGAAAAGCGAACTGAATCACTGTGACCCGCAGGTCTCTCCTCCCGATATAACTGATTGGGGGGAATGCAGGTGGACCACTACACCGGGGTTTCCCCCTACTCTTATACGAATAGTGCAATGGGTTCTTAACGTGCAAAGGTGGTGACTCTCCTCTACACGGGGCCTCCATTTAACGTCCTATCCGAGGGACGGAGTGTTTTCCATTGTAACATAGCCTGCATCTATGAAACATGGGAGAGACGTTTACACACAACGCACTGGCTTCAGTCATCCGCCCGGGGTGGACTCGAACCCACGATCTTTGGTTCGACGGGCAGACGCGTTACCGACTGAGCCAACACCTTGCGGTGTCGTGGTCTAGTGGTTACGAATCTCGTCTTTCAATCAGTGGGACGTGGGTTTGAATCCCAGCCATGGCATGTTTTCCTTCAGCAAGAAATTTACCCACATTGTGCTGTACTTGACCAAGGTGAAATGAATGGGTACCCAGTAGGATTTATTCCTTGGAACGCTTTGCACCATTAGGCTGCTCATCTACAGCCGCGGTAATAATATGGTATCAAGTATGAAGCGCAGTAGTATTATTAATGTTAGAAGAAGTAGTAGTAGAAGTAGTAGTAGTTGTAGTAGTAGAAGTAGTAGTAGTAGTAGTATTAGAAGTAATAGTAGTAGTAGTAGTAGTAGTAGTAGTAGTAGTAGTAGTAGTAGTAGTAGTAGTAGTAGTAGTGGTAGTAGTAGTGGTAGTAAGCATTATTTGTAAATATTATTATTGTTGTTATTGTTTTTATTACCATCAGGTACCTCTACTGGTAATGAGTTAGGTGAGACCTTGTTGAAGGCCTACGATGGTTCCCTTCCTAGGTCTACGGGTCCAAGTCTAGCCCAGGAAAAACCAGCCGTCTTTTCGGCTCTCAAGGTCCTCCTCTCCATTTCAGATACAGCCAAGCACCAAGCACTAGCTGGTTAGTGAAAAACCCTCTATTTTAATCAAATAATCAAGCAATTTTATGTAATGGGTATCGCACTTGACAGTTTTAGAGGCATCACACTTTGAAATTTACAGTATTCAAACAGTTCTTGCTGAGTTTATCAGACACATTCAATATTCGGTTTACATACACAATGACTTTTACAAAGGTTTTATTTAGAGGTGTAAAGTAGATGCAAGTATTGCATTACAAAACAATTTGTTATGCAGATATCATAGGTGTCTGATAAATTCAGCAAGCATTGTACAAATACTGTCAATTTCAAATTGTGATGCTTTAAAAAAAAAACAATTGCCCAATCATGGCTGTCCTGTCGTATCATGAAATTTAAAGAAATTAAACTGCAACTATGAGGGCAAATGACACACTTCCCATAAGGAGACAAAATTGCAATATGCCCTCAATCATTAAATTCAAAGATATATCATCTATCGTTGCTTTTAACATTGATTTACAAGATGAAACAAAAAAATCATAGCAGATTAAGAAATTATAAAAACTTTATCCTGTACATGACATTAACCTTATTATAACAATGCTTTCAGATCAAGTTTTTAATTGGGGAGGGGGCCATGGTGACATCACTCAGCCTATAGGCAAGACTGCATGCTCACTTCCTTAGCATGAACCTATGATATTAGAGCTGTTCTATCTTGATTGATTCTGGATTTAAGAACTAATCCGCTTCAATTGAATCTTTTTGGTGGCGTTGTCACTTCATTTACTTTTATACCTTTATTTGTAAATACAGGCAATTTTTTTATTGCTTTTATTCTTTCAGCTGGGCTAGTTGAGACCACTGTTGACACTCTGAAACAAATTCACGCCAAACTCACCTTAGAGAGTCTTCACATGGACAAGACTGGTGCTAAGAAGAAGGTATTGATAGTGATAGTGATGGTGAGGAGGAAGAGGATGATGATGATGATGATGAAACTACTGCTGCTGGTGATAATGATGATGATGATAATACATCAGTCACATTTCTCCTACGGCGGCCATACAGGGTGTCGAAAACATCTGTTTGAACATTTTTTGTAAGAGCTACATATAGGTGGTTTTAAATTTTGTTTTCGGCTCGCCATAGGGAAAATGTTACTGAGGTGTACTGATGATAATGTTGATGATGATGATGATGATGATGATAATGATGATGATGATGATGGTGGTGGTAGTGGTGGTGTTAGTGATGATGATGGTCGTGATGATAATGCTAGTGATGATAATGATTGTGATTATGATGGTAGTGATGATGATCAGTTATGGATGATGATGGTGATATGATGATGAAGTCAATTATCATTGATTTCTCATACATTCATCATTGAGTAATAAACATAAAAAGCTACGACAGATCTTTGAAAATCTATACTAAAGGAACAAAGTAAAAAAATGTAATATATATTGTTTTACATATATATTGTTTACAGGAGGATCCATTGTTCATCGAGCTCCATTCTTCCTTTGATCTTCTTAACAGTATTATGGTGAACAGCCATGATGTCAAGGTAAACATAAAGAGATATTCAAGTAATGACCAATTAATCATTAAATATTAATTTAGTTATTGTTATTGATAAATACCCCTAATACTACCTGGCCATTTCTGGTTAATAACTCAATTGGTACAATATTGCTCCTAGATCGTGGAATGTTTCTGGTATCACATTCTTAGCTATCAAAATAATCTAAATATTCCACTCCTAATTTGTAAGAGAATCATAGCATTTTTTTTAATAGATGTATTATAGGGGACACGTTTGACCCATGCTACTGCAGACTGTACCCTGCCAGGGACGTGATCCCATACCAATATGTTCCGGCAAAGATCTCCCTCACATATACATGCACAACTATAATTTAAATCTTTTGATTTTTTGGAGAAATATAAGAGACTAGGCCATGTTTTCCTTTTCTCCATGTATTTGTCCTCTTGATGGGATAAAACACCTCACACAAGCTTAGCCTACACTCTGTTTTGCTACTAACAAGCTAACATAAAAAAACTGCAATAAATAAGTTTCCTCACAATTTCATATGATTCCACAAAAACCCTCTTCTGAATATTAACCCCAACCCTATGGCCCGTATTCTGAATTCGGGTTTAATTCAAACTCAGGTTTAAAGTTGTGGTTTAAGTATGGAAAGCCAATTGTGACAGCAATCACTAACAGTAGAGATATAATATTTCAGCTCATTTGACTCTTAAATTATTCATAATTGTTTAGGAATTTTGAATAGATAATTGTCTTCACAATCAAAGAACTAGGAAAGAGCAGAGTAGACATAAGAAACATACAATGCAATACACATTTTGACACTTTTGGCTTCCCATAATTTTAGCACAGAGTTAAACCATGGTCTAAAGGCCTGGTCACACCGCCTGAGCGTTGTTGGAGCGGTCGTGGAGCAGAGAGAAAAAATCATCACCGCTCGCTACCGTTCACCATTTTCGATTTCGATTGTTTTTTTTTTTTCGATTTTTTCCCCCAATTTTGTGAGCGAAATTCGACCCTCTCTCCCTACCGCTCCACGACCGCTCCAACAACGCTCGGGCGGTGTGACCAGGGGTGGTATTCTGAAAGCGTTCTTATCTTTGTTCTTATCTTTTATCTTATCTCACTGAGATAAGAAGACGCTAAAATCATTGCAAATCGGTATTCTGAAAATCTTCTTAACGCGTTCTTATCTCTGTAAGGACTGCCCCCTTCTTATCTCCAACACGCCCATTTTTAAGATTTTACCAATCAAAATGCGCTTTATATTGGCAGTTTAACCAATAGAAGCGTTCCTTATGTGAAGAGAATATCATGGGCGCTGCGCGTTCACCGTTTCTGGCGCATTGCGCGAAATAGGCATTTTATACGCAATGACTGATTTTATTATTTCGAGACGTCCACGTGCAAAAAAAAGTAAGAAAAGTAAATAAAGCAGGTACGAATAAAGAACAAAATATGAAGAAAGAATTAGGTATGAAAGAAAGAAGACAGAAAAGGGTCAGAATGAAGCAGAAAAAAAGATGAAAGGGACAAAGCAGAAAATAATGAAAAAAATAAAGAGTAAACGAAAGAAAGCAAGCAAAAAGAATTCAAAAATAAAAAAGAAAGAAAATAGAATGAATAAAAGAAGGAAAAGGAAGAAAAAAAATAGAACAATTATCCATGATAAAGTGAAGGAACAAAAATGAAGAAAAAAAGAAATTAACTAAAAGGAATACACACAAAAATAGAAAAGGTCAAACTAATATAAGATAAAATAAATTAACAAGGAACCGAAAAAGAAAAAAAAGTCTAAAAAAAAAACGAATGGAAGAAAGTTAGAAAGAAATAAAAGAAAGAGAAAAAAGGGAATAAAAATGTAAAAAGTGAAGGAAGAGAGAAAAAAAAAGAAAATTAAACAAAGAAATAAAGATGAGAGAAAAAAAGAAAGGAAATTTGACGCAAATATGAAGACTACAAAAAGATAAAGAAAGAAAGGTAAATTCATAGAAAAAAGAAATAAGGAAAGAAAGAAAAAAAAGAAAGAAAGAAAGAAAAAGAAAACGAAAGGGAAAATAAAAAGTTTGGAAAAAAAAACCGAAAAAAATCAATGGAAAGAATAAAGAAAAAGTTAATGGAAGAAAGACAGAGAGAAGAAAGAAAGTAAAGAAAAAGAGTAAATAAAGAACGAACGAAAAAAGAATGAGCAAAATAAAGAAAAAAAAGAAAGAAAGTAAAAAAAGACACAAAAGTGTCAGAAAGCAGAAATAAAAAAATAAGAAAAATTAAGAATTATTAAAGGGAAGGAAGAAAAAGGGGGAAAATGAAATGAATGATTAAAAAAGGAAAAGCATGCATAAAAACGAAAGAATGGAAGAAAAATAAGGAAGAAAAATAAAGATTACAAACAAGTGAAGGAAGAAAGAAAGAAAAAAAAAAGAAAAAGAAAGAAAAGGAAGAGAAACGGGGGGAAAGCAGAAAAAAGACTCAGTAAAGAAAAAAAAGAAAGGGATAAAACGAAAAGGGAAAATAAAAAAGGAAGAAAGATGAAATATAAATGAAACAAAGCAAAAGAAAAAAATAGAAATTAAAAGATTCAAACAGAACAAAAGTAAAGATATAAATGAAGAATGAAAGAAAGGAAGAAAGACAGACAGATAGGAAGAAAGACAGACAGATAGAAAGGAAGAAATACAAACAGATAGAAAGCAAGAAAGACAGACAGATAGAAAGGGCGAAAGACAGACAGATAGAAAGTAAGAAAGACAGACAGATAGAAAGGAAGAAAGACAGATAGATAGAAAGGAAGAAAGACAGACAGATAGAAAGGACAAAAGACAGACAGATAGAAAGGAAGGAAGAAAGACAGACAGATAGAAAGGAATAAAAAATGGAAAAGAAAGAAGGGATAGAAAAAAGAGACGGGCAAAATAAAGGGTGAATGAAATAAATGGTGGGAGGAATACTTGTGGGTACTTGTTACTACTAGAGGCCATCGATTTTGAGCAAGAAAAAACGCGGACATCGTGAGATGTGATAACCCTCTAGCTATCTTAAATATTATCTTAAATATCGTGAAAGATAAGAAAGAAAAAAGATAAGAACGTTTTCAGAATACCACTTATCTACATTCTGTTCTTATCTTTTAGCGCGCTTTGGTATTATATGCGCGAGTTGTAAATTTACGCGCTCAGCATTGGGTGGAGAGCAAGATAAGAACAAAGATAAGAACAAAAGATAAGAAAAAGATAAGAACGTTTTCAGAATACCAATTTAAGAAAGTGACGTAGATAAGAACAAAATTAAGATAAGAACGTTTTCAGAATACCGCCCCAGGCCTTTAGTTTAACCTGACTTCAGAATACGGGCCTATATCTTTTATGTCCTTAGATACATTCAGATAGAGACAGGGTAACAGTCACATGGAGGGGGGGGGACTTAGGAATTATTACAGGAACAATGTCGTGAGAGTAAATGTCTGACCAAGGAGGTTTAAAATGAGATGGAGTAAACAGCAAACAAAATCCCTTTGAACAAAGTTTGAAGCCGCCAGCAGAAAGTATGTCAGGCATGCACTTTGCTCGTCCTTCCTTGCAAATATGTAGACAAAAGATTCCCTCTTGACTTCGTATATATAAGTCATATAAAATGAAATATCCTATTGTGATGTTAATTGTTACTTTGCTGCATCTGGTCTGGTTAGATGTGCAGTACATAATTCTTGCTTTTTGAGAGGCATGCAAAAGAAACGAGGCAATTTTCTATGAAATATGACTCGAATTTACTCAGGTGCTTGACTGAATGTGTTCCTCGTTCGAACTCGAGTCATGAAAACTTCTTGGTTTGACCAACGTGAATAACATCAATAATTCTTCTATATTCCCAGATGGCAGCTCACCAAGCAGGTTTGGGTGTAACCATTCATAAACTATGGGCTTGGCTTGGTTTGGATGTCAAGCTCATGATGACTACACTCTTACTACTCACCACCTACACTGCCCGATGCCCTGTCGGTATGTTTATGTATTTCAAACATTCATTTTTGCATAATGTGATGTAAATCAGAATTATGTAATTAGGTGATATTTACAAGCACAATATTTCTCTTTGTTTCGTCGGATTTCCGATTATTTTTTTTTCTCACAAGGATCTCAAGTTTTTAATGATTATAAATTCTAGTAAAAAATCATGTTTAAGAAAAATAACAAATTTACTGTGGCTGAATCATTTTTGGTGGATGTGAAGGATGATTTGTTCGTATGTGTTATAAAGGGACTTTAATGCAAGCGATTTCGAATGCCGAATTCATACCATGGTTTTTGTAGCATTGCATGATGTATATGTGCATGTGAGAACAACAGTGAGGTTATGAGTGTTGTGATGGGTTTTGGTTATGGTGATGATATTAATAACACAAATGTTGATGATAATGATGATGACAATAACGATGGCATTGATAATGATCATGGCCATAACAAGACACTTGCTGACTACGGTATAATGGTGATGGTGCCATTTTCTGTGTTCAAATATGTATGTTACAAAATCACTAACAATTATATATTAAAAAAAATATATATATCACAACAATTGAATTGAATAAAGGATAATCATAATGGTGTATTTTGGAAGAATTATTCAACTGAGTTTTATTCTGTTTTATTCTGTTTTATTTTCATTTTTATTTGTTTACATTACAGTGTGTGCAGCAGTTGCTTCTTGTGGACCTGGGCAGACTGGTAACTCGATCCTTCATTACCTGATAAGACTGGTTGAGAGGGAGAGATTAAAGGTTGAGAAAGGATCAGAATCTGATATGCTAGCTCAGGTCTTCTCTATCCTTGGCAATCTGGTTTGGTATGGGGAATGCAGGAATGTCTTATGGAAGGTAAGAAGATACATTTGTGAATAAGAAAGAAAAGTACTCCTCTTTTTAAACCCGCCAATAGCAACTGTAGCATCCTGGTGAACCTTTTTTACACGCATATTTATCACCAATGAACAGTAACGGTGAATATCATTTACCAGAAGAAAGGATCACCAGTTGTTCTTAACGTCACTCTTAAAGGTCAAGTCCAACTCAGAAAAATGTTGATTTGAATCAATAAAGAAAAATCAGACAAGCACAATGCTGAAGATTTCATCAAAATCGGATGTAAAATAAGAAAGTTATGACATTTCAAAGTTTCGCTTATTTTTAACAAAACATTTATATGAACGAGCCAGTTACATCCAAATGACAGAGTTGATGATGTCACTCACTCACTATTTCTTTTGTTTTTTATTGTTTGTATTATAAAATATTTCAGTTTTTATGAATTTGACGATTGGGACCTCCTTGCCTGAAGCACAAAATGTTAAAATAATGGAATTCCACGTGTTCAGGGAGGAATGAAACTTCATTTCACATGACAATGACGAGAAAATCAAAATATTTCATATTTCAAACAATAAAAACAAAAGAAATAGTGAGTGAATGACATCATTGACTCTCTCATTTGGATGTAGCTGGCTCGTTCATATAACTGTTTTTCTGAAATGAAGCGAAATTTTGAACTGTCATAACTTTCTTATTTTACATCCGATTTTGATGAAATTTTCAGTGTTATGCTTGTTGAATTTTTCTCTTTTTATTCAAATCAAGTTTTTGTTGGGGTGGACTTGACCTTTAAGTTACAAACAGCTTTATGAAACACCCAACAGATTCCATTCATCTGTTGAGGTTAATTGTAATTCATTAGTTGGAATCTAGATTATCACAATTGTCAAAAGTCTGGATTGAATACATTTTGATAGTTGCCCAACCTAGTAACAGCACATGTATGCCATTCAAATTCTTCTTTTTGAAATATCAATTATTCTCAACAGGTGAATATACCTCATGGGAGCCGTACATGTATATGGGGGATTTCAACAACATCGTTTTCATTTGGTGTTGCATAAGTCAGAGTGTTGATATGCCAGTACATTAATTATCTTATGTTAGGCATACTTCAAATCCCCAGTTAAAAATTACCATCAAACACACCACCCCAACTGAATTAGTCTACCGTGATATTTTGAAAGTACATATGCAGCACAATCCTAGTAACCCGTATGAAGAGCGTTACTCTTGCCATTAACTCGTTCATTTTTTTTACCTCATTATCATTTTTTCGTGGTTTTTTTCAGAGTGGATTTCTGGGGTCATTCATCAAGGTCAAACTTCCGAGAAGCTCCAAGCAGACCAAGAATGCCGCCAGCTTGCACACGTTTGCTGCCCTCTGGCTACAGCTCCTGACCAACCTGACTTTTGCAACGGAAGGGCAACAGATGATCATGAGAATTCCTGGTACGTATCAAGGGTTTTCTCATAGAAACGTAGGAGAGTATACTTGTATGTGCTCGGGAGGCAGTTGCCATTATGGCATGTGTGATTTCTTATTCATTTCTATGGTACATGAGCTAAATCACAGGCTAAAGTATATTACTCTCCTTGCAGCAAGTGGTAGTGTGGGTACTTATTCGAGGTTTTCCAAAAGAGTCTTGCATTTGCCCACATCCATTCTTGGTTCATGATTTTTTCGTAAAGCTACTGCCAAGATGGAGAGAGAACATAAAGATCCAAATGTCACCCACGTGTGATTCGTCTGTGAAACACTGAAAATTGTTGATAATTTGATACCACTTTTGTCATATTAGCTGGTTTCAGACCGCCTCGAAGTTCATCAGTTCCAGATATTTTCTGATGGTGAAATTTACCCGATCAGAAAATTCTAGGGAATATTGGCAATGTGAAAGCAAATTACGCATAATATCCCCGAAAGAAAATACCCACTAAATAGTAGGTACTTGGCAAAATTACGAGAACTTTCGCGGGGATTTTTCCAAGGTCGCAGGTATTTTGGCAATGTGAAAGCAATTTACGGGAACTTTTAGCCCAGTGTGTAGTTGGGCGCCGGTGCTGTGGGTGGCTGCTGAGCTAGTGGTTTTGAATCTTGCGCCTTGCCTGCTTATCAGACCATACTGCCCATGCTCCTAACTTTAGGAATTTATCCTGAAGGATATGTTTCGGGGCGGTGTGAATGCAGGAATAATTAATGGGTATTTTTTAGCCTAAAAAAGTTATCGTAATTTAACAGGGATTCTTATGATGGAGGCGGTTTGAAACCACCTTTTGTGACCATAATTAGAGAGTAGTATTCCTAAAGAGACTTAAATGTCAATTCAAGTCCGTGTTTCCTGTCGAACATGATTGACGAGGTGTATTGACCTCCATTGATATAATAAATCCTTATTGGTCAGATTCCAGGTAAGGGGGAATTTCCCTTGTGGCATTATTCCATTGACCCTTTCGTGACCCTTTTGCTACCTTGCCCATTAATACTAATTGACCGTGATGCTAATAGGAAATTGTAATTACCGTGTTCTTGAGGTTCCCAGCAAAAGGTTATTCTAACTAATGATTGATTATCTTGCTTTTTGGTTGTCTGCCAGGATTATCATTGTTTGTCTCAAGACTCAAAGAGTACAAGGTGTCCAAGAAACTGAATACTTGTATATATTCAAAACTGAATCATTATCACAGCGTTTAAAGTGTTTTGGGGTTTTTTTGTCCATTTTGTGGGGTTGGACAGTTCATTTCATTGATGACTCTCCTCCATATACTGTCCTGTCATGTGGGTCAATGTGGTTTATATATGACACTTTTCTTTTTTTTATTTTATTCATCTAGTCCCCCCCCCATATCTTGTGAGGTCTCCCACGTTCCTCCCAACAACTGTGAAATTGAGTATAAATAGATATATGAAACTGAATGTGCAACTATATTTGAATGATGAAATGCTGGATTGCACATTGATTTTATTGAGTCAGTAAGGGATATCAACTTATTGGTAAGTGGGATTTTTTTTTTACTGTTTGGTTGATCATCAAATCTGAATAATGAGAATGCATAATCTGAAACATTTTATGTGGTGGCTCCTTACAGAAAAAAATAATAACATTCTGCAAGACAATATGGTGTTAATTATGAAATACAAACCATTGTACTCTGGGGGAGTAGACACAGGTATCCAAACTAGGTCAGGTAGATTGTGGTGTACCCACGGGTCATCCTATGGTCAACTCCAGCATTCACTCCACGTACGTAGTTCCCCCATTTCCTTAGCAATGGGAACCCTCCAAGGAGATGTGAACGGTCTTGAGGCTCATAAAACTACCTGGAGGGAAACCTCACGATTGTTGCGATGTTTGTCATCAAGTAGATGGTTGGGGGAAAAAAAACGCAGGTGCGAAAAGGATTGGAATGTAATGAGACATCGTTTTGTGTGAAACATGTTTGTCATCAAGTAGATGGCTGGAAAAAAGATTTTTTTAAATATGGTAGGAAAATGGATTGTAATGATACATTGTTTTGTGTTAAACATTTTTGTCATCAAGAAGATGGTTGGAAAAAAAGAAAAAAAATGGTGCAAAAATGGATTGTAATGAGACATTGATTTGTGTGAAACATGTTTGTCATCAAGTAAATGGTTGGAAAAAAGAAAGAAACTAATGTGAAAATGGAATGTAATGAGACATTGTTTTGTGTGTAACATAGTTGTCATCAAGTAAATGGTTGGAAAAAAAATTAAAAACTGGTGCGAATATGGAATGTAATGAGACATTGTTTTGTGTGAGACATATTTGTCATCAAGTAGATGTTTGGAATTTTTTTTAACTAGTGCGAAAATGGAATGTAATGAGACATTGTTTTGTGCAGACATTTTTTGTCATCAAGTAGATGGTTGAAAAAAAGAAAAAAACTGGTGTGGAAATGGATTGTAATGAGACATTGTTTTGTGTGAAACATATTTGTCAAGTAAATGGTTGGAAAAAAAGAAAGAAACTAATGCGAAAAGAAAATGGAATGTAATGAGACATTGTTTTGTGTGAAATATGTTTGTCATCAAGTAAATGGTTGGAAAAAAAATTAAAAACTGGTGCGAATATGGAATGTAATGAGACATTGTTTTATTTGAAACATGTTTGTCATCAAGTAGATGGTTTGAAAAAAAAAATGTGCGAAATTGGAATGGAATGAGACATTGTTTTGTGTGAAACATGTAATTAGACATATTAAAGAGATTAATGATCTTAACTCTAAAAGGACTCGGCTATTTTTATTGCAATGTTGTTGTTGTTTAATCACTCTCCTTTCCCATTCGTGTAATTCAATCAAATTTCTTTCCTCCCAACTTCAATATGTACATGTACAAAAAGAAATTTTTAAGAAATAAACTATATGCATTTTTCAGTTGAATGTGGTTATTTGTTTTATTTTCACACCTCTTTCTTCTTGCTTTACTAGTACTGGAAATTTGATTGTGGTAAGTTCTTTCCTATGTATGAAAAATTCTTATATTTTTTTCCCCTCTCATCATTAGATGCCCTTGATCTGTTGATTGACTTTGCCCAGTGTCCAGTCTCTGCTCTCCAGGACTCTGCCTTGCTGGTTTTACATAATCTCTGCTACCTGACTGCTAATAAAACAAGATTGGTTGCTAATGGTAAGTTGATGTGGAACACAGTGTGGATAAATTTCTTGCTGAAGGAAAACACGCCATGGCTAGGATTCGAACCCACGACTCTTTGTTTGAAAGGCAAGAGTCAGAACCACTAGACCATGACGTGCCCACAAGTTTGTTTATAACTTATGAAATCTCTGCTCTCTCTCTATTCAAAGATATATTTGCATTTGAAAAATGTATAAATTTTTGTTGTTAAGGCATAAGCTAACAATGATTTGACTTTTAAAAATCTAAGCTACAAGGTCCCTCTTTTTACATGTGTCTGATATGTTACAAAAATGAAGCTCTGAAAAAATTGTGTCTGAAAATCATTTTTCAGTACTTAAAAAACTGAAATGTAAAGTGAATGGAAATGCCATCTTCATTTCATCACATACCCTATATTTATTCTAGCCTAGAAATAAAATCGGGTCCGAAAATCATTTAGTGCTTCAAAAAAGTGAAATATAAAGTGACCAGAAACACCATCTTAATTCATGACATACACTATACCTGTCCTAGTAATGGCTCAAAGACACAGAAGTATTAAATTGTGGTTTGCGTTGTACCTGTAGCTTTTTATTCTCAATAATGGTTATTTTCAGGTTTATTTAGTTCCAATACATTTACTCGTACATCATGTTTCATTTTGGTTTATAAATTTCTAAGTCAATTGTTTGAAAAAACTAGCCAATGCCTTTAATGTATGTGTTGCAATGACAATTATTTGTTTTATTCATTCCAGATAAATTAGTGAGGCTCTTTTTGACCACTTTGACTGATGGATGTCTCAAAACCCAGTTCACAGTGACCAGTGCTTTGTATGCTCTCATCTATGACAGCCAGAAAGTAAGTATCTCCCAGCTCTAGCAACGTTATGTCTTTTCTGTACTTTCGTGATGGTTGCACTCATCCTTGCTGATATCACCGATGACATTCCAGAGTGGAACTCAGAATGATGTCCTTCAGACAAATCCCAAATCACCCTGTTCTTAGATTGTTATTTATGGTTTGAAATTCTTATCCATTACACATGTTTAATGTCTCAGCTCACATTTTCATATTCTCTTTCTCAATTTTCAGGCCAAAGCACTATTGAAGACATCTCGTCTGAGCCTGAGTCTTCAAGAACTTGAAATGGTCTTGCAGAAAGAAATGCAGCGCCCTCAGCCCCCAGCCACACTGATAGAGGCAACCAGAAGAGACATGGCTACCCGATGCCAATTTGTAACATCAGCAATCACTGCTCTTCTGGAGGAATGAACCCTTGATCTTGAAATGGTCTTGCCAAAAGAAATGCAGTGCCCTCAGCCCCCAGCCACACTTTAGAGGCAGCCAATAGAGACATTGCTACCCTGCTGCCAGTTTGTAACATCAGCAATCGCTTCTCTTCTGCAGGAATGAACCCTTGCTCTTGAAATGGTCTTACAGAAAGAAAAGCAGTGTCGAGGCAACCAGAAGAAACATTGCTACCCACTGCCAGTTTGTAAATCAGCAATCACTGCTCTTCTGCAAGAATGAACCCTTGCTCTTGAAATGTTCTTACAGGAAGAAATGCAGTACCCTCAAACCCCAGCCACAGTGATAGAGGCAGCCAATAGAGACATGACTACTTGGTGCCAGTTTGTCATATCAGCAATTATTGCTCTCCTGCTGGAATGAACCCTTGCTCTTGAAATGGTCTTACAGAAAGAAAATGCAGTGCCCCCAAGTCTGTTGCAAATGTGGAAGATCAAACTACTTCCTCAATTGTAAACCAATTCTCATGAAATATAGCACACACGTTGGTCTTGTGCAAGACATTTTTGCATTTTTAATCTGTTATGGTAACAGAAGATTATTGCCAGAAATTAGGTAAAAAATTATGCAGGTCAAACTTCTTCATCCCGTGTTTGACTGGTGCTCATGAGATTTGGCACACATATAACATCTTGAGATATAGGTATGCAAGACACTCTGTATTGCCATGGTGCTAGTGTATTATGGCCAAAATCCCAAGAAAACTCATTGTGGATCAAATTACATCATCAATTTTTGACCAGTGCTCATGAAATTTGGTTTAAAAAAAAACGGTGTCTTGGGTTAAAGATGTGTATTACCCATTTCCAAGTGTTGGAAACTGCACTACCATTACGGTCCATTGTAATAGCATGGTTTTAATCACCTTAAGTGATTTTTTTAGTTAAATATGCTTAATATGAAATGTTTGTGGGTGTAAATTTCATCTCATTATGTAAGCAAATTCCAGCTAACAAATGTTGATTGATGTTGGAAATGAATTTTCATGGAGAGTATGTATACTCTTACTGCACATGTGTATGTTGTGAATATTCTAATGACAGTGGTGAATTTGTTATATTCTAAATACAATTTACTGTAAATATGTAAACATTTGTAAGCAAATAGTAAAAACATGTATAATAATAAACTATTTTACATTTGTATATATGCAGATTTGCATGAAAAATATTAAATATATTTAATAAACAAAAGATGATTCCGTGTCTGCATTTATTATTAATATTCTGTTAAGTTTTTCTCTTGATTGTTCCCTTATGATCACGTCAACTAGACCCCCCCCCCCCCTTCCCTCTTTCTCTGTCTTATACCTGGAGCCTGTTTCATAAAACCTGTTATAATAACAAATTTACAATACTGGTTATAAGCTACTGAGATCATTCAATCTGATTGGCTGATCATAAATTTGTTATGGAAATTGTACATTTATCATCATTCCTTTATGAAAAGGAACCCTGGTCTTATTTTCCTTTTCTCCGCCTGTCTCTTATCTCTGAATGTCAAACTTTTTTCTCCTGCGGCAAATGTTTCCTCCAACATTTGTCCACAATTTCCTCACAAGTATGATATGCAATACCTGTACTCCCAAATTGTAATAAATAGCTCTCTATCTTCACAAAAAATATAGCCTTATCAACTAGCAATCTACATCTCTTGACTAGCATTTATTGGGGGAAGGGGGATGTAGTTTGGTCGTTAAATATATCACAGTGATGGGTTGGAAAGGAAATGAAGAATGATGGTCAGATGTTGGGCAGAGGGATAATTTAAGACATGTTTTTGAAATAGCATGCACATGGAGATATCAATGAAATTGGCATGTATATTGGAGGCGGAAGGAAAGATGCAAGGGGAAGATTGAGTTCAGAGAAGGGGGATGGGCAGATTTTGGGAATCCGCTGCTCTCCATAGGAATTTGTTCACATTTCTTGCAATTTATTAATTATCTAGACTCCGTGGGGAAAAAGTTCTATTTCTTATTGGACAGTAAGCTTGCTGTACTGTCATACCAGGAAGATATTAATGGCCGTATGCTGAGTTTGTTTTGTTTTCCCCAAGGGAGCGACAATGTGTAAAATGTTTGGGATTATGAATAAATAGAATATTTGTGTCACTCGGGTGTCACGTCAGCACTGGGTCCCACTCAACCCTAAATTGATGGGCGCCGCGTCTGGGTTCATTTTCCAGTGAATGCTGCCTTAGCCTTGTCAACAACAACAAATTATCCGTGATTTTCTTTTGAGGGGGGTGGGGTCTTGTCAGATTTGCGGGGAAAAGTGCCCCTGGAAAATCTGTCCCAGGATCGGAGCACTTATTCCACACCATTTTGTAATTTGGTTATTGTAGATTGTAAGATTGATTGAGTTACTTGGTCATGGGTGGGTAGTACTTTGGTGTACAAACAGACAACACCCCCATCCCCCACAAAAAAACAGCGTTGTGTAAAATGTTCGGGATTACGAATAAATATGAGGATATTTGTGTCACGCGGGGTGTCACGTCGGCACTGGGCCCCACTCCACCCTAAATTGATGGGCGCCACGTCTGGGTTCATTTTCCAGCGCATGCTGCCTAAGACGTCGAGGGGGGGGGGTAGGGGAGTGCTTTTTTATCAATGTTCACTGGCATGGATTTCGGGCTTGTCAACAACAAACAAATTTCTGTGATTTTCTTTGAGGGGGGGTGTCTTCTCAGATTTGGGGGGGAAAGGTGCCCCAGGAGCATTTTCTCATTCCACTACCATTCATAACTTGGTAATGTAGATTGCAAAATTAATGGTGCACTTCTGAGTTACTTGCTCATGGGTGGATAGCACTTTGGTGTACAGACAGACCTTACCCCCCCCCCCCCCCATCCCAAACCTGGCCTGTTGTGTTGGAAAGGGGCAAAGTACAAGTCGTGGGTGATGCATCCTTGAGCAGGGAAAAGGAAAAAAAATCATTAATTTATTTGTTATCTTAGAAAGAAAAGTCCAAGGACACCGGCGGTTTCAGTGGCGATCATTACGGAAATTTTTTAATCCCTTTTTTCTCAAAAAATATTTTTTTCCCTTATAAGAATGTTGTTGACGAAGGTTGGTATCGTTAAGATAAGTAAAAATTAATTCACCAGTTATCGGTACCTTTAACCAATGGTGCACAAGTTTATCGTAAAATCTCTACTGGTGATCGACTGGATGCCGTATCCAGCGCTATACTGTACACTCTAAAAACAAACCAGTCAAAAATGACTAGTTAATAGGGTCAGCTGATAGGTGCAACTGTTATTCTAGTCGTATTGAACTATTTTCTAGTCGTATTTTACTAGAATAGTTATATCTATATATGTCAGAAATGTGACTAGACAAACCCAGCTGACTACTTGTCTAGTCAATATTATTTGTGTTTATTCGCGATGAAAGGGGGAACTGGCATTCACATGGAGGACCTGGGGTCCGATATCCCCTCCCCCCCCAAAAAAAAAAAAAATAAATAAATAAAAAATAAAAAAGTTTTGCGACCAAGAAAAAAAGGAAAGGAGCGAGTAAAGGAAGAGGAAATGGTAAAATATCTTATTTTTTATATTATGCCAAAAGCTATACAAAAAATAAGATTTTTGTTTCACAATATCAGATCCCCCAATCAAATTTCAAATGACATAAAATGATTAGCTTTTTCATTTCATTTATTCATTCAATTATTGCATACCCACCTTGCTTTATAGGAAACTGTAAATGTCACTGAAGTCGAACAATAAGTATCGGTGACAGTCATTTTGATTTTCATAACATTTCACATTTTATTCACTGTACACACATAAAATATCATCGATCGCTATACAGGTAGAATACACATCATACGTCCTCTCTTCCCCCTATATGGACATAGGTGCTATAATATCGCCAACACATTCTATACACACAATAAAATAATTTGTTACAGAAATTTACATGGTACTTGTTTACATTTTTTAAATAGCTTCTAACATTCAGGAGTGAATAGACCGAGAAATAGATTTAGACTTAATACACATTTTTACTCCATTATTACATAAGTCTCAAAATTGGAGTATAGGTTTTTAATCACGTACTTCTAAAGTGTCCCAATAAACACTTTGATTTTAGCTATAAAGTTACAAATCATAACATATTTCACAATTTCCACAATTAAATATCAGTGAACAAACAACAGCTCGATCATTTTTTTGTCATATAATTCCTGACTTCTCTTTTTGGTCCTTTTTTTCAATATGAAACTTTCAACTTTGTACAAACCTTTTCCTCCTTCTTTCGATGATGAACAATATCAAACGACACTCTCCTAATAAATAAAGAAGTACTTAAACATCGAAATATATTACCTTGATTATTCAAATCAAGCCGATATCTGGATAAATTACAACTACCCTTTAACTTACATGTATTTAACAATTCAAGTCCCTCGAACGAAAACTTTCATTCCAATGAAATCTTCATGTTATTCCATATGACCTTTCATCGGGGAAATCGAGCATACTTTATTTTTCCGGTTCGTGGTTACATCTAATTTGACTTCGTGGCATTCATCCAATGGGTGGAACAGGTTCGAAATAATTTTCGATTTCTTTTAAGTTTACGGACTGATTAGTCCCAGGAACGCTGTATTTTCCAACTCTGTTTATATTTAGAACAACGGGCTTACAGTTTTTACGAATTTATATTGTTTACTTCATTTAACATGGCTGCTAAAAGAGTACTGTTTATTCAGCGTACGAGGCATGTGTGAGACTGCATAACTTCATTTTACGATAAATTTATGAATGTAACAAGAGTCCCAACCCCAGACTATAAATTCCGTAGATTGAAAGTCAATCTCATATATTGTGGTCAGGAACCAATCAAAAATTGGATCAAAAGTTCCAATCAAACAAGATTGAATTCTAAATCTATTTTGTACTGGTCCCTGGTCGCAATTTATTTTCAATCTAAGGAATTTAGAGAATGAAGTTTGGAATTATACAGAGAAAAAAAATGTGGAGGTATCGTTACATGACACTTAAACCATGGGTCGCGGGTTCGAATCCCACCCGGCGCCGCATGTCCTTTGGCAGTGCACTTATCCACGTTTGTCACTCTCTATCCAGGTGTAAAATGGACATAGAAAGTTATATATTACATTGGCTTGCGTGCACCGTTAAAAAATGGTTGCCTGGCCAGGATACTCCCCAGGGAGTGGGGATAGTGCACTTTATGTGCGAAACAGTGATTGATCCAATGACCAAAGTAATAATTACATGTAAAGCGCTGACAAGCACAAAGTATGAAGCGCTATATAAATGTACCTATTATTAATATCGTTGATAAGTGGCACATTGTATTTTTAAGACCTTAATGAAATGGTGATCAATGAATTTATTATATTGGCCTACGTATACATTTACCTCGATTTCTTTTTTTGCGGACATAAAAAAAGTTTTTATTACGTTTGCTCCTTGCTCTTTGCATAAATTCTTACTTTGAAAATTACTGTTATTTTTTTTATTTTATTGTCTGTGCCAAATAATTATATTTAGGTTTACTAGGACGATGACTAATTTACTATCAGTTCTATCAAGATTTCGTTTGTGCAAAACATGAAACACATACCAGTCTAAAATATCGTTCTTTTGACTAACTTCTAAGCTACCACGTTAGAACGTTAGATTTTCTATAACGAAAATAAATTACTCTTTATACGAAAATAAGTAACAGAGTTAATATTCCCAAAGATTTATGAATACAACATGAGCTAACATAAATATATACCTTTCCGACAAAATAATGCAAAGTGAAACCTTGTTGCAATATCTGACTATTAAGATGTTTTGTTTTAGTTACATAAACAGAAAGATCAACCAAAGTGACATAGACTAAGCAACCATGGCCAATATGACGCCTCACTGATGATTTGTTACAAATCTACTGATTTGCCCGTCGTTGTTTAAAGTAATATAATAAAATAAATACGTAAAATCGGTCTTTACCATATTGTAAAATACTATGGCTTGCTGAATTTGGCGATCACAAATGCCCCATAACCATGATAAAACAAAGCTTATAGAAATTGATCATTACAGCCGATTTGACAGATTGATTGCACATAAGGCAATCGTGGAAATCAGAACTACTATTAGTTAAGCCAATAAAAATCATATATGCGTTACAAAATAATGATTCCAAATGCATATGTCTTCCTTTAACTACAAAACATATTTGATATTTGTTGCATGTACCTCGCAGATAGTCATTCAACGATTACGAGCAATAACTCGAAATAAATAATTTTGAAGAACGAAACTACAGCGAGAACAAGTACAGAGTCAGTTTTTTTTATATAAGATAAGTCCCTTTAAGATCTACACAAGATACACCTATACATGATACCGTACACATAGACTCGTTTTAAAGCTCTTTATCAATCAATCTTTCTCCATAATTCCTCGAGTGTTACGGGCAATTTGTTTTCCATCATCGGATTTTGTCGGCTTCATTTCGGAAGGCTTCGGGATCACTCGGTAATGTCTAGCGGCGGTGAGCACAAATCACACGATACTGGGCAATAATGTCGAGCGTAATCGCGATTGTCACAAAGTCTGGTGGACCATCGGCAGTGGTGGAACTTGTCCCGGCATTCCACTATTTTTTTTTTGGGGGGGGGCAAAAAGTAAATATTACAAAAAAAATATTAATTTCATGTTGGATTAAATCACCGCGTTAATCTCATTGAGAATAAACGTATTGTTTCATCAAAACATAAATGTGAATATACATTATACAGGCGAAATTGTTATTCAATTCAATATTCTAACTTGACTTCACTAAGGCAGGCATGACAAATCAGAAGTATAAATTTGTGAATTCAGTAAATGATCATCGCATATTAATAGGAGTCACACTGTCCGATATGTTCATCACTATAGGGAACATATGCTTATAGGTAATGGCCTACTTTATCCAGGGCGGATCCAGGATTTCCCCAAAAAGGGGGCATTTTTTTAGAGACAAAAAATGCAAGCTCCCATAAAAAGGTCTCAATTTACATAAGGCAAAAAATCCACCTCTGTATTATACCCTTTAACCAACCTCATTATGAACCTAACTTTTGGCAAAGAAACTTTGTTATCAATGTAAGTTTTGTTGAACATTTGGTAAAGATTCATGATAGTTTATACTCACATGAGCAATCATCTCCAAACCATCCATCCGGGCATTCACATTCACAAGCTGATTCCTGAAGACTCCCCCCATTCTTACATCTCTTGCGACAGTTACCTGATAAAGATAACAAATTATATAAAGTTTGATTTTTGCTATGGCACCGGGAATAGATGTTAAGTTTTGTTTTAGGTGGATTGTAAATGCTTTTTTGTTCTCTTTGTTCTCAAGATAGGGGCGATTTCGTTCATTTATGCTCCTTTTTGTTTTTTGTTTTGATTTGAACGATTTTATTTCTTCTCATTTCGTTCTGTTGTGTTTTGGGGGCATTGCATTTGTTTTGCATTTAATTTTGTTAGAGGTTTCTCAGCTGTACGCAGCGGGAGAATGGGGTGGGGCAAAGAAACCCCCCCCCCACCACATTGTTTTCAAGACGTTTTTCCTCCATAAAATAACACTCAAAGTGTACTCCACATTCATTTATTTTAATCTAGAAATACAACAACGTCCTTATATACTTTTACGTATTCTCGAACATTTTGTAAAATTATGTTTACCCGTGCTCAGTTCTAAGGTTGTGTTGTTGTAAATCTTCTATTGTTATAAAGTTCGGCCTCTTACATGATTCAACAGCACGGCTTGGTAGAGGGTATATCTACTTTGTTTTTAGTTTATAAAAATTCTACACGGTGAGAGTGTTTTGGACTGACTGATGAAACATTGGAAACATCGGTAATTAGCAAAAGACCTCGTGCTAAATGGGGATTAAACTTAATTAAGTATACGACATAGAAGATAACAAATTATCTTAGGACAATGGTGAACCTAGCCCTTCATCATAATAAATGAAGTAATTTGAGAGATTGGCAAAACAACGTAACTTCCTTTATTTTTTCCATCATTTTCCGCCTACACGTTTTTGCATGAAATTTAAGTATTGAAACTGCTGACAATTTTGCGCCTGGTCGTGATGGTATTTCAGTGCGTGTATGTCATACCTCGGTTTCGTTCCATTTATATTTCAATTAAAAACTAGGCGAATGAAACGCTCGGGGAAATTACCTGAAAATCATTTCAAGCCTCCAATGATCACTTAGTTTTTTAAACTATCAGACTAAAGCTACAACCAGGAGGAGATAGGGACTCTGTTATATATGGACGCCATGCTTGTTCGTGGGTTGGCAACAGGTCATCAAGAGCCTTAGGAAGGTATTTTTGGTACCTTAAATAGTACGCCTTCTTACCATAAACAATGTTCAAAATAATATTCTATTTTCACGATAGGGTAAAGTATATCAACATTTGACCCAGCCATCACGGAGGGGGGGGGGGGCGGTAGTTTGGATAAATAATCAATGTATGTATGTGCCAAAATCCGGGGTCAATTCATGCTGTAAATTACAATTATCTTGTAAGATATACAGAGCAAATCCACTTCCTCGTATAACTTATCAATTTTAACGAGGTTATTGCTCGTAAATTGGATGGAACGATCTAGTTCGATATTCAATTAATTGAATTACTCTACTTGTCTTCAATTTCACTTTGAATGATGTCTGTTCGTGCACAATAATAACTTTACTAGTTCCAGTGCCATTTTACTATTTCCAGTTGTGCTCAAAAGTAACCCCTTAACAAAATACACTCCTTTATGCTGAATGTTGATGTGCACTCAAAATTCCAATTATTTAAAATAAATATCCAGATCGGCTGCGAATGGTGACCAGGCAAATTTTGGAATTATTTTTAATCTTTAGGATTAACTTTTAAATCTCAAATGATTTAAATTCAAATCTTTTAGCTTTATGTTTAAATCGTAATAGTTTAAATCTTAATCTAAAATTCGGCTGGTCATTATTCACAGCCGATCTGGATTTATTTTAAATTCTTGGAATTTAGAGTGTAGACGGCAACACTTTAGTGAGCCCATATAAACAAAATGTTATTTAATGTATAATTCTATCGCCTGACTTCAAAATTAGATATCTAAAAAAGGCAGATCTTCAACACTTTGAATATGTTCAATTTCTGGTGGGGTGGTTCACTAAGTTTTTAGCACCACTTTACATGACAGTATAAGTTGATTTGAGAAATTGTGTTGTTACCAGAAAGAGCATTTGTGCCTTAAAGTTACCGAAATTATGAACAAGCCACCCCCTCCTCCCCCACCTCCTAACGCAATTGTGAATATTTTGGGGCACATAACTTATTTTTGTTTAATACCATGTTCCCTTCACATTCCCGTATACCATCATGGTAACCGGGCTCAGATACAAGGTTTCAGCGGGTGTATATAGCAAAGTTATCGTGTCGTACGTATAGTGTTTAATGAAACTGGGCACTGTAATGGCCTGGTAAGGGCTTATGGGTTACTCTTTATATATAAAACCTAATTTTTTAGCCCTATTCACCAAAATATGGGTGAGGGATGACGTTTTGAAGGTATTTTGCTCAAGGGACTTGCAGTCACGTGTTTGACCACGCTGGGAAGGGTGGTGTTATGGCAAAAACTGACCCCTAATGCCAATTAGGGGCATTTTCCAGGTATAAAAAAATCACTACTGACCACAAAGCAAACCGCAAGTATTTCCTGCAAAGTTTACTTTGATAAGGATTTTGTATGGAAGTCGATGACCAGATACATCAATTACACAACTTTTTGAAAATACCATTGACAAAATTAATTTCATCAAAATTATCTGTCTGTGCAACAATTTGAAGTCCGAGTTTGCTGATACGAAAAACATTCTGGCCATACATTTAGGACTATCTGGGAAAATATGTCAAAATAGCTTAATTGCTCTCAATTGTGGAAAATTAATGTCCAATATTTATGAAACTAGTGAAATATTTCTGAATTTAATGTGATAAGTAAAATTCCAGCCAAAATAGTATTTTTAGTATTTCCACGATTTATGAATGTATTGAAACATTTAAGTGATTCAACATCAGAACTAAATGTCTTATAAAGCGTTTCTTGTAAGAGAAGGAAGCAAGAGGTCAATGAAAAAAAAAATCAAAACATTAATGAAAATGTTTCAAGTCTATTTTTATAGCAATTTTGTCATACGATTGAATGGTTTTATAATTTGTTAATTTGTGACTATGTTTGTTTATATATTTATTCTAATATGTATTAATGATGTATTTCATCTTCTTTAGTTAGCAAGGAAGTTTGTAACATGCAGTGTTAAAAATTATGATATAAATTTCTTCGCCATTTTCGTATTGTCTTGCCATTTTCGAGTGGGAATTTCTCGCGCAACGTCATGGAGGACGGCCGCAACCCGTTGTCTTCTGACTAGAAAATTTCGCCTAGGACCCAAATTCAGGATGTAATACACCTCAAACTTTGGAAACTAATCTAGTATGAGTGACTCTGCAAAGCATAATCCAGGACGTGACCCATATTTTCTTCGTCAAAAGAGAAAAAAAGGTGATAAAAGTGACTCAAATAGGGACTCAACTACTCGACCACGTGCACCCGCACCGCAACACACAGACGCCCCATCTACAGGCAGCATTACACCAGAAAACACCGCAGAAAAGGCGACGTTTGCTCATCCCATAACTTCACACACAGATACGCAAGAATCAAACATGGCGGACAAAAACGAACCGGTGAGTCATGCTGAATTTCTAAAGGTCACAAACACAATTATTGACAAAATTGATAATATGAACTCGAATGTTTCTTCTCTGAGAAAGGAGATCATAGACATCAAGAAATCAATAGCTGATTTAGAGAAATTTGCTACTGACTCTTCTGATAGGCTAACAAAAATTGAAAATGAATCATTGCCAAACATGCGAAAGGAAACACAAAGAGTAGAGTCTGACTTGAATGTGAAGCTTAGTGCACTTGAAATCTACGATAGAAAAATGAATCTGTTGCTATATGGGGCAAAACGAGAAACTGATGAGAACATTGTCCATGTGGTGGGAAAGGTCTTCAAAGAAATGGGTATCCAGCAAGATATACTCCTCAGTAATGCTCACCGCCTACCCCGCCGTGCTCAAGGCGGCACCCAACAATCGCCAGAACCAGTCATCATCAGATTTGTCTCGATGATGGATCGAAACAAGGTCTTGAACGCCTACCAGCAGAGGACATCAAGAAGAGGAGACAAGACCCCTACGCAGTCACAACAATTCCCATGGAGATTCGTCGTAGATTTACCTCCTCAATTGAAAAAGCATCGATACCTACTCGAGAAAGAGGCCTACAGAATCCGTAAAGAGGAAAATAAGTCGACTAGAATCAGGCTGATTGGAGTCAAGTTGTATCTACAAACCAGAGAAAGGGGCTCAATCCACTCAGAATGGAAAACTGTGAATGGCTAGCTTTGCAGATTTACTCATCATCAAGTTTGGATCATTATACTTTTGACTTTCGGACTTTCCTGAAAAAAAAGAATCATCCCAAGCGGTTTATATTACCTTCATTTAACTTTGGACTACATCCATTCCATTTCTAGTGCTTGGTTTTCATTTTTTGAGTTCTTAATACATTGCTTTTTCCATGTCATACTAAAGAAAGTAAGCACATGTTTTCAGATTTTTGCCTAAATGAACTGATGGGCAATGGAATGTTTTTGTTGTTGTTTATTACATGAAACAAAATGAATAGGCCTATTTTCCAGTACAAGATAACAATTTACCTGGATGATAACAAAACGTTTTGAAAAAATAGAAAAGAACTTGCAGGGGGTTTTTGTGCCAAAATGGAAAGGGCATAGAGAATACTTTAGTTTTTTATGAGACCCGGTATTAAAATTTAAAAAATCCTTTCTGCTTCTTTTGTACTGCTCAAATAAAGAAAATTGAGTGTTTTTATGTCATGGTTTTTATTCATAGCATGGATGATAAAGACTTAGTTGCTGCCTTTATACATGTAATATATATTTTTTATGCATCTCCAAAAAATAGAGATATCAAATAAGGAGGTGGTTAACCTTTGAAGGAAATTTTAATTTCATGTTTTTAAGGCCTTTAGAGTTGGTTAAACCTTTCAACATGTTCAAGACCTAATGATTTAAGGTTTTCAGTTATGTATTTGATATGAAAAAAATGTGGCTGTACTTTAAAATTTCTTTTATTTTTTTTTCTTTGTTTGTTTTTTTTGTTATTATTGGGTACTTTGTAATAATATGAAAGAAGACAAAGGAAGGAAAGTAATATAAAAGAAAGAACGTGAATAACGTGTAGCTCAAGTAAACTGGTATAGTTTTCACCAATGTTATTTGTATATCTATGGAAAAGTAGTAAGTATGCGAGAAAATAAGGAATAAGTACATGTACCAACGGTTTCAGAAAGTTTGTTTTATTTATTGGATGATATTTTTAAAATGCTGTTAAAAAACAAAGGACTTTCATCTATATGCAAGGCTGTGCATTCAATTGACTAAATAATCTTTATAATTTTGATAATGCAGAATGAGCCGTGGCATTAACAACGCATACTTCTTTCACTTAGATACTGGTTGTTTTATGTAGATTATTTCTGGTTGCCTTGCGCACGAAATTTTTGCACGAAATGTACATAGACATTTTTACAGTGCCTAAAAAGTAGTGGATTTCAGTTTCTATTCTTAGCATAATATGGAAGGCCTGGATAAGGACCTAGGCGCGATGGTATGCGCCATGTCTTTCTTGTTCGTTTCGCGTGAAATTATGTTTAGTGTTGTCTTGTTTGTGTGTCAAGTGTTTATGTTTGTTTATGTTTGTTGTTTTGTGTTTGTGTTGTCAGTGTTAACAAAAAATAAAAAAGCCTCCACAGGAATTGTTATTCATAACTTAATGCTAGATTCAATGTATGATGGGTAGTTTCAGTATAATTTCTTTGAACTGTCGAGGTTTAGGAAATAGTAAAAAAAGAAATGATGTCTTAGAATATATTAAGGCAAAAAAGTTTCATATCTGCTGCTTGCAGGACACTCACTTTGTAAGTGAAGACGAAGTTTCAATAAAACGTATTTGGGGAGATAATTGTTTTTTTAGTCATAAAACGTCTAATGCTAGGGGTGTAGCCATTCTCTTTGCGGAGGGTGTTATTTTTAATATAAATCAAATTAAAAGGTCAACCGAAGGGAATTTTGTTGCTTTAGATCTCCAGATATATGATTATAATATAACATTGATATCTCTATACGGCCCTAACCAAGACAATGTTAACTTTTATTCAGATGTTGAAAATATTGCATTAGAATTTGAAAACCCTTTAACAATTTTTTGTGGTGATTGGAATTTGGTCCAAAATTTTGATAAAGACACATTTAATTATGTCCGTTTGAATAATCCAAACGCAAAGAAAAGAGTTGATGAAATGAAAACTAACTTAAGTTTGGTGGATCCATGGAGAGAATTACATGAACATGAAAAGATATTTACATGGCGCCAACCCACTCCATTTAAGGCAGCCAGATTGGATTATTTTCTTGTATCTCATGAATTAATGTCTCTTGTCAACAGAATAGAAATTCTACCGGGATATAGAACTGATCATTCGTTGGTGAAGTTATCATTGAATCTAAATCATTGTAAGACAGGACCGAGTTACTGGAAATTTAACAATTCATTGTTAAAAGATGATATTTATATAGAACTGATTAAAGGTGTTATTCAACAAACAATTGATACCTACTCAACTCGACCGGTAAGATCCGGTGGAAATGTAGTCGATGGTAAAAATCCTTTGTATGAGTTTAATGTAAGTGATCAGCTGTTTTTTGATACGCTGTTAACAGTTGTTAGAGGTGAAACAATTTCATATGCTGCAGCAAAAAAGAAAAAAACCGTTAATCTAGAAAATGATTTAGAGAAAGAAATTGTAAATTTAGAAAAGAATCTGGTTTTAAATACAAGTATAGAAAGGGGGTTAACTGTTTTGAATGAGAAGAAAGCTCAGTTAGAGTCATTGAGAAAAGAAAATAATGAAGAAATAAAGATGAGATCCAGAACTAAATGGATGGAGTTCGGAGAGAAACCATCCAAATATTTCTTAAATTTAGAAAAGAAAAATGTTGTTAATAAAAGAATATGCAAATTGATTACCAATGAAAATAAGGAAGTAACAACACATGAGGATATTACATCAGAAATTGTTTCTTTTTATTCACAACTATATGAAAGGCACCCTGTTATAAATACTGATTTAAATGCAATGATAAACAATGATGAACTAAATAAATTAACAAATGCTATGTCACGGAATTTAGAAGGAGAGCTCTCCATCGACGAGGTTTATTACGCCCTAACAAATATGAAAAACAATAAATCTCCTGGTCTAGATGGATTCACTGTTGAATTTTTTAAACATTTTTGGAAGGAAATCCATATATTTTTAGTTAGATATTTAAACTCTTCATTTTTATCTGGTATGCCTTACATACAGAAGTTGGGAGTTATTACTTTAATCCCAAAAGGAAATAAAGATAGACACTATTTAAAAAATTGGAGACCCATATCATTATTAAATGTCGTATACAAAATAGGATCTACTTGTATAGCTAATAGATTGAAGAATGTACTCCCTCTTCTTATTCATGAAAATCAGAAAGGGTTTATGTCCGGACGCTTTATCGGAGAAAACATCCGCTTGTTATATGATATATTATTATATACTGAATTAAACGATATTCCCGGTTTATTGTTACTTATAGATTTTGAGAAGGCATTCGATTCAATTTCTCATGACTTTATTCGCAATGTACTACACTTCTTTAAATTCGGTCCGACCATTGTTAAATGGTTTGATGTGTTTTATGAAAATGCTCAATCTTGTGTTTTAATCAATGGACACCTGTCTCCCAGATTTTCAATAGAGCGAGGCTGTCGCCAAGGAGATCCATTGTCTCCATATATTTTTCTATTATGTGCTGAAATACTTGGCGTTTTGTTTCGACAATCAATGTCAATAGATGGTTTGAGGATGCCCTCTGGTAAATGTCATAAAATATTACAGTATGCAGATGACACTCTTCTGACATTAAACGGTTCAGAAAGAGAATTGAGTAGTGCTTTTGACATCTTGGAAAAATATAAAACAATTTCAGGTTTGACTGTTAATATAACAAAGACACATGCAATATGGATTGGAGGATACAAGAACAAGAAAGACTGTATTCTTGCCAACAGGAATTTGAATTGGGTATTTGATGAATACTTCAGATATTTAGGTATAGATTTTTGTACAGATCTTCAGAAAATGACAGTGCATAATTACAATGAAAAGTTTAAAGAAATCAAAAGTCAAATGACTTCATGGTTGAGACGTTACCTGACGGTCCTTGGAAGAGTTACGGTGGTCAAGTCATTGTTTGTGTCTAAATTGAACTACTTAATTCTTTCTCTCCCGAATCCAAGTGAGTTATTTCTAAAAGATGTAAATTCCCAATTTCATAGATTCATATGGGGAGAGAAACCAGATAAAGTAAGTAGAAATCAAATGTCTCAGAGTTATTCTGAAGGTGGAGTAAAAATGATAGACATAAATCTGCATTGCCAGTCATTGAAAATTTCTTGGATGAAAAAAATGATAAACGGTTCCATTGACGGTAATATTATTTGTCTTCTCCACTCTTTTTTGCATAAAACTAAAAACTTGGATCTTTATATGGGAAATAGCTATTTTTTTAGACTGGCACACGAAATTAAAAATACTTTTTGGAAAGAAATGTTCTTAGCGTATAGCACACTGTTATCTATGCACTGTAATGATATACCTTGCCAACCCTTATGGAACAATGATTTTATCAAAATAGGTAATAGCTCAATTCACAGTAGATCTCTAAATAATAGGGGTGTTCGTTTTGTTAATGATATTTTAGATGTACATGGCAATTTCCTCTCTTTGAATGACCTTCAGGAAAAATACAATGTTCAAATAAATTTTCTTTTTTACCGTGGATTATGTGATGCTATAAGAGACGGTTTTAGCAATGGCACACACTTTAGCAAGTTCCAAGAACCTATTATCCCTGATACAATAGCACTTGTTATGAAATATGATAAAGGTTGTTCACACATCTATACGATTCTTAAAAAGAAAAGAAAAGTGGAGTGTAAAAGTTTTCTTAAGTGGAAGTGTATATTCGATATGAATGACAAGCAATGGCAGTCGTATTGCTCTATTGGATTCAGTTGTACTACCGATGTGAATTTACGTTGGTTTCAGTTCAAAATAATGCAACGCATTTTATATACAAATGAAATATTGTTTAAAATTAATTTAGCTCAACAAAAAGAATGTACTTTTTGTAATGTACACCGTGAAACAGTCACTCATCTACTTTGTGAATGTACATGTATTAAACATATATGGGACAAGTTTGAACAATGGATATTTCTTAAAACTGGAAATAGAATATTTTTCTCTAATAAAGAAAAATTATTTGGCTTAAGAGGTTCAAGTAATCATGCATTAAATTGTTTATTGATAGTGATACGGCAAATGATTTACACTTCCAGAGTAAAACATCAATTACCTGTTTTTGATAATATCAAATTTGCACTTCAGAACTATTTCAAGAATGAAAAATATATCGCAGAGTCAAATTGTAAAATGGTAAAGTTTACAAAGAAATGGTTTCAATTACGTGCCATGTTTACATGAGGTGATCTGTTCAGTTCCCTTTCCATGTACAATTATACATATGAATATTATTGTTCATTTACTCCTCGCTTGTTTCTTAAATTGTTTACTATTATGTGAACCTGACAGTTCAATTTATATATTTGTTGCAATTACTGTTGTACTGTATTTCGTTGTTATTAATTTGATTTGTCATTGAGAAGATATCTTGTTATGTTTGAATAATAATAAAATCCCTGTGGAGGGGAAACAAATTGAAAAAAAAAAATTTTCGTATTGTCTTAATCTGAACACTGAAAATTGTCTTTATTTCATATGTTATCCCCACTACATTTCCACTCCTTGATTCCGTTTTTCTACCTGCCCCCACCCCCCCCCCCCCGATCTCCTCTCTCCATATCTCTCTTTCCCTCTCGTAACTCTGCCATTCTTTTCATTTGCCTGCTTTCATAGATATCGTGGGTATATCAATTCAAGATTTCTTGGATCAATTACAAGTTTCTTTCCAGTTCAAGGAAAATTTCTGTAGTAATGATTTATTTTAAGTGAACTTATAAAGATAAAAGGGCAAAATAACCCAAAATGGACTGAAATGTCTCACCTGGTCTTGTATCACCACCAGTGCTGATTTCTGAAAATGGATAAAAAGATAATTTTAACCTAAAAATCAACAAATATCATAAATAATTTTGTACTTGATAATTATGATGAAACTAATTGATAAACATGATAGACTCGGGAAAACGCTTCCAAAACAATGTTCGCGCCAAATTGATTGATACTATTCAGTGCTTTAAAAAATGAGACAAATCCCCCAAATGAGATTAATCCCCCAAACCTTAAGACATTTTTCCAGAATTAATGGATTAACAGGGAAGGGAATAACTTTATCAGCCACGGAAATTTAAGATTAGGTCGTTTCTCCCCATCTTGACAGCGTATATGGGCTTCCTCTCTTCCCCCGTCCTATCGGGGTAGGAAACAAGAGGAAACAGACACGCTCTCTGGGATGAGCAGACGGGAAATGGCGGCTTACAGGTCGAACTTCAGATAAAAAAAAAAGTCTTGACGGGTCCTGTACATGTTACGTGGTTACACAACATTTTAAGGAGCCCACCACCAAATTTATTTACAGGGGAACTGATTTTTTTTTCACTGACGAAAATTAAAAGATGCTGATTATTGTGCAAGTTTGGTGGAGAGCACCACATACATGACTGTTCTGATAAAGGGCACCCCCTTAAAATTCACCTTTATGGTCGTGATAATACAATTTCGCTTTTAAAAACGCTTTTAAAATGCGATATATTTTTTTTACTAATTAAAGACATAGAAAGCCGTTATTATCAAGCACAATTGATTTTAGAGAGGAAAAACTCAAGAAATAACTTGATCGATAAGGAGGAAATTAAGTGAATTCAATGATATTTGTCACCACGGTCACATACCAAATGGAAAAAAAATGTTACCACTGATATATCAAGAAAAAACATAAGCAAGGGTATGTCACAACAAGAAATCATTGTTACAAATGTACAATTCAACAAAATATATATCTTCATAGTACACCAAGGACACGATGATGATGATGATTCCAACTACTTCAACGGCATATCTATATTTTTATATTTCTATTCAGTAGCCATCCAAAGAATGTTTATATATTAATTTTCAGGTGATATTTCAATTCAACTTTTTATTTCACTATCATGTTGAAAGTCATATGAAGATCGTTATGACTGAATACTTTACCCCTTTTGATAAAGTTTCCATTTTAATTAATTGCGTTAATTGCAAAGTCAAGAGTAATACAGGGATTAATACTTACTGCATAGTTCACACATCGCAGGGCAGTTATCTAGTACATACGGGTGCTCATCGTCGCACCAATTCGGATACCATCCGTGATAACAAAGTTGATGCTTATTCTCACACGGTTCTGAAAATAAAGATTAAAAATCGATAAATGTTGTAAAATAAACATCATTCTGTCAGTGATTTTTTTATAGTAACAATATTGCAATAAGAAATGTATCATGCCTGTATATACGATGATAACATTTGTTATATTTTGTTTTTCTTTTGAAAAAAAAATCGAATTACGGTTAGCCTATAAATAATATGCATGAATCCTGCTTGATATTAATGAGGACTTCATCAACAGGCCCATTAAATATGAGTCTACAATAACATTTTTTAATTCTAAAATGGAACCGAGGACTCCGTAAATTTCATTGCGGATTAATTTTTTTATTGATTTATAAATGTTTAACAATTGGCTCCAAAATAAGATATGCAAAATTAATTTTCCCTCGTCAAAATACATTGCACGGTGTGTGCTACAAATCACGATCTCATAGCTTTGACGATTTAACTTTTAGCAACTACTTTTTCATGTGTTTGTATAGTTGTAACATATAGGCGTTGACGTTCTGTGGCTTATGTCCCGCATGGCTCCTATAATTGAAAGAAGACTTTCTAAAATCATACCAGACATATTCATAATGTAAAACTGTTTTTTAAACTCATTAAGGGCTACATCTGTATTAGACCTGACATCGTTAAAATCAGGGACGGATCGAGCAATTTGCCATTCGGTATCATTCAACATCGGGGGGGGGGGGGGTCTCGTTAAAGTAAAATAAAAGTCTTTGCTAATAGCTGGGTGAAACCTGTAACAATTTGGGTTCACAATTAGGGAATAGCACTGGCGGATCAAGGGGGCTGGTCCGTGCCCCCCCCCCCCTTGAGAAGCAAAATTAAAATTTTTTATGTAAAAATGCCATTAAAACAGAAGTGTGCCCCCACCCCCCCCCCTTTTTTTTAAGTGAAGTCCGGTTTTTTTTGGCTTGTCAAATGTTTTCGGGGACGAAATATCTTTATTTTTTGGTTAAAACCTCTTTTTTTTCTTGTCAAATTTTTCCTTGGAACAATGACTCCCACCCTCCTTTCGAGAAAATGTCTAATTCATCGGCCTTGTTCCTTTGCCATCTAAATTTTCCATCACGCAGCGCATAAAATGTTTGATGGGCTGTCTAATGATTACATCACCGCAATTTTAATTGATCTTTAATCTTGGAAGCCCCAACGTGGCACGAAAAAATAAACTAGTGTTCATAGTTTACTATGAGCACGTACTTTAATTCGTCCCACCTGTTAATTGACAAATCAATACTTGTCCCAGAATCTTGTATATTTTGATTGCTTATTTATATTCCCCTTTTTGTTTCTGTCTCAGAAATGAATTTTAACTAAAATACTTTAGTCATGCTTATAGTACGAGACCGTGAGAGGTTTGTGATTTGAGATAATCAAAATAATAAGGGTAATGAATGTGTTCCAACTTAAACTACTTAGGTCATCTCCTAGCAAAGATGGGGGTGATTATCAAAACGACATGAGGAACCAAACAACCAATTAAACAATGACAAACCTATAGTTCAAAACCTACGTGAAAGGAAAACATCTTTTTGATAAAAAGAAATGCGGCTTTTCCGAAAAGAGCCTAAAGTCCACATGGTTTCAATGCAGACTTTAATTGTGACATTTCACTTCAACATGAATGACAAATGTGTCTGTCTTCAATTCTGGTATAAAGTTTACAGTTTCTAAAGGAACTGATGAATTTCGAAAATATACATGTCCCTGCTTGAAAATAAACTCGCACTTTTATGAAGTAGTTAGGCCTATGTATAAAGTTATTTTATGAAAGATTTATTCCAGCATTTTTAATCATTTATCTTTTTTAAGGTTTATTTTGTTTGCATTTATAAATCATATCCTGTCAATGTCATTCTATGAACTACACCAAAGTAAGACATAATGATATATTTAAGGAAAAAATGTTATTACAATATCTTATCATCAGGTGCGTCTGAATTTGATGATTGATGGCTTTTTTCTCCTAAAAATTCTTTAACATCCATAGCAACGCTGGATGAAGCTCACCGGTTGGTTGGCATAACTTTCCACTAAATCACAAAACCGTCTCATCATTCAACGACTAATTGAAGTACATACTACAACTGCCACTATTAATCATAATTGAATGTGTTAAATCATCGCTCGAAGTGTTACGATGGGCTTGATAGATGGGAGGCGAAAGAACGCAAGAGTTGTTTGAGTGCTAAATGATACTCATTTAAATTGGAATGACCCGGCCCTGGTTATAGCGTTTAATGAAGGGACTTGTCGAACGTTTTATTCAACAGGTCCTGTTTTACCCGACAATCACCACAGTAACTGTGCTTCTCAGCCAGTCAAAATCAAGGAAAGTTGTCAGTTCTAAAAACTGGTCGGACCTAAATGTTCATGAAACACTCCCCAAAAATGTAATTCGTTAATATATAGTTCCACGGGTTTACCAAATACATGCTGATATCGGAACAACTCAAATTCATCTAATTGAAATAAGCTATAAAATATGGAAGGTATAATTTTCTTAATTAACGGACAAATAGATAGAGAACATGCATCTTGTTGATTTGACTTCAATAACCATAATATATAGCAATAACAGCTGCAGTGAATCTATAACATATTCCATGTACAGTTCATCAAAGTTATATTCGTGCAATTTTTTATATAGTGACATGTTCATCCCATGTTTTTTTTAACAATGCAACCCTAAACGACACGGATTTGTAATATAAAGTCCCAATAATAGCTTTTGTTTATTTATTTCTTTCTTTATTTAGTTAAGTTTCATTTACACAGGGTAGACCTCCGTGGTAGCCCATTCAGTTATAAAAAAAATGATTTGAAAAGAGACAATGCTCTTCTTGAATGCTCCTCCAGTCGATCTGCATAACGCAAACATTTTGTTAGTATGTATACCTTTCCATTTTGTTAAACGTATAAATAAGAGAAAGCTCGATTTCAAAGTGTGCCCCAGATTTGAAGTCTTTGATACGACTCAAAAAGTGCAGCCAACCCATGAAAGCCCGTGTATTGGGGGAACCCCATCCAGCTAACATGCCCTTAATTATACTCTTTTATTTGTTTGATTTCACTTAACCCATTTCAAAATGATGTAATACTTTTGATGGTTGTTAGTGTCTTACCTGAACATGTTAAGCCCATCCACCCATCATCACAAGTACACTGGCACGTCGCTTCGTCTAAAGTTCCATGGATACACTTAATGTCACATTCTACAAAAGAAAGAAGGAAATTAACATTTGAAGTTAAGGAAACACTGAATAGCGATAAAAAACTGCCATTTTGCTACAGCCATGAGGTTCCATGGACGATGTTTGCGCTCAGTTAATTATTATTTTTGATTACACAGCAAAAACTGTGGTGTTAACTGGTGTACATAGAGGACCACACCAGTTATTTTACACCGGTGTTAAATTGGTGGTATAAGTTTTACAACTATAGGTGTTATTACAACACCCATGGTTGTTACATTTACACTCTTTGGTGTTATGTTCAATCTCTAGGGTGTTATTTTAACACCTCAGGGTGAGGTCCTCTATTAACACCAATTGGTGTCAGTTTTAACACCACAGTTTTTACAGTGTACTATTGGAAAATAGAAACTATAATTACATCTGTGATTCCATTTCTCTTTCTCAGAGAAACACCTTCGGAATCATTGGATATCATAGCTTAACTATAAGCTTAACTAAAAACATGTCTTTGTGTTATTACAATATTGAGTTAACTCGAATTATCGGTATATTAAAATAAATTTATATTGAATACCGACCTTTTATCCATAGAATTGGCATAAATGATACAAATGATACAGAAAAAGGTTAATGCATTTGACACAAGAATGGAACATATGAATTCGCGGCAATATCGAAATTACAAACCGTTGTCAATTCAATATTCATCAATAAGGATGAGAAATGTGTGTGGATTTGAGTTTTGTCAGACGTGTATCAATCAGATATGATTATTTACGTCTGGGACCGACCTTTAACGTCACCATCCGAAAGACGTGACCAGGGCTCGAACCTTGAACCTCTGCATCAATTTGTAACTTCCCCACAGCTTGTTATACAGGCGCCCGCCACATCGCCCAGTATGGGAAATGGTAAGGGATGCAATGAAAATATGACAGCTATGATCCGATTTTCCCGGTTAACTACATCGTTATCTATATACGCTAATCAACTCATGAACTAATTTTTCACCAGAGTAAGGCCCCCGGTACAAAGACGAGGGCAAAGAGAACCCCTACTTTCAATCTTTCTGCTAATGCCGACTCAGTCACACTAACGCGATTAACTTCAGATTGATCAAAGAAATTGCGTTATTTCCAGTAACCGAATATCGATCGATGGACAGTTGATTTTCTTGATGTGATCTTTGTGCGGGGATTAGGTTGACTCGGGATGGGAATGAATGAGAAATGAAGACGAGACTTGTAAGGCAACGGGGATGCATCGTGATGGAACGTGAGTTATTCGTATTAAAACATCACATCTCGTTACCCTACACCAATATGGTATGCCGAGACCGTGCGTAATAATACAAGGGGGTGAGGGCGTCCTCTGCAATTAAGGGGGGGGGGGACATTGGGGGTCAAATCAATCCTGTTAAAAATGCGAGCGATATCATCATTTTAATAAGCTTCACAAAAGGAATCTTGACCCCATAATATCAATCGCTACAACTGAACATGATCGGTGCCATCTCAACCAAAAGGGGGGCTACGTCACTATCCCTTTCGACGGTTTCGACCCCCTGTCTCTTTCAAAAGCAGGGTAACCCCAGACGTATTTAACCTACCTCGACGTTGCGCTCTATTTAATTTATATCTCAGTTCTATGAATGAGATAAGCCTATCAATGGGTCTGCCATCCGTCTGACATCCGTGGATTGATTTTAAAGGATGGGTTCTGGCGATGGCTTTATTCTCAACATTAGATTAAAAGCAATCCGCAGTAAAATCAACATTCTATTTGTTCATATTTTCAAAAAGCGACCAATACAGTATTAATGTGGTTCACTTCACACATTTCCAGGTGGCATGTGTGATGCAAACCGATTAATTACGTAAAACAATCACAAATGATGGTGGCCAATCTTATGATTATGTTGTTGATGACGATCATTATCATCAATATGATGATTGTGCCTTGCCAAAAGATCACGTGTGGGTTTTCAGGTAAATATATACCCCGTTCCAAAAACCCAACAAAGTAATGCCCCAATTAAAATCGAATAAAGACTATTACTTGCTTACGATGAAAAAATAATATTTTATTCGTGACGGAGCAAGTATGAATCATTTTCATTCCAACACATTCGGTAATGATGATATAATTTTTTTGTCTGAGACCAGATTCCGCCCCTATATGCGTCGTTGAAGTCGCTAACTCGCGATCACCAAGTTTCATTCACTTGTAATTTAAGTTTCATTTATTTTTATCCACATAATCAGTGATTATACAAACTCCCCATCTTGTGTAATTACGTATCAAACCATCAAACGGAATGTTCTGCTGTTTAAGATGAAGATGCAAGTTAATCAATGCACCTCGACATCATTGACGTCCCGGGATTGACGTCATAAGACTTTTAAATCCTCCGTTTCCCTAATGAATTTCATGGGTTGGATAAAAATAACTATAATCAAACCTTCATTGATTACTCAATTAGATTGTGTCGTATATAAAGTAATAAGGATTGATTATTTAGACATATTACTTTCAAATCTGATTATATTTATCACTATGCGGGATTTATCACTATGCACCGAATTATTGAACGACAGTGCTGCTGCTGCTGCTGCTGCTACTACTACTACTACTACTACTGCTGCTGCTGCTGCTACTTACTGTTACTACTACTACTACTACTACTACTACTACTACTACTACTACTACTACTACTACTACTACTACTACTACTACTACACTACTACTACTACTACTACTAATACTACTACGACTACTACTACATATCGCAAAGGTAGGGATTGTTAGTATGGGGGGGGGGACTTGTCAGATTATCCAGGAGGGAAATGATAGACGCAAACTCATTTTTTTTTACAAAGTAACACCAGTAAAAGTGTGTATGGCTGTACGCAACCCTCTGATTAGACGACGATACTTGATTTCTCCTTTAAATCACTGGAAGTATAGGCCTATATTTCGCGCCTAAACTGACACGATAAGATGATACGGTCACGGGTCTGTATCCGATTCTCAATCAACACCCCTTCGCGCCAGGGCCCTGGGAACGATTTTTTAACAGGAGATGCTGCTTTAAATTTGACAAGAAAAAAAAAAGTTTTTCGGTACAAAATGAAGGTAATTTGGTCACCCCTAGCACCCTGCTTTCCAGAGCCATGCTTCATGCTCTTCGCTTGGATGCATACATGTCTATCAATGCTATCCGTGCAAATGAATAGTAAATGGATTATCATGTCAGACAAGGCAGTTATACCAACATCATCAACCATCATCAACATTATTTGGGTTACAATTTCACTTGGGCATGCTGGGAGAACAAGCCTGGTAGTGCATGGACGTGACATTGTATTCGATTTTGGAATGACAATAAGATATACCTATTACATTGCGTATGTGTTGATCAGTATGTATCATAATTATTCACGAAAAAAAACTATTTTTGTTTCAAATTCGCAACTGTCCGATCTTTTATAATAATTTATCAGTGGCCGTGGAAACAGGGGGGTGGCACTTTTTCAAAAACCTCGTACGAAAGCGTAAAATGGACCATCTGATTGTGATTTTTTTGCACCTCCCCCCCCTCTCAAAACAGCTTTCCGGTGCCCCCGTTGATCATGTTTAACTTTTATTTAGTTTGTAATTATACAGAACTCTGATGAGAATTTGCAGAAATCATTTCCGAAAATGTCGTTAAATGATTGTACATCATTATAGCAGTGATTTAACCCGGATCTTAAGAGAGTTATGTGGTCTAGTGGCTAGAGCAGTGGACCCGCGATTATGAGGTTGTGAGTTCGAATCCCCGCTTGGCCATTATTACCACTTTAACAAACAAAAAACCCTAGAGTAATTTTTGACATCTATAATCCATCACCATGACAGACAGACACAAAGTTTCAACTTGGCGTAAATGAGGCGGAAAGCTGTGTTGCCGAGTTCCTTTGCCTAATTTACCTCGACAGAAACATAACTTATTGAGAGATATTAGCACATATCATTAAACACTGAAAGAAATTGAATTAATCGATATGTCAATTAAACTAATAAATGAATTATTGAATAAAGGAATAACTAGATGAATTAATTCATACATAATAGACAAGTGAATTAATTTAATGAATGTATAATCAATGAAATGAACCATTGCGTAAATGAATAAACGAATAAAAAATAGAATGATATAATAAATGAAGAGATGAATAAACAATATAATACATACATATATTAACAGATAATCTACTAAATGAAATATACATACACAAATACGAATATATTAATGAACTAAAAAGAAATCGCAAAATGAATAGGTAAATAAAGTTCTTACCTGAACAATCTTCACCGCTCCATGGCGTGGGGCAATCGCATTCACACGTGACACTCTTTCGACCTCCGTTCATACACGGTGGCCCTCCACAATCTATCATATTAATACAAGAGGATGTGTGTAAAAAGTTTAACAGACGTGTATTATAGTAAATTAAGAGGCTTTTTATAGGAGGAGATTATAATTTGTTTAACAAATTTTTTTTGTTATGACGTGTATTAATCAGATATGATTTTTTTACGGTACGGAGTTTCGTAACCACTTTGCAAACGATTCTGTCCCGGTTCAATACTTTTCGACAAAGACCTCCCAGGTGTCCATTTATTTGATTTGCATTTGTGCACTAATATCTGTATACAGATCAGATCAGTGGGATCAAACCTCGAATCTCTGCATCAATTCTTAAACTACCTCATGTTACTTGGGTTACAGGCGCACTCCACAACGCCCAGTTACGGGGAAGAGGAAACTTAATGAAAACATAAATAATTAGATAGGGTATAACACAAGGGGGGCGTAGGCATTTGTATAAACGATAAAGATTATCGACGATAGATACCTAACACTGAAACTTTGCTTTACGGGCAGATATACCAAAATTTAAGAATCAGACAACGCGTGGGAAATGAGCTGAGACAAAACATAAACAATGACATTGGACACAAACAAAACAAATTAATTAATGACTTAGCAATAATGGAACACATTCTGTATTGTAAGAAAATAGTTTGACTGTAAAAGCTTCGGAGAAATCGAATCCTATATAGAAATCGTTAAAAATCTAGCGTTGCTTGTTGTGCACTTGAAAATAAATATGAACAATGTGATTTTTACTTTATTTGCAGTACATAGAAAGTTTTACTTGATATTATCCTCGACCCTGTTACTGATATAAAATGATTAGGTATCTTGATATTAGGATCTTTTGAATTTCGTAATGACATTTACTTAACCCCCCCATATTAATGTGTCATCTTACCGCATATACCGCACATTGCAGGGCATAGTTCCTCTACAGGATTGTTGTCGTTGTTGTTGAAACACCATTCCTTTGGCCAACCATTTCCACACCACGCATGCGTGTTGTTACAAACATCTGAAATAGTATTCACGTTTGGATATTGATAAGAGTATCGTTATGATTAAGTGATGTCTTTAGCATATTCTCATCATCATTATCACCATCATCATCATCGTCATCATCAGCAGCATTATCATCATGAACATCCCCTTCAGCATTTTCACCATCATCATCGTCATCATCATCACCATTGTCATCATCACCATCACCACCAACACCATCACCATCGTCATCATCATCATCATCACCACCATCACCTAGTCTGCTGGGCAAACCCTTCACTCGAAATAAGGGTCTGAATGTGCAGCCTACTCATGCCTTGTGTACTGAAGGCTCTCTCGCTGTATTGGAACAGCAAGTTTTGTATGTGCTAGTCTTTGCGTGGAGGCACACTTGTTGATCAAAGTTCCAATGAGGGTCTGTGCCTGCAGACTAACCATCACCATCATCACCATCATCACCAATATCTTCAGCAGCAGAATCGTCATTAGCATCATCAATATCAATACCCCATAATCTAAAGTTTGTATTTTATATTTGAGGTTAACAGAAAGATTCCATCATGAAAAATGTCAATTATTAATCAAACATCAAAATACTTCAATAATTTCTTTGTATGTTCCATTGAACGATTGTTTTGAAAGTATGTCACTCATGACGAAAAAATAGTACACTTACTTTCGCAAGACAATCCCATCCAACCAGCAGGGCATGAACATAAACAATTCTGTTCATCGAGGATGCCGCCATTTTGACATTCAAGCATACATTCTATAAGATAAAGAAACACAAAGTGGTGTATCTATTTGACAGAAAATGTTCATTATCATGATTATAGATAATCCTTCAAGAGACGGGGGATCCCATAATGACTGATTGCCAGTCTGATGGTAATTGCAGATATTTTTGGGTTCCGTTTCTACATTTTGATGACGTCTCCCCAAGAAGTTTTTCAATGAAAAGTAAAGTCCTCATGAGTGGGGAGAATAATCTCAGATCAGAAACTATTCAGGGTTTTGGTGGGGAAAAAAGACGAGGAACGTACATATCTGCATCAGGCCCTACGTTTTTACAACAAGGCCTGAAATAAAAATGATACAGGCCAAAATATCAAAGAAATTTGTATTTTTTCGATTATATCTTTACGATTTTATACCTTTACATTAATCCATAAACCAGAATAAATGTTGAATAATATTCATAAAATTTATATTCTAAATCAAAATATAACTGATCATAATAAACAAGCAATGATTATCGTCACGATTTTTTTTTGCCCTCATTCGGACCACGGAAGGGCAAGGACGTTATCGAGCCAAACAAGAAGCCTTACGTGCAAGATAGATTTCGCTTTCAGCCGTCATAATCATCGCACGAGGAATTAACATGTTTATTAGGAGGGACGTTTCAATACCCCTACTAGATCCCACCGTACCCCTTAAGATCCCATAGACACACCCTCCAGACTATAATGTACGTATGGCATCTTATCGTGGTGTTTATGGAATCTTTGAAGTTAATAAGAGTTGGCACTTGGATCTTGTGATGTTTGGTGGTGCTCATGATCGTCTTGTGATCGTAGATACGGAATAGATGTTTTGTGTGCAGGCAGGGGCGTCAATCCATTTTTCAGATTGTGGGGGGGGCAAAATCATGAATCAACGTTCCAAAGGCGCTCGATCACACAAAACAAACAAACAAACTCACCCACATACATACATATATACATAGGCCTATATTATATATATGCACATACACACACTCCTACATTTATATATATATATACATGTATATATATGACTCATGAGAAAGAGATACATATTAATGCGAGCGCGAGCTGAAATTTATTTATATTCTGAACTGAAAGCTTGATATTCTAAGTATTTTTGGTACCAATGATTAAGATGGGTATCTAAAAGAACAATAGATGCTAGCGCGATGCTCGAGCTGAAAATTTTGATATTTCGATCTGAAAAAAATGACAGTTAAATTGACTTTTTTGATAAATCGAGGCGGGAGCTCTTTTGAGGTTTAGAACTGAAAACGGGACATTCTATTCACCTATTTAGTAATAAAAAGTAAGGGTTTTTGCTACAGAAATGATGCAAGCGCGAAGCGCGAGCTGAAAATTTTTATATTCCAATCTGAAAAGCGGACATTTTGCGCACGATTTTAAATAAAGAACGAGTTGGTATCTCAGTCTCGCTTACTGATTTCTGTGTAACATTACAATATTATATTATTTTTGCACATGCAGAATTATTTGGGGGGCAAAACGATATGTTTGCCCCCCAATATTTTCAATGGTAGGGCGATCGCCCCCTGCCCCCAGAATCGACACCTCTGTGTGCAGGGATGATGCCAGGGTATTTTGATGGGGAGAGGATAGGGACTTTTTCTCTCTATTTTTTTGAAAAAATATGAGGGTATTACTTTGTTTAATGATCCAACCCTTCCTTTTCGATACTCTTTCTTCCACCCCCCTTTTTTATGTTGGCATCACCCCCATCACCTGAACACACGAGGGGTCGCCCTGCATGGTCCCACCCCCCCCCCCCCATGGCGAAATGACCGTGCTCAATGCAGACGACTGTATCGATGACTGGCCTAACGTATGTTTGGTCTTTTACCGCAGTGAGCTAATCCCATTCCGTCTACGACGACAACAACAACAGTCATTGATCGCATTGTTAACTAATTTCGATAAATACCATATTATGGGAGGGACACTTAATCAATTATTCTTTACAAAGTGACTAAATTACAGTAAAAGTGATGACTATAATTCTAAATGGACTTGATCCTGATCAAAATCGCAAATTACTGGACATTTGAAGTTTCATAATCTATTATTGCCCCATCACAGAATTCATCATTTATTCAATGATGAATAAATGTATATTAAAAAAGAATGTATATGTAGTTCAAAGGTAAATGGTTAAATCCTAGAGGGTATGATCAATTTTTCATAAAGGGCATGTCGCCTTTATTTTAATTATTCAATCAGCAAAGCTGCTAAACCAGGTCGATATTATGCATAGACCTACTTCCATAATCCTCCGACAATATAGTCAATATCATCCCGGGATATCATCGTACAATAATTTCACCTAAAATCTGTTCGCTTCAGTGGCTTGCGGCCAAGTAATCAATATCGTGGAAATTAGTATTCGCGGGGGCGGAGCAGACACGAAGTGGTTTCTCTACGCATAGGGTCGGTCAAGCAACTGAGGTGGTAAATATGAAAAGGTGACCAGAGGAAATTAAGAGTGGGCAGAGTTCATTAACCCAGTAACTGATTGATTCGGTCATTCTAAAGGAGATTCTACATTCCCTGGTCAGTATTATGTATTCTTGGGGGTCAAATATGACGCGAGTAGATAGAAAGTTTGGCTTGCGCAGTCCCAGAACTTTGAAATATCAGGAAGTCGGAAAGATTAAAATGAAGTGCCGGGGCCATGCGTCCCCATTTCCTCCCTCAAATATAAGAATAAATATAGAATTGCAATGAAAAGTTCTGGAATATGCTTATGGACTGTTAAAAACCTTATGGCCCGTATTCTGAAGTCAAGTTTAACTAGGACCATGGTCTAACTCTGTGCTAAAATTATGGGAAGCCAAAAGTGTCAATTTTTTTTTATTAAGTTGTATGTTTCTTATGTTTACTGTGCTCTTTCCTGATTCTTCAATGGTGAAGACCAGTCATCTATTTATGCCTCCTAGACAATTATGAATGATTTGAGAGCCAAACGAGCTGAAATATGATATCTCTACTATTAGTGGTTTATGTAACAATTGGCTATCCATACTTAAACCACAATTTTAAACTCGAGTTTAACTTAAGCCCGACTTCAGAATACGGGCCTATGAGTTTAAAGATATATCATGATTTCGCTTTGGGACATTACGTAAAAAGAAATAAAACATATCCCTTTATAAAAAAGACCCTCTTTACACACAGCACCCCCATCCCATTCATCATTACAATTTTGTACGATCCCGATGAGGGGTAGTTTATCAAAAAGTTGAAAATTAATTGAATATTATTGGTTCTTACCACAAGATGGTTCACGAATATCGCAGTCACCTGAGGGAAGACAGAAAAGGGAAAAGTTAAAAAGGTTTTGAGAGAAAGAGGTCAGAATCGTAATTATACAGTGGAAAAGGTTTAAGGCTGGCGGCTTTTTTTTCTTAGTCAATCAATCAAGCAATATGGATTATCGTAGGTTTTTTTTCCGAAGTGTCACATCGTTAGTATATCGGGATGCTGATGACGGGAAGTTTGATGAAAGAGATCACTTTCAGGTCAGTTGATGTCAGTGATGATAAATGCTTTGATCTGGAGAGTGATTCATGACAGTAAGATTTTCACCTGAAATTAGAGGGTTTTCTTTATTTCAGGTTTAGAGTTTGGAAAGAAACAGTAATAACTTTAATATTGTAGGTCCATGATTAAGGCAAGGTACAAAAATATGACTAAGTATCATGGAATGAACTTTCTGGATCAATCAAAATGAAAAGGGAAGAGATCCCTTGAAATGAGAAATGAACTTTCTCAATTAATCAAAAGTGAAAAGGGAAGAGGTTAATTCAAATGGATGACTCTCCTCCAAGGAGTCACTTGCATGATTATACACAGCAAAAACTGTGGTGTTAACTGGTGTACATAGAGGACCACATCAGTTATTTTACACCGGTGTTAAATTGGTGGTGTAAGTTTTACACATAAAGGTGTTATTACAACACCTTTTGTTGTTACATTTACACTCTTTGGTGTTATGTTTAATCTCTAGGGTGTAATTTTAACACCTCAGGGTGTGGTCCTATATTAACACCAATTGGTGTCAGTTTTAACACCGCAGTTTTTACAGTGTAGCATGTATAGTGGGTTCTTTTTTTCTTAGATTCATAGGCTATAGACTAGCCTTAATTATGTAGGCATATACCTCATGGTAAAACAACTTAAATATATATATTTCGAAGTTTTATACACTGCAAAAACTCTGGTGTTGATTTAACACTAGCCCGGAATCTACATATGTCCACACCAGAGAAGTGTTAAACGACGCCAGTTTCGTTTTGGTCTAACACCAGATAGGTGTTTTTACAACAACAATTAGTATCAAAACAGCATCGGTTTGATTCCAAACTGGTGTTGTTTCAATACTTTTCTGGGATGGAAATAATAGATTCCGGACTGGTTTTAAATCAACACCGGAGTTTTTGCAGTGTATAAGATACCATGTCCATCTCGGAGGATTATATTCAAATTGTTTATTCCTTTCAGCATAACACAAACAATATAATTATCATGATAAAGTACAAATATGACATATCAAACCAGTGTAACATTTACTATATTGGATTATATTGTAACTTCTACCCTGTACATTCCAAATACAATAATGAATCGAATCGGGAAAATGTAAGTCTTAGACCCGTCCACAGAAAATAGCATGTTTCTTTAAAAAGTTCTGGAGAAACAATATACACTAGAAGGGCATTGTCTCAAAATTCATAAAAATATTTTTGATGTCTTTAAGACCCTGTTTAATCGTCTCAACGTGTGACTTCCGTCCTCCTTGACGATCCTTGTGCCAGTTTTTTGCAGACTCTTGGCCACCACTTAACCCAGAGAACTAGATCAGATGACCAAAATATTGGCTTCAGTTTCTGAAATTCGTCTTGCTAAAATAAGCAAACTCGAAGCACAAAGGAGAAGAGTTTATGTTCTTAAGAGTCGTTCATATGCGCTCTTGACCCTAACGGAGCCAGTATTAACGCACGTCTTCTGTGGGAATCCCGATGGGTGGACTTGGGGTATACAGCACGGAGCACCAGCCCGCAAGCGCACAGCAGGTGAAAACAAAAAGGGGACCATTATGACAAGCAAATTGAATTATTCCACCTGAACTTCAGCCGACCTGCAATTATGAATTGCGATTGAACCAAATGAAGATTGATGACCCATGCAGTCAACCATAGGAAACACTGACCCCGCCCAAACCACTATCACCCTGTCAAACCAACCAGAGACCCAACATGATGGAGAAGATTTGGATATAAATACACTTGTGGTTTTCAATCATCATAATTAGACACTTCTATTTCGGTTAAGACAATGGTTGTGAATTCACGTGAATCTCTGAAATGAAGCCTGTTGTGGTGGTCGTTTCAAGAAAAGGAAGGACACTTGGCATCGTGGTTGATAGTGGAGGAACATTTTATGTCGCTCCTTGGCAGATCACAATTTCCACATTATTAGAAACATCCTCGACCCCCACTCGGTTTGACGTTCAAGAGCATGCATGATGAGGCAAGGCATCCTTAGAATTCAGGGATTAAAGAGACTTCGCAATTTCAAAATAGAAAGTTATTGGTGCAAATGGAAACGAAAATAACGTATGGACAAAAGAAAGAGAGAAATATATAGGCCTAATATCGTGTTCAGTCATTTCATAGTTAATAGACTAACTACCTTGATGTGATAATTAAGTGGTTATTCCTAGAGATAAAATTTCATAACATAATTGCAGGACTAGACTAGCTAATACTTTAAATGAGACGATTTGGGCACCGGACGAGCTCCAACTCTTTAAAATAGACAGAATTGAAAATGTTAGAATGAATTCCGTAACCTTATCGTTTGCAAGCTCAAAATGATCTTTCAATACACCTAAAATTTCAAAAAAAATTGTACAACAAATTAATTCTATATACACTGGCTGGTGAAAAGCATGTGTGAAAATTATCTCGACATTTTTTCTACATACACTCTAAAAATAAGGTTTACCCAATATTGGGTAAAATGGGAGCATGCATGTTGGTTGGGTAAAAAGATATGTAAATTTTATGCAATGTTGCGTTGAAATAGCCCAATATGGGGTAAAAAATATACCCAAGAAACATGCATGTTCCCTTTTTTTACTAAATATTGGGTAAAATTTTACTCAGTGATTTTAGAGTGTATTAAGGACCCCATTGGAAATAAGCCATCTCGGCTTTCATGGGCAATCCTGTCAAGGTATACACTAATGTTCATATTTTCATGTACTTGTTCATAGTTATCTGACAAATAAAATCAATCAATCAATCAGTTCACACCAGAGAAGTCTTGAAACAACACCAGTTTGGAATCAAACCGATGCTGTTTTAATACTAATTGGTGTTGTGTAAACACCGATCTGGTGGTAGACCAAAACCGAACTGGTGTTGTACTTCCCTGGTGTTCCGGGCTGGTGTTAAATCAACACCGGTGTTTTTGCAGTGCACAAAAGAAACTCGTTTTGATTAAGGATGAGCTTAAAGAGTTAGAACTCCTTGGTAGGGACGCGGGGTAATTTTCTGGCACCAAGAGACAGTGACAAATAAATTAGGAAACCCCCAATCTGTCTTCCTTGAGACAGTATAACTGCATGCTGGGAGGAAGGTCAGTTTCACTAAACTCGTGATCAAACTTCTTACGATCAAACGGATCAAGGATCTTTAAACATTATTACTCTGTGTAACGATGCTCATCCTGATAAAAGCTCTTATGTCTCAAGGAAACATTGCCTTTCAATCCGCCCTTTTTTGGTCCAATTTGACCTTGTGATTTGATTAATGTTTTTTTTCATTGTGACGTCCCATTTGCAGACGGGGCAAAAAAGACAAACCGGATGCAATTCGAATTATCCTTTTTTTTTTTTACTTTATTGTCATAATCATAATAATATGACACTTAAGCAACTACAAAATTATAATATTTTCAAACATCACTTGAAAGCAAAGCTTCTTCTTCGATATAATGAAACAAACTGAATTGCTCTTTATTGGCATGCTCTATTGTATTTTTGTCCACAGAGCTTATCAAGAACTTTCTTAAATTCTGTTGGATGGCAGCTGCTTGCTTTATTTATTTTGTTCTTTTATTTCTTCGTTTCTTTCTTTCTTTTGTCACGTTTCTGTGTTGTGTTGTTTTTGTCGGTATAATTTGATTTATAAAATGTTGTCACGTGTATTATTCTTAAGTAGTTATATCAAAAGTAATGTATAAAAAGGGAACCTTATCTACAAGCATTCTGCTTCTAAGGTTTCCTCCACTTTTCCGTTTTATGTATTATGTATTGATTAAGAATGCTTGCTATTTATACTTATATAGCCTACGTGTGTAATGGTTGTTCAGCTTAGTTATGCAAGATATCAAAGTTTTGTAACATAACGGATTTGTGGAAATAAAACCTAAATGAAATGAAAATGAAATGTCATCGTCAATGGAAGTGGAGTCATCTGATTCATTTCTCCTATTTGGCTTCGTCCTCAAATTCAAAGAAGGGTTACAAACAGTATGGCGGATGAAAAACTAAATATATATATATAAATTTGAAAAAAAATATGTCTAATCATTATATATATCTTTATCAGGAAAGAGGAAGTGCCCGAAGATTTTTCTGATACCTTTACCACGATTGTGACATTTCTCATTTTGTTTCAATTAACCATTTGCCTCCTGCAAGGGACACTAGCGTACCCCCCCCCCCCCTGAAGAGCCACAACCCATGCAAAGGACGTATCTCTGCCCCCCCCCCTGACGGACCTTTATTGCCCTCCTGACGAGCTTGAAGCCCTTTTTTTAGGGGGGGGGGGGCTTGTCATTTTTTTGGGGTACGAAATCTTTTATTTGTGATTGAAGACCTTTTTTTGGCTTGTCAAATTTTGAGCCGGACGGTTTTGCCCCCCCCCCCCTCCCCTGTGGAAAATCCTAGGTACGCCACTGGCAAGGGACCATTGATCAGCGTGTATAAAGTCTTTGATCGGTTGCCGCCAGAATTCTGGCGTCAACTGATCAAATTATGTTGTTTTTTTTAGTACATCATATTGGGCACTCATCTTTTTAAACCATGCATCCTATATATCAGCTACCCAGACAGGGAGCTCCAATTTATGTAATACAGTCGAAAAGTAGATATTATATTGGTTGTCTTATCTTCTGAAATTAATCTTTAGAAGGTATTGTCAAAACGAAGATCTTAAGCAATAAGTTTTGTTTCCTAACTAATTATAAGTGCCCTATCGATGTCATAAGCCCAACTTTTTCACTGTTTATATCCATGACAATTCATAATATTCTAGATAATCATAAAATAACCGTAAACATGAAAATAGAAGCACATGAAATCATGGCTCCCTTATTCTCGTCAATTGCACACACCACAGCGGTATAGGCCTATTTCCTAAACCTTGCCCTTTTACAAAGTTTTATAAGTTAATTTGCAAAACTCAAATATTTACAAATATTTTTGATGCAAAGTTCTCAAACTAGTGTTGTCTGGATTCAAATCAATCATTTTGAAATTTGTTGAATTTCATCTGGTTTATTGCTAAACCTTCTTTGCAAAGAACAGTTAAATTGTTACAAACGGACTATGTTCAATATTATTGGTGATGGTTTCCCTTTTCGAAAGAAAAAAAACAGGAGAACCCCCGCTCGGCATGCCCAGTAAAGGTCATTTCGGTTTACATTTTCTCGAGATATGTCATAAACAATTCCCCCTGAAACGGGTAAAAATGAAGATTGTCACCGCTCTTCCTTGTTTACTTGGGATTTCAGGATTTACTTAGCTTGGCTAAATGAAAATTAATGGATGACTATGTGACAAATGACTTGGTGGTACATACACGGGGTCTTCCAAATTTAGAACTTGAACAAGAAAAACTGATACACATGTTGTAGTGCGGAAGAACATGAATGATGATTTTAATTACCCTTGAAAAGTGCTGTGCACTTCTCTACGTTCTTTAATACAGAATATCAGTCAAATTCATAGATTTCGGTAATATTGATGCCCAAAGAGCAAACTGTATAAACTATTGACATTTTTGTCGTTTTTTATGTGTACATTTTAATTACATACATGACTTAATTTTAAACCAATATTCTCTTCGCATTAAAGACCGGCCAGGTACCTGTTGAATAAAAGTCGCTATTGCAGTAACTTTGCAATCCAATTGTCACTTTCCTGAAATGCTTGATTTTTTATTCGCTGCTTAGCCAATGTTTGTACCTTTTGCACTGTAAAATTGAAGGTTAATTTGGGGGTATTTTTTTATATCTTAATAGCTTTTTATATTCAAGATAACTGTTGATGGGCTAGTGTTATGAGCATTTTGGACGGTGTGTGCGCTTTGTAAAACAACATAATTTTTACAATAAACTTTTTCAGGGTGAACTTCCCCTTTAGATTTCATTGCTTATCCAATATACAGTACATAATTACTTTGGGTAAATAGTTCTCAACTCAAAACGGCTTTTACAGTCGACCTTATTCGAGAAAACATCCCAGTGAATATTATCTATAATCATAATTATTGAGAAATCCATAAATCATATTCGATTTACCCGCAATAATTTAAAAAGGGTTTGACAACTAGTTTTTAAGTGATGAACACTGGCCTGATCAAACAGACCCAATTAAGAGCAGAGCGTAAAAAGTAATTAGATTGATAGATAACATGACTGAGTTGAAAATAAAGAGACTATAAACTAAAAGAACTAAAAAAATGATATTGAACGAAAGAAGAAGGGAAATGCGAAAAGGGAAAATGGGAGGAAGAGATGGGTGAGATAGGGAAAAAGTAGACAGGTTGGATATTTGTATTTAAAAATGGTAAAGAGGTGTGTATAAGAGGATAGAGGGAGAAATAGACATCAAGACCAAGGAAGAGAGAATGTTTAATATGACGAATATATATGCGTGTATTTCTTCTGATGACGGCAAAATAAAATACAATTTAGTTTTGAGCATTGTTTCTATATGACACGTGTTGAATCATAATGAACCTGAACATCAAGGGAATAATGTTTGTTACCGGAATCAGAGAGAGAGGGCGAGATCTCAAGGTGTTTCTGAAAGGGAGGTGTAAATTCACTTTCAGAAATAAACAAAAAGCTGCGAAGTTATTCACTATACCTTGACTACATGGGAGTTGAATATACCCACACATGGGTTGGTTGGTTAGACCTGTCTCCAGAATCCACCCCCCCCCCCCAAAAAAAAAAATATTTAAAAAAATGAATAAATAAATAAATCACTGGATAAATAAATAAATAAACAAATAAAACAAACTAAAATAAGTAAATAAAAATAAATTAAAAACTTGAAATGAATGAATGAAATAAAAAATACGTAAATGAATAAACCAATATTGAAGAAGTAAATAAATAAGAAATAAATAAAAATGAATAAAATAAAATAAAGTATGAAATTAAAATAATGAAATATCACACCGTCCTACCCTAAAACGGTCTTAATATTTACGATATGAATAGTGTGTATGGCTATTACACTGTTTGCTGGGGGAAACGAAACGCGCTTTGAACAACTATTTATTACTTAATAAAAAATCTCAACAGATATAAGTACATACTTAAATTTTATCTCGTAATTTAAGCGGTTTTATTTTGGTGTTGTCATAGACGAAAGGAGGCCTTGTAGCCCATACCACCCTCGTTAATGCCCCCCATGGGGTTAGTAATGATAACCTTGGCTCTCACAGTTACCAGTGGCAACGGCAGGTGAACACATTGCTAGATTGGTGGAAACATTGTCTTTGACTCTCGTTTTTACTCTATTGAATATCTATACTTCTATTTCCGATAGTGTTGAAAATACGCAAAATATGGAGGGAGCCCGCCCATTGTGGAATAATTTCGAAGTTTGAAGATAAAAATGGTGAAAATTACTACCAAAAAGCTCTAAGGTTATGAGATGCGGGTGTGTATGTACCTTGTAAATTTCATCACACGGTAAAATATGGATCAACTGTTAGGGGAATTGCCTTGGATAAATCATTGAAGCAAAGTATTTACGAGTCAATATCAATACATCAACATTTTACCCAAAAATATAAATCGCTTACAAAAGGCAATGAACTTACTGCATAATCCTTCTCTGCATTTCCCTGAACCGGAAGCACATTGTGTACACGGTCTCCCGATGTCATAAGGCTTTTTACCATGAATATTGCCGCTGTTGAGATGAATTAAAACCAAAAGAAAATTAAAAATCAATGAAAGAAATACGCAATGGTGAGGTAAAAACACCAAATCATGTTTGTAAAAGCTATACAATACACAACCAATAAATTCTTTATTTTGCTGTTTGTCAAAGACCAATTCCATGTATGGGGCGGGCAAGATTACCCGAACGTGAAATTTGATTTACCTTTTTAGATTAAACAATACCGTTAGGACCTTTCGATAAAAACATTACAAATGTATTTCCTTTTCATAATAAGCTTTCTATCTTCTTTATCTATTTCTCTTTCCCTTTTCCTAATTCCTTTCTCTTCTTCCTGTTTTTTTTTATTTCATTTCTTGAAAAAAAAATCATGAGGGATGTCACCCCTGGCGTCCTGCACTGACCCCCACTCGGTCACTCCTATAATGTAAACTGATGATCATTATTAATGTTACGCGGTACTTACCACTGATAAATTCATGATTAAAACTATTATTTAAAAAACATCAATTTTAGAGGTGGTTTCCTTACCCAGGTCCGTAGTTGCAAACTAGATAAAGAGCATCTCGTATGATCATAGTACTACCAGGTATATTCATCTCGTCACAAAAATGAGTGGCACAACCTACTCGATTGGTGTCTGACCAAATCATCTGAGGAATTGAAAAGAGAGAGAGTTTTCTCGGTCAAAATCAAGAAAACTGAGATTGATCACATATAGTTATTATCAATTTTATAGATTTATCGTAATCCATGAACTCGTAAAATGGTGGTAAAAGCGACTATCTGGAAGATGTTGACTCCTCAGAAAGGCTTACTTTAAGGCGACCGCACATCTTACGATTGGAATAAAACCTAGTAGAATTTGATGCTAATATTAAGACATTGAATATCTTACCATGTACGAATACCTATGATAAAATCTGTGACTATGCTATCATCCTTCTCAGAATAAAATCAAATTCAATATCTAGTCGTAATGACGTCATAGCAGTCGTACGATTAGCTGCGATTTGAAACTAATTTTGCATTTACCTCAAAATAAAGGCTTGCAATCTTTCAAAATGGTTATATTAGTATTCTTTCAATTAGTTTTGACCTCAAATAAAATGAGCAAAATCCGATCGTGAACAGTCGAAAGGTGTGCGGTGACCTTTAGGCATTTAGCCATTGCTTGAATATATCAACATGAGGGCTTATTTTGATATTACAATTATTGTCAAAATGATGGCTAAGATTGGTTAAAAACAAACACAAAACGAAATCAATAGCGTTCTATGCACTTGAAATCACCAGATTAGATTCCAACCTATCACTTTAACGTGTTTAATGATAACGTGGATATGTTTAACATGTTTAAACAGAGGCTGTGTTTCGAAAGCAGAAACCCCCAACTGATCAATTAACTGTAAACAGTTTATACTTACACTCTCCTTCTTCAACAATGAATTCCCACCGTACAACCTGACTTAACAAACTAATTTTACTTGATATCCAATATAATTTTCAGACGGAGGATGGGATTTTATTACCTTGAAACATGTTCCCGTTTTATGTATTTTTTTATCAGAAATGTTATTCTTTCAAAAAGAAACTTCGCTTTTAATGTTAAATATCCTACTTCAAACTCTATTTTTGAACATGACATGCCATAAATCAACATAGGAACGGTTAGCCTTTGTTTGCAATGTGCCTTGTTAATTTTGTATGTTTCTTCGTTTGTTTGTTTTTTACATTGGCTTGTTTGTTGGGTGGAGATTTGTTCGTGTACAGATTTTGTCGACGAACATTGACTTAGTCAATGATTTTGACATTTTTGTATACAGTCAAGCAATGTTGATTTTTCACCGGCATTGATCTGAACACATATTGAAAAATGCATATATCGACTTCGTTAATGAAAATTGTCATGATATACTTATATTGTATCTTGGAAGTATAAGCTTAAAGTTTTACAAAACTTATTTGCCCATCTGCAACTACGAAGTTGGCTAAAATTTTCGGTTAAAACGTTCGTGTTTTTTTTTTTACATTAGCTATGCATAATTTCTATCCTCCATGATCTGATGATGTTCAGGTAAATTCTGAAAACGACCACTAGAATATAGGGCAGGGTCATGTGACGCGATAATGTTTTTACCCATGAATTTCATTCCCTGTCACGATGATCTGTTGAAGTTCCGAGAACAGTTAAAAGGTTTTTGACATCTGGCTACTGTTCAACTTGTTTAACAGTGAATATCCGCTTATGTTATAGACGTCTTTTGTCGTAGTGGATACGATAACCTTCATCAGCGGCTGTAGCCGTATCATTCAGATCACTGATGTACCATTATTAACATCATCATCGTTGTCATTGTCATCACCATCATCGCCACCTTCATTATCGTCATCATCATCACGACAAACATCACTATTACCACTATTTACATCATCATCACCACCACCATCACCACCACCACCACCATCATCATTACCATCACCACCACTATCACCACCACCAACACCACCATCATCATTACCACTACCACCGCCATCATCATCATCACCACCACCACCACCATCATCATCACCACCATCATCATCATTAACATCACCATCACCACCACCACCATCATCATTATCATCACGATATTCATCTTCACCCTCATCACTATGAACCGGTGTGTTGGCTCCGTTGGTATAGAGCGTCCGCCTCACAACCGAGAAGTCGGGAGTTCAAACCCCGGCTGCGTCAGACCAAAAGATGTAAAAAGTTGGGACTTGCTGCTATCCTGTTTGGCATTTCCCGGTAGCTGCCAGGCCCACGATAAACTGGGCAAAAAGAATTTTCGGAGTATTTCTATTTCAAATTTGCCTTTCGAACAATAAAATATTAATTTCCCTTCCTTTTTTCCGTCATCATCGTCGACATCATCATCATCGTCACCACCGCCACCACCATCCTCATCATCAGCAGCAGCATCATAAAGCATCTCCATCTTCATTACCATCATCACTACCTCATCATCATTTTCATCATAAATAAATAAATAATAATATAGGATTTGTATAGCGCACGTATCCACTTTGCTAGGGGCTCAAGGCGCTCCTAGCATGCCTATATTACCCTGACTAAGCTAGTCTACCCATGGACCTACTATGGTCTACTGATTCTGGTGCGCACAGCTTTTTTGAGGAGTTAGTTCCTGCCGGTACCCTTTTACCTCACCTGGGTCGAGTGCAGCACAGTGTGGATAAATTTCTTGCTGAAAGAAAACACGCCATGGCTAGGATTGAACTCACGACCCTCTGTTTGAAAGGCAAGAGTCAGAACCACTAGATCATAATCATCTTCTTCTTCATTACATTTATCATCGTCATGATCGTCACCATTTTCAATTTCATCAAAATCATCACAACACTGTTTAAAAAAAACAGATTTTACGAAAAAAGAGAAGATTTTGCAACAGAATCATTCTGTAAATTCATAAATATTTCTGCAATTTAACAGAACAGGTCTGTTTAAAAAGGGGAAAGGGTGTTTTATTAAAGGAAATTTGTAAGGTTCCATACACCAAATATCAATTTCCTGTAAGATTACAGGTGTTCTCGAGACTCTGCTGCAGGAACTTCTTTTATTTTAAGGATAAATTTTTTAACAGTGCACCACTACCATAATCACCGACACCACCACCCCAATAACAACAATCACTCTCATAAACGTCGTCAACTTTATCGTCACCCTCATCTTGGCAAGCCATTGTACGTTTTACGATCGGAACTTATATTTTACGAAGCTCAGAAACCCTATTTCAGACTCTGCTGTTTGTTATTACCATGATATCTCTATCAATTTGTCTCAACCCATGCATTGGTGCATGGTGAGCCCAGACTTGGGCAACTTCCAAAATGAAAAAGAAGAAAAGGGAAGGAAGAAAATCCTCCCTGTGAAGTACTCGGCACATACATGATACTACACCTCTGCTTCTCTATATTGTTCCTCATGCAGTCATATACATGATAAAGATATTTGATTGCGGTGACACCATGCACTTTAATATATTATTATTATTCTAAAACGAAAAAGAAAAAAAGATTCGAAATATAATGTGCATGAAATCGAAATTATTCAATGCACGATACTTGTGTGGGGAAATATATTATCCATTGAATACTTATTAAAAAAGTGATAACTGGTTGATGCCTTAAAGGCCATGTACATTATGATTACAAGATGTACGACTGAATAACTTGAATATGTTGAAGAGCATTTCACAAAGCCACTTGTTGATGATTTTTAATTACAAATACTTTGATTCATTTAATCTTGTTGGCTAAGACCACATTTCTAATTTGTCAATGTAAATCATTGACGAGATACTTCGTAAAACTGTACTTGGCTACAATAACTCATGCCAGGGTAGCCTACCACTATGGGTAGCACCCCCGGCGCACCCCTCCTCTCCTGACGAGAACTCGTATTCCCCCAAACTAAATCCGTGCACTGCCTTGCGAGGTTCAAGTCAAATTACCCATGTCAATTTCATTTCCTTCGCGATCGCTTTCCCTCTGGGCAATCATGTTTCTCGCCCCCGGGCCAGACAAAACCATTAATCATAAAAAACTTCCTTTCATTCAAATCTTCAAGGTACCCATGAGACCCAAACCTACTCGATTCACTCCATTGAAAAATACTATTCCTGTTGGATTGTGGCAATCTTTCCTTTTCCCCTTCTGTTTGTCGACATGGGCGTATGATGCAAAACACCATGTTGAAAAAATATATAAGTTGCTAAGCGACGCATCGATAGGACTATATAACAGAAACACCTAGGGGTTTTGTGTGGGATGAGCATTAAGTTGCCATGATGTTTAATTTAAGTAACTCTGGCATTAATGGGCGTCGAGGGATCGGCAATTGACTGCTACGTCATAAACATTCTTCTATACCTTTTTGTATTTGCACTGGGAATCATAAATATTTCTGTTTCTACGGTTCATCTATGATGCTAAAGATGGGATAAGTAAACGCTTTGTTTTGTCATGGCGACACATGCGTTTTAAAATTGGGATGCCCTCTTTGGGGATGACGAGGTGGGTGAGCGGTGTTATAGAGTGTGTCCCAGAAAAAAAACACGGTAGTCATCATGAATCCTGAAACGCGATAGACATCATAAGTAATAAATTCCCTTTTTATAAAGAATATGACACGAATTTCAAGAGAAAAAACCCTATCTTTCGCTTTAAGATGAAATACTTAGCTCGTCGTTTACTCATGGCAGATTAAAAACAAAGAAACGATGAAAAAAGTAACGCCAAAACGTCCCCCGTTTCTGACTCAAAATCGTCGTATCCCAAACAAATCATGACCGGTTTTTCTGCGTCACTTCAGTTTTACTTGGAATTTTCAAACTCTTTAAGTTGGTCTTTGCCTTAGCTTTTCAAGTTTTCTTTGGTATCAAAATAAAGAAGGAAAGATGATCTTGTTAATGATGTAAATTAAATTTTAAAAAATAAATCATTCGCATATGCTGCACAAAATTACTAATTACCTCGGTTCACATTTTTCTGAAACACGCTGTATTATTTAGGATTTAAAGACAGATTTCAGTGGGCGTGCAGTTGAGACTAAATTGGATTCTCTATTCCGGGGCCTTTTTAGCTTTGAAATATATAGCAACCAGACAAAAATATGATAAACATGTGAAATTGTTGTTATTCTATTGACATCATTAATTTGAGTTTGCGACGCCATGGAGAATAACTGGGAGGAGAATTAAGAGTGACAGAGAGGTGAAGAATTTCAATCTAGTTGGGAAATTCATGAATCAAAACCAAAATGAAATTGATTTTTCTGAAAGGATAATTGATAAATGGAGAATTAATGTGCGAAACATATCTAGTCTATTGAAAATAATATCGGAACGATCATTAGAATTAAGATGCGCGTTTTCTTATGTTGCACGATTTGGGACTTAGCCCCCAGTTCGACATCTACAATATTATGCTATCCCATTCGAGGCAAAAACAACTTCAAACTTATTCAACGAGATCTGATAGGCCAGAATGATATTGAAGGAAAATATACATGCTGTCATGGTGAAAAATAAAATACAATTCTGTGAAAAATTATATTTAAAACAAAATTTGGGGTCTCCCCAACCCCACTAATACGCTAGCATGGCTAGGGGCGGGGATGGGACAAAATAATTGAAAATGCAAACTTGTCTGTCATACATCAAGAAGGAATGATGTCATCAAAAGTTGTCCCCCCCCCCGACCATATTTCATTTTGATATTTATGATTGTTTTAATGATATTTATAATCAAGCATGGAATCATGGCAGTACTTACTTGTGTATAGTGTCCACAGAGTGTATTCGGTTCGCATGTATCCGTTGCAATATCGTAGTTCTTTTTCTCATAGTGCCATAGAGAAGCGAGGTAAAACGGCGACATGTTGATCCCACGGGGGTTTTTCCCATAGGCTAAGTTTTGCCCGACATGTTTGAATTGTTTGGATTCGATTGTCTGCCCGTGGGCCCATATGCACTTCTTGGCGTACTTCTTCGCCATTAGAGTTAACTCGTCATCCCAAATCTGTGCGAAAAAGACAAACAGAAAAAACATATTTGGTTAGAATTAAATTAAATATATGAGATTCATGGCAAAATTTGATTTTGTTTAAAACAATTAATTCAAATCTGGTTGCCCAGAGCGATGATCTTAATGGAGGACAGTTATTACTGCGTCTGATCTTCGTCGTCTCCTTCAACCTCCATTTTCCCATCACCATTTTAGGCGCAAGACACGATACGGTCCCAAGACCAATCGAATAAAACCATTTTTCATTTATCAAAACTGGCATCCGGTTTTTTATTGAAAAAGAATTACATTCTGACTAATATTAAAAACTTCTAAGTGAGATGAAATAAAATGCAAACACATTTACAATGCTTATAAAGATGATACGTCGCGAGATAAGATTAGATTTACTTAGAGGCCTATACACTTAAAAAAATAGTAAGGAAAATTGTTGAGTAAATTCATGGAACAAGAGAAGGTTTATACTGATATGTTAGGGTAGATGATGATAATGATGGCGATCACAATGATCATTATAAGATCATGGATCTATGGAGGTCGATTTCAATTGGTATAATATAGTTTGGATGTTTGGTGAAAAATACATGTGCAAAGGGATAATTCTTTCTTTCTCTCTACTTACTACCCCCCCCCCCCCCTCTCTCTCTCTCCTTTGTGATGACATAATTAATACGGATTCAATATATACATTTGTCGAATGGCTGACAAATGATTGATTTTAATAAGTATCGGTAAGGTTTCTAATTGCTAGCTAATGTAGTGTTATGTTGTTCCAATTATTCAGGATATCCGTCCTTCAGGAGCTTAGAGTTCGAAGATACTTTGAAAAAGTTCTCTCTCAGAAGTCTCATCGTCTCCTATTTGACATCATATGTCATCACGTTGGCAAGAATGAATAGGATTTCCCTTTGGGTCTCTGCATCGTTCTCCCCGGCACAATCGGAAGGACTTCCATAATTCATCTCCTATTTTGTGTCCAAACATTCCCGCTCAAAAATACACGACAGCCTTTTTCATTCTGTTTTACTTGGTAGCAAAAATAGAGAAAGTCATGACATGGATTTGTAGAGAGACGTCGCTCATCACGTACCCTCGAGAATGAGGGTTTGTTTGGGTCGGTTGGGGTTTAATTTCAAGCTCATGTTGGTCTAGTATTCCCAAACGAGTCTATGACAGGAAAGGGGTGAATATTGGGAAATATGAGCGGAATTAGACCTACTTTATCATGGACATTTTACAAATTATTGATGGCAAGTTGGTTTATGGAGTGTCCGAGAAATATAAACCTTGTACTGATTGTGCGCTGGGTAATGTAGGTCAGGTAGGTTGCGAGGGTGATGAATGTTCAAAACTGAATAAATTCAGACATTTCATGTCGATTCTAAACACTATTAGAAAGATATTCGAACACTGAAGTGATTTCAGAGCACAAAGAAGGAACATGTCAAAATCAGTCTGATTCAGTACAAATAACCGTTCAACTTTGAAAGGATGAAATAACCGAGCTATCTCCCGACTTTTGTTGGTCGTTAGTCACAAGTTTGGAACAGAAAGTTGAACGGCGGGTCTTCCAATTCAAGAAAGGTATACCAATGATATCTGAATAAAGGGAATCACTGTTTAACTCTAAAATATCGATAAGTGAGTGAATTAGATTCAACTTAGGAGACAACAGTGATTTTCTTGTTTAGTGTAGATTCATTATTGATAATGACAGACTGACGTAAACCAATGCGACTTCATAAAAGCCGTTCCTTCAAAAGCCGATGAATGGCGCGCTTTCACATAGCAAATCGGCGATGAGTCACGGCATATCAAAAGAACAAGCACCAAAGAATCTGTTCAGGCTTGAAACCTAGATTTTCCTCATGAAAATATTGAACAAGTGAATAGACATGTAATTGAAATCAATCATTCTGTCGTACACCATTAGATTTTCAGGAGTTTTCAAGACCTTTTTAGTCCTATTTATCACCAGACTATAACAGAAAAAATAAAATACGACATCACAAAGAAACTATTTGTTAGATCAAAGGTTCCCAATCTTTTACCATGCGTTAACTTGATTTGATAGTAATAATCAATAAAAGGGATAATCTCATCTTAAGTATTGAAAATTTAGATGAGGAAAATTTTTCTCTTCATGACCAGACGTTTTTAATAATACATTAATATACTTTTATAGCCCCAAAACTGGGCATAGGTCCTCTTTCTCATGCTTCTGGCGCCGATAAATGGCTTCCGAACAGAGCATAAAAAGCTTGCATCCGCCGGAGATGCGGATATCGCGCCTGTGCAGTAGAAATAGGAAGACCATTAAAAACAAATCAAAGGATGTTGATTTTTAGGATATCTAAAGCTAAAATGATTACTAATATTCACCTAAAATATCTAAATAATTAAATAAATAAATCTATTCAGTAATGAATTCATGAGTTGATTAATACTGGATGAAGGACCTTAACTCAATTTAAAAAAATTATTTTGGAAAAATTAATATAATAATTACAGAAATATAATAATAACATGTGAATTATAAAGCGCCAAGTCCACTCTGTAGAGGGGCACAATACGCTTAACTTTGAAGCTGGTCTCAAGCAATGTCAGGTAATTCCTGACTCTTTGTAGTAACTTTTCTTCAATAGACGGGGTGGGCAAATGGTACCACCCCCAAATACCCCCCGCCACCCCATAAGTAATCAAACGTCTCCGCCACAATGATTCATTGAACAGTTCGAATGACTGAAAAACACTTCTTAATGAATGGACTTCGAGAATCCTTGATAGTCATGTGTGTCCCAGACGCAGAGAGCGCCTCATCATGCTCATGGTGATGACGTAGACGATTACCTTCCTGGTCAGAGAACTCCGTCATCACTCGGTGATCGTCCCATCGTCCAGGGCCTTGTCTTACAAAGAGTTTTGATTGATCCGATCAATCGCAACTATATATATGGAAAGCCAGCACGATCAGCATCTATTATGCATGTTTATTATAAAAAAAACTTTATTATGATGTATATTCATGCATTCATTGTTTTCTTGAAAGTTTGCTGTGCTTCTCTTTGTTTACAAAAAACATTGTGCAAATTTCCTGTAGAAAAAATTATGACACTGATGGACTTCCATAGAGTGACGATTGATTGGATCAATCGTAACTCGTTGAAAGACGGGGCCGTGATATCAATTAGATGTCACTCTTGTGCTTGCATTTGAGATTATGGGCCGGGTATTTGTACTTCATTTTAAACTGACTCATTTTATACCTTCCACAAAAGACCGACAGGCAATGAAAAGACAACTTGTGCACCCATTCAGACCACTTAATTCATTTCTTGTAAGAAGCGAAGTTGTAGGTTATATTTTCGTATAATGAATGCCAATGCGTGGAAGAGTTGATCGGCAAAATTTCATATTGAAAACGCACCATAGAAAATTAGCTATTAACGCAAAAAATTGAAGGAGAAATGAGCTAATTGTTATGTAATATAGTACTATTATAATTATTATATACTAAAACTAAAAATCGAGCTTTAGAAATGGAAGACGTTTTTAAGAAGCAATACACATTGAAATGGTCGTAGTATTGTTATGGGATTGTAATGTAAATGAGTATTTAGTAATGTTGTCCTCGGATAAAATAATGATAACCCCTCCGCATGAAGAGCAAATTTCCCTCCATCACAAATATTGTAAAAGATCTGTGTACTCAGTAAATCCTGCTTAGCTGGTAGACATATCCGTACCATTCTCCGATCAGAACCTACAGTCTTCATGAACAGTAATCTCCAGCATTACCAAAGAAGCCAATCGGCAAGCAGGGTCAAAGAGCGACGGTCGGTCCACTTTTACTTTAGACCAATCAGGTTCTGCGGTCCAAACAGAAGACAGATCATACAAGTAATACGCTGAATTGGTTTGTCCGTTTCGTGATAGCTTTCATATTTTTATTTCGTTCTACTTTTCTTTCTTTATATCAATCTATTATTTCTTTTATATATCTTTCTATCTCTCTTCATGTTTATATTTCGCTTTCTTTTCTTCTTTCTCTTTATTTTTTTTAATTAACTATAAGTGGTGTATGCATTCTTTGCTTTGACTTCTGAGATGTTAGTAGGGTTTTTTTATGCTTTGTTATGTTTTCGTGCAGTTTATATTGTTAAAACACTTTCATCTTACTGTTACTTTCAAGAAATGCAAAGATCGTGTCATAATGCCACTTTGTACGTGGTTTAATTACGACTTGGTGGTTTTGTTGGTCTCGTATAACTGTGTCATCCATCATCATCTTTGTCATATTTCTTTGAAGAAATCCAAGGGTATTCTAAGATGAAACATAATCTCTGAAATACTACTTTGTGCTTTCACCTGACTACTTGGAAATTCGTAACATGAATATGAAATGACACTCATCTCATTTTAGGAGAGAAGTGGGGAAGAGAGGTCAGCGTGGATGACTGCTTATTGAAGAGGGGTGGAGAGAGGGGGGAGATAGGGGGAATAAGAGAAAGAGAGGGGAATGGAAATATGGACGGACGGAGGAATGGATATGGAGAATGGGGTCTATAGAAGAGAGAGGGGGAGAGTGTTTGGATCTGCATAAGGAGTAGGTACAGAGAGAGGGAGGGTGTTGAGCAAGTATGGAGCTAAGAGGAGAGAGAGACAGAGAGGTAGATGTAAAATTGTGAGTGATGAAAGTAAATACTATATTCTAACTTTCTAAGAGATAAGAAAAATGATGGAAAGCAAAATATGGTTCAGAAGTATTGAGAAAAGGCATGCATGGTTGCAGGTCACAGAGGTCGAATTGTGGCGTGCCGTATCACCGCAATGCAAATTCAAGATGAAGTTAAGAGCTAAATGTTCCAAAGATAACGAAAAAACGCAACCACCTTTCTGACATCATACATTAAATCGCTTCTACAACGAATTATCAACGATCCATGATATCACTGGGAAAGAAAGAGGGGGTTAGCTCCCTATCCCGAACATAAATGAGAACTAATGGATATTAATGATAAACATGATGAAGTTATCCCAAACCGATGAAACATGAGGGGTTTTCTTTACTAGAATGATAACGGGAAGGGGTAGGAGAAGAGCTGGCTTCCTGTGGTTCACCACTCGCTGACACCCACCGCAATCTACCCTTATTCCGAAGATTGAGAGGGGGTAATAAAAAAAACTTGGCAATGATATTTGGGTTTTTATCTAATTTCATCCATTTACTTATTTTCAGTACCCTATCGGCCAATCTCAATTGCATTTCTGCATACGCTGTCAAAAATGGGTCCTTGACTTGTACTGTAGGAGCACAAGAAGAGATCCTTTTCTTGTTTAAAATTTTCGGATTTCATTTTTAACGACACCAGCACGGAAATAATTTTACATGTAGTCGCCCCCAGAACCCCCCCCCCATAAAATACTTAAATGAATTTCGTATGTACATAACTTGTAAGATTGGATCAAAGATGTTGACAGAACAGTTCATGACCTTCATGGTCCGACTGATGGAGATAACGGTGCCAGGGTGATCCAGGATGAGCTTTGGTCCATGATATTTGAACACATTTTTTTCTATTAATAATTTTGTTTTAATCGTCTGTTTTAATGAATATGTTAACGTCACATAGTAGGGCCTTTGCGCGATTCAGACACCCCACCCCCATAAAATTCAATCTGAACACGCCCCCACCACGACCTGACACTGTTTAAGGACAACCATGCAGGTGAAAGCCAAATGTTGGGGAAGGTATTGAATTGATTAGAAAACACACGGATCCTGTTGAAGAAGATGAAGGAAAGGATAAGATATCTCAGCCATGCTCGACCCTGGGACATGTGGAAAAAGTACGGGGGCGAGCTAAATCGAGACAACATTCACCTTGTGATTAACACCTAGGTTGATTTGCAGTCTGGGTAACGTCACCTTGGTCATGTTGGAAGAGGGTTCGCCTTGGAAGAATTCGACCGAGACACGTTTGAAGATCAATGAACGCACAAAACTACGATGACGATATTCAGCTAACTATCGATCATACATCATAGGACTATGTTGTATCAATATCGATTTGGATGTAAATTTAGCAGATTTGGAACATTGTCTCAAATGTCTGAATCGCTTGCAGTCCCTTTTTATGCTATTGTTCATTTACTCCCAATCGCTAAAACACGGGAGAAATAAATCAAACATTAAAGACTTTACACGACTTGGAACACACATCACCCCTGCGCTCATATCCTTTCGTCATTTTCTAGTCGAAATTAATAAATATTTTTAATATTTTGAGCTCATTCATTTGTTTGTTATCGCATGAACTTAAATGGATTTTTATCATGATGCATACATTATGTTAACAATATATACATTGCATGTGTCGCTTTATAAACAGATAAAAGTACACTTTTGTGCAGAAGCAAAAATAACAAAAATAACATGATTACTGAGGGGAAAAAAGGATGCATAATCAAATGACGTGGTGCATAGTGGATCTTACTAAAAAAATATATTAACCACAATATTACTGCAGTATGCAATACCAAGAAGAAAGCATTGTATAAAGTCACCACAATGCTTGGGATCGGTAAATGAGACCGCGGTTAGATTGACACTCGGGTCGTTTGCCATGTTTGCCTGAATACAATTTCGGCAAACATGAAGATTCAACATCCTGAATTTTCAAAATCTACATCTGCAAGAGTTTTTAACTGAACCAAGGATCGGTTTATTTGTCAAATAAATGAAAATATTCTTTGAATTGTAACGTATGTAATGAAATCTATTTCATTATTATTTGATTTCCTCCTTGAACATGCTGAATTCGAATTCCAAGAATTTTCCAAAAACCATCCTCATATACTCAAATCACGCATACATTCGTGATTCCGAAGCTTCGTTATTCCGAAGGTTCGGATATTCCGAAGGTTCGTATTTCCGAAGGTTCGTAAGTCCGAAAACGAAATGAGGTTCGTAATTCCGAAGGTTCGTAAGTCCGAAAACGAAATGAGGTTCGTAATTCCGAAGGTTCGTAAGTCCGAAAACGAAATGAGGTTCGTAATTCCGAAGGTTCGTTAGTCCGAAAACGTAATGATTAACGAACCTTATTTCGTTTTCGGATTAACGAACCTTCGGAACAACGAACCTTATTTCGTTTTCGGACTTACGAACCTTCGGAACATCGAACCTTATTTCGTTTTCGGATTATCGAACCTTTGGAATAACGCCACAAATGTTCGGATTAACGAACCCTTTACGTTTTCGGATAAACGAACATCGAGGTATAGGCAATTTACGCGTGTTTCGGAATAACCCTCAAATCATATTAGCTTTTGAGAGCTTATTATTGTATGTCGGTTGAGCTTACCTATATAACCCGGTGCGGGAAGGGAAGGGGAATCACATACGTTGTGATCCATCTTTCAATTAATAGTAGTGATGGTGGTGATAGATTATAGGAACCTTAGCAGTAACAACATAGACGTACGATCAAAATGCATAAACATGATAAATACAAGTACATTTTAATTGAAAGAGATCTTACCATCTCATCCATATTAGACGCTGGTCCTGGGACCTTTCTCCTATATGAGTTATGAATATCAAGTAGACGTTTCTTGTGTCTGTTACTCAGTGGTGTATACTCGCTCCGTAAATCTTTCCGTCTCTTCGGCTTTTTCTGTGGAAAAAAACACATTAAGATTGAACATGCTGAAATAATATTATTACAATCTTAAATGTTAAAAACTGTAATGTAGCAGGAAAATGTATCAAATACGTACTGTACATCGGATTGCATGAAGTGTCGTGTATTGTCATAACAAATTCCAAGATTTTTATCCAGCAAGTCCAAGGGGGGGGGGTCAGTTCTTGTAGTTCAGTTGCTACATTTTTGTAAGCCTGTTGCTGAACTACTTTGTTTAATTTACCTGCATTTCATATGCCTTGGAGTGACATTAAATTGTATGATCTGAATGAATACTGGGAGACGAAACCGTTTAGGTTTCTGACCATTTTCCACTAAAAGATTCAAAATGGAAATATGATCTATACAAATTATGTGACCATTGTCTCATTTGAATCCTTGTCAAAAATCCTTGGCCCACAATGTACCAATAAATGGATTAACATAATACAATATAGGTTTATAGGGCCCATACGTCCATGAATAGATTAACAAATAAACTTTGAAAATATATGAATACTGCACGTGTTAAGCGCTCATGCAGTTTTCTGCCTATCAACTACAAATTACCAGGGAAAATAAAAATGTAGTCTCAATGAATTAAAAACCAAATTTAAAGGGGGGAAAACGCAACTGAGATGTGTACCTACATAAAGACCAACCCACAACTGACATCTAGAAATTAAAAATTTGAAAAAAATAACACACATTGATTTAATAAATAGATATAGGCATTAACATATATATAAGCAACATAAATAATTACATACACAAAATAGATCGTGAAAGTGATTCAAGAAAGACAAAAAAAAAACGAATGAAGAATTGATGGACAATTCAAACTAGTCATACTATGAATTGAAAAATAGAATGCACGTTCTAAGAGTCATGGATAAAAAAAAACAGAATGAATATCGAAATTTATTTTCTCGAGACTGGAAAGATATTTTTATTCACGCATATAGGAAGTGTTCATGACTTGGCCTGGAAGCCCTTGGTTAAAAGGGGAAACGGAAATCATTAATGGGATCATGACTGATGATGGACCTGGTAATTATAACCATAACTACGCACGGGAGAGCAAAAAGGGGTAAAAACGAGGCATCAAGCCTCCCCCACCCCTCCCCCATAGACCCCCTTATCGTCTATACCTATATCTCTTCCTATCTAGATAGCAACTTGTTTGAATATCATCTTTTCATCCCCGATAAATTAATATTCATAAGGTAATCACGAGATCTTTAGAAAGCATCTATAAGTGACCATTTCAAGAGGCGCTCAGTACGAACTGGGTTTTTTTTTCACATGTGTTCTCCAAGGCTCTGCTTTTCAGCTTAATTAAAGGTCCACGTCCATTGATATGAAAACGTTTTTGTTCATCGAATTTCGGCCCAGTATGAAAAAAACCCGGATGGAGCCATCTTCAGAATGTGCTCATGATATTGCACGCAATATGGGAATAAATCGCCCACGACTTTCGGATATCCGAGTGGAGTTGCATACTGGACCAAGCCGGATATTGCATTTACGGGTCAAGGGGCCACACAACATAAAGTGACGTCACAGTTAACTTCATGAAACTGAATTTTGATGTGATGAAGTGTGATGTTACTTATCGACAATTATAAGCAAACAGACGAATCTCTGTCAGATAGAGAAGCCTGGTTTATTTCAAACTCAGGTTATCTTATGGGAGCTAAATTTTTGTTTAGGCATTAATTATGTACAAAATTATATGTAATTATGTTTTGTATCAACCAAGCACGGACCCAGGATTTTTAGTCCGTCTTTTATATGTAGACTGAATTGATATATCATTCAATAGCGCAACTAATCAGATTAAAGCATTAGATCATACTTGGATAATACTTATCTTAATGGCGCAGTCACATTTCCCCTAAGCTAGACGTACGGCGAGTCGAAAACAGTCGTCGTAAAATTTTTTTGTACCAGCTGCATACGGGTGGTTTGGATAAAATTACATAAAACGGCTGTTTTCGACTCGCCGTATGGCGGCTGTAAGGGAATTGTGACTGCAGCGTACACTGTAAAAAATATTGGGCAAAATTTTAACCAGCACGAGGGTAATTATGTATCCAACCAATTTTGGGCAGTATTTTACCCAATGCGGGAAGCATATTGTCCAGTATGGTTAAAAAATAAGCAGAAATCACTTTAGAATGAGCAAATTTTCATCACACTGGATAAATAATAATGCCCAAAAGAAATGCCCAATGTTGGTTGGATACATAATTACCATTATGGAGCATTTTTACCCAATATTTTTAAGAGTGTATATATAAAAGAAGCAGATATATCTTCAAATATTCCCCTATCAACTGATTCTCGTTTAGCGCAAGACAATGATCAGACTGACGCATACGTTGATCATTGCAAGATTTACGACCCATTTTAATTCGTATATATAGGCTGTTCGTTATTTGACGCATCGTTCGAAAAAGTAAAATAAAAAGTTTAAACGTACCAGTAGCTCATTCAGTGGTGCAAAGGGCTAATTAGCGTAGCTAATAACATAGTCAGACTGACGTCTTGTGTGAATACTTCATCTATCCAACTCTCTGTTTAGCTTGATTCGATTTTGTTTCAGTTAGAATGGGGCAACCTCATAGAATATTTAGTAACTGGGTCAGGGGCACAGACATGCTGCGTTCCAAACATTCATTACATCGCTATAGGCACGCAACATAGCTTTGATTTTAGACAGCGCTAAACTCAGAAAATGTCTTGTGATACATGCATTTATTTTCGCCAGACGAGTTTACCCATGATACAGCGAATTAAAGATTTTTTTTCTTTGAAATTCGTACCTCACTACCATAAGTCTATCCAGATATCAAGGAGTTTTTGTGATACTATTGACTATCCAAAGTTAATGGTCTTGTTGGCATAGCTAGCTTGTATTTGGTACGTATCAAGAAAAGGAAATCTTAAACGGGACATTCCGAGAGAAAAAAACATATTGCAAAAATGCAGGCCCAGAATATTGTTTCACCTATCTGCAACTGATTGATACGCCAAGAAATGGATGCCGTCATTCTGTTCTAATTCCATTTCCTTGGATTTCCAGATGTTTTTTCCCCTCTCCGACTTGAATTCTATCAGAAGGTCGAGAGAAACATTTGGCTTAACAGTGTTTAGATTACCAAGGTTTACCAATACTACTCGTTTTAATGTAGCATTTCCATTCTGGCTGACATTCAAGGTGAGAGATATGACTCTTATAACAGAACATGGTTTTAACTTCAAATCACCTGCTGATAACAAGTCAATACTAACCATGCTTACAGACAAAAAGGATAAGAAAAAAAACTTTCACAATAAATGTGAATGGTATCAAAATGAATCACAGTTTCCTTCGTTTAATGAACTTTTATCTTCCCTGAAATCCAATCTCCGCGTTTGCTCTTCTCACTCCATTCACTGTTATACCCTCTTATTTACGTTCCTGTTTAATTATTATTTGGGTTCTAATGTACGTTTTACGGATCCGAGAGAAGAAGTTTTACATAAAAATAAATACACACGTTCGAGCTACTTAAGTCAACCAAATTCCTTGAGTTACCAATAGAAAACAATTCAGAATTGTATTATTGACTTCAAATATTAGCTCAAGACAGCGAAATTGATACTACACTATGTTCGTTTCTTTTGACAGTATTTTTTCTGGTTATGTTTCGTTCCGTAAATTCCACGAATTTACATTTCTTAACGAATGGACAACGATTACACATCTATTCTCCGACTTCACGACATGTTTCCGTTATGGCATCTCTCGTGTAGACACTCGGTGTGACAGGTTTCTGCTGGTATACAACGCCAAGCTGGTATAACCAATTATCGGGAAAGCAATTACGTCTAAGTTAATCAGGCATAGTGCCTGACCTTATAGACAACAGATATTGCCCTCGGGGCCTTTTTTTAATCAAAGTGGAGACACCGTGGCAGAGCGGGGATTCGAACTCACAACCTTACGAATCACGATCATGAGTCCAAGGCTCTTACCGCTAGCCCACACGACTCCTTCTCGAGAGCGGAACCTATGAATATTCATGATGATGAAGGATACCTTTAATAAAGTACAACAACATTGAGACTTTGTTTACTTCGATCTGTACCAAACAGGGCCCAAGTTCAGTATGGGGTTTGGCATCTGTACACAAGATGTCTGCTGGTACCCGAAGGGATATCATGCATGCATTGTGACGTCATCAGTGACATCTTGCCCTTTACAACTAAACGAAATAAGACATTGCTAATTCAGAAAGTCATGTATTTGGATACCGGTGACACATGTCACGTGGGGATGTATAAGGTGTGTTTTGAATGATCATGGTCGTTACAGAAAATCTACTGATTTTAATGAAAGACCCTTACACAAGAGAGAAGGAGAGAGAGAGGGAGAGAGTGGGGTAGGGTTGAGGGTGAGAAAAAATCTGAAAGATTTATTTTTTGCTAATTCTTTACATCGTAATGGTGATGAACATTCAGGACAAGTCAATTGAAATAAAATAGTGACGCGTAATTCTAATATACCCAACACCCACAGCAGCTGAGTACCAAACTTGAAAATTATCCGTTTACAATTAGGCCTAACATACTTAAAACAAGATACCATCCGTTCTACATCCCATCCCGCGGGAATCGTAGAATCTAGTTTGTCATAACAGACGGTTACTCAAGAAGATCTACGTTGAACTTGACTGGAAAATGGATACAAACTAATACCTTGGTCACATTTGTTCTACGGCGGCCGTACGGCGAGTTGAAAACAGCCGTTTTAACATTTGTTTTTTGTACCAGCTATATACATGATATATCGGTGGTTTGAATAAAAATGAATAAAACGACTGTTTTCGACTCGCCGTACGGCCGCCGTAGAGCAAATGTGACCAAGGTATAAACTGTCATTTTTCGAACAGATTAAATTGCATAGATACGTAGGCCTATAGTTATCTAACAAGTAACAAAATCCGTATACTTGAATAAAGATCATTGGACAAGCCAAAAAAAAGAGTTTCGCCACAAAATATATACGCTGTTTTGCTTACATTTCTCAATTTTTAGACACTTATCAGAATTCCAGGGGGTGCTGCCTATATATGGAAAATAATACACGCAACACCCCCAAAGAAAATCTTGGGGTGCTTCAGCAACCCCAGTACCCGCGCATCCCAGGGCCATTGCGAGAGGTTCCATTCACATCGACCCGACGACCCGTCTACTGCATCGCCCCTGGATAACTCGAAAAAGGCAAGACAACGTAGGCAGCGTTGTCAGTTGAAATCATAACTCGAGCAAAACATCTCTATAGCTTCTCAAAATCCGACATGTCATGTCACATCGTGTAATGTTTTATGGAGAGCAAAATATGTTAGCGTACCATTCCCCCCCCCCCTGGATGCCGGGAAAGTTGGGGATGGCGTAGGGGTGTCACGAGGGTCTCACATCCATATCACGCGATAGGTTGACACGCTCCCCGAAAAGAATGCTCATTTCAGAATTCGGAGCATTGCGACCTCGTGAAAGTGATGTGTTATCTGCAATACATGCTGGTATACTAAATGCTATCATGCATTGTGCATTTTTTTTTTCCTCGATTGTTGTTATTTTCCAGCCCCCCCCCCACACACACAAATACACTCCAGGTCCCCCAATCCAAAGAAATAATTCTATTGTATACGATTGTAGCTCTCATGCACAATATTCAAGAGCCCATTTCATAAAACTTGTTATAACGAAAAAATTTCAATAACAGTTAAAAGCTACTGAAATCATCCGATTTGATTGGCTGGGAGAGAACTTGTTACAGAAATTCTAAATGTGTTACTAAATATATAAATAACTCTTTATGAAACGGGGCACTGGGGGCCATTTCATAAAGGACCTACAACTCCACCATGCAAAACTACAGAGATCACCTGACTCACAACTTTTGTAACTTTGTCATTATGGCAAGTACCATGGTAACATGACTCAGCAGCCAATCACAATCAAGGTTACCATGGTAGTTGGCAAAGTTACCATAGTTGTAAGTCTCTTTATGAAACGGGCGACTGGTCTCCCTTGAGTCGATGAAACTATCACGCCCATTTTGAGTAGAACTGGCTACGCCACAATGCCAAAGCGGCGACAGAAATAAAGATCCCCATCCTCTACTGAACATCAGCTTCTAAATCCTATTCATAATCCATCACGAACTGCCCCCAAACTTCACTGTACGGCGAAGATGTATGGTGAAAAGATATATACATTCCTTTGGACGATGCCCATTCCCCAATATTGGTTAAGAGAGAACATTTACAAATGTATGTTCGGTTTAGATAACCACAAAATAATGTTGTGTAGGTTTTACGCAAATATGCGGCAACATGTTACTCAAAACATATGTATGCTTCCTTTTTACCAAGTACTTTTGTACTCTTTCTTATTTAAAGAGGTAATATCTGGGGCGGTATTCTGAGGTCATTTTATCTTTAAAATATTTTATTTGATCTCTTAAAACTACCTACGTCCCATTGAAAACACAGTCATATACACCGAATACCTATACCGAAACTCCGAAAATCTTTCCCCTTTCAAGACATCTTTTTTCCCTTGTAGCCCTGACCAAATATTAGTCCCTCACGAGGAATACTCTTTATTTCAACTTTGGTAATCAACTTGGGTGAAAGATGAAAGTTTGAAAGAAACTGGATTATGAAGTAGAAAGATAAATTTGAGAACTGATGTCACTACTTAAATCTCAAATCGGCGATTTGGTCAACATGTAGATTGTGGTAAATGGTACGAACAACACTCCCGAATGTCGTCATCAGGAACTCGTTTTCTCCTACGAAGAAGTTACCTTTGGCATGCTTGGGCTGGTAATCAAAACATGATTTAGGTAACATATTTTTTAATTTTTCTTCAATCCTCATAAATGCCCAATATTTTGTATAAAAATTGAACAAGAAGAAGAAATTCAACTTTTGTCTTGGAGCGAATGGAGATGTCCATAACCTTACAGAGCTGTACATCCATCTGCCGAAAATCAGGAGAAAAAAGTGACATTGGCTGGCCATTGCTCCTAGTGGAAAGGCGAACTTGTTTCTTGGAACTTGGTATTAACTCCATAATTATATTTTTTTTTTAGAGAAGTTATTGAGTCATTTTACGATGAAAACCGTCATTAATTAAGACGAGTCCGTTTTTTGTACTCGCCAGTCATCAAACAAGGTAGCAATTTGAGAGGATGGATTGAAATAAATGGATTTCGATGGATGCGCAATTCATTAAGTAAAAAATGATTGGATATCATTCATTATCAAGAGAAATTATTCACTACCAGCGATGTTATTGAGTCATTTTACGATTAAAATCGTCATAAGATATATATTTTGTCCTTGCTAGTCATCGAAGAAGGTAGTAAATTGAGGGGATGGATTGGAAATTGATATAAAAAGAAATCGATGGATACTCAATCCGTAAAGCAAAACAAAAAAAATGATTAGAAATCATTCACTATTCAGACGAAATTATTCAGTACCAGAGAAGTTATAGTGTGTCATTTTTTACGATGAAAACCGTGATTGGATTGGAAACTGATATAAATGGAAATCGATGGATGCGCAATAATAGAATAAAAAAGTGAATAGAAATTATTCAATATCCGATGTTTATGGAGAGGAAGAAATGTGTGATTAGGAGAAGATGACGACAAATTAGTCAGAAAGACGTGACTCGGGACACGACAAGAGACAGATAAATAGAGAGAGAAACAAAAAAGAATCCATAGTGAGATGAACAGATCTCCATGGTGAAATGAAAGGAGAGAAGCATAAAACAAGAGAAAGAAGTGGTAGAAGTTCGGAGGAGAGTAGACCAAAAAAGAAGGGAGAGTAAGTGAGAGAGGAAGTCAGAAAAGAGATAATGAAGGATAGAAGAGGAGAAAGAATGACATCCAGTGTCCATGAATCCAGGTAAAGCGGACCCTCGCACGCTATCTTCCTCCTGATGGATGGGAAACATGGCGGAATCAAACAAAATCCTGGCAACTCTGGGTCCAGTCTTGGGAGGAACATGGAAAAAGACGAGTAAAACAAATTGACTTGGCAGGTTTCCAATCCTCAGCTTGCAGAAACTAACATAGAATATGATATGACATATATTTATAGGATTTAAAGGGAAAGATGAAATGAATAGTCCAAATCAATGTATCCTAATGGTCCTGACATCATTATCGAATGAAGAAATCCCTTATTAAAAAAAAATCAAAGACAAATGAATAAAAAACAAACAAAAAACCCTCAAAACATTGTCAAATGAAAACTCACGTGAATGATGTAAGTTTACTGATGGTCAAATACATACTTTTGACCATCTTTAATTATTTTAAAACTTTCTTGTTACGTTTGTTACGTATTACATTTTGAAGAACAGCAGTCCTGATAAAATCGCTTACAAAGTGAATTATTTGGTATTGCTTGATATCCTGATGAGGTTGTCAAAATAAATTTTAAATGGTACCGGGGCAGATCCAGGATTCCAATTTAGGGGCCGCGGACACGGGAAGATATTTTGACATGCAAAAAAGAGGGGTTATTACTCCGAAATTACCCTCATCTTTTCTTATTTGTCCTTCTTTGTCAGAGTCAGTCCAGTCCAAATGTTAAATTAGTTGTTTTATCTATATGATTCATCTTGATGGTGCTGCATTTCATGTCATTTCATTTTTTTAAAGAAGAGTTAATATAATCCTTAGCGTTATTACAGCAGGGGCCACGGAACGGTTTTGAAAGTGTGGGGGGGGGGTTACCATGTAAAAAATCCTAATCAGATGGTCATTTTTACATTTTTGTAAGCTGTTTTGGAAAAAAGCCCCTGTAGACCCCCCCCCCCCCCCCCCGTTTCCGAGGCCCTGTTAATACAAACATTTTTTTTTGTCACTTCGACAGCTCTATCGGTTTGTAAAGATATCCTCTTCTACAACCGTTTGCATACTATGACCACGATCCTAGACTGATTTGTGCCAGAATTACTGCTACGGATCGGTTGCGAGTCCGTGGGTAGTTGAAACTGATCAAGGTTCCATGATCGACAGATATAAATGTGACGACAACACATAGAAATGTGACGTCATGTAATACATCATAAATACCGGTTCTTGTGTGATATGCGAATAAAATGATCTATTTATTGACTTTTAGTGTTCAGTCTGTCAGGTTTAGGTTTCAAACCTCTGGGATAAACTAAGCTATAACATGCCCGTGTAGATATAGTTTTTTTGTGTGTCTTGAAGTAGTCAATTCTAAAGGTTCTTTAAGTTCGTTTTACGTATTCTCAAAGATAGGTATGGTAATAAACCAGAAAAATGCATACCTTTATCAAAGATTTGAAAATGAGTATGAAACAATTCGAGCAACAACAGATGGCTTCCTTGTCTTTTGAAGTAAGTGCCCCTTTCGACAATAATTACCAACTCGACTGACAAAAAGAAAAATATAAGACCGTGCACATGGTGCATCTATGCTCTCTGAAAAATTCCAATGAGGATCTAGTTTTAAGTTCAAGATACTATACAGTACAAAATATTCAGACACTATTTCATGTAGGCAACCGTTTTATCAAATACCCTTAAGATATCACCAGAATCGTCTTAAGATGGCCTTTAAAACCATTCTCAGTCATTATTTGAATGAATTGGACTTTGAATAAACAAGGAAGTGGTTTGAACAAATATTTACACCTGGTAAAATAAATTGAAGAAAGAAAACTGCTTTGTTGTATAAAAGAAACTGTTTACTCAACACTAACACACAGGTCTATCTGAATGCGTGACCGGGTCATAAGTCATCGTTAGAAAAAAAACTGGAGTTAAAAGCATGAATGTGAACAGACTCTTCAAAATTAGTAGGATCTATGAACGGAATCATTTTCGGAATGCTTTCATTTTATACATTGTATGTCTGACACATTGCTTATAAACTGTTTTTTTTTTGAATAAATATATATATACTTTTGCCGTATAACATGACCATGGGGTTGTGGCGTGCGCCCCTATAAAGCCATGCAAGCTCCATTGCAGAGTTTCAAGCCCTGGTGGCGTCCAAGATGTAATCTGATTGATACACATCTGTTGAAATTAAAACACATACCCAACCACACACACTCACTCACCCACCCTTTCATCTTACGCATACGATGAACACTTTGTCTTCGCACATCTCTCAGAAATGTGTATTTTATACATATTGTTCTGTGCATGCCTTGTGTATGTCTTTTACAAAAACTTTGGGGGGTCATTTGCTTTTGCATGCCCCACATTGTGGAATAGCCTTCCTGAAGACATAAAAAATGTATCTCTGTCAGGACTTAAAAAAATCTTCTAAAAACTTTTTTATTTAACTCTTAGCTCTTTATGCGCCTTGATAACTCTACGGAGTGGACTTGGCGCTTTATAAGTAACATTATTATATTATATCGTACACATACAGACAAGCAACAATTTAAGTCCTCACTCGGAGAAAGAGCGCTGTCATCTCAAACTAGTTTAATTTCAAACACGGATCACAGGAATATCTGCCTACTAGCTGCTCTGTTTGAGACGGAGCTTTCTTTCTAACAAATAAAGTTTGATTTGTTACAATTTCGGATATCAGCGCGCCCCAAGTACCCTGTCACATCACTAAACACTCCTTACCAACCGATTACGGACATTACCATTCCTACCATTACAGTCTTCCACCACTTAGTTAGGTTTTCTTTATTACCATTATTATTATTCTTTATTTGTAGTTTATGGGGGTAGGGGGTTAAGTGTAGCTAAGGGTCTGGCTTTAAGTTGTGTGTATGTTTTTTTTATTAATATAACTTCCTCATTAATCAGTTTGATTGAAGAGTATGGAGAATTTTGAGTTTTATAGACAGATTATAAGTTTATTTCCGTAATTTAGATTTTTGCTGTGGTACCCGGATTCTGTTCTGTATTTATCCCTTCGTGATTATAAGTTGTTAAAGAAATGTGAGCAGATTAATTTTAAGTTTACATTTGAAATTCATATATATTCCTTTTCTCACCATGTTAAAATGTTAATGTGTTAACTTGAAACAATTAAGTTTTAATGATGTCATGTTATATATATATATATTTTTTTTACATGTGATATGAGGAAGAAATAAATATGATTTTAAAAAAAAAATTCCTATTCAGTAGTTATGTCATCCTTCTATTGAGCATGTCACACCAACGAAACCTACCCCAAACCGACCGATTATATGCCATTCGAAATAACGTAGTACCTCTCATCTGTCTGGAGCCGGTTCCGGTGTGACTGGAACATTGACAGCCTTGGCAGTGTGACAGTAGCGCAATGGCATGTTCTATCTTCACCCTCCCCAGGGATCAGGATCTTGTTCCATTTCAGTCTCCTGTAGCAGTCAAGTTCAGCGCCTCCAAAACATCACAAGTACCTCAATCCATTTGCAAGTATTTCTCAGCCAATCCAAAAGCAGCATTTCGGTAGCTTTTAACTTGTATCCTATCCTATTTTTTTAATGAAAGGGTGCTATTGAACAGGACGGAAGGATGGTGGAATCTTGAACCGTTACAGCTGTTTGATATGAATACTTCATTCAAGATGTCAATGAATCATCGAATGATATTAACCCAATTTAGTGAACCAGAGGACAAACTGCCCTCCGATTTGTCGTTACATTCGAGTGCCGTGTATGACAGTCGGGGTGTTGAGTGTTGACAGTGACTGTTGACGAAGATATAAACATAAGCCACCAAGTACGGTGTCTCTTCGGCCCGTCACTCGTAAGTAAGTATGTTTTCAGAGACTGAAAGAATGCAGGGCCTTGATTAAGATGACTCTATCTTAATGGAGCTTCATAAGGGGGTCTTGGTAATTCGTTGATTTCAATAAATCGTTACTCATAATTAAACCTATACATTATAATTAGAGTTCAAATAATTGCACCGTCATTACCGTACTATTGATGGGTGCTGATCACATTTACTTTACAACTGTCTTGACTCATTTGAAAAGGGAATGCAATATTAGCTTACATGTACGAGTCTTCAGTTGTTCTTCTAAAATCAAGTGGCAAAAAATAACTTAATTTGTAAGAACTGCTTTCATGATAATTTTTTTTTATTTGATATGTTACTATTTGAAAAATATTAACTTCTTCTATAATTCTTGTTCATGGAAAGATCGTGGTTCATCATGGAAATAAAAACCGAAATGTTGTCGAAGGCTTTTTCACTGAGCGGTATAAACAACACAAATTATATTGACCATGTCCCGTTTCTTGTCTAAATTGGATTGCCGGTATATGATATTGGAAGAAACGGGTACATGCATTCCAGAAAATGAGATTCTTTTCGTTGTGCTCGACAATTCGAATTCATTTCCTCCCTTCCTACACGTTGTGCTCTCGTCACCATCTTTTGATTCGTTACATTTTTCTTGCGTCAAAGAAATAATTTTAACTCTTATGGGGGTGGACTACAGTTAGTCATTTATTTCGGTGAATACAACCAAATTCTCTGCAAAGTGCTACATGTACTATTGAGAAACACGACAAAGTAACTAACTTATGTGTTGACGTCACATTCTACAGAAGTCACCCAAACTCAGGAGCGGAGTTTGAACATTGACTTTGACCTAAATACATACGTATAGGACCTATACCTCATTACCTGTGAGTACTAATTAAGGTTTGACGTTCAGGATAAATACATATTACATCTCCGATCTACTGGTTAAAGCAATCACTCACAATCCCATTAGCCATAGCTGCATTATTTAAGTTCACTCCTCACTCTCAATTCCTGCAATCAATACAAATATTGAAATATACATGCCTGAATATTAAATTAAGATTGTTTATCATTCTCTCTTAAAACTGTACCTGCTCTGTAAATGGTCACATTGAGAGGCGGTAATCACGTTCATTTCATTACTGTTTGGAAATGAACAAAATCTTTCGAGACGGATCATTCATGAAGTCCTCAACTCCAGCTGGGATGTTACATCAGTCTCTTCCGCGCAATAATAACTAACGAATTTACAACCCCATAGTTTGCCTTTAAAACAACATCCTCCTCCTAATCAAGCTAATATAACGACCAAAGTGACATAATCATGCAATAATTACTTTGAGATGATTTAATGAATTAGATGACCCCCCACCCCTTCTCCCGGATAACCACCTAGCGAGTCGGAATATTAACAGAAAATCTTCATGATCATGTGTATAGCGGGTCGAATTATCCCCAGGTTTCGTTATTTTGTTATATCTGAAGGGTTAAAGAAATGAAATAAGATTTTCTCAGGATGAACGAAAATGTATATTAATAAATTAACCTTTTTCGTCCGGTTTGTCATTAGGAATCATGATATGTTTTTTTGGATAAAATGTTTTTATCAAATTTTGTGTATTCAATGCTTAAGCGTATCATATTTTTGTCAAATTTCTCGCACCCTTTTTCTATTTATTTAATATTATACTTCTCATGAACCAGAAGTAGACAAGTCACAAAAGTTTTTAGATAGAAAGACTTCAACAAATATTCGCAAAATTCAAGAAAATTTGAAAAGCGAAAATCACTAAGAGAAATTTGAAACATAATCTACAATCGCTTTGTTTGAAAATTATGAAAAATGAAATCATAAATATTATCTATGAAATCTGTCAGAAAAGTGAATATCGTAGGTATTATGTTACCGACTCGAAAACCACCTGTTCAATTCAACATTCAATCAGCTTCCATTAAAAATAATCTTTCAATCTTGACGGAAGTATTTCAATTTCAACTCAATTACTTCGAAGCAAAAAATCAAACATAACGCTTTCTTAGTATCCATTCTGTGGTCGTTTACGGGTGACAAAACTTCGATAGAAATCTGTATCATTATGATCACACTATCAATATGAACATTGTGTGCAGAAAGGGAATTCATTAAAGGACAAGTCTACCCCAACAAAAACTTGATTTGAATAAAAAGAGAAAAATTCAACAAGCATAACACCGAAAATTTCATCAAAATCGGATGTAAAATAAAAAAGTTATGGCATTTTAAAGTTTCGCTTCATTTCACAAAACAGTTATATACACATCTAGATCGGTATGCAAATGAGGAACTGATGACATCACTCACTCATTGTTTTTTTTTTGTTTTATTATATGAAATATGATTTTATTCTTATTTTCTCGTCATTGTCATGTGAAATGAAGTTTCAAACCTCCCTGGAATTCCATTATTTTAACATTTTGTGCTTTGGGCAAGGAGGTCCTAATCGTCAAATTCGTAAAAATTGAAATATTGTATAATTCAAACAATAAACAAGTGGAATGCCTCTGGCCGTCTCACCTGCATCACGCGGTTCAATATAGCAGCAGTGCTGACTTTGAATACTACTCTAACTCGCACAAGATGTTCAGTGATACATGGTTACTCTATGTCCACTTTTTATGAACTAGACCAATAAACTTACAGAGATATGATGGTTATTCAACAAAAAACCCCAACATGGCCAAAGTTCATTGACCTTTCATGACCTTTGACCTTGATCATGTGACCTGAAACTCGAACAGGATGTTCAGTGATACTTGATTACTCTTATGTACAAGTTTCATGAATCAGATCCATAAACTTTCAAAGTTATGATGGTAATTCAACAGATACACCCAATTCGGCCAAAGTTCAATGACCTTTGACCTTGGTCATGTGACCTGAAACGCGCACAGGATGTTCAGTGATACTTGATTACTCTAATGTCCAAGTTTAATGAACTAGACCAATAAACTTTCAAAGTTATGATGGTAATTCAACAGATACCCCGATTCGGCCAAAGTTCATTGACCCTAAATGACCTTTGACCTTAATCATGAGACCTGAAACTTGCACAAAATTTTCAGTGATGCTTGATTACTATTATGTCCAAGTTTCATGAATCAGATCCATAAACTTTCAAAGTTATGATGGGAATTCAACAGATATCCCCAATTCGGCCAAAGTTCATTGACCCTAAATGACCTTTGACCTTGGTCATGTGACGTGAAACTCATGCAGGATGTTTAGTGATACTTGATTAACCTTATGTCCAAGTTTCATGAACTAGGTCCATATATTTTCTAAGTTATGATGACATTTCAAAAACTTAACCTCAGGTTAAGATTTCGATGTTGATTCCTCCAACATGGTCTAAGTTCATTGACCCTAAATGACCTTTGACCGTGGTCATGTGACATGAAACTCTAATAGGATGTTCAGTAATACTTGATTAACCTTATGGCCAAGTTTTATTAACTAGGTCCATATACTTTCTAAGTTATGACGTCAATTCAAAAACTTAACCTCAGGTTAAGATTTGATGTTGACGCCGCCGCCGCCGTCGCCGCCGCCGTCGGAAAAGCGGCGCCTATAGTCTCACTTTGCTTCGCAGGTGAGACAAAAACCAAAAGAAATAGTGAGTGAGTGACATCATCGACTCTCTCATTTGGATGTAACTGGCTCGTTAATAAAACTATTTTGTTAAAAACAAGCGAAACTTTGTAATGTCATAACTTTCTTATTTTACATCCGAGTTTGATGAAATTTTCAGCATTGTGCTTGTATGATTTTTCTCTATTGATTCAAATCAACATTTTTCTGAGGTGGATTTGTCCTTTAATCAGGTATGATTTTGTTGCGGGGGCTAGTAATGGAGGTGTGGTATGGCCTGGGGGTATGGCTTAGTTTGCAGACTGAATTAAAAAAATAATTTCCAAGTCCTATTGTGTAAAAGTGTGTTTATGCACTGAAAATTTATGGGAATGTTTCCAGTGACACAAATGTGTCATCGGAATAACCCAAAGTTATCAAATATAAATATGATGCAAATGACAATCGATATTGACTTTTTAAATTCTGAATTAGTTCACAAAGATAATATCACAAATTGCCCACTGACATAATAAGTATTGACAGATCCATGAAATTATTCCATCCATTTTATTCCATTAATATATTGTGAAAAACTTGAATTAATGAAATACCGTATCAAGTGCTCACAAACATGAAGCAATAAATTCGTTTTGTTTGCCATATGACAATATAGTATCGGTCCAAAGTAAACCCCAATGGAAAGAGTGCAAAGCCAAAAAGTGCGATCAATAATAGTACTATACTAATAAACAGCTTTTGTATATATCACATTATGATTATAACGTCTCTATGCCCTTTCAAAAGATTTGGATATGATTATACCCCGGCTCTAGCGTGACGGTCGTATAGTTACTTACAGGGCACACGGATTTCAAAGAATAATTCCTGCAAGGTACCCATTTAATTCACCGGGGTTGAGTGTAGTACAATGTGTATCTTTTTTTTTTGCTGATGGAATCTACGCAACGGCTGGGATATGAACACATGACCTTCTGTTTCAAAGTCCGGAGACTCATCCACTGGACCACAACGCTCCACACAGTGGACCATGGGAAGATGCGATTCAAGCCATGCACTCGCACAATGTAAAGATGGTTTCACACTGTGGAAATCTCTACAGTGTTAAATTATCCACAGTATTGTCACATATTGACAGTGTTCCCATTGTGAACTTGAATTTACATTGTGTTCCACACTGTGAACATTGTGTTCTACACTGTGAACATTGTGTTCTACACTGTGTATTCTACACTGTGAACATTGTGTTCTACACTGTGAACATTGTATTCTACACTGTGAACATTGTGTTCTACACTGTGAACATTGTGTTCTACACTGTGAACATTGTGTTCTACACTGTGAACATTGTGTTCTACACTTCGAACATTGTGTTCTACACTTTGAACATTGTGTTCTACACTTTGAACATTGTTTTCCACACTGTGAACACACTGTAGGACACTGTATTCTTTCCAGCAGTAAGAAACTGTGACTTAACTTAACTTGGCTGAACAACTAGGCTCACTGATGTGGGAGATTTGGACTCCGTGAAGGGGGTAAAGTGAGCTATATTTAACCCCCTACCCCGGTTCAGATGATAATCTCAACCTGTATCAAGTCGCTTTCAGGTTAGATGTGAAGTTTATCCCTGTGTATTAAGCGGTCCCTCCCCCCATTCTAAAAACTCAACGCTTAAGCATACTGTAAGTTAATGATTAAAAACCATTTGGTCTTGTTCTTGCTGATTATGTACAATAAAATAATGAAAGTGTATTTGTTTTACTACAAAATGGCTAAGTAAAATGAAAACTGGATTCAAAACAGTCTACACATTAAATAATTAAGATTCAATACTGACAAATGAATAGGACTTCCATGGGAGGTCTGTGATGCAATTGGATTGTTAATGAATTAATTTCAGTGATATAATAATCAAACATTGTGTGATATCATTTTAATTCATTCTCTCTTGCTCTCTTTCCTCAAGGCTCAAAAGACAGGAAGTGTTATTTCATCGCCTACCCTTAGTATGGATTCTCAGGGAGGATGTCCCTCGGTCACAGCAAACCACGCAACATTGACAGAACATTTTCTTCTCTTTCCATCTCATTAATTTAGACATGCTTGTTAAGAAAATGGCAAGAGTATCACCCACACACGAGTAGATTGTTAAGAGAGAACGATAGAATCAAAGAGAGTTTCATGAAATATTTGAATATCATTTTGATACATATTTTTTTTTAAGAAGTTGAAAAATGTGTACTATGATGACATGAATGCGAATGTGAGCGGAAAGGTGGTGTGTGCGAGCGTGTGCGGTTACATCACAGTGCGCATGTGTGTATGGGTGTCATGTAAAATTGTTAATACCATAAAACTAGGAGCGATCAAAGAGAACAAGCGAAATTTAACAAGGAAACGAAAAAATATAAGGGAGGCAAGATAAAATAAAAAGGACAGATGGCGTGTATAGGTGGAATAAACTTAGATGAAAAGTGAAAATGAAAGAACTAAAGGAACAGCTGAAATTACTGTTCGATAAATCTTGTATAGGCCCTATCATAACGTTGTGCAACGACAAAGTATTTGCAACATCAAAGACTTGTCAACATGAAAAGTTGTTAAAGAAAATATTCGAGTTGTTTGCGGTGAGTCTGTGTGCACTGTGTTTACAAGAGAATAACAAAGAATAATTTTGAACAAGAAAACATAACATCTACCTTCCCGCATAGAAGTGTGGTACGACACTTTTCAATGTCGTTTCATACCAAATTTATTGTCAGTGCGGTATATTTGACGCATGTTGAATAGTGATATGGTCTCAAAATGAGGTCAGCAAGAAAGACAGTGTATGAATCTGAAAGGGAAACAAGACAAAATATTTCGTCCCCTACGATGTTATATATTCACTGGCCAATTGGTTTGGGGAGGTGGAGCCCCACCCCTTAAAAATAAATAATCGTACTTTATTATTCATCATTTTATAAACGCTTAATTGAAAATTCCTTGATTATCTAGCTGGTCCATTTTTTTAATGCCGATAATGACAGAAATAATCATTTAGGTCCTATAAAATCCAACATACTCATTCCATCGCTTTTTTAAAGTGCCCAATATTCTTAAATCAGCCCCTGAAATTGTTACCTCGCGACACTCGAAGAAGCACAATAAATTATTATGTGTCAGCAAAGAATGACAGAGCTTTGCACCAGATAAATCCGTTTCGACTTTGGGAACAAACCTTACATGCCTTGGGTCTTGTTCTCCATCAACACTCATAATAAGCATCAATATCAGTTAATCAAGTTCCATTTATTTGTTTATATAAATCAATTAAAGTATTAAAAGAAACATGAAATATCCATTAGTATTAGATGAAACACGTGGAGGATAGACATGTGACTGGATAGAGTGTGCGATGCAGGAGACAAATCATCCTAACATAGCTAGATAAGATTAAGCAAACAAGGGCCGGCCTTCAACATGTTTAAATAATAGATTAGCTGCTCATAAACCATTATTTATTTTATCGAAATCGTCGACCTAGTTTAGTAAGGACCTTTTGATAAAGGATTCTCTACTAGAAAAAGCACATTATCCCACAGTTTGTCCACAGTGTGGCACACAACGTGAAATTACCTCCACGCTGTAAAATTTGAGCGTTTCAACAGTGTGAAACACAGATTCAAATAGTCGGCCATGTGAACACGCTGTGGACAGTCACATTATTAAGGTGTCCACAGTGTGAAAATATCTTCACACTATTGAATTTGAGCATTTTAACAGTGTGGATATGTGAACACATTGTGGCCACACTGTGTGACACTGTCAGCTTTCCTGCTGTGCTTATGTTTAAAAAAGTCAGTCCATGAAAATGGTTGCCTCCCGTACAAATTTTACACACAAACCACTACTTACAGTCATGAATGATAGGAAAAATAGAAATATGCACACAAGTAAAAAGAATAACGAGAGATGAAAGTCTGAGCATGTCTATGATCTGAGGCACTATTGGTGCTACGTGACTCCCTTTAAGTTGAATGTGGTGGGATCTCGCAGTACTAGGCCAGACCGTACGAAAACTCGTAAATTGAGGGAAACTCTATTCTTGAACTTGAGGTCTATCAACTGCCGTCTGGGGGCACAATTACTCAGCATGTGCAGGGAGCCAACCTCAGTTTACCCACACCCGTTCAAGACACTTCGATAAACTTCTTGTCAAACTCGAGTCAAATATCCCCCTTTCGTCCGTGATTTCCTCCCCCACTTCCACCCGAACTGCTCCAGAAGCCACAATAAGCGCGAATTACACAAAATTGTATCACTATGTATTCATCCTGACTGTGAGCTTATTCTAAAATGGGTGATTGAAGTAACTGAAGTAAATAACAGTGAGTTGTGAGAAGGCTAGAAATTTAAGACGGTGCAGAGAAACCCTCTCGTCTGCAAAACGCTGATTCTGTAATACCGATGGCAAGAATAGAGCATGGACGTATACATTATGAAAGAACTTATTAAAACATCGTGATATAACCATATAACCAACTTAATGAGCAAAGGGATATATTGGTAAAAAATGTATATGTGATTTCTCAATCTAAAGTCTCTGTCTTAAAACAATTACATTTGATAGATTTGATTTAAACAAATCCATAATTGGAACTTTACTTACGTTTCGATATTGATGGTTAGGCATATACTACTGCTAGTTCAATCAAGGAAATGGGATTTTCAGAAGACTTACAAACATGCTATGAAATCTACTTATCACTGAGACAATATCGGAGAGGAATCATTATATAATTGCATTAACTGAATCATCAAAATCTGACAGTATAAAATCAGAATCAGCCTTTGAGAGTATTAGCTACGGTGAGATTGCACTTTCTGGAGCCATGGGTTTGGAATATGTCTCTTCTGATCGCCTCCCCATGACTAACAAACGTCTAACAGGTTGGCGCCTGATACCGATGACTAACCAAATCGGTGGTGTCACACTTGCTTCTTGACTTTCTTTTATTAATAGAAAGGAGGGATACCCACTGACTAGATCTCTCACCCCGGACAAGATGGTGCTTATAGTCATTTCGGATTTCTTACTGTTCTCTCAACAAATAAGATTTCACTCACTTTCTTCCAAGAATTTGGAACTTAGAACCATGCAACCAAAGTATATTGTATGTCTTTTGGAAAATAGCTCTTGATTTATATACCACTCTGTTGCTATATATTCGACAAAATGTTACTTAAAACTTAATTTGAATTCTCTGACATCTTAATAAATTTTCTACATTTTCAAAAAGCGCATATGGATTATTGCTTTTATCACTTTATTTTGAATGATGCAAGCATTTTGAAAATTAGCCTGTCATTACCTTCAAACATTTTTTTTTCTGATTAATTTTTTTTTTAAAAAATCGCTGAATAGTGAATAAAAGTCGTCCTATATTGTCTTAGAGCTAATACATATGAGGTGTTCTACTTGAAAAGTTGTTAACTATAACGTCTATGTTCTTGAACGTTCATTCTTGGCGTACATATATACGTAAGCATGAGGAAATCAAAGCAAATTCGATTTTCAATAAAACGGAATATGGAATAAAGATATATCCATCTGAACATGCTGAAAGAAGATCTATGCGCTGATAAAGTATATAAAAGAAGACCCATCATTTAAATTATTATAAGAAAGCAATAATAAAGCAAAACCTTGAGATTATATCAGCATCCCACACTAAAACAAATAATCAGTCTATATGGATTCTGGCCTGTTTTCCATGGCTTAAAAGAGTGCATCGGGAAACCTCCTTTTTCCACGCTTTCCGGTTTTGGAATAGAATCAAAACACATTAATTACAGACATCAATGACAGACAAATGTTTTCATTATTTCGATTATTGGTTTAAAAAAATGTCCTTTTTAAGTTGTTGTGGTGTGGGGTTTATGGTAGAAGTCCTTTTAAGAGCTCGTTCAATATCTTTAATACTATTATGAAACCTACATCGAACAATTGCCAATCAAAATTAAAAATATATTTGATAAATGAATGAACTGCTTTTATCATTTCAATTGCATTAAGATAATGATATAAAAGTCTAAAAAAATCAGAACTGAATAATGGGTTAAATTCAAGAAGGGTGAGAGTGATTTCTTTGCAAACTCTGAGGTTTCATAGTCAAGTAATCATTGTAGTAATCATTGTGTCTTCAAGCAATATCATGTGTTGCCTTCATTTTTGTTTGGTCAGCACTTTGTCATTTCTTTACTGTTTTCCAAGAATCACAAAAAATGACGTTGTAATATTACATTTATTACCTCGATGCACATCTTATGCAGGCTGAAGGCGAAATCACATTTCTTGTGATTTCACTCTCCGAGTTCGTTGGAAAATGGTCATGGTTTGGACCCACATCGATTGGTCAATTACTGGAATACCATGAACTCCGTCTAATCTAATACGGTTTACATAAATTCATCACAATTTGGATGACATACAGATTCGCAATACGGAAATGACTCATAATGTTCTTGAAAGTTGTTTGGAATTTCAGATCATGTTTTTGCCCTTGGTAAACACACCAAAGAAAAATATCGGTAAAGCATGTTTTTCCCGTAATTTAATTTCTTAAAAAAGGAAAATTGTTAAACTGTTTGAATACAAAGTAAATTTATATTCGTATTGAACCCACGCTCATTCTCCCTCCCCACGCCCAGAAAATTAATATCTTTCAAAACACTTTCGTGGGTATGATTGTTCCTGGGTGATTGTATTTGCTGGTTACGTGCAATAGAATCAGTTATGGTTGTAAGTCGATTGCATATATACCCTACTGGATCTCTACGCATCACAGGGAAATTATATGACAGATGTATCAAGCATCTATGGTAAAAATAACTTTATCTTCCTCAAAATATTACTAAAAAACTAGAACACTGCGATGTTCATAAGTTTCTCTATCCACATGACATTTGTGATCGCTAAATTGAATTTTCATGTTCCGAACGACTTTTCTTACTCACATTTCTACAAGATAAGAATTACGTCTATTTATGCTGTCTTACATCCTCCAGCTCCAGATTGAAACTCATCAACATCAGAAAAATATATGAATATATATATGTATATATATATATATGTATATATTCTGGGCAATTATTATCCAATTGAGCAAATTTATTACCCAATTATTGGTGTTTATTTCCAAATTTTGACAGATTTTAATCAATAGTTGTGTGGACAGTGTTGCCCAGTGATGGTTAAAAACTGGTATGTAATATAATAATTCATTTTACATACCCTTTTTGGTTGTGCTAGTCTAGATGACGGCCTCGATCTCCTTGCTTCCAAAGCTTGTCTCACTACCTCTCCTTCCATTTCCATCTCATCAAGTCTTGCTTCTTCCTCTAACCTGAGAACTAATTCCTCCAGGTTAGTTCCTTCATCATCCGAAGGAACCACCCCGGTCGTCGACGCATCGTCTTCGCTTTCGCCGACGCTGCTTAAATTCCAGAAGAGAAGGAAATCATCATCCAAATTGTTCAGCGAATACGAAGGGTCATATGTGTCTGTCGTCGACGAGTTCGTCGTCGTCGACGTAAATTCGTGGTTGTTTGGAGTTTGCTGCTGACCCCGTGTTCTGAGAATAATCGCGTCGGGGTCGACCTCGGCGATGGGGCCCCGCGACGTCCTCTGCGGGACACCATCGACCGCCGCGACGAAGAAATATAGTAAGAAACAAGCAGAGACGGTCCCGAGATGTCGACGCGTATTCGTCCTGCACAATGAAGGCATATTCACATAAGATATTTCTGGTTTGAATAAAAACCAAGAAAGACGGCGTATGGTGCGAGTTATGTTATTCCTGAAAATGACCTGCGTTAATCCTGACAAGTAAAATATATACAGGTTGTGGAAGAAGACGTCTCGTCTCGACTCGGTGGTACTGGTGGTACTGGTTGCGATGATAGTAATCCAGGCAAGGTGGGGGTAGGGAATAATAAATAACCGGGAAAGATGGGTGATAATGAGGTGCAAACAAGCGCGATGTAGCCGCCAGCCAGCATCAATCAGTCCACTGGGATAATAAGTGTGCGTGAGGAGTGTGGGAGCGAAGAGGTGGGTGTGCTTCCATAGTGGCCCGCTGTGTGTGTGATGATGATGATGTGTGTGCGTGGCGGCTACTCGAGTGGATCGGTGAGTTATGAATATGAGCCGCAACAATACAGCAACAAAGTTTCGTAGAGAGGTACGGACTCGTCGATTTCAGTAGGTAGGGGTGTCAGACCGTGATTTAGCTGCGCTCTGTCTTATCTAGTTCTTGACGATTCACGTAAAGCTGTACCATTTCCCCAAGTGATAATATATGTCATGGTTTTTAATCATTTTCATCAGTGTGCCAACCAACAAAGCTTTACTGATTTTTTCACCGTATTAGTCCTATTAAAATTATAATTTTTGTTAAATTTACTTATATTGATAAACCGGGGCCTATTGAAGAGACAATCTGATACCAATATTTGTATCCATTTAAAGTGATTTTATTTTTTAGTGATTTATTTAGAGCTTCGGGTGGTAAGGCTGGTAGATAATATTTTGGGAAAGTTTGGAAACATCGGTTCTTGATAAAGACGTGTTCATGTTTGGGGACAAAACAAATAAATAGGGCAAAAATGTAATACATGATACACTTTTTCTGCTTGAATTGTGGAGATCTTTAGAGAATTGATGAAAAGGTTTAAAGCTCAAATAAAATCTGAATAGAAATATGAGGTTGTGACTGAAGTTTAGACTATAGATAACATTTCAAATGCATTTGCATTGATTTCTGACCGCCCACGGGTTGCAATTAGACCAAGATTTCGATCAATAACTTGAGACTATAGATGGAGCTGTGGTAATAATGATTAATCGGTCGCGCATTACAGGCTTGCTTTCTGACGAAAATGCAGTGAGAGAAAGGAAAAGAGAGAGAGAGAGAGAGAGGAAGTGGAGAGGTAAGAGGGGGCTGGTAACACTTTGGTTTTCATTAAGAGCACGAATCAATACACTCCGATTAATTACGACTGAAGTGAAAATATGTTAACTTTTAATAACGTCGATGATAATACACCAGTAGGTTACCTTCTTGTTGTTGCTATCATGAAATTGTTCACTATTTAAGTTTTTTTCTCTGATATTTGTTTGTCACACTCATATGGTACGATGCAGAATAATATTACATGATGTGCATAATATAAATGAGTTTAAGTAATTTGTTCGAATTATTCTTTACAATTTTATTGTTACTTTGTGAACTGCATTGTATGAATTTATTTGAGCGAAAAACAACAAAACATTTATATAAAAAAGTACCTTTTTCGTGTATTTGTGTGCGTGTGTGTAGTGTGTACGGACGTGCATGTGAGTGTGTGTGTGCGTATGCGCGTTTTGCATAGATGTGTCAGTTACTGGGTTTTATATGATTATCTACGTCTACTAGATCAAACTGTAGATCTCTGAGCTATTTTTTTATACAGGCGCAAGCCACAACGCACAGATCGGTTCAATTCAGCTGGTCATCGAGAACTAAAAAACTGAGATCTCATCCTGATTGGCTGATGAACCGTAAACACGTGATCAGGCAGTTAGAAATAAACTACCTAACGCAACCGCGCATGAGCTTTACAAGAGACAGAGACACAGGTTTTTTAATCACTCTGAAGGTCAGTCTTGAAATTAAGCACAGTTTGGATTTCTTCTTAGACGATAGAAGTAAATGAGAAACATTGATTAGGGTGCCGTTGTCCAGCCGGAGACAAATTGACTGAAATCAACACCAAGGATCGTGCCATTTTAAAGGGCTTTGATTTTGTAAATTTAAATTCTACTGCAGCAAAAGATATTAATACATGTTCAATCTGATTGACTGATAGTATTTTTTGTAATAGAAAATGTTATTGCACCAGGTCTATATACGAAACAGGACCCTACTGTGGCATTACAGGTTTGGGGCAAGGGACACGTGTCTCGGGGTCGATTTTAGGGGACGCACAAGGGGAACTCAAGTCGGGGAAAATTAGAAAGGAAAACGCGGAACAAAAAAGGAGGGAACATTAAAAAAAATCTGAGAAAGCTACAGAACCAAACAGTTGAACATTCTCATTGAAATGCGAATGATTCAGTGCAACACCATTTATTATCAGACAAGTGTCTATGTCTGTTTCTTGTCCGCAGTACAACAGTGATATTTATTAAATGGAACATGAATATGGTTTAAAGAATATTTTTGAGGGGCGTCATTTTGCACAATCAGACTGACACTCTGTGATATGAAAGATTTGGAATACCGATATTACCTAATGGTATTAGTGTTACCCAATACAAGTGTGCAAATACAAATTTATGGCATTTACTTCATTCATTTGACCAAACTCTATTCTCCTGATGTGTTTTTTGTTGAAAATGAAATGAAAATTAAAATGAAATTTATAGGGAAATATTACAATTTGATGAAGATTTTACTTTACTCAAACCATGTGGGAGAGGTCTCGAATGCAAGTAGTCATGGTAATAAGAACACCTATATTAGTACAATCATAGCTTTAATACCCATGAGCGAGGTATTCTATCTCCATTTAATACTTGGAAGAAATTATATCGCATGAGTAAGTTTGTTCGAATGAATATTGTAGATTGAAACTGCAATTCATCCAAAGACCTAACGTTAATTAAAGCTCAAATTACCTATCAAAATCTTCAGATTTCCTCAGGATAACAGGAGAGTATTTTATGCGAAAAGCAATGTTAATGGTGGCAAGAGGGAAATCAAGGTTTGGCAACACCTATTTCATTACGATTGGCTAATAATTATCACGAGACTTCTAAAGAGCTCATACCACCTATCAATTTCGAAACTTTGATGTTGGGAAGAAGTTAGAACACCGAACCAAGCGATCATAAACGATATAATTTTGATTAAAGAAAATCTATAAAATCGTACATGCACTTATGGGGTTTTGCCACGAGACAAAATCGCCACAGACTAAGATTAAAATGAAGCACGGGTGGGTCATTTTTTCTCGATTGAAATTCATTCTGATATCTTTTTTTCAAAGATGGTTGACCATTGGCTTGATGGGAGTGATATTGATTAGACAGGTGCGACCCCTGCTGAAGTGGCCCATTAGGGGCACCTAATCGACCCATAACGTAGCCTTCATCCCAGACAGATTAATATACCGTATCCTCTATTATAACGGTATGTACCCGACGGACGAAATGTCGCCTGTGTCGATCTTTGATGGGCGACAACGTAGCCAATACTTGTGATAACCATGAATATCATATTCCCAAAATTTTCCAGTTTTAACTCACCATCATTCCAGATACATGCCCATCCTTGTTAGCTAGTTGAATAAAAAATATTTTCTTTGTTTTAGCAAACAACAAATTGAAGGCCCGATAAACTTTGTGTCGTCTGGTATGTATCCTGGATGATTCAGCATCAGCATGCTGACGATGAAACAAAGACAAATCATCACCATGACCACTGAAATGGTGATCATGTATACGTATTATACCATATGAAATTCTTTAAAAACCAAGACAACAAACAACATCTTTATAGTTTCCATTATCTGTTCGTTTTTTATGTTGGTGCCCGGGTTGGTGCTCATGCTGCACTAGGTGAAGGTTCAAACTGAGATAGAAGGATCGAACACTTTGCTCCGTCGGATAAGGTTCCACACATCTGCACACACATTGTCTGAAAGTTGGGTGAAAGTACAAAATGTGACAGAAGGATTAAACACTTTGTACGGTCACACCCACACACATAAACACACCTACCCCTCACACGCACAAAGTGGGTAAAAGTTGGATGAAAGTTCAAAATTTGACAGGATTAAGCAATTTGTTCAGTCACATATCATCCCACACACACACGCACACACTGGGTGAAAGTTGGGGGAAGTACGAATTGTGGTGGAAAGATTAAACACTTTGTTCTGTCACATATCATCCCATACTCACACCAACACGCACCTTTTCCCAGGATGATTTTATAAAGAGACTTCATTCAAAATAAACATCGGTAAATCCAAATCAATCACAAAAATAATACAAAAATTTTGTTTCCATAGCACATATACTGTCTTAGATAAGACACGAATTACAGAATTAAAAAAAAAGAATGTATGTATTTATTATTATATACATATACATAATATGAAGACCACACTCTCTCGCGCGCACACCCACACACAAACACATGACAAGTACCCTACCTACCCTCATACAAACACACACACGAATCTAGACGCACATTTGGTTGTCAACCATCATGTGTTAAATTGTCTATTTGTTTATTGTTATTTGAAGGGGATATATTTACGTCAATTCAAATTTTACACATTATTGATGTAATAATTCTCTAAGAAATATATGTATTGGTTTGACGATTATCCCCGGCCATCATCATGATTACTAATGATTCTCACGGCTTGTATCTTAAAATATTGATCAGTTATGAATATTTTATTGGAACTTTGTGAAAATTGTAAAGTAGAAACTCACAACTCTCTGTATAGTCCCGACGTCATAACATTCATGGATTTACTTATATCTTATAAAATATAAACAAATATTTGCATGTTACCTTAACAAAAATGTCCAAAACACAAAATTAATAATATAAGGAAATGACACACAATGTTCAATCATTTACATCAAAGCATATTCATAAATTACAATATACAAATTTACAATATTTACATCGACACGTATTTTTGCATATTGCCTTTAAATCTATTAATTTATATAAAAGCAAATATAGGGAAAATAAAATAAATGAAAAGGGAAATAAATCTGCCACAAAATTTACTACACCTTAAACATGAGATTTGATTAGTTTAGAAATAGGCTAGTCAAAAAATGAAACAAGCGAAACTCAGATCCAGACTGTATAAAAAAAATGCTTATCAAAATGAAAGCTAAAACAAAAAAAAAGAAGAATTAAAGTCAATATATCTCCCCCTAGGCCAATTTAAACATCACTTGTATGTACTCAACTTGGTTCACAAAAACACGTGTAAAATCAATAAGAATTTCATTCGCCGGAAGGAATTGAAAGAAGCGTCAAGCCATCGCATCTTCAATGAATTATTAGGAGTCAACTCTCTTACGGGCAACGAAGGTTATGGTTACACTTGACATATATTTGAGAAATACAGTGGAAATTATTGGTGCACTCTTAAAAATGTTTGGCTACACACTGTCCACACAACAATCGGTTAAAACTTTATCAAATTCTGGGTAGTTTTAAGCCAATAATGTGTGCTTTTGGTGAAAACTACACAGTATTGGTTCAAAACTACCCGGAGTTGGATAAATTAGTTTTAACCAATAATTGTGTGGACAGGATGTTGCTCAACATTTTAAGAGAGTGGAATGTGATCTGGGTCCCGTAACACAAAGGTTGGCGATTAATCGTAAGCTTGATTTTCACGATTGATTGTACATCGTAGTCTTTGCGATCAATCGTAGAAAATGTTATACGATGATTGCTAAGCATCGTGTTGCGGGCCCATGATCTTGCGCATTTTTTTTTTTTACATTGCAAGCTGAAATTTTCATATTGCATATACCGGTATTTATTGCTTTTAAGGAAGTACGCCTTTTGTCTGTGAACAATTTATTGCATAAAATAAATGTTTATTTTAATGAACGAATGAGTATGAATGCGATCATTTTCGATTTATATTTTTGTTGATCAAACACTGACTCTAGTTTACTTCTGGATCCTTTTCATGAGTTAGATTACATAACAGAAGTTCAAACAAACATATAAACAATGAATGCCCCAAACGATAGCATCCAAATTGTTCAAATGACTATCACGTCACATTCAGATCCAGCAGTGTTGTCAAGACAGAAATGGACAGCAAGCGGATATCAACTCCTCTAATTGTCACCTTTGATTAACGTCACATTGTGACGTCACAGTGTCTTGGAAATGAAGAAGACAGCGGTGATCTTCCGAGGGGAGATGACCTCTCGAAATCAATTTTTGTGTTTGAAGTTTTCCGTTTATTAACTAACCACACACAGGCTCTATAAATACACCGTCATTCATTTATTTGTTCCGGTTCCTTTCTATTCGAGTAGTTCTTTATTTTGATTCTCAATGTTCGTATATTTACCTTTCAGTTCTCGCGGGCTTATTATTTCGTGCATTATGTAACCTCAATTTGTTTTATAATTTATGTATAAGTGTGAAAAATATATTTGTGACAACTATTTCATTTCCGCGGAATTTCTTTTTGATATATTACAAACTTTCATCAACTAAAGTCTTGTTAATTATTTTTTTAAAGAAAGAAAAAATATCCAATGTCGGATTTGAGTAGATTAGATAAACAAGTGTACCATTGAATACGACTAAATCTTGATTTAGTATAAAGATCTAATCTAAGGTAGACTAAATTAATTACTAAATTAATTAGAACAAAACTATTTTTTTTTCTCTAGACATCATTGTGCAATTGTAATTTGGATAATAAGATGCCGTTCACTGTGATACTGTTTCAGAATAGTTCTCATTTTGATCCTTCTACTATTTCTTAAACTTTGCGATGATTATTATACATGTAATCCTAAATGCTATAGTATTTGAACATTCAGTGAAGATTTGTTCATTACTGTAAAAATGAAAAAAAAAATTTATATCAATACAAACATAATCACTATTGGCATGTTCCTCATTATGGTATATAGTTATAATTTGCATAAGTATTATGTAATTAAAATATTAAAAAAGAGCAACAACGTGATTTAATCAATTTCTTTCGTTAGTCCCATTTTAGGGGATATTTATCAACCTTATGTAGCCTACTTTATGCCTGTATCCAATGTAAATATGACCATATTGATAACAAATATATTAATGTCGAAGGATGGCGGGGAATTTTAGGACAACTTTTTTTGTTAGGGGTATCTTGCAATAAATATCATGGTCAAGAGTGTTTGCTTCAGGAGTTCGTTGTCCGAGAGAGAAGCAATCGGCCTTCCCATTTGATATACTGTAAATATTACTCCAAGTCTTTATGAAGATTCATGACTCTACGTCCTAACTACTTCCGTCCATTTGGTCGTTTGGATTGTACTTCTGCTATACCTCTCGAATGTTTATGACGTAGGCGTACAATTTCCATTGAAAACAATCCAGTATTTGCATCCACCGCTAACTCTTAAAAAATACAGACTGCCTTTAATTCCTTAATCATTCTGATCACATTTAACTGTAATTGTGATTCGGCGTTTTGCCTCGCAAGAATCAAAATTTTTAATGCAATTTATGATATTTTATTATTTCCCAATATTGGAGTAGCAGTTTATGATGGAAGGTTTTGGAAAGGGGAACATATGGTAATCTGTGATTACAATAATGGTAATAATAATCATGATAATAATAATAATAAAAATCATTATTATTCTAATAATTATAATAATATTACTAAACCTAATTCTACGTCTGCTTCTATACTGCTACTACTTCTACTTCTGCTCCTATACTTCTACTACTACTACTTCCACTACTGCTACTTCTGCTACTACAACTACTAATACTACTAATACTACTACTGCTAGTATTACTACTACTTCTACTACTACTTCTACTACTACTACTACTACTACTATTTCTACTACTACTACTACTAATAATAATAATACTACTAATACTACTACTGCTACTTGTACTACTACTACTACTATCTCTACTACCACTTACTACTACTACACTACTAATGTTGATACTATTACTACTATTAATAATAATAATACTAATACTTATACTACTACTTCTTATATTTCTACTACTGTTGATACTTATGATTATAGCTCTCAATACTTTTCATAAATATATATAATTTACATTGGTAATTGCCATTAGTGTTGGTTTATACAATACATTGACATAGTCATACTGATAAAAATTACCTAATACAACAAATAGAAAATGCAAACATGATCTTTTAATTTTCTTTTACGTACAATATTCACAATATTTTTAAAACTGACAAGAAACATAATTTTTTCCACTGAAATATTTCGGAATGTTGATTGTCTTGAGCACACGCGCTCTCCTATTTTTCACAGGCGACTAAAATTTGTCTGACCGTTACAATAAACACCGGAGTCAATCGTTGAGGTCTTTACTTTCCAATCTCGAAGATTAAAAACGAAGATGAATCAAAAGATGAAACAAACCTTGGCCTTTTATCTGTTGACATTTCCTTCTTGGTAAATCACCAATAAAAAATCGCTTCCTAACATCGACCTGTTTAGGCTACAGGAATACGGTCACTATAACGGATTGATGATGGAAGAAATTCACAATACATGAATTACTGCAATAACCGAAATCTACGTCAGATCTAAGAAGCCTATATTGAATTCAATTGAAATGAATTTATCAATCACTAAACTTTACTACCATACATTTGTCTGTAATCAAAGTATTTGGCGATTTGAATAGCCACATATCCCATATTTCGCTTTATACATTGATCACTTGATTACGAAATATATAGAAACCTTGCACAGCAGATTCTACTATCGTTATGATGGGAAACCTATATGGTGGCCCTGAACGGACATCGCATATAGACCAAATCGCGAATATATACGACGAAATTGGCGACGAAATTCACGATGTCGCGAATTTCGTCGTTAATATTCAAATTGGCGACGAAATTGGCGACGTCGTGAATTTCGTCGTGAATATTCGCGATTTGGTCTATATGCGATGTCCCTTCAGGGCCACCATAGAAACCTGTGCCCCGTCTTAAGAAGAGCTATGATTGATCCGATCAAGTATATGGAAATCCATCTATGTCATTTTTCCCCTCGCGAATGGCTCTCCATATCTGTGGTTGATTGGATCAATCGCAACTCTTTGTAAGACCCTGGGCCTTGCAACTGATTTGAACAATCGATCATACATAATAATCAATGCAATCATTTAAAGAATCAGTCCGATGTTATATCCAGGCCAATATCTCACAAAGTGGCGCATCTAGTAAAACTGCGCCCTGCATAGGCGAGTGTTAAAAATGGCGCCCCGCCCAACATAATATGGCGCCCCGCGCAACATTTTACACCTGGTAAAGAATGATATTGAAATTCAGATTTTGTATAGGTTTGTATTTCTCATAACAATATTTACAAAATTATACAAGCACAAATAATAAAGCTTCATTAAAATAATGACATAATCATACAGGTTTATGTATGTATAATTAGTATACAAATATGAACAAAACAAAAGATTAAGGAGGGGCATGAGAAAATAGGAACTAATAAGAAGCTAGGCTTGTGTAACATTAGTCCCTCGTCGGGTTAGATACATATTGCAAATATCTAAAAATAATATAATATGAACGACGCAATAATTATATTCAATTGAAATTATATATGGACAAACTGAATAGAACACACAAGAAAGAAAAATGATATTAAAAATATAAAGAAAATATAACATCCCAAATAATAAGTGTATAAAAAAAGAGAAACATTAGGAAAATGAAAGAACGTATAAGGGGGTAAACCAGGAGAACAAGAAGAAATATTGAATTTCTACAGAGTATACAAGACGCATCATTATTTGATGCTTAAAATCAAGCATTCCTTGATCATGTTGATAACTGTTCTGTGGTAAAACCACACTGTGAATACAAAATGTTCTTGTCAGCAGAGAACAAATGCCATGGATGGACGGAAGATCAGTGTAAGATAAAATATATAATTAAAATCACATCAACGCCGTTGTTAAAAAGATTTATTTTATCACTGCCGGTTTCCAACTGGACGATATTGGACGGACTTTGGTTGCAGTTGTGCTATTTGGAGAGAGAGAAAAAAAAGAGGAAATTATAAGACTATTATTTGGATGTGTTTCTGAATGGTTATTCGTAAAAACATATTGATTAATTCAAAAGATTGAGATTTTTAAAAACTACTTAAATATTATACTCCTTCCTCATGATGTAATCTACATTAACCACCAATAGCTGTTGGTCAAGGGGTATGTGTACTGATGAAACTTATTTATCATAAATGTAAAAATGTTGAGAAGTCGAAGATTCTGGGGATTTATTCAGTCAACCCCCCACCCCCCTTCCTTGACGAAATAATTGTGTTTTTATCTTCTTCTCTCTATTCACCTTTGGCACAGCCATGGAAACTTTTACTTAACTTTCGGGGCCAGTTACCTATATAAATATAACTCAAACCCTCAAGAAGAACGAGCAGAAGAAACATCATGGTAATCAACCCATTTTATAAAGGTTTACCTTTTCTGTATGCAAATGAAGGCACCAATGATAATGGTAATGGAAACGACGACGGAAGCCACGACGATCCCGACGATGACCGCGGCAGACAATTCGGACGGAGCACTCTCGACCTCTCCCATAACGATTTCCTCGATGGTCATATTGAGTTCGAGTTCAATGGTGTCGAGATTTTCTGTGACTGCGGTATACAAGGCTTCCTGATTCAGATAGGAGACTGAAAACAAAATAGTAAAAATAATAATAATTCGTCTGTGTTAAATATTCAGAGCTTTAAGAGAGGTAACATCCAGTGGCGTAATGAGCCAAAAATGTTGAGGGGCCAGATATGGCGTATCGAGCATATTTTTTTTGAAGTTGCGAGGAAGCGAAGGAAGCAAGTAAAATTTTCGACATTTTTATTTTAAAAAATCAAATTCGTGATGGATTTTGACATAATAATTCAGTCAAAAATATCATATTTCACCCTTCTCTCTCTTTCATTTTCTTTCCCTTTCTCTCTCTTTTCGTTGGTCGTGAAAAACCTTGGGGGTAAGCGCCCCAAGCCCATCTGTACGCCACTGGTAGAAAAAAATTATAGAACAAGAGCAATTTTTAGGGTTCTGAAAGATATTTTATTTGGTTTACACTATTTGTATGAACACTTTAATAGGAGGTTGCTGTCTACAAACTTTGCTTTTTAGAAGCCTCCTCCATTCCCAACCTGCTTTTATGATTATTTCGATTATAATTTACGTAGAAATTTTCTTTCTTATATTTCAAGATGTATGGAACAAAACATGTTGAAAATGTTGGAATGGAAATAACGAAATAAAATGAAATTGCATTTTCAAGAGAGCCGGAAGATAATGCTTCAAAAAGGGAAATAATTATGCACATTAGACAAATAAAAGAAAAAAATACATACGAGTCATCAATAAACAGACTTGTTTACATATACATGACTTATAGAATATATTGCAAAATTTTGGTTTCATGTTCAAGTAAAACCTTTAATTGCTTTCTACATGTTTAAAGTATTTCTTGTAATATCGCATTTTAACTTGAAAAAATTATTCCAGGTAACGTGATTGATGAAAATGTAAACAATAAAAATTTCAGACGCATGGGTTTACTGTGTAGGATGAAATAGTCAACATGTATTCAAACTCATTGTTTTCTCCTTTTATATATTAGCTACCAACCAACTGATTTTAATTAGTTTTGAATACCTTCAGTTTCACTTGATCTCTTTTGAATATTTGACAAAGTCAACCTTACGCTCCGTCGACGTCTGCTGAGTGATCCCGAATTACACAGCTCCGTCGATAGAGGGGGCGTGACCAGAAGCATAACGGAGAACGATTGGTCGCTCGACCCAGAGGCCGTGGTTTCTTCGGGATAGCCGACTGCGATGGCGATGTCGGTCTCATTCACGTAATCGAGGATTTCTTCACTGATATTATGAATGGAATCGAAAGAAAGGGATATTATACAGGAGCGAAAGGTCACTGAGAATTTCGACTTTTTTTTCTAACCCTATCACTAATTCTACAAAACGTCCATGAGCCATGCACTCAACTGCATTGATATAACAAGAATTAAGGTTTACCCCTGTTTTAATCCGTCCAGTTCACACAATTCCACATTATTTCTACTTATTTGGGGAATAAAGATTGCCATTAAAATAACTGAAACTACTGAAAAATATACCGATAATCTCTTAGTGTATTAAATGTTCCGGTGTCTGTCCGTATGATGGCGAAGGCAAATGAAGAGAAAACATATCAACATACTAATTTATTTCACTTTCTACAAGACTAAATAAAATTGTCGTAAATATTTGTGACATTTTCAAAACAGTACAAATTGAGGTAGATAAGCAATGTATGATATTTTTCCATAAATATAACAAAAGCAAATTATCATCCACATTATAATAATCTGAGTATTTGGAGGGATCCACTCAAAAGCAAATCCTTGTAGTGCGTGGACCCCTCTAAAAATTAATGTAGAATTGCCTACAAAGACGGACACAGAGGTGACAGAACAGAGAACAGCACACACAAAAAGAACAAGAGCAAAAACAAAAGAAAAGGGAAACAAACGCGAAGGATATGAAAACAAAACAGGATAAGAAAATAAAAAGAGCAGGACTTCAACGCTTAAAAATAAATGAACGAGACAGAACTTACTTAGGGTTAGGGGTTCTTTGATTCGAATTATCATCATGTTTGCATTGTATTTCATATAAGAGGCAGTTTGAAATAAGTGATTACCTGTTCTTGTCTCCCTGGTTTGGACAGCAGACTGAGAAGTTGATGTTACACCAGTCTGTGACAATCTCGGCAACCACCCGAAGAAGCTGGCCTCTTATTGACTGCCACTGATAAAAGCCAGGTATTCAAACAGATGCAAGCTCGTGTTATTTAAATTAGCCATGCATTTGAAGGAACCTCTCAAAATTAAATGATGTTCAGTATAATTCGCATTCAGAATTTAAACAAAGAAGTAATTTGTTACTTGATAGCCGATTGGAACTCTTATTTGATTATACATTATTTATACAAACTTGATCCATGAGCCGGTGTATGGAATATAATTATGTTTCAAATATTATGTTTCGAATCTTCACATGGATAAGTCAAAATAACCCTAAATATGCATTTTATGAAAAAAATGGTCAGAAAATTAATGATTCAAATGGAAGGTCAAGAAAAAACACAGTTCTGAGAATGGAACACGTTTCAAGATGATCACACGTGAGGTCCTTAACACAAATCCAAGCAATTTCTCTACGATTGATTCCATTGACTACAATGTAAAATAAATCATAAAAATCAAGTGTACAATTAATCACTAACTTTTGTGTTACGGACCCCTGATCAGCTTATTTAGACATTTTTATTCTCCTGTACGACCTATTCTGCTCCTTATTCATTTCATTTTTTATTTTTTGGTTTTTGTTGACTCATTATGACATACTAAACACACTGGTTATATTGGACCGAATCTATCTAGGAGTTACGATATTCGTTCAATTGTTACTTGCATGATAATTATTATCTCACTTGTATTTTGTTATTCCTAGTAGCCGAATAGTTAAGAATATATAAATTGTGTTATTACAAGAATGTCTCAGTATGTATCGTATTCGACATCACTTTTCGTGTAATTGCCAGATGTAATTTAATACACAAGAGATGTTAGAGAATCGCGTACTCTCTAAATTGTTTTCGATTATGAAGAAATCGAAAATAATTATGATTGAAAATATTACTCAAGAGATTTATGTATTAATTTTCTTCTCAATTTCAATCTTATGGATAAATTTCGAATCTAACAAATCTATAATTTTCTCTTAAGTGATACATGTTTCATCACTGAAAAATAATAACGATTATCATTTCGATTTATTTACCATATAGATAGATGCTTGAAGTGTAATTTCAACTCCATATTGGACTTCCGACTCTAAATCTGCATGAAAATGAAATATAAAATTTAAAGACAATACAGTTACATGTGCAATAATTGAATAAACTTCACACAATTTTCAAAGGCTTTAATTTGTGTCGTCATTCTAGATGCAGATGACAAAGGGTTAGCGCGAAACTCATATCTCTGATCGTCGTTGTATGATTTTATGTTATTTTTACGAGCCCAAATATTGGACAAGAGAGTATTTGAATGTTTCTTTTTTTTAATAAACTTTCTGATGTTGTCATCCCTCTCCCTTTATCGGTGATAGCTGGTGGAATTAAGAATTTATAAAGGTTATTAGTTACAACATTCTCATGCAATTGCAGCATGTCTTAATTAATTAAAGCTCCAAGAACAGAGACAATTATCAGGTTTATTGGCTCTCAGTAACTCAATCCGCAGACACTAGGACGCAATCAGCCTTATAATTATATTGCGCTTTTTTCATTAGATCATTGATGTTTATATCAAATTTAATTGTGTGGTATTATGTAATTTCAAAACTATAATCACAAACTACTTAAGAGATGGGAGTGTTTGATGCCTTTCTGAGTATAATCACCGATGAAAACTGTATTTCCACAAAAAAAAATAATATTAGATTGAATATAGTGTATAATCGTGTTTGATTTATTTCATTCAACCTTTTCAGCTCAGATAGAATGACTACATACATATCCAGATGTATGTTATAAATTCAAGAAGTAGGTAAAGTTATTTCCACAAAAAATAATATTAGATTGAAAATAGTATATAATCGCGTTTGATTTAGTTCATTCAACCTTTTCAGCTCAAATAGAATGGCTACATACATATCAAGATGTAGATTATGAATTCAAGAAGTAGGTAAAGTTTATTTCCACAAAAAATAATATTAGATTGAAAATTTATTGAAAATTTCTACAATATCAAAAGACTTGTTTTATAATTATACGAGAGTAACAGTTTCACTGCAAATTTTATTTGCTATCTCGACTAAAAAGGATCGTTAATAAGTAGACCTGATGACATGACCAAATTAAAATTAATCCAGAGAACTTACTTTGACATGCGTCTCCCTGATATCCATTGGCGCATCGACAAGTACAGGAAACTTCTTCAAACGTTCCGCCATTTTGGCAGATGATGTCATCACATCCAGCATTGGTAACAGCAGAGACTGTGGTACTTTCACCGTTATTTTGACCGGTAGAAGAAATCGATACTGTCATTGGTTGGTTCATTGACAAATTGAAGAATAAAAAAAAAATCTTTTGAATCAGTAAGGTTACTGAACATATTAAAAGTAAATGATAGTTTAACATTTTGGGGATGGTTGTCGTGATGAGTAATGCTTGGGGTAAGGTTGTATTGGGAACGTGAATATAAGGAGGTCCCTGAATTTTATACGAATGAATAATAAGGATTAACATTATATATCTCTCTAAATTGTATTATGACAAGCATTTTCCAGACAAGTGAAAGCTGTGTATCTTGTAAAATGAGGATCCCTGCCTAAACTATTTTTTTTCGTCAACACGTTCTAAATTGTTGTTCCTTAAGTTCACAGTTGATTAAAATCTATGTTGATTGGAGTTTCAGTCATCTGCTTGAATCACATTTACCAGATCGTATAAAAGATAAATCAACGATGGTGCTTAACATTCTAAATCGAAAGATCACCTTCAGTGGTGGAGGAAAATGTCAACGGTGGCGGTGTCGTCTCACTAGCAAACGTTGTTTCGTCACCCATTAAAGCTGAAGTCGTCATCAAATGAGACGTTGTGCTCAAGGTTTGTGTTTCAACTGCGCTCATTGTCGCTGTCGACGTCATGGACGGAACAGAAGTCGAGCCATCCTCTTGATTAGGACTGCTTGCCGTCGTTGACGCTGTCGACGTCATAGAATGGACAGAAGTCGAGTCATCCTCTTGATTAGGACTGTTGGTCGTCATTGTCGCTGTCGACGTCATGGACGCAACAGAAGTTGAGCCGTCCTGTTGATAAGGACTGCTGGTCGTCATTGTCGCTGTCGACGTCATGGACGGAACAGAAGTCGAGCCGTCCTGTTGATAAGGACTGCTGGTCGTCATTGTCGCTGTCGACGTCATGGACGGAACAGAAGTCGAGCTTTCGTCTTGATCAGGATTGCTAGTCGTCTTTGTCGCTGTCGACGTCGTGGCCGAAACAAAAGTCGAGCTGTCCCCTTGATTAGGACTGCTAGTCGTCATTGTCGCTGTCGACGTCATGGACGGAACAGAAGTCGAGCCGTCCTCTTGATCAGGACTGCTGGTCGTCATTGTCGCTGTCGACGTCATGGACGGAACAGAAGTCGAGCTGTCCCCTTGATTAGGACTGCTTGTGGTCATCGACGAAAGAGTCGAATTAGTGGATACTTGTGCAGTAGCCATTTGTGTTGTAGAAGAACCTGGTAGGCATAATAATAATAATAATAGCCAATTTTTATAAAGCGCTTTTCCCAGAATGGCCCAAAGCGCGTTACAGCATATTATTACCCCGGTCATTGGATTCATTTCAATCAAGCACGAAAAGTGCACAATTTCCACTCCCTGGGGAGCATTCCTTGCATTCGTCGCAGCCACATTATGGCGCTGGCAAAATCAAACATACAATATCTTTCGCATCCTACCGGGTACCCATTTAGCACCTGGGTCGAGAGTGGCAAAGCGTGGATTAACGCCTTGCCAAAGGACGCTAGACCGCGGTGGGATTCGAACACACGACCCTCTGTTTACAAGGCGAGAGTCAGAACCACTACACCACGGCTCTTCCACACTATGAATAAAAGGCTGGCATGAAGAGCTTCAGTTTAGGGTTGTACTTGAAATTCGATTTGACTCATAAACAACAAATGTCCCTTATTCGATTTAGATGTGATTAATAATTCACGCTTATTTTGTCCTAGCATGTCTAAACAACCAGTCTAAGGAGAAAAATATTCCAACTTATTCAGTTATTAAAAAAATTATATGTTTTGTGATTTGCATATATTATTACGATCCGTTTGTATTCTTTATTTTTCGTTCATGTTCAGATTTATCTTACCTTTTTTATATTTGCTGTTTTATTTTATTTGTTTCACAAAGTACTGCCCAATCGCTTTTAACAGTGTTTAAATAAGGTTCCATCAATCTATCATATTGAATGGAGATTTTCATTTGTCATGCTGTCACCATATTATAGTTTGCGACGATTTGTTTTATTACTTTCATTCTTACATTTAGCATATATGATTAACGTATATTCGAGATATATTTATCTGGAAATGAGAACTGAAGGGTTTGCCATTATACTCTCATCGTCACCCTCCTGTCCTAATGTTGCCAAAACCTGGCAATGAGGGCAAAATGAATTTACTGGAAGGGGACCACTCACTTACCGCAAACGAAGTCTGGGTCTGCAAGATCTATAAAAAGAAAACCAATGAAGAGCAGAAATAAGAAAAATAATCACTTAATTTATGTTAGCTTTAAAAACTGATTTTTTTTCGAGCGAGATTGCTAAATATTCTCAGAGTATTGAAATTCACCTCTTGGACAGAAAATGATTGATAAAGTATGACATGTAGAAATATATATATATATATATATATATATCAAAGAAATAATTAACAGTATTCAATTCCATTAGTAACCATTGCAAAACTGAAATTTAACACACTAACGAACTCCAGTGTAATCATCAAAATGAACTTACTGCATAGACCACACATGTATGGGCATCTTTTGGGCACTGCGTTGTGCGCGCCACAGTATTCTGGTCCTGGCCAGCCTGGGCTATTCCAGCAGTACTGGTGGGTGTCAGCACATTCAGCTAGAAGTTGTAAAATTAGAAAATGAAACTACTAAAGAAAGTGGCACTAAATAAAGAATAGTATTAATACCGCCCACTCCCCTCTTGAATAAGGAGACATAAACGCGTGTGGTATAGAAGGTTTATATTGTTTTTCCGATAAGTGAGTTTCTTCCTGTTTTAGCTTGATGATCAATTAAATTTCTATTAATGTGGAGATTTGAATGAATTTAAATGGTATCATTGAATATGGAATAAAAGGGGAAAGATATTGCGAATATTGATAGAATATTGAGCTTGATGAGAATACGAATATCACAGAAAATCTGATGAAGCTGAATGGATGACGATGGCATGAAATATATACCAAACACTCTATATGCTTAAGAAAATTTGAATTAGTATAAAAGATAAGTTATTGATTGCCGTGGTTTGATTTTTTAGCAATCACTACGTAGGGCCTACCTGGATATCGAATTAATATCAGATTAATTGAAAAGATTTATCCGAGTGATATATTAAAACGATCACTTTATTTACAACAATCGAGTATGTTTACAAATTTGGCTATTGCGCGCTTTAGTTAACCAGTTGAAAATACTGAAATATTGGCTATAGAAGACAATAGGTTAATATATTAATAGATATCGATTAAATATTAAGTCAATCAATTTTATTTACTCGAGCAATCAGTGCCGTACCATCCGTCCTGGCATTCACATGTACAGTTATTTGATATTGTGGCGCAGTTCTCACAAGAGACTCGACACTCTGAAGAGGAAAAAAAAAACATTTAAAAGAAGTTCAAAACTATAAAACTTTTGATAAAAGATATACTATCGATTTCTAGTATGTTAATTGACACAAATGGCAGTATTTATCTCCCCTTATGTTATAATTTTTGAGGACATATAATGATTTTATAGTTCATCATTGAACATATTGGTGTTGATGATATTGATATATTGATGTCAAACTTGCTTTGTATGAAACTGATGTTATACAAAAAGAGACTTGTAATTTGTAAACATGAATATGATTATATATTCTTTTTATTTTGCTTGAAACAAATGCGTTTCATTTGGATCATACTACTGAAAAAAAATAAATGGAAACGAAACCTTGAATTGAATCAAACCAAATTCTCGTCACACCTTACTCTAATCAAAACCAATAATTTAATCTAAAAATGATTTATTGATCTTCAAAAGAACACAAAGTTTACAAATAAATCTTTATAATTCATATTTATACATTGATAACTATTGAAAAATTTCATTTTCGGTTTGTATCGGTGCATCCCAAGAAAGTATTAAAGAGATATCAAGACGACATTTCACCGCTCCCATTTACCATTAAATTTCGAAGTTTTCCTCGAAAGAGATTTAGACTTTACTTTAGATAGTACAAATCAAAGTCAACATTACTCCTGTCTAATCAAGATTAAGATTAATTATTGATGTTGATCTTACCACATCCTTGCTCTTCTAAAGAACATTCATCTGATAGAAAAAAAAGAGAAAAATTATTTAAAATCTTGGAGAGATTTTTTTTTTAAACTGTCAATTAGATTAGTTTATTACCCCCCCCCCGAACAATTTCATAATATCTAACTGTATTTTTCTTTCATTCCCATTCTACGCAAAGTTGTTTGTTTTGTTTTTTACTTTTATATCCAAGGAATTATCGGATTTTCTTAGAAAACGTTTTAAATATATATATTGTATGTTTCTACACAGCCTACCCCCCCGCCCAATCCAGAAAAGGTTCTTACCTTAATAAAATCCATTCTTAAAATCAATGGCATTGAAAATATAAGAAACTACGGAGGAAATCGAGACAAAGTAAGACTATATTGATTTACATAGTTATTGATATACATTGAAATGGTGGATTAGATAATTGGCATAACCATATATTGGAAAGTATATAAATAATATTAACAATAAGCAGTCCCTGAAATGAATGACAAATGATGCAAAAGATATTTGTTATAACTTTATAATTCATGAAGTTGTATGTCTTTTGAGGCAAGATAATTTTGGTTCGAAACATACTGCAAAGATTGTTGTAACAGAGTGCTACTCCTGAATCACATTGAGTACAGCTTGGACCGTCATCATAAGGCTGTGATCCAACGTAGTTACCTCTGATAAATAAAAGAAGGAAAAAATTGATAAAACCGTTTTTACATGTTTTATGTTCACTATTCATCTCTCGTTTTATTTATTTTTATTTTTTTATCAGTTTATAGTTCAAGAACATTTTCCCAATATCCTCAGCATTTAATAAATTATATTTTTTTGGGGGAAGCCTCTTGTCTGAATCTGAAATAGTATGAAAAATAATCCGCCTTTGTCATTATGGTGTGACATACAGGATACGTGTATCCACATATCAGTGAAATACTACTGATTCTTTAAAAAAAATAGATTCTGCCAATGTCCAATATGTTGTTGTGTTTGTCAACAAATTAAACATGTATTTTATCTATAATGTCTGTATTTCAATTGGATGAGAAAAAATACTTCGTTTTGTGGTTTATATTATACAAACTATTTTACACTCTGAAATGTAAGGATTTTAATTAGGTCCAGGTGGACTGGATCAATCGAATTTTGAAATATCAAGGGATTTAAATTTGAATCCTTTCAGATTTGGAAATGAATATTTGAAACTAAATCTCAAATTTGACTGGTTCCTAACTACAGTCCACCTAGATTTATTTTAAATCAGTTTAGATCCCTGCAATTAAGAGTGTAGACCCAACCCTAAAAAAGGAAAAACACGGTAAAAAAAATATAGCATTTTGTTCAAGCTTGTCACTCTAAAAACAAGTTGTTAAAACTTCTTTCTAATTTTTAAAAACCCTTCAACAACTTGTTTAAAAAGTGTTAACAAATGTTTAAAAAGTATAAACAATAATTTTAGAGTGACGGACTTAAAATCGTGCTTAAAATTTGGAACAGCGTATTACAGTGAAAGATCGTTACTAACAATTTTTTTAAATTTCATTTACTTACGCAGGTCCGTAGTTACATGTGATAATGTAGACATTTGTATAGTTGGAGCTTTCTGATGTAGCAAACTCACAGAGTGACCTTCCGCACCCAACTGCATAGGAAGAAGCCCATACTACCTGCATATTCAAATGGAAAACACCAACCCCTAAATTAGCATTCAATTATATTTCTTATGAGCAGCGAACAGTGAGTATTGAATCACTTTCAATTATTCTGATTTTATTATTATGTATGCACTTCCAACAAAATGGTTTTACATTCAATGAAAATTCTAAACAAAAATACGTAAGAATAAAGACATTTTTAATGATTAAAATCGTTATTTTCTATTATTATTTTATAGAATAACAAAAGCCAACGACTAAAACAAAGCAAGCGATATATATAGCTTGTTTTCTTTTATCTATTTAAAAAAAATCATGCAAAACGCATGCTTTGATACCCAATTTCGATTATCCACAGTTTATATGATACATTATTTAAGATTAAATATCAAATTGGTACCAAAAGGTTTGATGAAGTTAATAATTATCTGATCATATCCAGCTTTTACCTGGGTATAATGACCACAAACATAGCTGCATTCCGTTGTGCTGTAATCGTAGTATTGAACTTCATTGTACCAGGCCTGGACCGCCCCCGTCCCGTCGGGGGCGTTCTTCCCCGCCGACCCCAACCATAGGTTCTGCCCCAATGTACTGAATGGTGAGATGTTATCGGGTTGACCGTGGGCGAAGTAGCAGGTATCTGACCACTCTTGAGCCATGATAGCCAGGTCGTCATCCCAGATCTATAGAAAAAAAAACATTACGAATAAGTGTAAATCCTAGTTTATTGATGTTTAGGATAATATATATATATATATTATTTTTTGGGGGGAGACTAAGAAGTGTTTTGGTGGAGGCGCTTTGCAAACAAATAGAAATAAAACATTAAAAAATGGAGAAGGGGGGGGGGGTAAAGACATACTCACTGCAGTTACAATGTTAAATAAAAATTCCATAACCCAAACTATGTCATTTTCTATCAAATGCTTTAGGGCTCAAGCCCTTGCCTAAATGGCGTAATGAGCCAAAGATTTTGATGAGGGGCCAGACACAGCGCAGTGGGAAAAAATATGCATTATTTTCTTGCCTCTTTGATACAAAAAATCTAATTGTGTATAATGTATTTTGACATAATATAGAATGTAGTGTCATATTTCAATTCCCCCTTTCATTCGCCTTTATACTCCTTTTTTCCTTGGTCGTCTCAATTTTTTTTTTTTTTTGGGGGGGGGGGGGGGGGGTGGTGGTCGTGGTCTTCTTCAGGCTCCCCATCTGTACGCCAGTACCTTGCCCCTATATAATCATTCCCCTGTCAGTTTACTTGCTTTATTATATTTGCCTGTAATTCATGAAGATATTGTATCTTACAGACATACTTGTTGATATGTCGGGAAATACACGAATAAGCCTCTAGGAACGATTTTTTTTTTCACAAAATATTCTTTATAGTTTCTACATTTTAGAAAATTACTGATGATGACGACGACGACAGTGATGATGATGATGGTACCGATGATGAACTTGATGATGATGATGGTGATGATGATGATGATGGTGGTGGTGGTGGTGCCGGTGTTGGAGATGGTAGTAGAAGTGGAAGTGGCTGTGGTGTTTCATGTAAGTGGTTCATCTTAATTTGCAATAAATATCTAAAACCATTTTCCATCACAGATTTATTTTCCCCAAACCTGCCAATAAATAGAGACTTATAAATCTTGTCCTAAATCTCGTCCGTTGATGTTAACGAATTGGTGCGAAAAACATCAATTGTCTGGGGCTGGTCTGTATTTGTATTTACTCTTACTACACCATTTATTGTGACTGAGACAATGTGCTTTCAACTACCAGTCAGATACTGTGTTTGATAGGTAGGCAAACAGACACTTGAGCTAAATTTACACCTACTTAATTGAATTTCATTTATTCTGATCGTCGGGAGACAGTTTTCAGCCCAAGGACTCCTCTTATAGACACCTAAAGATGTTCTAAGGTAAAAAGCCAAATGAAACAAATGGATACATACTGTTACGTAATATAAAAGAAGACAGACCTTGGGTTCATTAATAGAAGGACACTTTTCATGTTAAACTTTTTTTATTAGAGTATCTAATATATAATACAGAATCCCACTTAATTACGATGCCATCATGCATGGCCATAGTAACTTTTAACAAAAATTTGTCATGGAGCTCTTTTCTAGTATTTATTCAAAGACGACTAACGATCGATTGAAAAATCAGTCATACCTATCTATCTATCTATCTATCTATCTATCTAACTCCCTCTTTATCTTTTTCTTCTTCTTCTTCCTCCTCATCTTCTTCTTTTTCTTCTTCTTCCTTCTTCTTCCTCCTCTCTTCTTCTTCTTACTTCTCCTTCTTCTGCTTCTGCTTCTTCTTCTTCTTTTTCTTTTTCTTTTTCTTTCTCTTCTTCTTCTTCTTCTTCTCCTTCTTCTTTTTCTTCTCATCATCCTCCATCCTTCTTATCCTTTTGAATTGAATTGAATTGAATTGAATTGAATTTATTACAGAACGTCACCGGCAATTGCCAACATTTTGTTCAAAACAAGAAAATATATATATAAACAGATAAACAAACACAAAATAGTATCTTTTGTCAAACAAAACAAAAACAAAATCAAAACAAAACATAACAAAACAACTTATATATACAAATATACACTATAAACATAGGTATTATTCGGGTACTCATTTTAACAATGAGTAAAAAAAAAAAAAAAAGCTGATGTCAAAGAGAGGACAAGGAAAACACAAGGAAAGTGGGAGAGGAAAGGGAAATAAAGAGGAATAAAGTTCGAAAATAGAGAGGGCGGGAGAGAGGAAGAGTGTGAAGAATGGCATCACATGTAAACTTATTGTGTAAGTTTTGTATTATTTTATTAATGTTTCTGTTTATCTTAACAAAGTTGATTTTTATATTTTATAATGTTATTTGTTCTATCTCTTTCTTATCTTATATGGTTTATACTCTATATATTTCGTTATTTATCATATATCACTCTATTTGTCTTTTAAAATATATCTTAATTTCAATGATGGTGGAAAAACTCAATATCAGATTAAGTCAAATCTTTGCCTTTGCCTAATTTATATCAAGAATGTTGAAGGGCAAGTTCGAATAAAAATTCATTTTCCTTTACTCAACATCGTATATGATTACAATGAAAAAAGGAATATTCATAACAACTTTATAATTTATGCAAAGAATGTGGGCGTAGACATAAAATAAATTGCTTGACCTGAGGAACTGGTTTGTAACAGTTAAAAGCTTATAACTGCACCTAAAGGATTGTAATACATCAAGATCGACTGTGAATGGTGGATTTGTATTTAATCTTAAGAATCAACTTTTAAATCAAAAGATATAAGGTCTAATCTTTTAGCTTTATATCTAAATCCACAAAGTTTAAATCTAACTGTAACAGTATTCGGTTGGTCACTATTGACAGCCGATCTGAATCTATTTAAAAATTTTTGGATTTTAGACTGTGTGAAATTAATATAATCGACAATAAAAATACCCAGTGATAATCTTTAGCTTATATATACGCCAAAGTAGGTGCAATATATTTTCACCGTCCGGCTTTTATTACAGGTATATTACCAAAATAAAATGAAATGTTATAAAACATAACATTTTCACACTTGGCTTTTCGTTTGGCTAAATACAGTATTTCCAACGAATGTTTAGAGATATTTATGTACAGTAGACTTTTAGATTTGAAAAATAATGAACATCGATTTTTTAAATCTTTTGTTTTATTTTCTCATTTATACAAACAGTAATAAATTTGAATCGTATTTGACAAAACACCGAATAAATATTTGTTCAGAAGCTTAATGAGGCACTGTCCTTTTTGTCCACGTCTCATTTTTTGCCCTTGGTAGTGAAACCTTGGGGTCATGCCCTGAAGCCACCCCCCCTCCCCATTTATATGCCAGTTGAGCTGGAATAATGCACTTTAAAAGGAGGTGATCAGTTGATGAAAATTACTAACGCCAACAAAATACTCTTCTTCTAGGAGAAGTGAACTGTATTTTAAATCATCTTTTTCTTGTTTTCCCGTTTTCCGATTAAGTCTGTATTTTCTTATTGACAGATTACGTATGTTATTTTGTATTATGTCAGATACCCTCATTATTGAGGACATTTCAGTCTTGTATTTAGTTTTTACTATTCTAGATTCCATTTTATTTCGAAACTCATTTAGCATTCAATTATATTGAAAATAAATTGTTTCCTTGTTTATGACATGTTAACAACTTGGTGCATACACTGTAAAAACTGTGGTGTTAAAACTCACACCAATTTGTGTTAATAGAGGACCACACCCTGAGGTGTTAAAATAACACCCTAGAGATTGAACATAACACCAAAGAGTGTAAATGTAACAACCATAGGTGTTGTAATAACACCTATAGGTGTAAAACTAACACCAGCAATTTAACACCGGTGTAAAATAACTGGTGTGTTTCTCTATGTACACCGATTAACACCACAGTTTTTGCTGTGGACGTTTCTGGAAGCAGTAACCAATATCCATTATATTCAAGCAGTCAAGTCTATATGTTACTGTTATCATTTTCTCACCATGAACTCCATATTGGAAGCTTCTGGGGATACCTGTCCTCTTAATTCATTATGCTTATCGACGAGTGACGCGCTCTCTTCCGACGAGAAATCCGTAGATCTACGATACCGACGTTGACTCTGGACTTCAGATGCTATTCTATCATCATTGACGTTACCTGGGAGTGTATTATCGAAGTCATCGATGCCTGTTTTATGGGCTCTTATCCCGAAGACAGGAGGGTCATCTCGAGTTCGATGTAAGGGTGGTCCAAGGATGAAACTTTCATTTGATTCGAATCCTTTGCATCTCGTCAACAACACGCTCATAATCATACCAACCAAGAAGACGAGGTTGTATATTGACATATTTTCCATCCTTTCCATTTTTTTCTCCCTCATCTGTCATCGAAGCCTGCTATTCCATCGTTTATATATCTCATCTTGGATTTCCAATAATGGGCATTTGAAAGAAGACTCCTGCAAAATCCTTTTTGATTAAACAGTGATCAACCCGTCTTCATTCGGGTTTCTCCGATTGATTCGAATTTGGCATGAGAGCCCTATAAGTGTAAATAAGTAATCTAATTGTTTGAAGAAACCAACGGGAGTTTGTCGACAATAGTCCTCGAAACTTTATCTTGACACTTGTTACCAAGACCAACGGATATTTTGGTGAAACATGCATGCACTGCTGCCGGCAGAATATATAGATTACCTCATGCGTAGATGGCGCTCCTACCGTATGTGCCTTAGAGTACCTACATACCTACATAAAGAATGTGCCTTGCACTGATGGCAGTGATGCAGCCAAAAGTATGTCTTTGCCCCGCCTTCATCTAAGTCCTACAAGATCTAAGATCTACAAAGGCTTATAAACAATTTGAAGAAAGAGCATCATGATTAGGCAGACGGTATAAGGAAAATCACATTCTTCGAAATTTCCCTATATGCTAATATCAGCTACCTCAATCAGAGAAAGACTTGATAACAAAACTTCATTATGAACAAAGACAGTGGCGTAAAAATACGGGGGTTGGTATGGGGGCCGTGCCCCCCCCAAAAAAAAAAAAATAAAAAATTGGCTGCCCCCCCAGAAATAAACGGGGAAAAGGAGAAAAAGAGGGAGAAAGGGAGAGAAACGTAGTGGGAAAGAAGAAATTATTGTTCATTATAATGTTAGATTATATTTTGATTATGTAATGTTACATTACATAAAAAAAACAATTTAATAACTTTATGAAACATAATTTGCTCAGGGCCTATGTCTACATTGTTCCTGGTGCTTGCATTGTCTGTTCAACGAGATATATAATCCTGTTGTAGTAAAACCTCCCGTTTTCAAGTCAATACTACATCAAACATATTTCCTCGCATTTCGACCTATTATTGTTTTATGTAGTGACATATGCTTCTTTTTTTCATGACTACTTAAAGTGATTGCCACATTTTAAGGTCTTAGTATAAAACATTTCCTGTCCGCGCTTACGTTCGCAGTAGTGGATTGGTGAGATATGTCTGCTCTTCATGAATTCCTAAAATAAGTCCTTAAAATGTCCCTTTTTCTGATCTGAATATAAAACATTTAATTGTGCGCTTCGCGCTCACATCATTTGGTTAGTGAAATACGCATGGTCTTCGTGAATTCCTAAAAACGAGCCTTAGAATGCCCCTCTTCAGGTCTGAAATTCTTAACTTTTCAGCTCGCGCTCGCAATATTTGATTAGTGAGATGCGTATGATAATCATGATTACATTTACTACAAAAAGTGCTTCATGTGTCTAGATCGGATGTAATTCTAACAAAATCAGCATGCGTTTGGCACTTGCTTTAGATGACTATGGTGAGATATGTGTACCCTTAATGTATTCCTAAAAAAAATAATAGTCCTTAAAATATTTGCATAATTTAGTTAGTGAAATACCTATGGTCTTCGTGAATTCCTATACAAACAAGCCTAAAAATGTCCCTCTTCAGGTCGGAATTTCCAAAATTTTCTGCTCGCGCTTTGCGCTCGTAATATTTGATTAGTGAGATGCATATGTTAATCATGATAACAATGACTACAAGTGCTTCATGTGTGTAGATTTATATAATTCTATTAAACAAAATCAGCAAGCACTTGGCACTGGTATTGAGTTGAGTTTGAGTTTGATGTTTTATTATTAAAAAAAAGTATAAGTAACAAAACATTGCGAAACTGAAAGTTTTACAAAGGTATTAAATGGATAAATGGGACCAGAAATGCTATTTGTGTCTGGTACCATTAACACATATAAGTAGCACAACAATGAGAATACAGTATGATATACATATGAATAAATGTTAAATACATACTCAAGCTACTAACTATCCAACATCGATTACACTTTGTAATTCCGAATTCCGTAATTACGAATGTATGCGCCTACATCTTGCGTAGAATATATTCTGTGATTAAATGCAAAGCTTTGGTATCATAACTAAATAAAATGAATTATTATCAAACATAATGTTTACAAAAAAGGCAAGAACCTTGGTTAAAAGTTCAAAACAATAATTTCACTAACATTTGAGATATAGAGAGTTTTACGAAACTAATGATAATACAATATAATGAATAAACATAAATAAATGTTGAATACATACTTAATCTAATGAATAAGCTATTCTACATCTAGTGTAAAATATATTTTGTGATTAGATATAAATATACATGCTTTGGTATCTTAACTACACAAATAGATAAATGATCATCTAACACAATCTTTATAAAAAAAAGAACCTTGGTTTAAAAAACAAAACAAAAACTATTATGCGTATGTTAATCATGAATTACTTTAAGTATAATGATAGGTATTAGATGACTATGGTGAGATATGTCTACTCTTGATGGATTCCTAAAATATAGTCCTTAAAAATATTTAAACTTGTGCTTCGCGCTCGCATTGTTTGTTTCAGTTAGCGAGACAGGTACATACCATGATTATAAAAATTTGCTTGTAATGTCCCTTTTTAGGTCTGAATATCAAAAAATTTCAGCTCGCGCTTGGCGCTCTCATTATGTTACCAGTAAAATACATATCCGTTAAATGGCACTGTCTTTAAAATGCCTCTTATTTGGTCAGTATACCTGGCAACTTAGCGCGCTTCGCGCACTCACTAAGTGACTCAAAATTTTTGCTGGTGCCCCCTCCCCCAAGGCCGTTACCCACGGTACGCCACTGAACAAAGACTTTGTCATGCTAATTGTTTAATAGCTCGTTTTTTTTAAATAAGCTTTATGTAGTTTATGTTAATGCTACGATAGGCAACCATTATATATTTGGTAAAATTATAGAAATAATTTATCTTATTAGGTGTCAAATATGAGGGCATAACCTGACATTCATGGAAACGTGATTTTCTGATTTCATGAGTGAAATGTGATGAGATGAAAGAAGAGAATAAATCTATACAGTCATAAAATTAATTGTACTCCCTAAAATTGTTTAAAAATGACCAAGTAGTGAACATATACATTTGAAATGTTAGATTTTTTCAACATGCTATAGATTCAACGCTATGATGTTTGGATTTCGTGCAACTTACAACAATGTTTCCAAATTCTGGCTTTTTTATCCATAATTATTATCCGGGAGACCTACCTTTCCGGGGGAATTTCTGGAAATCAAAAATTCAAGATAGTTCCAGGTTATCTGAATATAAAAAAGATATACAATATTTTGATTTCAGTAGTCATGATGTAATGTAATAATCAGGCGCGGATCCAGGAGGGGGCCGAGCCGGCCCCGCCCCCCTATTTTTTGACAACCTGCAGAAAAAAGTGTACTCTTTATCTTAATAGTAACTAAGAAAAACAAAAAGAAAAGTAAGAAAGAGGTATTATACCCATGATGTGCAATTTACAGCCTCGTTAACGGCCGGCCCGACCCCGAAAGGAAACAAGAAAAAGATGAGGGAAAGAATTGAAAAATAGACTTTATATAAAAATTTTCGCTCGTGCTTCGCGCTCGCATTGCCTGTGTAATGAATCCCATTTAAGAGGATTAAATGACACTTCATATATCCAGTTCTGAAATCAATTTGCACACAATATTTTAGCTCGCACATCAAGCTTTCATTATTTTGTTTGATTTACACAAATTGTTATATCAAAATTTTCAGCTCGCGCTGCGCGCTCGCATTGTTTGATTTGTGAGATACCTATCCTGTTTGGAAATTCTTGCCAAAATTTGTCAAAATGCTTCTTTATTATGTCAGTATAAAAAAAATTAAGCTCGTGCTTCGCGCTCGCATTTAATTGTTTGAGACACACAGCTTGTTGTTTATTTAAATAAAAACGCGCTTAGACTGTCCAGTTTTCAGGTCGGAATATCAAAAATTTTGAGCTCGCGCTTCGCACTATCATTATTTAATTGGTGATACTTGTATCCTCTTCATTAATCACAACTTGAAAAGGTCCTAATTGAGTCCCTTTTCACGTTACTATAATAAAATTTCTGCTCGCGCTTCGCGCTCGCATTGTTAAGTTTGATACTTATCTTTGTTCATGATTATAAAATCTGCTCAGAATCTTCAGTTCTGAGGACATAAAATATCAAAGAATTTTAGCTCGCCCTTCGCGTTCGCATATTAAGACCACATGAGATACCTTATCTTGTTTCAATAAAAACTAACAGTCTTTAGTTAGGATTATCCCCTGAACCCCCCCCCAAAAAAAAAAAAAAAATCAGATTATAGCGGCCAATCGAGAAAAATGTTGATGAAAATATTTTAGGCTCCCCCCTATTGGCGAAAGCTGGATCCGCCCCTGATAATTCGCCCAATTTTGGAGCTCAAAGTGTTTCCGTTCGCGCTCGAGCTATGAGCTTTTCGCCTATTTCAGGAGGTGGCCGGCTAAACAAAAAATGAATTCTGGTAACTAAGACTTCTATATCATTGTCGAAAGTCTGTTTGAAAAAAATGTGACAATTCAAGGAAATCCCACTAAATATGTGGGTTTAGTTCCAGGATATTTTTTTCCACTGTAGGCCTATATATTCTGTCGATGGCACATATAGGCGACAATGGTTTTGATGAAAGCAGACGACATGATTACGGATCTGCCGCCATCAACGGTGAAATGGTAAAGAACTGGAGAAAATGAAACTTGACGTGCTGTCTGCGGAATTTGAGTCAACTCTAAGTAAAAAATCCATATATCTGCAGTAAATTTGCCATCACAACTTACGAATAGCAATTAAATGTTTCTGGTAAGTACATTAGCTTTTAATGATTTTGAAACATAACAGTTTAAGTATGAGTAGTCATTCAAAAATGAAATTGTATGTGCCCTAGTAGTAGGCCTAATATAGATCTTAACTTAATTGGACACCATTCCCTGCTGGCTGCACCCCCTGGCCGCGGACGCGGTACCGGCCGGGCGGGCCATTCGACCATTCGGTCGATTTATTCCAGAGTCGGAGAGCTTCGCTGCGTAGCTTGGTACTAGTACTAGTAGACAGGAACAACCGTCGTTTCTGGGGATTTATTCAACAATTTCTGACATTTTACTATAATTCCCCATTCACCGACAGTACTCAGTAGTGTGTTTGTGCGAGCGTGCATGTGTAATCACTAATCATTTCTTCCAATTCAGCCTTTCAGGCGCAGGGTTGGCGATTTTTTTTATTTTTTTAAAAAATCGGATTTTTAAATTTAAATCAGATTTTTTTTTATTCAAATCAGATTTTTTTTATTTTTTAGAAGTTCCTTCTAAAAAAGAGTAATTATCCCCCACCCCCTTACTCTTACAATGACATCAATATTGATGTTATACATATGTACATTTCACCCCTAATATTGTTCTTAACCACATATTTTGTAATTAAAATCCAGTAAAAATGGACAATTAAAAATAAATTTGAGGAATCATGTATCTGAACTTAATCATACATACCCTATGAAGGAATATTCCATAGGGAATTCCCAGTGAGTAGAGAAAATTCCCCTCTGGGATTTTTCATTCAAATATTTAAAAAATCCAAGAGAAAAAATCCCTTATCAAAACTGCCAACAAACCTTTTGCCAGTTACTAGTATTTATGTATATTGTAAGAGAAATAATTCAAATCAATGATTTTTTTTCAATTAGTCACAGCTTTACAATAGACTAGTCAAGGAGAGATTACAACTTTATATGTTTAGGATCTTTTTAGTTTGATAAAAAAAAATCTCTTGCTACAGATATAGATGCAAAACTCTCAGTTTTGGAGAACAATATAAGAGATAGCTTAGTCAAAGGGTGACTATACTTTTTTTTATGATACTGTGATTTTTTACATTAATCTACAATTTTTATTCCCATATTCTCTACAAAAAAATCTGTTTGATCCATGAAGTATGAAAAAAAATCTACTTACTTTTAACTTAAAGGATAAAAACTGCAAAACTGCTTAAATTACAACATATGTATTACAAAAAAGAAGTATTTTATTTTAAATGAGACACAGCTTACAACTGCCAATGATTGTAACTGAAGTACCTGCATCTTAAAGGGAATCCAGCCTTGGCCATAGAATGTTGTGTTGGAAAGGAGAAAAATGAATTAAACAGAATGGTGAAAGTTTGAAAGAAATCGGACAAGCAATAAGAAAGTTATAGCTGCTTTAAAATTGAGATCACTAATACCATGTAGATATCAAATTGGCAACTGGGTAAGTAAATTATGACAAGGGGCAAGGACAACTTTCCCATAGGCCATGTACTTTATTATCAGGGATTTGTGGTTTTCTCCTAATTACCCATTCCCCTAGGGCAGTAATCTAAATATAACCCAGGTAGTATATTGTTTAATGTCCTCATGAAAGAAAAATACAATTTGAAATAAAAATTTTGGGGAAAATGACATTTTAGCCATAATATGTATTGAAGTACATGGAAGAGTAGTCCTTGCCTTACATCACTATGACATCACATAAGCGGCCAATTTGAAGTCTCCATAGGTATAGTGATTACCAATATTTACAAATTTTAAAAATTCATAACTTTCTTGTTATTTGTCCAATATTGTTCAAACTTTCACCTATCAACTTGTCTGATTTTTCTTTTTCTTATAAAAACAAGTTTTTATTTGGGTTGGATTCCCCTTTAACATTTGTATGCAGTGTTAAATGTTTATTCTGAGTTTTGCAAATTGTTGTTATAGAGCTCTTTCCATTACATGCAGATACAAAACTTCCATTATTTGTAGCACTGAACATAAAATGGGCTGCAGTGACTTAAAAGGTTTATAAGAGAAAGCTTTTCTCAACATTCAAATTATGACTGTACTACATTATGTTAATGTGATTTTTATAATTATGTTATTTAAAACATCAAATGTATGATAAATGTAACAACACGAAATAAGAGGCATGTTAAATATGTTGATTACATGCAGGTATCATTTTTTATTTTACATGACAGAAGTACATGTAGTTATGTGTAGGCGAAGGATCAAAACTGGAAAACTGCCAACAAACCTTTTCTCATTGACTTTTATACATTATATTTTTTTTACAAACTGCTCTCTGAAAAGTCTTTGGATTATGTGAAAACTTTATGTTAAGAAAGAAATTGACTAATAATAACTGACAAAGAAAGTAAAATTTCAGAAGAAAAACTCGACATAATTTACAAAAAATGAGTACCTATTGACAACATACATCTGTAGTTTTTAAGGAATTACCTGATTTTATTTTATATTTGATTTTAATTTGTTTTAAGTAGATATGAAGACTTTGTTGATCTTTTGTTGATATAAAGTTCATTCAAAGTTATTCAGTTGACTTGAAGAATTAAAACTGCATTGAACAAATACTTTGTCCATGATTTGTACATTTTTCAATGGAAGTGATTTAAATAAATGATTTAAAAAAAAAAATCCATGGTGATTTAAATCGCGATTTAAATCATGATTTAAATCAATGTGATTTAAATCCGCCAACCCTGCTTTCAGGCGACTGGTAGACAGGAAATTGATAACCGTCTTTTTTCTGGGGATTTATACAACAATTTCTGATATTTTACTATCATCCCCATTCACCGACGGTAGTGTGTTTATGTGAGCTTGCATGTGTTATCACATTCTCCCTTTTGTCCATTAACTGTCCAGATTTCGATGTGCTTTTTTACATCGAATTTACACTACATCAACTACAAGATATCAATTTATAATATAATATAATAGGGCGTAACTAGCAATGAATAAATGTCAAAGAAATATATCAAAAGGTATGAAAATGGTACTTTACCGATGTTTACTTGCAACTTGGACACCAGAATCACTCCCAAAATAGCAGCCAAAATTACAAACGGCGAGTGCATCAACAATTTACGAATGTGATATTGATATTGCTTTCGATATTAAGTATTATGCGGTCTGCTCCACATGCGAGCTAAACCGCTACGATCACAGGTAGCAGACGACATTCGATATAATGAGACATTAAAAAGTTAATAACGATAATGACGTCATTCAAGATGGCAACTTGCAAGAAAAACCATCAGCTCAGGTGAAAATGTCTAAGATGAAAGATTTCTCGATAATCCAGAGGATTTTTATCAATAACTCCGGTCCAAGATACGCAATTACTTATATTTCCCTGATAATGGAAACCATGAAACTGTAAATTTCGCTTCAAAAATAGTTTTAAATTGCGACCTATAAAACGTTAGTTCACTTATACGTTGGCTGTACGTACGGGCCTCCAAGCTCTTCAGTCTATGTATTGGTGAGTGAGCCAACGCAGTTCAGTGGAACAACCAAAATACAGAAACTGAAGCTTTTGGTCTATGCGCTGCGATGCTCCAGAGACTAATGGGGTGTAGCAAGAAACTTGCGATCAATTGCAAGTTAATTTTCGGTCCCCAAATCAATCATATGTCTTGCAGTTAATTGCAAATTAGTGATTTACTAATTTGCTCCTTGAAACAAGAAGTTTAATCTGATTTGCTACAGCTAACGTTGATCTAGTATTAGTTGTAAAATTGCAACAGAATATTTGCAATTGGTCGCAAATATTTTCTTGCAACAGCCCGTAATGTCTAAGACACCGTTACCACTACCTTCCTAAAACTAGTTCATTGGAAACTGGCAAATTGGGATCATCCCACTTCACAATACAGCCACATGGACTGTCTTAATCCACCTCGATGTAGGGATGCCACCCAAAAAATTGAAGTGTTGTAAATCTAGTTTTAAATAGTTTAACTGGAATAAGCTCTGAGACACGAGAAAAATGACACCGAGATCATCAAAATTGGACCAGGTGTTGCCGAGATACGGCCAAATCAAATTTTGGAAAAAGGCAGATTTTCTGCCAAAAAGTGGCCAATATGGCAAAAATGTGTTTTTTACCATTTTAAAGCTATGTAATTTAAAACTTGATGAAGTATAGAGGTTGATTTTTCCTTGGGGCACCTAACATGTTAACCACCAACAAGTACCTGAAAAATTGAGTCTGAACTTCTTTGTGTTTTCATATTAACGGAGTTCAAAATAAGGGGAAAGCACAAATTTTCACCTTTAGACCCAGAGGAAATTGGCAAAAAATGACTAAGTCCAGCTATTAAAAATTAATATGCAAAAATGGCTTTATATGAAAGTGGATGGGCAATTAATCACAAAAGTTTCATACAGATGTAGTGTTTGTAATTTTGATTCGTATATGTTGTTCTTGTGAGCATATATTACTCACGTGTCACTGCCTGATCAGAATGGTTATTTAAATAATTTGCAATTTTATTTTGTGGCATCTGATATTAAACAATTCACAACGTTATACTAAAATTGGAGCAATTTCGGGAGAAAAATTTATCATGAACTTTGGGAGGATTTGTGGATCTTTCATCTCATATGATTTCAAGGATTTGGGTAGGGATTGAGTTTGTGTTTTTGCAAAATCGAAAGTTGATGACCGCGATCATTGCAGATGGTGAATTAACACGCACGTTAAATAATTTGCTAACGCGAGGTTGCTCTCCAAAGGTTTAGCATCTGGCACACATTTCTGAAAACCAAAAGTGGGGACATGACATCACCAGCCAACCTAATCAATATTCATGATGGCATGCATTTAACTGTTTTCACAAAATATTACATTTGAAAAATAAAGAACTTTATTTTTCATTAATTTACATGTAGAGTTTGATGAATTTTTGCTCTGTGGATTTTTCTCTATTTATTTAGATATAATTTTCATCTGGGAATACCTCTTCAGGTGTTGAGGTTAATGGCCAAAGATATAGTGAATGCTCTGGAGATGACATATACTTGCATCAGTTGCCATGATGCATGTATGTGCATCATTAGCCTCAGAATCTGTTGAGTAACAAGGCTGTACATGTGCACTGTATATTGAGGTGTGTATACAGTCCTTCTTGGAAGTGAATAGTTACACATTTTTTGGTATATTGCAAAAGGACCACTTTGCATGAAGTGGTTCTGGAAACCAGTTCAGGAGATGGTGACGAGGATGCTTGTGAAGTGATTGTCTAAACTGGTTTCCAAAACTGATTTAAGGGAAACTAGTTCAAGAGAGTGTACTATGCATGGTTATACATGTACCTGTATGTATACTTAATGACACAACATGACTGTCGAGAAATGTATTATCTGACCAATATGTAACCGTTCCCATTAGCATATGACCTAATGAAAATATCTGTTTTCACAATATTAACTGAAGAACCATAATGTGAAAGAAAACCATTAAACTTGCCTCATGTGCATTGGAGCAAAGATGTTGTGAACTAGCGACTACATGTAGATTTGGAGATCATGCATGATTGCATATTATATGTTTTATTGTTGTACTATTTTTTATACGTCCGTCTCGACGGGACATATTATTGTATCACGTTCGGTGTCCGTCTGTTAAATTTTCCTTGCAAACGCGATAACTTCAGTATAACTTAACCTAGGCTCATATAATTTGGTATGTATGATACTAGCATGGATCCCAGGAAGCCTATTGATTTTGAGGTCAAAAGGTCATAGGTCACAGTGACCCATTTTCATCGTACCCTTCTGCAGTTCTTGTAAACACAACTTCAGTTGAATTTAAGCTACATGTAGGCTCATATAATTTGGTGTGTATGATACTAGCATGGATCCCAGGAAGCCTATTAATTTTGAGGTCACAAGGTCAAAGGTCAAGGCCACAGTTATGTATTTTCATCTTACCCTTCTGAAGTCCTTGTTAATGCGATAACTTTAGTTGAACTTAACCTAGGCTTATATAGTTTGGTGTGTATGATACTACATGTAGCATAGATCCTAGCGATTCTATTGATTTTGAGATCAGAAGGTCAAAGGTAAAGACACCATCTTCCACTTTTCTTGCTTGACCAATAGCTCCATTTTCCGCTTTACAGACAGGCGTATTATGTGCTCGCCTTAGCAACACTCTTGTTAATGTATCTCTCAATTTTGTCATCCTTTAAAAAATGAAATTTGCTTGTGAAACAATTTTTTAAAGCCTGAATCATAACTTTTATTTTACTAGTGTCGGTTGGTGATTTATTTGGCAGAGAGTAGTTGACGTGTGAAAATAGAAATATGTAAAGAATTCAGTGTCGCCAAAGACTGAAAAATTACCAGTTAAAGTACTCAATTTCTTTGAACATGATATTGAATTTCAAACCGTTATTTAACCATGAAGTATGGAAATAAGATTACCGAGAAAGATTTCTCAATTTTCTTGCCTGAATTCATCAGGCCATAATGGTATGATTACATGCAGTATTATGCTTCTTACACTAGTGAAGAATCATACTAGTTGTAAACAAACAAATATACACATAGCAGTGCAAATTATATGCAAAGATATTGTAGCATTGTAGGATGATAAATTGAGGAAGAAAATTGAGAAGTCCTGCTTGGTAATATTTGTACATGTATTGTCCCACTGTTTGATTATATATATGAAACTTAGGAAATTGAGTTCTCAAACTGAAAAGTCTTTGACTCTGTGAATTTTCTAAATTTATTTCTATATTTCATCAGTCCACCATTTTAGAAAATTGTATTGGTGACCTGCAGCATCAGACGGTCACTGTAGACCGATAGGTTTTAAGTATTACTGAACATTCTGCCTGAGTTTCAGGTCACATGACCTAGGTTAAAGGTCATTTAGGGTCAATGAACTTAGACCATGTTGGGGGACTCAACATCAAAATCTTTTTTTTTAAAATGTCATCATAACTTAGAGAATGTAGGGACCTAGTTCATGAAACTTGGACACAAGGTTAATCAAGTATTACTGAATATCCTGCTTAAGTTTCACGTCACATGACTAAGGTCAAAGGTCATTTAGAGTCAATGAACTTTGGCCAAATTGGGGGTATCTGTATAATTACCATCATAACTTTGATAGTTTATGGAACTGATTCAAGAAACTTGGACATAGGTGACATGACCAAGGTCAAAGGTCATTGAGGGTCAATGAACTTTGGCCAAATTGGGGGTATTTGTTGAATTACCATCATAACTTTGAAAGTTTATTGATTTAGTTCATAAAACTTGGACATAAAAGTAATCAAGTATCACCGAACGTCCTGTGCGCATTTCAGGTCACATGACCAAGGTCAAAGGTCAATGAACTTTGGCCATAATGGGGTATCTGTTGAATTACCATCATAACTTCAAAAGTTTATGGATCTGATTCATGAAACTTGGACATTTAAGAGTAATCAAGTATCACTGAACATCCTGTGTGAGTTTCAGATCACATGATCAAGGTCAAAGGTCATTTAAGGTCAATGAACTTTGGCCATTTTAGAGGTATTTATTAGATTGCTGTCATAACTTTCAAAGTTTATAGAATATAATGTGGATATAGGGGTAATCAAGTATCACTGACAAGCTTAACTTTCAAAGTTTATTGATATAGTGTATAAAATGTGGATATAGGGGTAATCAAGTATCACTGACAAGCTTTAGTTCACATGATCAAGGTCAAATGTCAATGAATGTAGTATTGTATCAATATATGAATGGTGTTTTTTTTGAATAATTATTTCATAGTACATGTAGTTTTCAAAGTCAGCACTGCTGCTATATTGAATCACGTGATGCAGGTGAGAGAGCCAGAGGCATTCCACTTGTTTGTCTTATGTTTTGTTTTTTCTTATCCGATTTTTTCTCGTCAAAAATCGGAGTTTAGAAATATGTAGATAAAAGGGAAAAATCAGATCGGATTGGGAATTGGAATAAAAATTGGTTACAACATTAATCTAGACCTAAAAATTTCTTTTTCTAGTCTAAAATCAACAATACATGAATATTTGTATACTTTTTGGAAGAGTTCTCTATACATTGTGCCTGAGAGTGTCCAGGTGAATGCATGTATGACCCTGTTCTCATCTACTGTCTTGAACTGGTTTACCTTAAACCAGTAAAGAAGATTGCATCGGGAGCACAGTCTCCTCTTAAACCCGTTTCCAAAACTACATGTAGTTTGAATAGTAAAGTGATCTTGTTGGTATGAGAATGCTCTCAGAGGGGTCAAATCAATGCAAAATGTAGTTATTGTAGCTCATCATCTAGTACAGTACTGCTGTATGCAGTGTATGCCCGGGGGGAAATCTTTATACATACGTACATACGTGATCGAAAACGTGTTTCAAGGGGTGTTTTTAAGTTTTGGACACAGGCCGTGCATGCACTCGTTTTGGGTAAAAAACACTGATTTTTAAAAAAAGGTCGTTTTGAAAGACTGGTGAGTGGTCAATCATGGGGTATGTTTTTTTTTTTCAAAGCTATCTTTTTAAAGACCAGCCAAACTTGTTTAGGGTATATTTTTTCACCAAGCTTTTTCCTGGGGCTTTTTACTTTATTACCTGATAATGGAATTTTGGATGACACTTTAATATTTACAGTGTTAACATTGTATTCCTCTGTTGTAACTGCACTTGGGGCATGCAATACCCATGAACATAGTTTTGTGTATTCTTATTGTTAGCAAGTAGACAAAACTAGTTTAAGGGTCATATTCAGCGACAACTTGTTTAGTGGCCAAAATGTGCTAATGAAGCCCTTGAAAAACTTGTTTAAGGGGGTTATTTTGCACACAGAGAAAAACGTGTTTAGGGGGTGTTTGGAAAAAAAATTTGGTCATGCATGTGTACAGCAATACATTTGGCTGGCCCTCTGGAGTGTGTGCAGCCTCTGTATTCTGCAGACGCTGTACAGTATGTACCAAGAAGTGCACCAAACTTGCACATACAACATTTCTTTTCGGGCAAAGATTGCATCCCTCAAAGACGGGTTGTGTCCATGCTTAAACCAGTTTAACGAGTCTGGCAAAGTGGTCTTGAAAACCACTTCACATGGTGAGGTAGATTTCCAAACTGGTTTGGAAGACCACTCAATATGACCACTTTGAGCGTTCCCATTAAAGAGAATGAAACCCTTGAAACCAGAAGAATTCACATAAAATTAGAAAAATCAAAGGCACAGTATAATGTACTGTAAATCTGTGGCATTTGAATATTGAGATCACTATGGTATGTATGTAGATCGTTCCTTGGCAATGCAACCAAATTCTGCGATATCACACTTACAACTTTCCAATTACTTTATCTTATATTTCTCTTTTAATGTACATGTAGTTTATTGATTAATATCAGGTATTCTTTAGAAGACATGTAATACAGGTTCTACAATATTTTGTCATAGATGATGGCTTGTCCTATCTTTTGAATGAGCAAAAAGAGATTATGTGATTGTGGTATATTTTCAATGTCCAAACAGGAGAGTTGTACGTACATATGACATCACAGATCTTGTTTGCATTGCTAATAGGAGGATCTCCAAAGGATTAGTGTTCTCGACATTCAAATGCTCATGACTTTCTTATAGTTTATTCAATTTTATTCAAACTAGGCGGTTTCAAACCGCCTCGATCACAAGTATCCCTTTAAATTACGAGAACTTTTTTGGGCTAAAAAATACCCATTAATTATTCCTGCATTCACACCGCCCCACGACGTACCCTTCGGGATAAGTTCCCGAAGTTACGAGCATGCGCAGTATGGTCTGATAAGCAGGCAAGGCGCGAGATTCAAATTCACTAGCCCAGCAGCCACCCACGCCGCCGCGCCCAACGACACGCTGGGCTAAAAGTTCCCGTAATTTGCTTTCACATCGCCAAAATACCTGCGACCTTGGAAAAATCCCCGCGAAAGTTCTCGTAATTTCGCCAAGTACCTACTATTTAGCGGGTATTTTCTTTCGGGGAAATTACGCGTAGTTTGCTTTCACATTACCAAAATACCTGGTATTTTCTGATCGGGGTAAATTTCCCAATCAGAGAATACCTGTTACTGGCGAACTTAGAGGCGGTCTGAAACCACCTAAAGTCTAGGTTCTTATTCTTTCATTTTTCCTGCTTTCACACCTGTTCCATGGGTTTAATTCAATTTTTCACATGTTACACTGGTTTAAAGGGACGGTCCAGGCTGGAGATATTTCTATTTCAATAAATAGAGTAAAATTCACAGAGCGAAATACTGAATTTTTTTTTCAAAATCGGATAACAAATAAAGTTATTGAATGTTAAAGATTTGCATTATTCCGGTGAAATAGTTCTAGGCTTGTCATGAATATTCATTAAGTGGGCTGATGATGTCATATCCCCACTTGCTCTTTGGTATTTTATTATATCAAATTAGATTTATATATATGCTTTTCACACCATACTTCTATTCCTTAACCCCAGGAATTTGGTGGATTTAAGGTGGGCCTTGGCCCCACCAATTTCATGGGGTTCAGGTTAGCCCACTTCATTTTCACACTACGTTTTAGCAAAGTGGGCTAGCACGGTAAATATTTTGGTACTATCTGGCCCTGCAAAAAAGCAGGGTTAGCCGGCTTATTGTGGTGCTAGCACCACAATTGCAGTGCTAAGAGATGCAGTGTGAAACGAAACTGGGCTAAGGAAAAGTGGGGCTAGGCAACAGCCAATCACAGAAGTCGAAATTGCATGTTAATCACGCTCTGTATGGTAATATTATCAATAAATTCATGAGCTGTGAGATAATCTGGGGTTAAGGCGTTAACCCCGGCTAAGCAGATACATGTAGTATGGAGTTAAGAAAGACAGTGTGAATCCAAATCTGGGGTTAAGGATAGACCGGGGTTAAGGAAATGCAATGTGAAAAGCATATTAGAATTTTTCTATCAAGCACTAAAACGATTGGATTGACGACTGAGTAAGTGCATTAGTAATTTATTGCCGCAACTTGAATGTTTTTTATCATAACGGAGACACATCAAACATACATGAAAAAATGAAGCATTTATGATTTCATGTAATAAAAACATATGAAAAAAGAAAGTGGGGATGTGACATCATCAGCCCACTTAATAAATATTCATGACGATGTGCATATAATTGTTTTCACAAAATATTTATAACTTTAAAATTCAATATTAAACTTTGTTATTTGTTATCCGATTTTGAAGAAATTTTCAGCATTTTGCTCTGTGAATTTCATTTTCAGCCCAGACCATCCCTTTAAGAAAATAGATAAGAATGTCTACATCTACGAGAGAGTTCTCAATTTTTTGGTGGTACCCAATTCACTTTAATTCACTTAATGACATGAATGACTACTTTGAAGCTTAGGGTGTGTTTATGCTTCCACTTTTCAGGCCAGAATCAGCATTGTCATACGTGATTAGTCCAAAACATGGTTGCATCCATTTCAGAATGCAGATCATAAATTTTAAAGCATTTCAAAACGTTTGAATAGAATCAGGGTTTCTGGGGAAATATAAACAGGACTACGATCGTAAATGTGTTTAAATGACGTCATTTGGTACATGTACCGTACATGCTTTCGGTGAAATGAAAATCCGCTGGAAAATAAAGTTGCATGGTTTTAACAGAGAGTTACTTTTAAGGAATTATCTCTCAACTCCCTGGTTCTAATAACAATGTAAATACAAAAATTAAGTACTGTTACTACCTCCTCTAATTTGTCATCATGATGAATGTTGAGGGATTAAAAAGAAACCTAACATGAGTTATGCTGAGACATCGCTGAGCCAGAAGCAACATTTGCATTAACAAAATGATGTCTCATCATTTTCTATTTTTTTGTTTTGTCTTACTATTATCCTCACCATGGTGGAAGTTGTATGGATATGTCAAGTAGCTCCATGCAATTACTAAAAGATCGGAAATTGTTAAAAGTTAAAATGATATTCGACCATAACAACAATCGGAAAAAAACTTTAGAAAAAAGGACGTGCCTAATTTGACCTTGCTTTTCTGCTAAATGAAAATTACCATGCGAAACCAGCTAATATTTTGCCACTGAAAAGTCAAAGCATTAAAACAGCACTCCCAGAACCTCATTTAGGATCGGCGTTCTGAAACAACGTTGAAAATGCTGATTCGGTCTCTGCAATGGAAGCATAAACACACCCTTAGACGATCTGCAGGTTTCCAAAATGAATATGAACAGGATAAAAAAAGGGAATTTTGAGTCATGGACAAACTTGCTCATTCTTTTTGCATGCAAATTGCAGTGATTGACCCGGTTTCGGGAGGGGGTAGCAGCTTACTCCTTGGCTTGTATTTCACATTGCCGTTAATAATTCATTAAAGCATGACCCCTCCCCCCCTCCGCATTCAAGCACAAAGTTATTCCCCTTGTCTGTGATTCTCTCTCTCTTTTTTTTAATTCTGGAACTTATTTTACTCAAAATAATCCTCCATTTCATAGAATCTTACAAAGAGAGAATACGCTTGACATATGCTCCAGATAAAAAGAAATATTGAACTTGGCAAATAGAGTCTGTGTGATTCACTTTAATAGAGTCTTGCAAATCTCTCATAATAATCAGTCATTTTCATCATGTAATTCTTTCACCCCCTTCTTTCATTGGAATTCAGTCGTTACCAGGAAATCATTATTACATACGAGGATGACTTAGTACGGATCAGTGGAATCAATATGATCAACTTTTTTAGATGAATTCCTCAATAATTGGGAAATCAGGAGTCGTCAGTTTGGTTGAACGTTTGTTCGTTGACCTTTGTGACTACTGTTGTGCTGCGTGATATGAACAGTCATTGCATGTCTAATGGACAGTTATGAAAGGAATAAAAAAGGTCAAGGACTTTATCAGAAATTCATTTTTCCAACAATCTTTTTGTCGGGCTTAGGTTTATTAGTTTGCCCTCTCCTGTTGACAGGTCGAGTTGTTGAACATATCAGAAATGAAATATTTTCAGGTGAATTGTATGCATTTTAACAAGATTTTCATATCTTTTCAACAACCGTTGATTGGTAATCATTTTTATTTTTGAATTATTAAGCAAAAGTTTTGTCCAGAATAACCCTGCAATACCTGACCATTCAATGCAATCTACATTGTAATTGGATAATTCATTGAAAAATACGGCAGATATTTTGTTTCATTTAGAGTGACAATTATTATCATTTCAGGCTGATAGGTCGAACTTACATTTCACATTCAATTGATATAAAGCCAACAACTTAAAAAAAAATTATTTTGAGGTTTGAGCTTCTAGGGCTTGAAAACTTTCTAGAAGACAAGAAGTAGATATAGGCCTAATATACTCTTGTACGTAATTACTATTGGGAGAAGTACAGCATAAGATATTACTTTTTAAAATAATAATATTAATAAGCAATACTTAGCGGCAAATGCGCACTTCCTCATTGGATTGATCAAATATGAGTATCTAGAACTTTTGAATTCCGATACCTTGAAAGAATCATATTCATTGAAGTTTAGTGTATTCAGTTGAAGTTGTCTTTCCTTCACATAATATACACAGGAATTTGGGTAAGTTTGCATGCAGATAGTGTTCACAAGTACAGTATTTTAGTGTACGTCATGAATATTATCACACTGCACCAAGATAAACTTGTGTGACTTTTTTGCCCCTTCTATAATCGTCAGCAAATATTTCCAGTTGGCCTCACACGGCACCCTCTTCCTGTTTGCATGGTTTGCTGAGTTGAATGCATATGAGCAGTCAGTCAGGCCTTATACACGTACATGTAATGCACAGCCCACACTGTCATAAAAAAAACATAAGCCAGCCAGCTAGCTGTGTGCAGTAACGTATTAGGGTTTGTGCAGTGGTTGGAGGTCACGGCACGCTCAGGCCTCGCCTCATTGGCTGGCTGCTTCATGCCAGTCTAACGAGCATGCGTCTCTCACATGACAAGTCTGAAGTGGTGTTTGCAACACGGGACGATACCACTTCGAGTGAGGGGAGCTGCGTGTCGTAGAGTAGAGGGATTTTCACGGTGTGCAAAAAGAACGGGATCATCCCCTATTGGATTTGCAGGTGCACCCATTGGACGTGAATGTGCAACTGTTCGCGTGCATATTTCTTTTCATTAGAATTAAAGCTGATTTTTTTTTTATTCAAGGAAAAAAAAATGTAATATAATATTTTTACCGTGATATAGAAACTAATTATAGACTTAGAATTAATTTCTTGAATTGATGTACCAGTTGAGCGGGAATAAAAAAAGAACAGAATTATTCCTCCTTTTACTGCTCCTACTGGTCACATCATTACAACATTACCCAGGGTGCTCATAAGCACTTGTTCGATTGCCCGGGGCAAGTAAAAGTTAAAGATATGATATATCGACCCTAAGTTTGGTCATGGCGGGCAAGATAAAATCACTTTGTAAAAAGAAATACAAGAACAAGATACATCAGTTCATGTCAAAAGAGAGAAAAAAAAGGTCAATGGTTTATAAAACCACAATATTTTCTTCTGAAGAGGTAAAACTTTTTTTCAGGGATTTTTTTGGCAAGTGAAATAGATTTTCGGGCAAGTATATTCCAACTATATGAAAAATTTCTTGCCCGACAGGGCAAATGCTTCTAAAAGTTATGTATCACCCTGCATTAACGTTGAAATGAATTTAATGTTTGCTACTTTATTTCATGATAAAATTTGTGTTTGGCTCGTAGGCCTAGATCATTTCTTTAGCAGTTTGTGAATATATCATGATTTAAAGGGATGCTCCACGCTGAAGATATTCATATTTCAATCAATAGAGTAAAATTCACAGAGCAAAATGCTGAAAATTTGATCAAAGTCGGATAACAAATACCGAAGTTCTTGAATTTTAAATATTTTCACTATTCCGGTGAACCAGTTCTAGGCCTGTCTCATGAATATTCATTGGGCGGGCTGATGATGTCTTATCCGCTCTTGTTCTTTTGTGTTTTATTATATGAAATTAAGTTTATTAAAAAAAATTATACCAAGAATTAAAACATTTGGATTGACAACTGATTAAGTGTGTTATAGAGACACATCTTGTACACATGTATGAAAAAATGAAACAATTATGATTTCATGTAATAACATAAGAAAAAGGAATGTGGGGATGTGACATCATAAGTCCAACCTAATGGATATTCAGGACGACATGCACATAACTGTTTTCACAAAATATTGCTAAACTTTAAAATTCAATAACTTTGTTTTTTGTTGTCTGATTTTTTATGAAATTTTCAGCATTTTTCTCTGTGAATTTTACTCTATAAAAATATTTAGATATAAATATTTGTTGCCCGGAGCATGCCTTTAAATGTTCTTACTTTTAAGTTCCATTCACATTGAAAAATGGACAGTTGGGACGGGTTGTCTGCCCCGGATAATTTTTTCAAGAAATAAATACAGTCTTTCATTTATCAATTACTACAGACCAAGCAGATCTTTGTGCTCATCCACTTCTGACTTCCTTGTTATTCCAAAAGTTTAAAAATCTTGGGGGAAAAGATCATTTGTTTTTTGCATGCCCCACTGTGTAGAATAGCCTTCCTGAAGACATTAAAAAATGAACCTCTGTCGAAACTTTCAGAAATCTTCTAAAAACTTTTTTATTTAACTCTTAGCTCTTTATGCGCCTTGAGCACTCTACAGAGTGGATTTGGCGCTTTACAAGTAACATTATTATTATTATTAAATAAAGAGGGGGAGGGGGGAGAAGAGTAGAAAGAAGAGTATTAAAAACTGTCAGTCTGAGTCATTTTTAGTAACAAAAAAATTACATCATACTTACGTTATCATGCCCCACCTCCCTTTTCTCCTTCATTGAAATATGTGAAATCTTGTGCTGCACCTGCTTGGAAAGATGAGTGTAGAATTTCCAGAGATAGTACCATGCATCAATTAATAGATTTGATTCTTGCATATTTCCACTTTACTATTTTTTTCAGATTCATTAGCAGAAAACTGATATTGATATATTTAAAGCTTACATGTATCTTAGTTTTAATATAACCTCTCGAAACGTACAGGTCACATTCAATATTGTTACAATATTATATGAATGGATGTGCCCTAAAATGGGTATGGTTTGAAGAAAATAAACCAAAAATGTTTTATTGATAATTAAACCAATTTAACATCAAAAATATTTTAATCAGATGTCCTGTCACCTTTTTTTTTCTTCTATATTTTCATCTTGTTAATATATAAAACAGAGACACTGTTCTCACTACCTTCCTAAAACTAGTTTACTGGGAAACTAGTTTAACGTGTAGTGAGAACGGTCGAAGCAATCTTGGAAGCGATCTTGCAAACTGGTTCAGAAAAACTACCTCACAATGTTGTTTTCAAGATCACTTTGCCTCGTTTAACTGGTTTTAGCGTAAATGAAGACACAAACCATTTTTCAGGAAGCGATCTTCGCACATCATGAGCATGCTACTCCGCACAACAAGTGTAGAATGCCTACGCTGTGGTTTCGAATTTTTGCGCACCCCACTGAGAGTGTTTCCATAGCAAGAAGATCGCTTTACGTGAAGTGATTTTGAAAAAACTTTCATGTGATCAAGTGGGAACGCTAGCAAAGCAATCTTCCAAACTGGTTTCCTGAATCGTTTTCCAGTAAACTTGTTTTAGAAAGCTTAATGAGAACGGCCTTGTATTCTAATGCATGGAATGGGCTGAAAATTTCAGGATGAAATATCTTGTCCGTAGCTTTCTCCCACCCAATTACGACATTGGTAAAGTACGTATTTGCTTTGAAGGCTTTTTTAAAAACATTCGTGTGGGAGGATGGTAGATGCCAAATTTGAATTTTAACGGCTTAAAACACATTCAGTGACTACTACATGCTTGTAATATCGGAATGTTATCTACTCCAGTGTAATTCACATTACTGACCCTTTAACAACGCTTCAGGCAAGCGTGAATGTTTTGCTTTATTGTTTCTTCTTTCAAAATATTGTTTAAAGATAAATTCCAGTTTTGGTAACGATCTCAAAATGACTTTTTACAGAATCTAATATAATGACCACCCAAGTGTCTGTTTGTATGAATAAAAAATATGTGCCAAAGGATTCTGTAAGAAATTGTGTAATTGCTGAGAAATAAGCAAAATAAGCGCGGATTCGGTCACTTCCGTCGGGTCTTTATTCCAGCAATAATGATACACTGTCCCACGTGTGCCTATCTGCCCTATCTGTGTTGGTGATCTTCAGTGTGAACATTTTTCAGCGTAGATTTCAAGATTTCACAAAGTTCAGTTTATGTAACTGTACCAGATCTAGATCCTCAATGATATACTGACAATTAAGCCTTGTTTTACAGACTTTCTCATGAAATCAGTGTTTACTGCAACTACTGGAATTTCTCTTTAAGCTTCATGTATGTCAGAAGTAACTGCATAGATACAATATTAGCAATTTACCTTGATTTTATTCTTTCAAAGGTATTGTTCACTATGGTTTCATTTAACATCATCTCTATTCTGTGGTAGAATTAAGTTTTCAAAACACATTTCAGGTTACCTGTTGCAGATTGGGTGTGAACTTAGACCCCGTTCTCTTTACAGTCCTAAAACTAGTTTAGTGGAAACTACCGTAGCTCAGTGGAAACTAGTTTATCATGTAATGGCAATGCTTGAAGCAGTCTTGCAAGTGATCTTCCTAACTGGTTTAGAAAACCACCTCGCAATGTTTTTAAAGACCACTTCGCCTTGTTAATCTAGTTTAAGTGTTGGTGAGGACACAACTGTTCTTCGAGAGGTGATCTTTGTCAATGTGTGGCGCGCTACTCTACACACTGTTTGTAGAATCTGTACACTGGTTTCAAATTTTGAGCAAAGCATTTCACCGTCAACAGAGAGCGTTCTCATAGCAACAAGACCGCTTCAAAACTGGTTTAAGGGAAACCAGTTCAAAAATGTATACTTAGAACGGGTCTCAAATGAACTATGATTCAGAAAGCCAGCTTGTGATGTGGTCATCTTGATGAATTTGATTTGTTGACCGGTTCATGGATTTACTGTGAATTGAAATGGTGCCAGGGAGCAATGTAACGCTTCTCCGGGGAAGTGGTAGGTTAGAGGTACTCATGTGCCTGGTCAGAAAGTTTCACGTCTATAAATTAAAGTGCAAGAAAAAAATTTAAGGATTCTGAATTTTATCCTGAATCCTTTTAACCCACTGCATAACATTTTACATGTACATGTTATACCGTGTTTACACAGTGACACGGCTCGGGGGTTCGACACGCGAGCCGTGCTCAACTCGGCAATTTTATGCTGTGTAAACAGAAAGCCGTGTCGAACTCTCTTGACCAGGTCACTGCGCGCGCTTTCACTTTTGGCATTGTTGTTGTTCGCACGGACAAGATTCGATTCCGGCGGTGAATTTCCCGCGTTTAATTTGCGACGTCATAATTCTCCTTCCGTTCGAGATCCGCGAGCCGTGTTGAACTCGCCTTTTTATATGTACGTATAAACGCGATCTCTGATCCCTTCTTCGCAGTGTTCAACCCGGCTCGCGGATTCAACACCCGAGCCGAGTCAATGTGTAAACACGGTATAAGTGTTCCAAAGTAGAAAGAGCATGCCTACTCACTGATGCTGTGACCCTGTTTACAATGAGATATGTCCGGGCTCAGCCCGGTCTGAAATTTATTGCAAATGTTCACGAGGCCAAATATACATGTAGTACCAAAAGCAGCCATGCAATTAGCCCTGCGCATTAGCTTGTTTCGGCTTGGCTTTTATTCACTGTAAAGGATGCAGACCCAAATGCAGTTCCAAATGCAACTCTCCCTTTTTACACAGGATTTTCTTAGCCCCGGACTATCCTCAACCCCGTACTATTTTTTTTCCTTTTCACACATGCTTGCTTTTCACACACGAAACTCGCTAACCCCGGACTAATGGTAGCTCATGCTTTAAATACATTTGTCGATCATTCGTAGTACAAGTACTTTACTCGTACACTTTTTAGGTGGGGCTAAATTGCCATTTAGCCCCACCTATAGTACGGGATTAAGGTTAGCCCACTTTTGTGTTACACTAGCGATCTTAACCCCGTACTATCGCTCTTAGCACCGCAATTGCTGGGATAACCCTGCTTTTTTGCAGGGCCAAATAATCCCGTACTAAAGGTGGGGTTAGCCCACTTTGGTTAAGGAAATTTTAGCGTGTGTAAAAAGGGTAGTAGTGCACCACGCCCCTGGCTTGCAACCAAATAATCATTTGTTTACATGTACACTACTACTACAAAAAAAATATTGAAGGGTTGAAAATTAGGGCAGGCCGGGGTGAGCCTACCACTGTAAATGCACAAAATAGGGAGACCGGGTATTGGAATTCAGACTGTTCACGGCCCGGGGTTCATGATCTAAAATCGAGCCAGTTAAGTGGTCCGGAATATGATGATTAATGATGTCATAGAGTTGAACATAACATATTGGCACTATTGTTTAAAAGAAATTACTGTAGTGGTGTATTTGCTGAGAGTATCAGTCATTAACCGTTATTTCATTTTTAATAGACCTGAAGAAGTCAGTACATATCACGTCTTACTACACATGCAGGTATGTTTTTGAGGGATGATATATTAAAATTTTTGTCTCTGCAATCTTTTTAGCGGTGCTCGTGAAAATTGATTGCACATCTTTCACACTCTTCTCCCTCTATCCGATAATGGAATACTCCTACAGTCGCTTTAAAGAAAACCACTCTTGTTATGCAACACTGCTTTTGTGTGTGTTTAGACTAGCTGGTCTTTTTTTTTCTCTGATTTTCCTGCTAAGCTATGTATTGTGAATGCACAGCTGTGAGGTGTTATGCTAATGCCTCTCTCTCTGCCCGTATGATAATGAGGCTATTCAGGGCTTTGGTATGGGGCATGCTTGCCAGGTCCGCTGCTCTGACACATAACAAGAAAAGGGGGTTGGGCTTAGCTACGTAGACAGACGCATGCATGGTCAGAGGTCTGTTATTATACACCACTTGGCATGCTAGTGTGTGTTGAGTTGGGCTCTCTTTCTCATGATGATGCCTGCATGTGAAGTTATGCGGTAAAACTTTCAAACTTTGAGAGAGAGAGAGAGAGGAAAGAGAGCAGGGAACTGGGATCTGCTCGCTCTCACCAAAGCAGGTTGCTGTTTACTGCCATTTTTTCTCCAGATGCCGGATTGGTAAGATGCTGCTTCATGTATTCTAAGTTTTGTTCAGAAATGTTTTTGTTGTGATTGTATGACGATTCTGGTCTTTGGTTTGTGACGTGAATTTCATCAGCACATGAGATCGCCAATTGTGGAGTTTGGAGTTAATTTAACGTTCAAATGGAATCAGGTACATGTCGTACATAAAGATAAATTACATTGTACATTGTGGGGTGGAGATATGAGTGTCAGTTTTCATTGTATTGTCAGAAGTATTTTGTTTTCATTTTTCAACTAATATTTTCAAATTGAATAAGTTTCCGTAATATTTTCATTCATGTCGATGAGATATTTAAATATCAATGTACATGTAATTGGGAAATGGGCATTAATGTGATGGTACAAGATTTAGTAGAGGATTGAATAGAGATAGAATCATCCAATAAGCCTATAAAGCAAAGATGGATGTAACATAGTAATAACATTGAACTACTGATTGATAGTTGGTAATGAACATTGTGAAATAATACCCCTCCCACAAAGCTAATACTGGTCATTGACCTATTGGAAGCCTGGTTTAAACCATCTTGACATGCACTTTGCCAAGAGAGTATCACTTGTTGTGAAATGGGGGAAATAAGTGATTTCGATACTTCATTTGTTGACCATTTTCCAGGGGAAAAGAGAATGATAAAACATCTGCGATGTGAAATATTCCTTTTGTCCTTTCCCGTGAAGTTTTAGAGTAAAAATATATCCGAAATTGGGATTCGTATTTAAGTTCTAATATACTGCAAAAAAATGTTGCAAACATCCAAGGCAATATACCCTGCAAAACAAGAGTCTCATAATTCACCATCCTATTTTTCTATATTTAGTATGATATCCGTTAGAATTTCCTTCCTGATTACACGAACGTTCACATAAGTGAAATTACTGTCTTGATGTTTGTTCTAATCAGGTGCTCTTTAAGTTAACGTCCAGGTTTTCACGTAATATTACTTCGGCTTCATCAACTTTTGGAAAACTTCTAAACTTTGTTCGATATTCTTTGCAGAAAAGTTTGTTCAGACATACATAGGCAATACACGTGCATGAATCCTACATGCCGTGCATGCCATGTTGTCATTGTACACACGCCCGGCAGATACATGTACGTGGAGAGTATGGTGTATTATGTTTGCATTTCCACACTGCTGTTCACTGTACGTGCTGTTGTATTGCTATGCACCATTGTCCATGCCTGTCCCCTGTTTGTGGCCTCTTACGCCAGCCTTGAATATATTACCCAGAGACTCCCAGAGTGCAGTTTTCCCTGTAGGCTGGCGTGGCAGCAGGGTTTTGGCATTCAACCAAGAGCCCTGCGCCGCCGCAAACAAACAGCCTTTGACTCAGACAGCCGGGGCAGCCTCATGCTAACCAAGCGTGGGATTTCAGTCGACGACTGCATAATTACGTAGGGATGTTCCATTTGGACAGAGGGATATTTTTAGAAACCTGCTGATGTTTGATAGGACGTGCAAATTGGGTAGCTGCTAGTATGACGTGAAAAATATTCATTTTGTACATGTTTCCGTAAAAGAGGTTTGAGCATTTTCTCTTTTAGAACGATAAACGTGAATTAAACATTGTTAACTTTGCCATTTTCTCTTGAAACTGTCGATTGCTACGTGAATTTCTGGCAATGTAACATGAATGCATAAAAAGGTTACTATGACAGATGTTACCTGGAGTTATTCTTTAAATACCTTCAAATCAGAAATTATAATTCTTTGTTTCTTTAAACTTTAAAATGGATGTACAATGTTGGATTTAATTTGCCGTCAAGGTTATTGTTGTGAATGAAGTACTGCCATGTACAAGAAGATCTCATCTGTGAAAGTGGAAAGAATAAAAATTTTATTTCATATGACGAAAAAGTGATTATAAGTTTGAATAATTTGTTTATCCACAATGAATGATAAAACAATATTGGGCGATTCCATATTTGTAGTATGGGACACAACAATATCTACAGTCTCTTACTTAGCTGATTGCTTGAGCAATAAAAAAAAAATTTTGTTCAATAATACTACAAGTACTTTATCATTATTCAAAAAACAAATTGAAGTTCCTCCTTTGCTTGGACAGTAGGTTGGAAAATGTTGCGATTTTCCTAGCATGGAATCGCCCTATTAAACTATTTAAACTTTTAAAATATTGCATACTTCATTTGTCTGATACACACGACCTGATGAGATACAAAATAATAGCCTCCAAATACTAAAACATGCGATCAACTTGATATCAAACACCAATTTGGACATGATACCAAACACTTGAAAGGAGCATTAAGTTCCTTGATAATGAAACATTAAAATTGTCACCATTCAGCTTTATGTTTGCTTGATACCAAACATTTGAAATTTTTCATTCAACGTAACGTTACATTACTTGTTATGGTAATAAAACGTTAAAAACATTTATTCAGTTGCTAGAGTACACGACGGAAAGGAAAAAATTCATGGATTCTCAGGAAAAAGGGATTTGTTTCCATCCTTTATAGTGAAACAATGCTCTGACCCTAGTTTCATTGCTGTATATGAACTATGTAATACAACTTTTTTATAAACGTTTTAAGTATTCATTTATTAGACTAAAAATCAATGTTTCTTTATATCCAAGAGCCTTTTGGCTAAACCTTTCAAGAAATTTTGGTTGTGTCTGAAGTAAGCCTGAAGTCTAAAATATACCAATTTCTTGCTGGTTTACTATAATACTTTTTACAATGGATTTTCTTAACCCTGTACTATCTTTTTTCCTTTTCACACACGCCAAATATTCTGCCTAACCGCTGCTAAGGAAATGCCTGGGGGGGGGGGGGGCAGGGCAGTCAAATATATTGCTGTACACATGCGTGACCAAAAAAAACCATGTTTATTAAGGGGTGTTTTTTCAGTTTTGGATGCAGGCCGCGCATGCACTTGTTAAGGGTTTTAACAAAATAGGGTGGTTTTGAAAAACTGGTCAATGGTCAATCACAGGGTCAAAAATATTTAGGGTATGTTTTTTTTCCCAAAACTTTTTATTTAAGACTAGCCAAATGTATGTTTTGCCCCCAGGCTTTTTCCTCTTCATTTCTGAAAAGTGTTCAGGTTCTTCCTGATTGTAAGCAACGACCCCGGGACAGGCTTCATTCTGGTGACAACTTGTTTAGGGGCGAAAACGTGTAAACGAAGCCCGTGAAAAACTTGTTCAAGGGGTTATTTTGCACAGAGAGAAAAATTTGTTTACATGTAGGGGGTGTTTGGAAATAATTTTGTCATGCATGTGTATAGCAATATATATTTGACTGCCCCCCCCCCCCTCCTGGGGGGGGCTTATCTCAAACATAATTTAGTAATCCCTGACTAGTGGTAGCCATTCATTAGGGGAGCATCTCTGATTAGACAACCCTATTGGCCCTGTTGCCCCTTGGCATATATCGAGCTCTGTCCTTAACTTGGCTGCTTTTATTTCTACACTAGGGATCTTAACCCCGGAATACCGCATTTGCTCGGATAAATCTTGCTGTTTTGCAGGGCCAAATAATCCTGTACTATGTGCATGTACATATAGGTGGGGTTTGCCCACTTTGCGCAAAAATGTTGTGTAAAAAGAAAGTGGGCTAAGCTTAACCCCGTACAATGGCAATTTAACCCCACCTATCATACAGGGCTAAGGACATTTTTGCCATTGTAAAAAGCATATTAATCTGCCAATAACTTTGTATTCTTGGCAATTCATCATGGAGGATTGATAATGTGAAAAATGGAGCAAATTATTTTTTTATTCAGGCTCAGCTGAGTTTTCAATTCATGTTCACATTGATGACAGGCTTATATTATAAATTAATTATTTAGTTGACCAATGAATGAAGCTTTATTCTCAAGTAAAAAGCATGAACTATTTAAAAAAAATTAAAATGCATGAGCGCTCTTTCATGAAAAGCCAACAGCATTCATGTATGAGTGTGTAAAGATTTGCATAAATGCAGTAGTAACAACATTATTTGAGAATGAGCCAGGAGTGGACCTCTTGTTCCATACAGGTATTTAAACAACAAAAGAAACCTACAGGTATAATGGTACCCCCCCCAAAAAAAAAAATGCTTAAATTAATGTAGGCAGGGTTTAACTGTTTGATAATGTTTGAAATTTTTTTCGTATTTTTCAGATCTGACGTGTCAATGGGTTATCTGTTGTGCTGAGCTATATATGGAAACAAGTGAAATAAGCTTCAACTCACATTATATATAATACGTAAGTGTTTTTGTTCTTCTTTTTCTTTTTTAGCGATCATTGTGCAAGATGAGTCAAAAGGTCTACAGCTATACAATTTCCATGTGTTTCAAATATTGGTTTATTATTATACATCACAAGAAATTGTGTTTCATCCCAAAATATGTTTAATGCACATGTTCATAATGGGATAAACATGATGAAAAGAGTGCAAAAATTGACTAATCTCCCTCTGAATTCTCTCCCTCTTTGTCATAGCAAGGGTATATGATGACATATTTTGCAGTAATACTCATCTGGAGCCAAGTTATTATTACAGTTGGAACATTCCTGTAAAATTGCAAATAAAAAAAATACCGGAATATATACGATTCATACTCCGTCCTTTTAGGAATCATTTGGGAATCATATGCACAATGCATATTTGTGACATAATTATGATTGAAATTGCATTCCGTTTTGATTTTTAGTGGGGTGTTTTGCAATTTTTCATTCATGTTGATTACATTATAACTTTCATCCTGGCACAAAAATATCTCTGTGCCCATCCTTGTACACAGTCTAAAAAGCTTTGTGGCAGAAGGAGACAATTATCGATCTGGAACCCAGACAATGGCAGCTTATGGCAGGCAATCCTTTTATAGTTCAAGTCGATTATTGGTCTCTTGAAATTTGTCTTGCTTGTCCAATGATAAATAAATAAATAAAAACTCGATCAAATGATTTGGGATCTAACATGTTCATGTGCGATAATGATTTATTGTCCCTAAACAACTTTGTGAATAATGAGCAAATTTCTAGTTGTAAACCTTTTTAAATTAGCTATTCTGGTGTAATACCAAATGTTAACAGCCTTTTGTTATAAACTATGAACGCATGGAAGTGTTTGAATTTATGAATAAATATTGTGTGCCAAACGATTTTTAGCAACAGATGAGTAAGTAGTTAAAGAAAGTAAGACATCTTTTTTTGAAAAGATTTTTTGTATGTATTATTAGAATATTAGGCATATGTCTATATCAAAACAGTCTAATCATGAATTGAATCAATAAAAATATAAATATAAAGCATACTTCGTTGGTGATTTTCAAAATCATTCAGCATTACTTGGCTTTCAGCTACATGTAGATTTGAGTCACATTTACCTTGCTTTTAAAACTCAGCATGATTGTTTTACCGGTAATTGAATAAAATTCACCTCGATTTCAAAGACTTCTTTAAAAAATATCGCTTATTCAGACTGCTTGACAGTTGTCCTAACATGTAATTGCAGGTCGCTCCACTGGCAAATGTATTCCAATTAATGCAAAGGGATGTTGGTATGATCCTCAAAAAAAAAGAAAAAAAAAAGGAGCTAAAAATCAATTCAAACTTCCCTTTAAGTGGTTGATACGAGACAACACGAGCCGTACTCTGGCGTTGCAATATGTTTGCTTCCTGATGTTAGTCTGAGAATACAGTCTTCCATGCAAAGAAATGAAACAAGGTATGAAGGTACCATACCTTCCAGTATGGAGCAAAATTTATTGCATTCACGTTACCAAGACTTTGAGGTCCAGAAGTGGTCAAATGCTGATAGCACTGGGGAAAACCCATAGGCGGCGGAAGCGGGGGGACGTGTCCCCCCTAAATTTTAGGTGGGGGGACGGTCCCCACCTAAATTTTTTTTGACAACCTTTTTTTTTTTTTCACTTGTCAATTTTTTTCCTGCGTCCCCCCCTAAATTCACTTGGACCCCCCCTAAAATTTAGGTTGATGACCTTTTTTTTTTTTTTGCTTGTCAAAAATTTTTGGTTAGCCACTCCTAAAATTTAGGTTTATAACCTTTTTGGGGGGCACTTGTCCAATTCTTTACCTGTGTCCATCCCAAAATGTCAGGTGGACACCCCCTAAATTTTTTGGCTTCTGCCGCCAATGGGAAAACCCCCGGGGTGGGGGGGGGGGCACTCTCGTATATTGTTAGTATGGGGACGTGCCGCTTGATGACTCCTTTTTTTCAAGCCTTATTTGCAGATCTCTAGATACTCAAATGACAAAAGTTTTGTTCAGAGGCCGCCCCGCCCCACTCGCAAGATCTCCATTATGAAACGTTTCTGTTTCCCAGCCCTGCCAAAATTGTCCAGCCAGAGCACCACATGCGAAAGCTGCATGCACGGTTTCACAACTCCCTATTATACATGCACAGGGCTAACATGCATCATACCTACAGAACCACGATTCTGTTCCGCAGACCGCTTTTCACACCACCCGGTATATATTCAGTTCCCAAGGCCCCGTATTTTACCCGTGAGCTTAGTCACTTTGATAGACCCCCATTTCAGGGTTTCGTGAGGCACACCACCATTTAGATTTAATTTGTTTGCAGAACCACTATTCTGTTCCGCAGACCGCTTTTCACACCACCCGGTATATATTCAGTTCCCAAGGCCCCGTATTTTACCCGTGAGCTTAGTTACTTTGATAGACCCCCATTTCAGGGTTTCGTGAGGCACACCACCATTTAGATATAATTTGTTTGCCCCCCCCCCCCCCCGGTGGAAAACAATCTTTCCTTGATCGTTGATGCCTTCCGTGGGATGGGGCATGTGTGTTACTTATCCAATGTAGAATTATCCCCCCCCCTGTACCTGTTGTATTTTTAAAGGGTTTCACGTTAAACTACAAACTTGAGTGTATCTACTGTTCACTAGCTAAGTTTCCCTGTATGTATTCATAAATATTATTTCGTTGTTGGATTTGCACAGAGTGAATCTTCTGGTACATGTATATAGGCAATTAAATTTCAATTCAGTTCAAAATTTATTTCAATTATAAAAATACAGGTATATACAAATTAGATAAAAACATGGGATTGGAGCCCCTAGAAGTTTACATTTAAAAAACTTGTGGGTGGGGCACCACCACGATACAATAGGCCTATTCTTGCTATTGAAATTCTAAACATGGTAAAGCTTTTAGTCTATGGATTTGGTAAAATAATGGTTATTTCAAATAAACATGCATTATCGAGAGGGAGAGAATACTAGATTTACATCCTAACGGCCAGAAATGGGTAAAAAATGCATTCAATGACTCCTTTGATCTTTTAATATTGCAGTTTTCGATGATACTTGAGTTTAGTTGACATTTACTGACCCTTTACCAGATCATTAGACAGGCTTTAAAGTGAAGAATGCTGTCACGTGCACTGGGAGAACAATACAAATGTTTATTTTTCAAATTATGGACATATTGTGCGCAAACATGCAAAAGTTTCATCATTGACGATAAGTTATGAAGAGTGATTATAAAACGATGTTTATATGGAAGGGTTACAACTTCTCGTTAGCTCTTCTTGTTTGTATGTGCCTTTAATTTGCATGTTCAGTATAAAGATCAGATTTCCCCCGGCTTTGTTTAGCATAACATCAGCAGGAAGACTAGAAAAGATTCATCACTTCACGTGCTTGTCTTTATACACACACTATTATACTTCCTGTATAGGGAGTTGTGTGCCGAGTACATTGTATGTATGCAGTCAGCCATACCGCCTGCATAATCAGCAGACCATTCCATTACACGGAACAGGGGGAAGTGTTTTTCACTACGTACTGATTCAGCCATGTGAAAAACCTGATGTGGGCTTTTAACAGCTGCACTGAGCTCAGTCAGCGAGGCACGCAGCCGGAATGCATGCTCATTATGAACACGTCCGCACTGCAGATAAACAGTGCCCTGGCTGTGGCTCATACCGTCGTGCACACAACGTTGGTTGGTGTTGGGCGGCATCTGCGTGTGAAAATATCACAAATTGACTCACACTGCGTCATAAACCTTTGCTTTATATAGTTCGCTTTAATAGTCGGGTAAGCATTATCATGTTTTATATTTCTAAATTGAAGATTTGTCACGTTATTTTAGTTATACGTTTCGGACACTATACGTGATATTGCTTAGTGAAATTTCAATTTCTTTGTTTGACTTGCTCTGCGTTCATTGGCTTCACGGTGAGGTTTATGTATGAAAATACATTAAACCACATTTTCAGTTTCAGTGGACTACCGGTAATTCCAGATTGACGTGTGGAGTTTTCCTCTTTACAGTTGTTATTAAATACAATCCAAATGCATCGATAGTCATTACTGCCATGTCTTCATTTCATCACATACATGTATACGTGCGCGCATCTATCTGATATTTTGAATTTGAGCAATCTTGTATATTTTCATTTCATTATCAACATGATTTGGTCACGATGATGTAATAATGTTTACATGTGTGCTCTTTATTAACGTTGGATAAAAAAATTGTACATGTCTTCTCAGTTCTCATCAACGATGTCATATAACACGATCACCCTGTTCACAGTTACGGAATGTACTTTTCTGTGTTCATAGTGTGGTTGTGAGTAAAAACTGAATGTTTTTTAAGTTAAATGGAGAAAAGAAGGAAAGAAAACTTTGAAAAAGAGATTTAACGTGAAATTGCAAAAAAAAAATCTTAAAAGTAAAAACATATAGTTATCAGCGTATATGTATGTATAATGATTATTTTTATGTGATTTTAATCTGTTATACGTTATGAATCCATTATCAAGGGCTCTTTATCATTAAACGTATAAAAACGTTAGATATTAACATGAAACCACTCATTATAGACCCTGTCCAAAGCCATTAAGCCTTCAGTATGATGTTCAATTTAGTTAAAAATAATTTATACATTTTTTTCTTCATTTCACTATTAGTCACTATTCAAAAAGACAAGAAGCCATTCAAGCATAAACCAAAGTTTCGATATTGATTATCCTTGTGTGCAATTCAGGAAAACGTGAATTTGAAAAATGACTTAAGTTTTACAGTAACGTACTTAAGAACGTATATATGAAAAACCTAAAAGAATGTTCTGAATATAGAAAATTTAGCCCGCCAAAATATGCATAAAATCAGCACCTGTAAGTCACGATAAAGACCCAAATTATTGAAGGCTTCAATTCAAAAAGAAATTCAGCATATCAGCAAGAACTGGAAAATTATCCCTATTAAGATAGGGTACATGTATGTACCATTTTCCTGAGACCAAATACAGTACAGGCGACAAGAAACAGTGAGACAAATTTGCTGTGTATGATGGTTCATGGTCTTGTTCGTGCCCTTTATTGTTTTTTATGTGTGAATGCTATAAAAAGGCTAACCATAAAAATACGTATCCATTGATTTAATTTATGGAAATTTAACATACTGTGGTACAAAATTTACCAGTAAAATGCAGTGTAATACCGGTACTGATAATTTGAGGAAAGTTGCCTTTTTAAACGAAGTTGGATCTAGGAAGTAACATCTTGCCCTACATTTAGTAGAATTTGCAGGTTTGAAAACATACTAATTGCTGTATTATATTTTGAACTGCTCCATGTCCACTGCCCCCCCATATTGGTTTTCGAAAATCATAAAAAACCCCATGGTTATTTTATTTTACATTACCAGTAAAATAACAAATCTCATGAGCTGATTCTATTCATGATAAGAAATAAGTTAATGGACGTTTGATCATGTATTACCGTAAATTGAATATTCACATTGAAAACAATTTATACATGTACACTGTAGTTAATGTTACAGAGTCATTATCACCGAGCATTCAGTAAAAATACCAAGTTACATCATTTCTTTCCAGTTGAATGTACTTAAATTTTCATCCGTCTATCACAAACCTACCTGACATGAATCTTGCTCTGAAATTTTTGATAAGTTCAGTTGTTCAGCTGGTGGGATTTTTTCGACCATCTGTAAATTTTTTCTTTTTATAATTATATTTATGTAATAAAAAATCTGTGATGATTCAAATTACTTGTCTATCCCTGGTGCAATCTATTTTTTCCACAACATGCATCAACATTTTTTATATTGAGGGTTATTATTATCAACCAATTATCATAATCTTGGTCAGGTAATATAAAGTTGGGTACCAGTAGCATTATTGTTCTAACTTTTATATACATGTACATGTAGTTATATGTAACAATGTCAATACGTGACTAGTGGGGCCGAGGGGGGGAGAGAGTGAGGGTATTAAGATTTTAAAATTCCAACAAGTATTCAGTGCAGTAGGCTATTTGATAAACATACATGTAGACAAAATTTATCCATGATACAAATTGTCTTAAACTAAAAAGAGGAGAACTGTATAACATGTGATATAAGATAACAAATCTTACAATGATTCTGTTGAATATTACTATTAAAGGTTTATGTATTCCTGGAAACAATGGAGAAGCTATTCTTGACAAGCAATTTGTACACTGCGCATCGTTAGCTGTGAAAGAAATTACGCTTTAAGTTTAGTCCAATATAACGGCCGAAAACATTCTGAGTTTAGAATCGTTTGCGGACATGAAGACAGAAGGGGGTGAGAGTAGCTCCAAATGAGTGTTGTTTGTACTTTACAGAAGTTTTGTGTCTCCCTTGAACATTTTCTTGTTTAAAGAGGGTGGGTCACGTGACTCTATTTCCCCTGAATACACGCCCAAATTCTAGCTCAAGCCAGGAATGCTGAAAGAAGCAAAGGTCACTCACTACGCTGTGCTGTTGTCCCATTGGTTAGCACAGTTGCCGTGGACCCTCTTTTTTCCCCCTTTCTTGCTCTTAGCGTATGTCGTCTGCGGTATTAGCTATCTGGGCATGAAGAGAGAGAGAGAGAGTCGGGTAGAGAGGCAAGCAGAGAGGTAAAGTTCAGATTGTTGTGAAGACGGATGTGCTGCTGTGTATTTCAGCTACCCCTGGATTATTCCACTTGCAAACAGAAAGGGGAGGGACATTTTCACGTTACCTATTTATAGATTCTGTAATCGGGATAATTTACTGATTTTATTTCATTATTTGGCAATGATGTTTGAATTTGAGTCATTCAAATGCAACAAGTACTTGTACAATCCATAAACAGATTAATTTCTTCCCATACGGTATAAGGTAAAACGATGATTAGAATTGCCATTATACATTATCGTTATGCGTATACATGTATGTGTACCAGTCATGTAAATTGTATTTAAATTGTATATAAAGGCGACAGATTCATTTACTTTGAATCACAGTGTTTTTGTATACTGTACGCAGACTTGTTTGGTAATCCTTACAATTACAATATAACCTAGGAGTACAAGGAGTGTGAAAACTGACCGGAACTGGTAACAATTTAATTTCATGCATGTAGGCCTATATTGCATATCTTATCGCATACCCAAGGTTGTATAGCATTTCGTGTGGATTGTTTTCATCCTAGATATTTACAGTGTATATTGCTAACAGAGGCACATCAAAAATGAAAATGGAAATGAAAGAAAGAGCAATTTTCTTTAGCACATAGTTGATAATTATGGGAATTGGCAGGTCCATCATGTTCACCATCGCTTGATATTAATTAATCCAATGGATGAAAAAATACATTTAAAATGAGAATTGACTAGAGCACGCTTTTGTAAATTATCTTTAGTCGCACTCAGCTTCCTACCCGTAGAACTCGTTCTGTAAGCCTACTAGCACACAGTGAATTTGCGCTGGTACTCCTGACCATGAGTCATTTCCCAGTGAGAGCAATTACCCGATGGACGCTGTTACGCTGCGTACCATGCCCCTCCCTCAATAGACATTGGCTCTGTGCTGGTGAAAATCTACCGCACTTCATCACACTTGTCCAAATTAAATTCAGCGCTGGAGTACGATGAGTAGTCAGGTCATGCATAAATTTACGCGAGGAAGCCTCACATTTGCACGTACCCGAACTCGATTGTATTATCATGTACCAGTACATGGACAACATGAAAGATTTTGCGAGGATTATTCCACCTACCCCCAGGCCCGCCCCCCCTTCCCCATCCATACTGAATCTGTGATCAGTAGGCTCTCTGTCCTCACATGAACAATGTATGTTTTGTCTATAAAGAGATGGCAGTGAGTCATTGTTCATTGTGCATTTATTATGTAAGCTGTTTTACGCATAGGATATGATATTATGGGGTTTTTTCTTATAAAATGAGTGTATAGGGCTTATTTGTCCATGCATGCTGGGTAAATTCACAGGTATATACATGGTCATTTTCATGCTTTTCTGCGAGGGAATGCATTAATGCGAAGACAACTCGCGTGGTACAATGAACATTTTTATCGAGTAGTGCCTTTTCGACTGCTTGCAATCCGAGTACAGAATCTGTAAAATTAAAGGTACACATCAGCCATTGTGATTAATGTACTGTTAGCATGCATATTCATATAGGCCTATGGAATTCTTGGCCCCGTTGCATATTGTGGTAACTTCCCCATCCAATGGTCTACAAAAATTGGTTAAGCTGATCAACAGCCAATCAAAATCAAGGATTCAATGCGAGTGTACCATTGCATGGCAAAGTTACCATAATAATTAACTTTTATGCAACCGGGTACAGGTTGTATTTTACAACAATGCCCTCCCATATTAAAGATTATTAGTTAAAAAACGTGGCTGTGATCATGTCAATTATCCGGACATATTGTTCTTGTTTGAAAATGCATAGATATTTGTATCAAATGCGAAATGTGCTTTTGGTTTTGATTATATGCAAGTTTGGTTGATTAATCTCATTTTTGTAACCCTATCCCTTTGTAATGTAACCATCTCCTTTTTACATATATATTTTTTTCCAATGGTCAATTGGAATTAATTACATGTATATTCTTAGATTCCAGTTATTAACATGTAAATAGAAAAATGTGCCCAATTATGCACACATTTCTTGATCAAATTTGCTGAATATGAAAATGAAAGAAAAATATTTAAGGGCAACTCCAATTGATGAAAAAGTTATCCTGTAAATTCTTTCAGTAGGACTAGCAATCACGTAAGCTGAATTGGTAGAGCGACGTATTTCCCTATTTAGCAACCACAATTTTTGTTTAATCCACATGAATCTTTCATAAGATATTAATTCTCATTTAAATGCAGTTAATACCCTGTCAAGGATTAGGAATAAAAATCACCTTTTCCAGCCACTATTGTGATTATGATTTCAAATATGACCAAGCCTTGATCACGATCCATCGTATGTTTTTGCATGCACGTGCATTGCCGTTGCTATGAGCAAATTGCAACCCTGTCTTCATCTTCTTTGGGTTTTTACTTTGACTTTGATAAAATTTGGGATGAATGTGAGTGCCGCAGTTGCAAGGCACAATAGACTCGCAACTGATTTAGGATATGCTAACACTCTATATTCAGTCATGAAGTTCAGATGACCTTGGTTATTTGAGCACTGTACGTAAGAAGAACTTGCAGGACTTGTGATGACTATATTTATCACTTACATGTTGAACATATCGCTGCATGTAGCATTTTTTTGTATATCTCCAACCGCTACCTCACATGCTCTGTGTGTGACATGTGTGAGACAAGGGTTTGATTGAGGCTTAACTTAACTTAACTTTCATTCCTATAAGTTAATTACGATGGAAGATTAATTTCTCGAAAGAATCACCATTCTGGTTTACTGGTTGGCATCTCACTGTGTCACTACAACATACATACATACATGGAGCTACACGTACTAACAAAGATGAAGATCTGGCTCTCTCGAACGGTTTACCCCATGCACGGCACCGCTAACCCCTCACAGCATGGGATCAGATGGGGAAAGTTGATGGAATTCAATTTAAAATGCTGATATTTGGACTCAATCGGTAATTTTAATAGAAAGAAAATTTACAGATCATAATCTACGAAATAAGTGTTCGGTCTAGATAGATCTCTTCCAAATGCGTCAATTCTTTTTTTCTGAAACGGTCCGAAGCTGAGGCCTGTAGTGTGTGAGTGAGCAAAGCGTGCGAGCTTGGAGCTCCCTCACCTTCGACTTACACAAATAGTAGTAGGTGGGGCACCAGAGGATACTCGATGATGTGATAATCGCCATAAAAATGCCCCGGAGATTCGCAGTTACATTATCAATGCATACAAAATCGAATAAATGTTCCTAGCATCGAAATTAAGTTCAAAATATGCTTTTTCCCCTCATAATTTCAAGACTGGAGTGTACAGGAAGATTTAAATAAAGCAAAAAAGACAAGATTATACATACAATGTAACTGACTAATCTCCAACTTTCTCTGTTCCTACTGTGGCTGGATCGAATCAGATTGTAACGTATTTGGTATGTATGCAAAGGGGATCATCTCAGAAGTTCAACCATACATGTACATCAGGAATCCGTACGAAGAGATATGGACGTTGGAAGTACAGCAAGTTGTGTTTTAATTTTGAAAACAACTAGAGCACGGGAGGAAGTCATGTGGGAGAGCGTCATTTGCGGCAGTGCATCGAAGGGACCTTCACAGAATCTCGGACCTCAGATTTTATGAGCGGGCTTATGGCGTTATATAAGCGGGCTCTTACTTTTGCCTGGCGGCTCACTGAGTGATGATAGATCTTGTTTCTTCACCTGAAGGAAGCGATAACAGACAATTAAATAGAGGAATTGGAAGATGGATCTCCATCTTTGTTAGCTCCATGATTCATGTATGCTATGCCACTCTCAGGCATGATGTACAGCAAACTTTGATATTTATTTGCATCTTTGAATAGTTGATGGTTTCCATTTCCTTTAAAACTTCTAGTTATTGCTTATTATACATAAGGAGAATGTATAGCATATCTCTCATTCCATCAAAATAAAATATCTGGCCTTGTTAAAAAAGCAGGCTTACCTGGCTTATTGCGATGCTGCCCGGGCAATTGCAGTGCCAAGAGCTGACGTCTGAAAGCAAACAATAGTGTGGAGTTGAGGATTGTCCGGGGTTCACTTCAGAAACTGTAGTCTGAAAAGCATCTTATGTAGTTATTCCACTGACTTCAGAATTCACAAATTGCCAATACCAGTTAAGCTTCATGTAGCAACCACCAAGAACCTGTATTCAATGGGTAAAATTTTGCATAAAAATACTAATACCCTAAATTGATCCTTTGGGTGGTACTTTACAGCAAAGTTCTTTGAAAATTATCAATGAAATGGGCGATTCCGCGGTCAGTCGCAGTACACTTTTATGTGTCTTTTCTAATAATTGGTGCTTGCTTTTAGATTGAAAGGAATGGGTGTTTCTGTCAAGTTTATTATGTCAATTTTTCTTGACAACCGAGGCTTTAAAAGACTACATACAGAAAGGTTGTATGCTGTATATGTACATTGTGGCTACCATGACGTCCAAAAAATCTGTCAGTCGCATTGCACAAAAAGATCATGGAAAAAAGGTGACTGATTGCTTTTAATAGGTTTTTTTTTCAAATCAAAACACTTTTACCAATTTCAATACCTGCAAAACATTACTTACATATAGAAGTCTCAAAATAAGACATTTGAATTTGGGAGCAACTTTGAGTTTCTTTTGTAGATGTAAAAACTCCGTTGAACAGTCGCATTACACTTTGTCGGGCACCACAGATATGACATTTTATAACCCTTCCTACAACTTATATTTGAAAATTTTCTTTTAATATGATGATATATGATGGCCTTCATATTATCTAAAGGAAAATTAAATATAAAACAATATTTTTCCGTTAATTGAAATCAAATTTAAAAAAATGTAGTCCCATGCATATAATTTTTTGTATGGTTGGGATTTTCCTATAAGATGTGTAAGAACAATGTTTGTGGCTAATTGTGTCTCCCTTAGTATTTATGAACTTCCATATGAGTTTTGATAGAAAATTTTGATCCAGATTTGGAATTGCCCAAGTAAGTGATTTCGATCTTCTCAGATCAGTAAAATACACAATAAAGCTAGCTGGGTTAGATACATTACCATTGTCACTTATTGGCCATATTGAAAACAGATAGTGTCATGGCCTGCCTTTAAACAAAAGGATAAATATCTGATTTACTTCAGTAATCGTGATGTATCCATCTTCTTTTGCTAGTTTATGTTTCATGAATTGCCCTTGGATATAGTACACAGATTTTTGCGCTATAACACCATCTCCTGCCCGGGGAGTGGGAAGCACTCACAATATATTGGTGGTACAAAGACGTGCCGCTTTTTTAGACCTAATTTTCAGTTCTCAAGATACTTCGAATGACAAAAGTTCAGTTCAGAAGCCGCCCAGCCCTGTTCGCAAGACCGCCGTTACGAGACATCTCAGTTCCCTAGCCCTGCCAAACTTGTCAAGCACGAGCTCCGCATGTGAGAGGATGCACTTATGGCTTCGCAACAGAGCGAAGTACACTTCCAAAATACATTTTTAGGCTGTATTTTCTTGCTTCTTTGGAACCAGATTCATCGCCAACCCTTATACTTCAGTACTGTTGGTTTGGCTCGTTTAAAATTATCTGAGCGCGACTTTTTAAGTGATTTTCTGAATTGCTTCTTCCTTTTTAACCCATTGTAACGTTTTGTGCATAGTGTCTATGCGATGTCTTCTTCCTCCCATAGCTTCCCCGTGCTCTCTCCTGCATGATAGCTCTTTGTTTGGCACCCAGTTTTAATTCATTCTCTTTTGTTACACAAATATTTTCTTCTTTGCTTTCCAGCCGTAGTTTCGGGCGTTGTCTCTTCTCTTAGGTTTGAAACCTGGATTCTTTACTCTGCTTTCCTTTCAGGATTTCAGCTGGACTTGAAATCTTTTTATTCAGCTCCCTTTTATAGGTTTTTAGCTTGGTTTCGCTCCTCTTTACTATTGATTCTGCCTCTTCTAGCCTGATGGATTATGTGATTAGTTTATAATCCTTGCATCTCTCGTACATGGTTAATTAATTATTAACCCTTGTCTGCCTTATTATTCAGTAGTTAATATTTCAGTGTTATTTAATTAATTAAAACAGAACAAAGTGAATTTATCTCTCCTTTGTTTTTTTGGATACGGCACTCTTGGGGGTGGGGTCTAAATATATTGATTACAGCAAAGAATGTAGATATGCTTCAGCAAGCAACCCTTTTTTGTTATTTACAAGGGGATATAAAACCTACAAATCATTCCAGTTATAAAAGTTTAGTGCAAAGTAAAACAAGTTTGCACGGAATGATATGTTCAGAGCTGTGTTGCCGTACTCATGATATCGGTCAACTTGACTCGTGTATAACAATTAAATCGTTAAAATGATATTACATGAGTCATGGCATATCATATTGAAGTCATGATCTCGTGAGTTCATCCACACAACCTAATGTTTTATGAGACTTGAAGCCTATACTGTAATATGCATTCATTGGTCAAAAAAATTGTATGGTTGTCCTCCAGTTCTTTTTTCATCAAAAAAACAATATAAATACAAACGTCTACATTTGAACTAGGCAACAATATCCCTCTTTCATTGCTTATGTTTTGATCACTGATCTGTATAGTGTATTATATTATTGCACACATACATACAGCCTACAACACATATTGGGACTACATATAGGCCTATAGGCTTTATAAATCTATATTTTTCATTTTGTCATTTATTCAACACAAATTTTGCTGATATTGGATTTTTAAATAAAAACTGAAAAAAAAATTTGGCGACACAAAATTGGGTTGGGCGGTTGAGGACAACCAGACAATTTTGGGGGGCCTTAGCAAAATGGGGTGATTTGTCTTTACATAAGAACTTGTAAAAATGCCGCTAAGCACTGTTGCATTATATCTGAGCACTAGGAAATGTTGGTACGGTTTGTGGCATCATATTTCAGTGCTTGTTAGAGATTAGCTGATCTGGTGAATTTCTCTGTCTTTGTTAATCCCTAAATAAGATGCTGACCATAGTTTACCTTGGGATATTTTCTTTAACATTTGTGTCTGTATTGCTTGTATCTTTCAGATGTATCTACAACAATGACGTGACAGTTCCAGAGTTGAAGATCATGATGGATTCTCTTGCCAGTCCATGTAGACCACCCTCCCAGCCCATCATCATGGAATCCCCAGAGTCTCCTCCCCCTGTGGACCAGCAAACCCTGGGTTGTGAGCGGACATACACTGACTCTGATGAACTCGTCTTACCAATGATAGCCACAGAGTCATTTCGTACTTGTCTCTCCAGCAACCTCACGCCACCAGAAAGTGACCTTTCTGAATCCAATTTTAAGAAGGGTGAAGACAGTGCAGGAGATGCGTTTGTGAATAGCAGCGGAGATGCCCCTGGTGGTGAGATTGTTGAGATGAATGCTGAGGACATTGAAATTGATGGCTCTCCTGAGGAAGGCTTTGTTCAAACAAGTGAATTGCAGTGTGAGCAATCCGTGCCCATTGATGACTTTGATAACCCTCATGAGGAGGAATTTCAATCTGAACCTGGTCATCTTTCTCATGAAGCAGAGTTGTCTGTAGAGTATTCTGCAGAAACTTCCCAGGAAGATCTTCCACTTTGTTCAAAAGGAGAAGCCAACATTGTCCATAGTGAAAGCATTGATCCTAATGACCACGCACAAAGTGTGAATGCCGTTTCATCCAATGTGTCATCAGCTATGGATATTGAAGAGCGTGAAAGTATCACTGAGGTCATTGTGGAAGAATCAGAGAAGAACACCAGATTAACAGATGTGATGCATAAAGATGTTGAAATGGAGAGCACTATATTATCAGGCAGTCAAGTCAATGATTCAGACAACATGGCACCTGCTTCCCCACTCGAAACTCAAGAAGCAGATACTGAAAGTCGTGCTAAGCATGAAAATACAGAAAATTACATTCTTGAGCAAATAGTAACCATGGATGCTCAAAGCAAGAGTGATGTCTTAACTAATATTTCTGGTAGTGAGATCCCAACCAAAGATCACTCATCCATAGTCATTCCAAATACAAATCCTGTTGGTGACTCATCCAAGCTTCCTTCAGGACTTTCGATGCAGAATGTGATTGTTTGTGAAGAACAAAGACCAGTGATTCATGAGGAAGGAGACCATGCAATTGATTCTAGAACTGAAGATGGTGTTGAGGAAATGGAAACATCACAGGAAAACCTTAGTTCTACTGTTGGAAATAGCATATCAGAAAAGTCTAATGACTCTTCATTACATGATGATTCTAACAAGGAAATTATACATGATTCTTCAAGTTTTGGACCAAAGGATAGTGTTATTTCAACCGAAGTTGCAAACTCTTCCACTCTAACCACCCCTATTAGCAAGGTTAAGCAGAAAAAGAAGTTTTCTCTTGATAATATGCTAGCCAGGGTCAATTCTTCAAGTACTTGTAGTCAAATTGCCATGCCCCAGGAGAGTGATCAGAGTGGTCCCACTGGTTTACAGTCCCAGTCTAGGAGAAAAATTTTCAAACAAAAATCACCTGCAGCCGTTACTTCTTCATGCTTTCAAAACTCAGATATAGATGACTCACAGTCAGATGAGGACGGTGATTTGTCTTTAAATCAGCTTAATATCTCTGACGGTACTAATGAAGTGAATGATAATAATGAAATGGACTCCGAAGATGGTATTGGAGCACCAGAAAGTGTCCTTTGCAAACCAGTCAGCAGTATGCTGGGCAAGAGTAGCAGCCAGAGGCGGAGAAATTCCAGCTCTCCCCGTATCGCCCCGGCAATTGAAAACATGCTGGATGAAGCTTCAGACATTACTGATTTCTGTGACATTGCAAATAAATTCTTTGAGGGTAGGGAAGAGGAAAGGGATGACCAACAAAGTTCTTCTGCACGATCATCACCAGTTGAAGTATGTCAACAAGCTGCCTTTGAGGATCAACATGAATCACCTATAGAACTTCCGAGACCACTCCCTGATGTGCCGCCACAAATGAATGAACTGCTCCAACCTTTACCTGCCAATTCTTCACCCTCAGCTCCTTTGCCACAGGACAGTGGCAGAGTGTACCAAATGCAAGGGAATCCTCCACAGTTAACCATTGCCCCGCCACCAAGAGCCCTGCCACCAAAAGCGATGTCAAATAATCTGGCAGCAGTACCACCACCATCAGCACCACCTGTCCCAGGCAGCACCACCCTAAAGGTGAGTACCTTTTCCCTGTATCTGCAATCACAGTTATTATTTCTTTGTTCTTGTTGGATTAATTCTATTGATGGATGGATTGATTCCAAGCCTGGTTGATTGATGTAAAGTATTTTTGTCATAGGATTGAAATAAAGTTGAAAATTAAGACCAGCGGGGGGTTTCACCAAGATTTAAGTGTGTCTTAAAGTCATGTTTCAGTGCTGTCACGCAAATGATATGTAAAATACTGTAATATAGTAATGTAACATAGTATGCAGTAGTTTGCTTCCTCTAAGTATGATTTGACCAATGCTGTGATGCCTTTTATGCTGGTCACAACTGGGAATTTAAGTGCCACTCCAAGTCACTCATTCTTTACTCTTTATGAATTGCCCTCTGTAAAGGTAATAGCAATTCATTAATAAATCTATTATAACAAGGTAGAATTTAAAGTTTTGCCAAAAGTAAAGTAAAAGAAAAGTTTATATTATGCCTATTTCAATAATGTGTGCCATTCAGGTAGTTAGTTGGTTGTATATCAATAACTGTAGGTAGTATAACAAGACACTTTTCTTATAATTTTGTCCATCTTCTTTTCCTCTGTTCTAGAATGTCACAATGCCACCAGGAACACCAGCTAGTCAGAAGACTGTTTTGATGCTACAAGGAGGTGATACTCTCAAGGTTGACATGCAAGGAAATCTCATCCTCTTCAACAGCCAGGGCAAGCAGACTGCATGTGTGAACAGTAGTTTAATTAATGGCATTGTGTTGTCAAAGACTGTTATCAAGGCTGCTGAGGAAGCAAACAAAAGCACCGTCCCGTCGTCACCTGTGGCTCAACCTGCACCGACCAGGCCTTCCCTGCCCAGCTCTCTAACACCACCAGCACAGCAGCAACGACCAGTTGAACGACCATCTGGGCAGCCCCCACCACTTATTCCTACATCCCAACGTCCTGCACCACATCCTGTACAAATTTCACAAGACCGGGAGAATCACTGGCGTAGGTCCAGTTCTGATGAAAACTTGAGGGCATCTGATGCAATGATGCGACAAAACAGCTCTGAGGAACCAGACCATAGCCGTTTCCTCCCCCGTGGAACTGTAAGGAGTATGATAGCTTCTTCCAACTGGACCCCTAATAGTGTTGCGCCACCTGCCCCTACTAACCAAGTTGTCCATGTACCTCAGGGTCAATACACGTCTGTCTTGCAAAAAGCTTTATTGCAGCATCAGTCTTCACAGCAGCACCAATCACCACAGCAGCACCAATCACCACAGCAGCACCAGTCACCTCAGCAGCCGATGCAGCACAAGTCTATTCTTGTTCAGCAGTTACAGCAGCAGCAGCATCAGCAGCAACAACAACTTGGAAATCGTCCACAATATAATGTCCATCATCATCCGAGTAGCCATCCTCAGCATATCCAGCCAAATACCCAACAGGGAACATTCTCACAAGCACATCACAATCAGCATTTTCTTCAAAATCCAGCCCAGCAGCTTCAGCTTCAACAGGTTCCACAGCCAATTCTACTTGGGAATGAAAGGCCACAGGCTAGGGTTGTAGCTCCAGTGAGCATTCCACCAGTTGTCAACAATCCGCGAGCAACAGTCCCGATCGCTCCTCGGCCAATCAACTCAACTGAAAATACCCTACCGACTAAATCATCTTCAGATTTATCAGAAACCAACCAAGCAGGGAAGCATCAAAACCTGCCAAATGTATTGAAACTGTTAACCTCTGATAAAAAGGATAATTCTGCAATTCCCGAAAACCAGAATGATAGCAGTGAAGAGGATAGGAATGGAAACTCTGAGGGTTCAAGTCAGAGCTCTGGAGGAAGTGGGACTTTGAAGCACTGTGAACTGTGCAACCGCCTATTTATAAAGGAAGAGTCATATGAAAAGCATCTGCAAACCACTCCTGGACACTGGGATCTATGGAAAGAATTTCACCGTAAGAAGCAACGAATGAAGTACATCTGTACACAATGCAAGAAGATATTTGTGAATCGAGAGGCACTCCTATCTCACAAAGAATACTACCACAGCCAATCTCGGGTAGTTATTAAAGGTGCTAAATTCATGGTACGTTGCCAGTTGTGCCATCTTAAATTCATGGATGACAGGCAGTTGACTGCTCACATGGAAAAATGCCATGCAGATGCCCAACTCCAGAATGATAAAGATAGAACAGAGAGTGATGGTATGCCAAGTGTAAGTGGTATTGGCAGCTTAGAAGAACCTGGTTGTAGCAACAATTCTTTGACACAAATCAATGCTGGTAATAGCATTAATTCAAACGTTGAATTTGTACATGCTTCATCATTAGACTTTGGTAGAGGAAAAGGAAGAGGACGAGGAAGAAAGAGGTCCTTGAAGATAAGGGCAGAATATGGGAGCAGAAAAGCAGGAGAGCAAGCTACCACAGTTAAAAATGAGTATGGTGGACGTATTAAAATTGAGTACATCAATGTTAATGCAAAGAAGAGTCCAGGAAGACCCAGAAGAAGGAGTAGTGATGATGTACCCACATTCATCATTTACAAAGACCCCAAGGCCACAACAACTGATCTTATAGGAACCTATGGCAGATATGAAAATGGTACGATACGTCCCTATAAGTGTAATCTCTGTCCGAAGAACTTTAACTCGACACACTGTCTACTCGAACATATTAAAATACATGTAAAGCCGTATTCATGTGGAGCATGCGGTTTGAAGGCATCACGGAAGGATAATGTAGCCAAGCATATTGAACTTGTCCATGGAGGTCCAAAGTATGTTCCAAAGAGGCAGCCTGTAAACACTCCTGAAAAGACAGTCATGTCTAAACATAGGAGGAAAAAACTCATGAAGCGTTGGCGCAAGCGGATGAACCGACAAGCTGCTGAAGCAAATGCAGGGGGCATTGACTTGAATCAGGGAGAGAGTTTTGAATCTATGGACATTGGGGATGACACACAGAGACTTGCATCCACAGAACAAGTTGAAATGGAATCAAATCTTAGCCCTGAAAGAGAAGATATCGAGACAGCTGGAGTGGATGGTAATGAGGAGATGGAATCTGCCAGTGTGCAAGGTGGAGAAGATGGCAAATTTGATGATGCTACAGACCACGAAACTGTTCCAGTGCAAGATCAGTTGACAGTTACAGACATAGAATTTGTCGAAGATGGTGATGAACCTCTGGAAGATGATTGTACTACCATTATTGCAAAAGATGATGAGGCTTATAATATGGAAAGAAACCCAGCTGAGGATGATGAGCACAGCACTTTGAGATCCCAACCAGAGAGTTCAGATGATGTTACTGAGCAAACTGGAGATTTGGATAAACCAGATGCAAATCTGGAAGATAAGTTGCCAGACAATATCCCAGACACGTCCCTTGGCAGCAATGATGACACAGAAACTCAGATAGATGATGCCCATGTTCTTGGGCAAAATGTAGAAGCACAAACACCTACTGAGGATTCAGTTACTCAGGAGAGTGAACATATGGAAAATGAACAATCTGAAGGTAAAGAAGAGGAAGAGTCACCTTCCCATGAATTGCAGTCAGAGTGTATTTCAGTAGCGAGTGATGGCTTTATCTCTATCGAGGATGAGAAACCTGAAAGAAATTCAGACCAAGAACAAGAAAAGGATGCAACATGTCCTGAGAGTTCAGATGGCACAGCTTCACAAACTAATGATCAAGAAGGCAGAACAGAACAGGAAACTGTTGAAGATGATTCTGACATACAGCTTGAAGAGCCAAAGTCTGGTATCAAGACTGTAGGTGATTTCTTACTGGACATGTCTTGTGAAGATGTCACAGACTACCAAGATGAAATGCATCAGGAAAAAGAAATACAAAAGGAAAGCGTTGAAGAAAAAGCTACATCTGGTGATATCATTGAAGTAGCAGATGAGGAAGATGCTTCCCATGATGGCAAATTAAAGGATGATGCAGAAACCCAAAACTCTGAAAAGGAAGAGAAGAATGGCAATAATATGGTTATGCCAGTGATTGTGTCTGTAGAATCACTAAAAGAAAAACAGGAAGACATGAGCAGTGAATCACAAGATGATCAAAACTTTCCCACAGGTTCTCAATATCATCAATTGGAGCACATGAAAGAGCAAGGGAATGACTTCAGGACGCAAGGCCCTGTCGGAAATGCACATGTTCAAGGATTTTCTCATCCACAGGCTCCCCGGTTTCAGCTACATGGTGGGCAGTATGCACCTTCAAATGTACCAGACTCATCAGTAATGCCACCTGGAATGCAAGGACAACTGGGGATGCCTATGCAGCAGCCAGTGTTCTACAAACCAGATAATTCAATTGGTGGCAATCCCATGGAAAGAAATCCTTACATCAATGCTATGAAACAGCAAAATCCTGCTCTGCATATACCAATGGGTCATCCTCCATACCCAGGAATGATGCAGCAGTCGGTTCCGCATAATGTGCAACCTCAGCAGCCTGTATTCATACAACCAGAAACAGCTAACAGATTCCAGATGAATCCTAACCTGAATCCTTTGGGTTTGTCTTCAGCAGCAGCTCAAGGTATGCGTTTCACTGCTCCACATATGAACATGCCCAGTCATATTGCAACATCTCTTGCCCAACCAAACCTTGGAGCACCAGGATCACAGCTCTCCTTGACAGCCATGCAACAAATTCAACAGCAGTTTGCCCTGAAGCAGCAACAGGAACAACAACTTCAACAACAGCAACAACTTCAACAACAGCAACACCTTCAAAAGCAGCAGCAACTGCAACAGCAAAAGCAGCAACAAGAACAACTTGCAAAGCAACACCAACAGTGGGCTACTCATCAGCTGATGATGCGTGCTCAGTACAGTCAACAAGGACTTCAACAGGGTATGGTGCCTAACATGACCACCATTCCTGGTCAGGTCAGACCAAGCCAGATGCCACAGCAATTTGTACAAGCAACATCTCACCCTCATTCAGCAAGTCCATCTAATCCTCAGCACACTGGACATCAAAATGGTAACCATCCTCCCCACTATCCAGGTCAGGTGTTTGAACATAGAGAACGCAAACAATCAGGAAGTCAAGGGCACAATCAACAGAATGAGGCTGTTATGAACGGCAGTAATGGACAGATTTCAAGGAGATCTAGTACCTCATCATTGTCTACTGTACAACCTAATGTTATTAAACCAAATATGGGTCAACAAAGTGATTCATCAGAATCACCAACCCTATGTAAAGAAAGTCCAGATATTCTTACAGTAGTTGCACGTAGCATGACAGACAAGTCACCGCCAAATGCTGAAGTAAGGCCTATCATCACTCCAAAGTCATCAGAGAGCAGTTCGCCTTCTGGATCAGTTGGAACATCCAGTGGTGAGGTAATTGGTGGGCTTCAGTCACCACCTGCTGGAAGCATTGCATCAGATCACTCTGCTTCCAGACCACACAAAGTCAAACCCCCACGCAGTCCAAGATCTCCAAGAACAACAAAACCATTTCAGTACAAGTTAGATCCAGAGCGTCCGTTTATCTGTCACATTTGTGGGAAAGGTTTCAAACGCAGAAACAATCTGACTGATCATGTGCGAACTCACACCAGACCATATAAATGTGGTGAGTGCTCCTTTGATACTATCCGATGGCAATACCTGGCAGAGCACATGAAAAAAGCTCATGGTTTTTCAGGAGATGCCAAAGACCTTGAGATGCTGTTTAAATCTTCTTCCAAGAAACTTATTCCCACTGACCGTATTCCAGCTGCAAGCCTGACACCAGCCATGGGTGTTGTAATTCCAAACCTTCCGACTGCACCAACTATGATAAGCAGTGACCTTTCTAGAACTACACCTGTTCAAACTTCCATGGACTATGACCTTGATCTAGTTGATTTCTTTGGAAAGGATTCAGAAGCTGAATCTGGAAAGGCAGATGAGGATGACAGTACCAATTGCACTCCAGCTACAACATCAGCAGCTGCAGAGGTTACTGAAGGACATGAAAGAAAGAGTGATGAAGAATCAGCAAGACCAGAAAGTAATTCAGGAATGGAAGGAATGGAGGGTTCTCAGGGTTCTGAGGAAGCTGCAGAAAATTCTGTTGAAATGGGATCCCAAATTGCAGAAGAGGCACCAGAGCCAGCTCCTGAACCAGCTCCTGAACCTGATAACATTGGTTTGGTAACTGTTCAGCCAATTGCCCCTGAAGAGTCCTCATTTTCCCAGGGCAGTGAAGAGTATGAGTTGTCTCAGGAGGAGCCAGAAGAGGACATCCATTACCAAGATGATTATGAAGATGAGGACTATTCTCCAGTGCCTCGAAAGAAATCCAAGTTTGGTCGCAAAAAGCGTTTCCACAAGCGATGGGGGGCAGCAAAGAATGTTATTGCTAAATACAAAGGCAGGGGTCGAGGAAGACCAAGGAAATATCACTTTCAACAGGTCAAAGAGACTGTAATTATAACACCACCTACTACAGATACTGTGGGGGAAGACCTTGTAGGTGATACTAATAACAGTATTGGTTCTGTCATCACTCCGTCAGGCTCTATTAGTCAAGAATCACTTCCAGTTAAGCCAGAAGATGTGTCTTTGCCATCATCCGGAGACCTTGATTCTTTGGAAATGGTCACCTCAGAGTCCACCCCTATGACTCCTGCCCCTAATGGATCCTTTCATAGTGAGCTATCAGAAGATGATATACTCTACACACCTAGCGGACGGCCTAAACGCCGCACAGGCAATTACAACCCTGGTCAAGTTGAACAAAAGAACAATAATGAGTTGGGCCAGGAACCAGTCAAGACTGAGCCACCACTCCCACAACCACAGGAGCAGCTTGCTCAGGTAGTCAGTGTTGTTCCTGTCAAGAGGGGAAGGGGTCGCCCACCAAAGCATGCAAAGAAAGGAGAACTTGTCATGCGCATCCGCATGAAATCTGGATCAGAAGAGGAGTCTCAAACTCAACCAGCTCAACCTGAGGTTCTCAATGAAAGTGAGAATGTTAAAGTTGACGGAAGGAAAAGGAAACGGAATTCTGATCACTCGTCGAACGTTCTCCTCAATCCAAAAGGAGGCATTCAGTTGTCTGAATATTTTAAGATCACCAAGGATCCTGCCCGCCCATTCTGTTGTACCATTGATGATTGCTCAAAGAACTTTAAGAGCAAGCAGCACATGAGGGAACATCTCTTTACCCACCTCAAGCCGTATAGGTGTGACCACTGTGGCCAAGGGTTTGCCCGTACTGATTACCTAGCCTTCCACATGAAAGAAGATCATGGTGTATATCCAACCAAAGAGGAACTATTTGCAAAGAGGAAATTTGCCAATGCCAGAGCAACTTCCTCTAGATATCGTGCCAACTGTAAAGACAAAAAGAGGCAGATGCTACATGAGAATGTAATGTTTGGTCATTGAAAGGGGATGCATTTTAGAGTCTGATTTTTGAAATTCAAATGAACACAATATATTTTAGACCAATTAGTATTGGTCTTCAAATTATTTTTCACAAAATTTTTTAAAAGACATGTGATCAACATAGGGACAATTTGTTAATGGAAGATCTAAATCGTGGTGATTATATAAACGTATAGTATACATTAAAAAACCTTCAGCTATCAGATCTTTCTTGCATTATTTGAAGTTATACTCCTTAATTTGTTAAAGTTCTCAACTTCTGAGAGGTCAGAGGTTCAATTAAATTCTATTCAGATGAAATTCAATGATAGCATCTTAGTCTTTTCTAAGAAGCCATTAGTACCGGGTAGCATAGAGTTTTTAAAACATACAACAAATCAAATTATTTTCTGTTGGAAATTTGCATGTCTCCAAATTCCATATTTTGCCAGCCTAATGGCTCAAAAAAAAATCTTCATTTAAAAGCAACTCAATTGTCTATTGTCCTATGAGAAACAAAATTAGGGAATCCATTTTAAAGATTGAATGAATGTAGATTAGAGGAGGGTGTGGTTTCATAAAACTGAGTTATGTATGACTTTACACGTGATTGGTGACCCTATTTTGTGTTAGATCAGATTTTCATTAATTTAATATCCCATCGTAGGTGATTGAAATTTTTGTTAACAAGGATTTGAATTCGAAGTTCGTCATATGTCAAGATTTTATGAGGAGAATTTTAGAAAGTTCCTTTCCTGTCGGGTTAAACCAGAAAATATGGGGTATCTCATTCAGCAAAAGAAAGGGTTAATTGCTGGTTATGTGTAAAGTCATATATAATTTATGAATGGCTGTACGAAATGGCTCCCTGGTTGCTAAAAATGTTTTGGTTGGTTGAAAACTTGCATGGGAATTATATTCTTATGGATATTTATATGTAGTTTCTTTTCCTTCTATTCCGGAAATATAAAATTTCTCAATAATATTTGATAGATCTTATTTATTTCTTTGACAGTCTGGTAGATTTTAAATATTCAAATGCAATTTGTTTCCCAAGTCAGAAACTCATTTTTGGATAGCCTATTAGATTTTTAATATTTAAATGTTGATATCACTATTGCAAATTAATTTCAAGTCAGAGTATCTTGTATGGTATGAAGACTTGTACTTGGGGTTTGATTTGAACAATTAAACAACTTACACAGCATATGCATTATGTGACTGTAAATACAGTGAAATATTTTGTTTTCTTAACCCCCCAACATTGCTTTGAAAATGATACGATTTGATATAGTTGATCTCAATTGAAAAGCTTATTTGTAATTTATTTAAATTTAAATGCTGCATTTGATGAGTTCTTGTGTAATTGTTGACTTGTTTTTTAATGCATTCAATTATTTTGTAAAAACTTAGTATTGGGAAATTGTTCATGGATCTTGTTTTTTTTTTTTTTAAATACAACAACTCTACTCACCTATTTCTTTTCAAAGGTCAAACGGATGTATGAGAAAATTGATGTAGAGTTACAAAGGGAAAGCTCTTGGAAACATTCCAACATAGAATGGCGAGTTATGCAAGCTTGAATGTATGATCACTTTTTATTTGTTTGTTTTCAGTTGTGCAGAAGTGAAAAACTGCCTTTTAATCATGAAAACAGTCAAATCCATCCCATGTTCGTCTTTGTTTCCAGTCCCATCAGCTTTTCAATTTAGTATATTTTTTTTCCAAGGCATAATTCTGTCATGGTGGTTACTGTGGGGTAGATGTAATTTTTTTCTACTGATCAGTAGTATTCAAGGTTGTTGGTCAGTTCTAGAATGAATTAATTTACTGTGTTTTTACACACATCCGCAGTAGGTGTAAACAAAAATACACTCTCACACTGCTGTCCCATGACAAGAGGAAGCGGCTCTGATTTACTTTCAAGATTGACTTTTTTCTTGATATTTTTTTAATTCTCTTACATGATGCTAAAGGAATAGACGTTTCAAAAGTACGTAACTGTATATATTTCCACATAAAACAATTACTCATTTACTAAGAAACTCATTCTCCAGGGTTGCTTCCTTTTGTCATGTGACAGCAACACAGTTGCAATCTGTCTTTTTGAATGAATTAATTCAGCTCAAAACTCAGAGATCATTTTGCATTGTTTGACTGGTTGAGGCAAATTATCCATTTAATAACAAATAGTCGGTCATGGTTCGATGGTTCATGGGTTTGTATTAACTTGAAGAGTTGTGGGCATTTGATAATGTTTTGAATGATCTCATTTTACTCAATTGGCAACACGAAGGATTGTCCTCTCATACAAACAGATGTAGTGCGAGAGAATAAATGAATATAATAATGTGCAAAAGAATGAATGAGTATTGCTAAATTGATAAAATTCTCAAAGGGATATTACTATACATTTCAATTGAATTGCCAATTTAAAGAGTTCAATGATCAGCTCATATTTCATATACTGTGTATGTGTATGCTAACATTTACATTCGAAATAATACTGGTATGCAGACTATCCTTATAAGGAGAAGCTATGTCTCTGATTTAATTGCATTATCATATGGACCATATTCTCTAATGTTGTCCAGTGCGATAAAGTAGATCATTCTGAAAATGCACTTGGTATGGGAATGGTTAAAACAAAATCACATTGTTACTTATTTCATTCTGAATATATGATGATACTGTGAAAAAGAATCGAGTTTCACTTTATTAGGCAGATACATATTTAGTTTAGAAATCATTTGAATGTCACAATCTCAAATTCATAATCAGCAGTATATCTAACTGTATGAGAAAATATATTACACTATGTTATGTCAATGTATTCAAAATAAGCATCACAACAAACAAACATCTTTTGTAGTTTTGTGTACGTTATAAACTTTTAGTCTGTTTTTTAAATATGTTTCTTGATAATTGGAAAATAATTTTGATCATGATCTTTTCCTTTTGTAAATATTTTTTAAAACTATATGTATTAGATTTAGAGTGTATCAAGTTATATCTCTAAACTTTGTACAATATTAATTTTTTTGGAGAAGTGTACCTTTCTTGGTTATGTTACTTTCAACTCTTGTTGATTTATGAATGACTTATATTATGTGCCTTGAACAGATTTCATGATCCAAACACTTGTTTATTTGAATGAATATGGGAAAATAAAACATGCGTAACATTGACAATTTCGTAAAGAGTAGATGTAAAATAGGAAAGTTATGTAATTTTAATCTTACCTTGATTTCAGGAAACTTTTTTTTGTAAAGTCAGATGAAATTAAACATGAATACAAATCAAGGTAACAATAGAATAGCCAAAGAATATAGTAATAGGAGATGTTGCTTTCACATTTGAAGGCTCACAAATTTTTCACCAGTAAAGCAAAGTATGGTTGGTTACAATTGGAACACACCAAATCTTCATTTGGACCCATGTAAACTATATTGTGCTTTGCTGGGGATCATCTTTATTATTAGATCTGTAGAAGTTGACACTTAAATTCAAGATAACAATAGTAAAGAAACAAAACATAGATGGAATAGTGTGTGATTCAATTGGCATTTTCATTTGTGCGATTAGTCAAAATTTTTAAATGCCATAACTTTCAAATTTACATCTGATTTTCGTGAAATTGTCAGTGTTATATATATTTTTTCTATGTACTTGAATCAAGCTGTAGTTGGAGATAAACTTGTCTTTGAGTCAGATGAAAGTGCTCTTTAGATACAAATTGTTGAAAACTAATTTATCTTATTATTGACTTTGGGGTTAAATGTTCATTTCCTTTTAATTGGGAAACACCCGTGAGTTTTTTAAATTACTTTCTTTGAAAGAAACATGGACTGGTGATGGGACTGGTTTGAGTTTATGTCAAGTTGTGTAGGACCAGGAACCTATTTCATAAAAGTTAATATTGTGGTAACTCTGCTATCCAATAGTATCTACCATTACATGGGAATGTGGCTCAACAGCCAATCAAAATCCTGGATTCTGTTAAACTTACCATTGGATACTAGTAGCAAGGCAATAGTAACTTTTATGCAACCAGACACAGGTCAATATGACACAAATATATGCAGTTGATTTATCCTATTGAATGTATTGTCTATTTTACAGAGCACAAGTTACATATATCTGGCTGATATTGTGATCAGTATTTTCTTTTTTTCTCTTTTATGCACATTTAATTCATATGGCCGGACTACTCGGCTATATAAACAACTCCATTAAGAGACGTGGTTCTTTATTCTCTTCATGTGGTTGAAATCTAATATTCTAAATATTGAAGTCTTACATTATTACACATTTCATGGGTGTTTCCCCAAATATTCATCAATGTATTTTTATGTGGTTGTGGAATATGCATCCTCCCTTTATTTGAAACAGGTGCTAGTTTAATTTGTATACATACTACTAAGGAATAATTATATTTTGGGGAGAAGGGTGTTTTGTATTAGATTAATGAATGACAAATGTGTTTCCCTTTTATTGATAAATTAATAAGTAGTGTTTGTCATCAAAAAGAGCAATTGTAAAAAGATGGTGCCAAAGAAAAATGCATCTCACTTCACATTGATGCATAAAATTTATTGTCTACTTGCCATGAATTTGTTGACAAAATTCAAATTCAATCATTATTTGATACTTCACCCGTTTCTGAAAGTTTTCATCACCTTAACAATGTTGCATAAAGTAATTTACATTTTTTTTTTTAGCCCCATACTTTCCCTAGTCTTTGATTTGAAGCGTAGTTTAGTTCAGTGACCGGGCCTTTATGGAAGTTGACCGTTATATTATGTCATTTTTTAAATGCACGAACAGTTACTATTTTATTCAAAGAAAGAAACTCTATGTAAATGTGTATATTGTAGCCGTTTTCTTGTTACAGAGGAGAAAAAGAAGACAACTTTTTTATATTAAAAGCAGAATAAGCACAAATAACAAATGATAAAGATTGGTGTTCGGTGTAAACTATCTTGTCAACTTGTCATGGATCTCCCTTTCACTTTTATACAATCTTTTTAAACAAAGTCATGGGCCTGTTTTCACAAGGGTGCTAAAATCATGGTTTGAATCTTCATTGTGTAATCATGGGTAGGTTTAATATGATAACTCTTTAGGTGATGGCATTTCCTTTCATTACCACTGGGACCCCCCCCCCCCCTTGCAGAAAGTGATGCAAATAAGCATTCTGAAACTTTTAAAAAGTAAAATCAATTTTTTTTTTTAAATCAGAAAAGTGCATTTTGGACTTGGAATTTTTTTAGTTGCATTAAAACTCTACCCCCACAACAGGCTCTCAAAAAATAAATTCTGATAACTTTTGCTGATAGATCAAACATCTACCATTAATAAACTGTGTCATATTTGAGGATGCCTTTGTGAAAACATCAATTGCCTCTGTGCCCCTTCAAAGAAATGAGACTAGACACAGTTCCAGGGGGGGGGGGGCAGATGGGGAGAAAAAAAGCAAGGGGTGGAAATGAAGGGAAAGAAAAAGAAGAGAAGGGAGAGAGAAAGAAGGGCAAGGAAAGAGAGAAATTAGAGGGAAATAATGTGAAGAAAGGAACAAGAGGGGAAAGAAAGGGAGAGAAACAAGAAGGGAAAGGAAATGGGAAATTAGCATGGTGGCCTTAAAGGGGAAGTTCACCCTGAAGAAGACTTTGTTGTAAAAATAGCAGAAAAAAATAGTAAAAAATATTGGTGAAGGTTTGAGGAAAATCCGTTAAGAGTAAGAAAGTTATTAAGAGTTTTGGATTTGTGACGTCATAAACGAGCAGCTGCCCCATGTGTTATGTAATATAAAACACATGAATTTCAAATTTTATATGGTTCCTGATGACTTGATTTTGTTTTCTATTCACGATCGGGTGTGAAATGATTTGTGTATTGATATACAAAAGGTACAGTAAAAACCATTTTCAATTTTCTGAGAAAATGACATTTCATTGATTTTTTACCATTCGCTATGTAGGAATGTTGCTCGCATATGACGTCACAAATAAAATTGAAATTCTAACTTTATTTGATGAATTTTTCTCAAACCTTCGGCAATATTTTTCATTATTTTTTCTGCTACTTTTTACAACAAACTTTTTGTCAGGGTGAACTTCCCCTTTAACCCCCCCCCCCAGCAATATAAAGAGAGAAGGGAAAGGAATTAAATCTATCTTGCTTGTTGTCTCTGTTAATTTACATTCTCTATTTCCACACTTTCCTTGTACATCTTCCCATTACTCTTTCTTGACCCATCACAACACCTCTACTCAATACAATAAATAACAAAAGCAAGAATTATTTTTTAAGGGATTTATTTTTTTTTCCTCACAGAAAAATTATTTGGAGCTACACATTAGTCATCATAAAACACATAAAAAGGGTGCTCATGAGTAATATATTTAAGTCACATATTTGATAGTAAATGATTCAACACACAAGTGGAACACCTCTGGACTAGTCTTAACTCCATTATGTAATGCAAATAGCAGGAATGTGCATTTAATGACATTGAAAATCAAATATTTCCTCTGGTTATTGTCTGGCCTGCATAACAGAGCAAGATTTATATGGGCTGGTTTTCAGTGGCGACAACATTGAAATAAGTGGTCCTGTCTCATAAAACTTGGACATCACTGATCATGCAGCATAAGTTGCAGGTCACATGATCAAGTTCATTTAGTGTCAACATCAAATAAGTAACCAAGGTTAAGATTTTGAAATTATCATCCAGTATGTTAAACATGGATATAATGGTAAACAGGCATTCAGGAATTTATTATGAAATTAATTTGGTTTCTCTCTTTTTGAAGAATCATTTATTTTACATGAAGTTGCTTTTAAAGTAAAAACTGCAGCTACATTGAATGGCACAATGCAGTAGAGTCTGCCAGAGGCACTCCACTTGTAATCAATTATTATCTTACAGCACAAATAATTTAATTTCCAGTTACATATCTCATCTTCACCTGTTTCACACTCGCAAAATATACAAGAGGATGAGCCCGATCGCATGACACCAACTTACCCACATTTCCTTTTCATCCAAAGATACACAAACTTGATTAAAATATATATTCCTATGTACAAACAATATTAACAAAAATTATTTGAATTGAATTACAAAATCATACTTAATAACAGAGAATGTACACATTACATGTTCACAAGTTCATGAAATTGATACTTGGAACTAGCTTCACTTCCGTTTCAAACCCAACTAGACTCCATCCTGCCTCCTCCCTATTGCACCATTCCAAAGGGTCCAGTCCAAAAACTAAAATCTTTATCTTTCAAAGTACTGGGTGATACCAGCATCAGTGTTTGAAAAGCTGGTGTCGGTGTAGACATTTCGTGGTGATAAGCTTTCAGTAATGCAATTGGTGCCAAATGTTTCTCTACATCCAGCTGGTGTTGGAGCTCAGGTCAGCAGGCCAATTCGCACTTAATACCAACACCTCACTATTGTCAACTGAATAATCCTTCTCTGTGATCCTAGATGGTGCTCTCGAATACAAATCTGCACTCTTGGTGCTTTTCTATGCTCACAGTATAATTCTTCCTGTGTAGTATGTGTAAAATATAGCATAAGTCGCTAATTGAAGGTAAAAGGAATATACAATGATTAAAATGTTGGTTCTAATAAATATTTCAAGCTCCCACCTATCAAAGTTTACAATCCCTTTATCATAAGTACATTTTCCAAATACTAGCTAACTATTGGCCCTAAAATGACGAGGAATTTCTGTCTATGCAGTATCTAATGTAAGCTAGGACCAAACTTAGATAAATACTTACACTATAATAATCCTTGAATTTGGGCTAAGAACACTATTTGCTAAAACAGGAATCATTTGCTTTTTGTTTTATACATCTCCATATCAATTATCACAATATATATAATTTCTAAATACCAGTAAAGCAGTTCGTACCATCTACTCAACTAGATTGCAACTACAAGGCAAGTAATATAATGTAATCTAATTTCAATCAAAGAAGCAAGAAAAGCAACTAATAAGAATACCCAATAAATACTGCTTCATTACATACCTGCTTTGATGATACATGAGCGCAGGAGATACTTTGTACATAAATTAGCCTTGCCTCCATCAAAAAAATGAAAGAATAGATAAGATCATTATACTAGACCTAAACTAACCTTGAAAATATAGCTAATCAATAGCAGGAAAATACATGGAAAAATCAATTTGTCAATGATGTGAAGAAATGTCCTTGTGACCTTATTAGTTTTCTAGTATAATTGGCCCCCAAAGTCATAAACGCACTAGAAATACTTGGCTGTTACATTTTAATACCTGAAGAGTTAATTACCTTTCCACTCTTTGTCGAGTTCTTGCATTTAATTTGTCATACTAAGGTTCCACATGAAAAACAAAAATCCATACTACACATAGCTTTCCTTATGGTGCTCCTACCCACTTAATAAACTTGCCCTGCATATCATCAAATAAAAATGTCAAAGCCCAAATGCAATAAATAAACAGCGTTTACACAACATACATTGTACATAGTAAAAAAAAACTATTGTGAGAATTTTGGATATTCGGTGATGAGCTATACATCATTATTTTGTCTAAAGTGTTTGGCTAATGTTTCTTTTGTAATGAAATGCTCATGATAAATGACAGATCTTAGGCTGGCCTCATTCACAGCTTTGGTATAACACTACCTCAACCTCATGTCCAGGTCATCTGTGATGAGATTGGGTTTTTCATTCATGGCTTGGCCTGACAGCATCCTTGCACCACAACCTCAGCTCCAGGAGAGTCTTGTTGAGGGAGGTTGTCCATTCCACTCTATCTTCTTTGGTGTCTGCTGATAGGAGATGCCTGTTCAACCAAAGGAATGAACAGAGGAGGAAGAATGAAAACATGAAACAATGAGAGCAGGGCAAGAGAAAAGAAGAGATTGGAGGAAAAAATACAAAACAGAAGAAATAGAACACGTTACATGGAAGAAGGTTGCAAGGAGGCAGGTGATTTATGTAGGAAATTTATGAAGTCTTGCATCAAAAAAATAATCTGACTGGGGGGGGGGTATTGTAACACAAAGGTTAGTGATCGATCCACTGCTTGATTTTCACGATTGATTGCACACTGTGGTCAGTGCAATCAATCATAAAGATATTCTTTTACGATGATTACTAAGCTTTGTGTTATGCGCCCCAGATACTCTTTGCATACAGTTTAAGTTTATGCTTCTGCCATTGCCAGATCAAGAATATATTTCACACCAACCTCAACTATTCAAATGATGACCTCTGTGGCCTTTGACCAAGTGACCCTTAAATCTAATCAGATCATTGTCACTTCTAATATTCATACTTCAAGTTTGAAGTTGATTAATTAAGACAGTTCATTAGTTATCGTGAGAACACAAACAGTTGGATGGATGACCAAATAACATATTGCCTCTTGTGACTATGGGCTAAGGATGGAGGCATAAATATAACTAAATTGTTGAAAATGATAATAAACAAAAAAATACTAATCAAATCGTTGATACTATATAGGTAAGTATTCACAGCCTTGAAGCTTAGGACTCACTTTGTGACGGTGTATGAGTTGGTGTTTTTGGAGACCAGGGTATCCCTATCTGCCTTGCTAGAAGGTCGGCTGGTCTGGAGCTCAAAGGTGTTGGGTCTGGCGCAGTGTATTCTAGAGATCAGCTTCACTTCCCTCGTGATACACGACTTCAGGTCAATCGTACCAATGGGTGGCTGGTGGGGAAAGATTTCAATAAATGAAAGTTGGATAAAAAGAAGTCCTTTATGAAAGACGAGTTCAAGTAGTAAGCAATGATTTTAAGAGAAAAATCAAGATGGACTGTTACTGGTATCAAGTGCATATTCGGGATGGGGGGTGAAAGTGTAAAAGTTCATATCTCATAGATGACATAGGCCAACTGAAAGTGTTAAAATATTTAGGGGGGGGGGCTTTTTGGAAAATAGTGCAAGGTTTCATATCTGTCATTTACACAACATGAAATACTGAAATGCATTAATCAAATCAAATCTTATTTCAATCACTTATACTTTCATTTGTTTATTTTATTTCTTTTCTGGGGGAGGGGCACTTATTCAATTCCATCTGAAAATGGGAAATCTTAAAGGGAAGAAAAATCATCACATTTACAGAGGATTCCAAGATTTTGGTCCCATTTCATAGAGACTTTTAAGAATAACAAATGTACAAATTCTATAACAAATTTACTATCAATCAATCCATGATTCAGTTAGTAGTTTTGATATCTTCACAGGTCTTTCACTATCAGGGCTTGGATTTTCAACCACTCAACAGCGCGCATTTGGGACTTGCAATTGATTTTTTGACTTGCGTATAAACTAAACTCTTTCTGCAATGGATCCCAGGGTTCCCAGAGAAATTTGAAAACAAAATTCCGTGACTTTTCCATGACTAAATCGCTGCTTTCCATGACTTCCTAGGACTTATGTAGAATTTGAGATGTCACCACAAAACTAGGGAAAAATGGAAATCATGAACACCAATTATAATAGCAGATTATGATCACAGAGTATGAGAGTTGCAAGACACAACAAACTGGAAAGCTGCCATAGCCAAGAGGTAAATGCAATTCCATGACTTTTCACAAATTTTCCAATTCCCTGACTTCCCATGACCACAAATTTTTCCAGGATTTTCCATGACTGTGGGAACCCTGACCATCGATATCCACTGATAAACTTGCTACTCTCCTTCAACAACATCCCCTTACCTTCTTCTTTTCATCACCAGGATACTTCCAGAACGAGAGGTTTCCACCGTGCAGGACGCACCATCTCCTGTGCCACATACCCAGTCCGCTGCAGTCATCAAACATCGTCAGGAAACCCTCCGCATGGGTCTGGCTGTCTGTGTGGCACGACATGGTCAGGTGAATGGCGCCCTCAAGGGGTGACAGGAAGGGAACCTGCACCAAGGAAAGAAAAATAATCAGTGTTTATGTGTTATTTTGATATTCGTGAGAGAAAGAGCTTATGTGAAGTTAAAGGGGAAGTTCACCCTGACAAAACGTTTATTGTAAAAATAGCAGAAAAAATAATAAAAATATTGCCGAAGGTTTGAGAAAAATTCATCATGTAATTAAAATGTTATTAGAATTTTAATTATTTGATTTGTGACGTCATATGCGAGCAGAATTCCTACACTAGCGAATGGTAAAAAATCAATGAAATGTCATTTTCTCAAAAAATTGAAAATGGTTTTCACTGTACCTTTTGTATATCAATAGACAAATCATTTCACACCCGATCATGAATAGAAAACAAAAATAAGTCATCAAGAACCATACAAAATTTGAAATTCATGCATTTTATATTACATAACACATGGGGCAGCTGCTCGTTTATGACGTCACAAATCCAAAACTTTGAACTCTAATAACTTTCTTACTCTTTAACGGATTTTCCTCAAACCTTCACCAATATTTTTTACTATTTTTTCTGCTATTTTTACAACAAAGTTTTCTTCAGGGTGAACTTCCCCTTTAACACCACATGCAGACTTCTCAACTGTAGAGCTAGTGCATTGTGTGCACTTCTTATAGTGGGAATGCAAATGACTGTCATACTAACATGCAACAGGAAAACAATTTTGTCATAGACCCATTACAATTGAAACAGAAAGTGGCAAAATGGAAAAAGACGTCTGAGATGTAAAAGGGAGAAATGTTGGATTCTATTCCTTCTCCTCATTTGGTACACATTTAATCTGTATATTTATTTTGTTAATTTTTTTAATTATGTACATTTCAAAACTTGATATTTATATAATATTGGATGGCCTTGAGGTTAATACAAGGAAATATTGGACGAGCTTTGCATAAATATTGGACGAGTCGAATACGAGTCCAATATTTTGCAAAGCGAGTCCTATATTTCCTTGTATTGACCAAAAAATGGGACATCCAGTATTTTGATTATTATTCATACAGAGAATTTTAGCAAATTATTTATTTTGGGATATCTCTGTTTCCTTAACCAATCACAGTGCAGTTTACAAACTTCGGGGTTTCCCCTTCTAGTCGTCCAATATTTTCAATATTGTGTCACCTCGGAAAAATATTAGGCGAGTTCAACAAAATTTTTAAGTGGGTCGAGTGCATCAACGAAATAACACTTGTATTTGGGCTCTAAAATTGTCTGTATGAATAATAATCATATTTATGTTAGCTATTCTCGTTTATATTTGGAGTATGTCATCATGTTTGATAATTTTTGTTTGTTCCAAGGGGCACCAATATGGCAAAGTCATGATGAATGTATATTATGTAAAAAGGTGAAGGGACATCACGTTAACATAAAATGAATATTTGATGAGTTATATCAGTATCCCAGTAGGTCTTGTTTAGGTGACAAAATAAAGATTAATATCATGGATAGAATAACCAACCTTTGTGAGAGTGCATTTCTTGAGCTGACAGCTGGCTAGGCTTAGCCTAGCGGAGCCCACCATGGCGAAGCTGTTCTGTCGTACTGTACTCTGTCCCGATGGACCGGGGGATTGTGGGTAACGGCCGCCTTGCTGTAAGGTGATGGCAAAAGAAAAATGGAACTTAATGCAATTTTTTGGATTTTATTGCAATAAAAACAATCATAAGCAGTCAAAGACTGAAATATGTGAAAGCTTAAATGTACAAATAAAAACACAACAAAATATAAAGTAAACATTATAAATAAATATTCAAATACAATACAGATTCATATAGATGAAAAAGGAATGTATCCAAGTAAATACCAAAGGCCATAACATAACTACTACAAAGAGTCACCAATGAATAGGGCGAAAGAAAGATTACGAAGAAAAAGGATGAGAAAAGGGAACGAAATAGGTTTAAGACAAAAGAAAGCGGAAAGCAAGAGGTGGAAACGGAAAGAGAATAAGAGGCGACCTTAAGAATTTAATGTACATCTTTTAAGTCCATCATCCAGCTCAGATGATTAAATATTCAATCAAATGATTGGTTAAAACCATATGATTTTTTCAAATCGACATCAGAAACAATGGAATTGCAACTCATGGGATTACCTGTATCTTGCATCCATTAATTAAATCTCTTGTACTCTATTACTGATCATGGGACAACAATAATGTTATTTCCCATGATCAAAACTCCAGTTTTGAGCTGCCCTTCCAGTGTGTCATGCACAACTTTAAAATATATGTATGTTACTATCTCCCTTTTTCATTCTTATATGCTAAGCAGCTAATGGCAATGTAGAAATTCCCATCTTTTTTAAGTGTTTTTTTAAATCTTGTCAGGAGTTCAAACCCATGAGGCAGGCATTCTTCCAAGTGAGTCATACGCTGGTATATAATTTGTTTGTTTATTCATATCACAGTTAGCAATAAACGACTAGAACTTGAAAAGTAGGGGGTGAGATAACAAATGGGAGGCTAGCTGGAACGGTTGGTCAGAAAACTGTCTGTAATGTTGTTTTATTATAAAATATTAATAATTAGGTGGGCTCACCCTCTAAAATGCTTCAAAGACTGCAGACAATTCTAGATGAAAAGTGGTATACTTCTGAACACACAAACCAATCAGAGGAATTCCCTATCAGCTTGTACATTTGGTCCAAGCCAGTAAACAATGCAGAATTATCCATCATGGCCCAAATTCACAAAGGTGTTTTTTTTTAAAGCATCGGTTGAACTTATGGTTTATGCAGATTTCCTGTATACATTATGCTTATTTATCACTTACAGTGCGCCAAATTGATGCCTGTTACCATGGTTAAGTATTCATGAGTCCACTGTTTGAACAGTGGACTCATGAATAAAATAGCGTGGATAACCACGGCATCAGGCGTCAATTTGGCACACTGTGACAAAAGCACCCATCAGCATTGGACATTTTTTAGTATACGGGGTAAATAAGTGTACTTTATACTGTAAATATGCATAAACCATAGGTTCCACCGATGGTTTTAAAAACCACCTTTGTGATTTCGGGTCATTACGTTTTGCAGTGATGACTTTTGACATGTACATACCCTGAAGTTGGATGCTCCCTTGAATTTCTTCGGAGTGAGGCTCCATCCGTGTTTCATGGTAGCGGCTTTCTTGCTCTGAACTGCGTCGAGGGTAGCACATCTTCCTCTCATTTCATACACAAGTAGCTCAATGGTGAAATCACTACCAAGATCATTCCTAAATCATTGAAATATAATTCCGTGTGCATAGGTGTCAACCAAAAATACTTAATAAAAGAGCACCTTACATTTAATAGTAGCTACAAACTTTTACTCTTCAAGAGCAAAAGGAAATTCTTGAATAAAGTGCACTTTTAAATGACTCAACTAACCGCCCTTCCACACGGTAAAGAAATTGTAATTTGAACGATGATTCCAGTGAAAAATAATGCTGACGAATATTTAGCACGTGTGAAACCACACAAGAACAGATTAGAATCACAAACGCTAATCACAGTCATGATTACAAGAACAATCATTATTACAATGATTCAAGATTCATGTGTGAAAAGGCCCACCCTAAGAGGAATGAACACACCTAAAATATATATTTTTCTTCAAATCAATGTAACTGTAAGATATCTAAACTTATGACATGTCATGGAAGCTTCAGTATGAGGTATTGGCATAAAAATGACAAAAAGTTGTCTCACATTGTTTAAATTCCATGAAACTCAATTATTAAACACACACAAGATACTTACAGGCAGACTAGGTTTGTAAAATGAAGACAGTCCCCACTGATCTCCCTAGTAGATAGGATCTGAGTGGCAATCACATGCTCCTGACATCTCACTATCACAAAGAAACTGTGGTGAATTTGATCTACAGCAGAAACAATATAAAAACCAAAAATGTACAGAGAGGTCGATCCAAAAAGCTTCACAAATGCATTCCTACCTATAAATGAATATTACATAAAAGCCATTGCTCATTTGGTACATGTGTGGATGTAGTTGTCTATTTCAGGATACTTGACTCAAGATATACATGTTAACAGAAAACTATCATGAAAATATCAGCATTTGGAGTGAGCAGAGCTTATTTTAATTACTTTATAGGTACATGCTCAGCAAAGTTCATGCAAATTTATATCCATTACTCAATCCTTCATTATGAATTGTTTATGAGAAATTGTCAACCCTGTTGTAGGAAACACATGGAATAAAACCTTGTGATGCACAAACCAGTCTCCTGTCCAAATAGATGCCAATATAAAAAAGTCAACAAAGGGGAATTCATAAATCAAGGCTCTACACTAACATTTTTTCTTGATGGCCCGATCAGTCCACCAAAATAATTGATTTCATAATCTTGGTGGCCTGCAAAGCAAATTCAATGGCCTGAAACAGTAGAAAACATTACAATTTATCAAAACTATGGTAGCCCGACCGGGCCACCAAATGTTGGCCTTAAGAGAATTTTGGTGGCCCAATTCTCATTTCTGGTTGCCCGGGCCACGGCTAATGTCGAGCCTTGCATCAATATCACACTATAAGCTCATATAAGGACTGCTACAGATACTTCCTAGACCCAAAACCATCCCAGAATAGAATCTACTTGAGGGAGATATTAGGAGACCTCATCAAGTGTAGCATATTTTAAACTGGAACTTCTGGGGCCTGTTGCATAAAACTTTTTACCTGAGAAAACTCTGGTAAAAACTGAAAACTAAGGTTAGTCTGATATCTGCCATTGACTTTAACACAGGGCAAAAACTCCGGTAAAAACAACCTGAGTTTTCTCAGGTAAAAAGTTTTATGCAACTGGCCCCTGGACATTAAGTATTGGATTACAAAGGTACACTTAAAAAATTAGCCATACAGTATTCAGTGCTTGAACCTAACACCATAAGTATGTCATGAACGGGAAAACAACATGAACATTAAGAATTTTTCTTCCAATAAGTTGTCTCTTGAAATTTCAAGTATAACAATAAACTTCTTTGCACCTTCTATCTAACAGATTAAAATCCTGTTCACATGTATGTAATGATTGACATTGTTAGTCTGCGTATCACTGTACATGGTCTGCTAAAATCAACCATCACTTTTTTGTGGCATGTATTTTTAATATGGTTCAGATAAGTTATGATGGAAACCAGCAAACGAATGAATGCATAAATGGCATGTAAGACCTACCTCTGCCCGAGTCTAAAGCCATGAGGTACTGAGTCTTGAGTGGTAATCTGATGTCTTTGATAGTGACTGATCCCCTGCACGGTACGATCTCCTCTCCATCTTCAGTCATGATGGTCTTAGGGACGGTTACAGGGTTCTTCAAGTACTGGATCTCTGACAGGCAGGCCTGGCGGCGCTGGGCTGTAACAAGCAATTGAACAGAAAGTTAATGTTATTAGCATAACCATTCCATTTTAATGTAGACATTCTTGTTGTATGTTTACAATTTAAGACAACGAATGAATCACTTTAATTCAACTTGCAGAAGGTAAATGGTCTTGAGGTTGATGCAAAAGCAAAAATGTCAGTGAAAACTGGAAAGAGGTTTATTTCATGGAATGGCATCTGACGTGTGATTTACATGGTAGCACTTTTACACAAGAAAATGTGTAGTAAAACCAAACGGCTTTCATGAAATTAATTTTACCCTCATGCTTTTTTTTCATAGTCCATCTATTATAAACTAAACTTGACATTTCTGTGCGTATATAGACTACGTTTATAATCTGAAAAGGCCAATGGTTACAAAAATTGAATTAAATGTCAGATTCTTCATTTAGGAAAAAGTCTGTTGCCCTCTATGGGAAAATAAACTGCAAAACCAGGGAGATCTTTCTCAATTACACATATTCCATTCGAAAGTAATCAACATATTCATAAGTCAGAAAACTGTTAACAAAGATTAGGTTTTTTTATTAAATTTTCACAAAGTCTCCCTGACAATCCCCAGAGATTCAGAACTTCCGCAATTTCAGTTATTTTAGCAACAGCTTACTGGTAACGACAAGTAGTCTCTCTGCCTCTATCTCCTCCTTGGTGCCGTGATATTCCTCTGTAGCAGCAATGAGTTCCAATGCCTGGCTGGTCTGATGGATGATACTCTGTTGGGCTGATACCTCTTCCATTAACCTCTAACAGAAGAAAGTCAAATAAATATAATTTAAAGATAAATACCAGTTGTGATAACGATCTCAAAATGAGTTCGAACAGAATCCAATGAAATTACCACCAAAGTGTTTGTATGTATAAAAAGAAATATGTGCAAAATAGCTCTGGAAGAAAATGTGTAATTGCTGAGAAATGAGCAAAGCACCGAATTCCATTAAATGTCGCATATTTTTTTAACCAATATTAATACACTGTCCCACGTATGCTTTTCCGAGTTGGTGATCATCAGAACTATGTATTTTGAGCCAAGATTTCATGATTTTACAAAGATGAGTTTACATTAATGTACCAAATCTAGATGCATCATAATATTTTGTCAATTATGAAATAATTCTTTGCTGACACTATTGTTGTTTACTTTTAATCACAAACCATTCTACTACTAGCCTCACACTTCGCAATTTATAATCGATGAGATCATTTTGATGACGAGGGATGTAGGTGCTGGGCAGATTTTGTCACCAGCCACTCCACTGATCTTAAACAAGTAAGGTGTAGGGACTGACACCATTAGGTGTTGTGACATCAGTGATGGGATTAGAATCATTTTTATACACCAGAGTTTCATTTATTAGTTTTGGTGGGCAACCTGATTCATAATCTAAACACCAACACCAGAACCAACACCGAAAGAGAAATCACCTATTGCCTTTAATTGAAAGTCTTACTAGAATCTTCTCCTTGGTGCTCATCTTCTGATATGTATATCATGTTTTTTTTTCAAACCCATGTTTGGTGTTAGTTTGTTAGGCAGCCTGATTAACACTTTCATCACCAAAATCAACGATTCCACACCGAACTTGCAATCACCCATTGTCTAATTTGGAAATCTCATCTGTATCTTATCCTTGGTGTTCATCTTCTTGGCCACAGGGAAACAAATATCTTCTGATCGGTGTCAGCTAGGATAGGCAGCCTGATTCAAACTTTAAACGCCAACACCAGCACCAACACCCAACTTGGAATCACCCAAATCTCTCACCTGTATCCTCTCCTTGGTGCTCATTTTCTTGGCCACCAATCTCTTCTGATCATTCTGATGCCTACCCTGCTGCTGGGGATGCCTTCTGTCATTACCCCTAGATGAAGGGGCCGACGACATCGCCGATGACGTGGACGAGGACCTTGGTCGCGAGGCCGAGGAAGGTTCCCGGATGACCGTCCTGGAGGCGGTCTCCCTGGTCACGGTGCGGTGGGTGACGGTGGTCGGGCTCAGGGTCTTCTGTTGCTGTTGGGACCGGTAGCTCTCAAGGCTGATCGGGGCCAGGGAGGATGCAGTCGAGATGCAGGAATCAACGGAGCCCACACTGGAGCTCCTGCGTCTGGTTCTAGGAGCAGGGACGGGATTTCCCTCATCCTGAGATGACGAGGAGGCTGAGTTGGTAACTTCTGATATGTTTGCATAAATTGGCTCCATCTGATAAAAGAATTAGAGAAATATGCAAAATACTATATGCACCTTTTTATCAAATCACTAAACAATGTAACACAATGAGTCGTAGAATGCAAATGAGGCTAAGAAATACACTTTGATTATTATTTCTATTGAATAACCCTGATTCATTCATGCTGTCATAAATATCCTTATTCTATAAGGGTTTCTACAAAGGGTTTGGAACATACTTTGAGAATAGTACAGCTATGCATTGAAAATTTTCAAAGATAATGATATATCCTTGACGAAGGACAAAAATCTAATCTTTTACATAGAAAGCCATACAAGCACTAAATCAGTCAGTCACTCCATAATTAGAGAGAACAAATTATCTTTTCGGTATGGAAAAGTTTCTTCTAGTATCAACATACATTGTCAATGTTATAATCCCATCCAGATAAATCTGCCTTGGATGTTGTAGCTTGCGTAGGTTCCTCAACATCTCGTCTCTTCTCGGCCTTAGCCTTCTCTTCTTCCTTCATAGCTTGCTCGGCCTCTACGATGAGTTCATCGATGTCTCCAAGGACATCACTGATGTTGACTTCACTCTCGTCAGCAATCTGAGTGGTAGTGATAATCATATTGTAAAAAAATACTACATGATTTGTCATGTGACCACAATATTAATCAATATATAAAAAATGCTGCTAAATAAACATTTGCAAAGCAATACACAGCTCTTCATTACACAAGGATTTTTTTGTTTCTCTTTCATAAATTATATTCAATCTAAAGGACAATTAGTATTTTTCCTTGGCTAGTATGGATCTTGCATGAGCTGGCTCGCATTTTACAAAGAGATTTAAATCAAATACAAATTGAGAATCATCAATCTTGGTTTGAATTGTGATTTTAATCTGTTTTTATTCTTTTGAATAAAAAATTAATAAAATACTTTTTCAAAATTGAACTAGAGTTTTTGCCAAAATCAATCCCTTGAAGCCAGTGGTAGCCAAAGCGAAGGCAAAATAAAATAAATAAAAACAGTTTAAAAAATGAAGAAATAAAGAAATAAACAAGAAAACAAAAAGTAACAGTATGCCATCCTCCCAGGAAAGAACTAACATCCAATACAGGAACAGTTATGCAGACAATATCAAACTTTTCTTCCACGTTTTGAAGTTTTAATTATTCATATCTTCCATAATTCTAAGTAAACTAAAAAGAAAATGCCTTACAAATGGGTGCATGACAACAAACTGACCTTATCATCAATGATATCTAGACGGTCGTTGGAGGGAGCAGCCGATCTTTCCATTGTGATTTGAACAATGCCAGTTTGATTAGTTTGTCCTTCAGTGTGGGTAGGAATGATCTCATCTTCTTCAGTGTTGTAGTCGTCCTCTGCGTTAGACTCACTCACTGTGACATTTGGAAAGAATATAATAATGACACAAATTGGTGGATTTTAAAGTTTCCTGCAGAAAGAAATGATTTATGAATAGTTAGCAATGTACTAATTAAACAGACTATATGTAAAAAATGATTGGTTCACAAATTCTCTTGGGAAGTAATATTGAAGTTAAACGAATGCCAAAGCCTAATCTTGTGGGTAAGCACTGAACAAAGATCTTTTGTACAGTAAAGAATAGTCCTGAACTTTAATTTCATTGAAGAAATTTCTTTTTAAATTGAGTTCCCTTTTATAATCCCACTAACCATCTGCATCAGCACAAGACTCTGTATCCATCTCTTCTTCCGTCTCTACGTCTTGGGGCATCTCCTCTTCCTCTTCAGTATCAATGGCTTCCTCTTCTTGGACTGGTGTGGATTTGACCTGTAGCAAAGGACACCATGGGCAATGCCATCATTGTCATTTCTAAGAATACTTCACTCGGTGAATGACATCATTTTTAATTTTTGATTACATTTCTATTTGCGATAAGATGAGATAGCTCTTTGCTTGCTTTATATCCACTCAAATAAAACCAACATAAGATTTCCAAAGAAAAAAAGCATGAGAATTGATTACAAAGATTTTCAGTAAGTATATTATATTTCCACCAGGATAGAAATTCAAATCAAATAAACAGGTGGAAGTGGAACACCTCTGGCAGTATTGCCTGCATTACAGAATTCAATATAGTAGCAGTGCTGACTTAAAAATCAACTAAGATGAAAAATATTTCCAAAAAAAGTAAAGAAAGAAATACATAAGAAATTCAGTGTCACCAGAGTCTATGACTTATCAACCATGTTTGGGTCTTTATCATCTAGAGCTATATCGGCATATACATTTTTTCGCATGATACTATCATTTCAAAACCTTGATCTACCAAGAAGAGTTATGAAAATAATAGTATGAAGCAGGATAACTCAATTTTCTTGCTAGAATTTATTGGCCCAAAACGTTATAACCCTAGTACTATAGTACATGTGTGCAGCCATATGGTTCTGTTTGCGACCTACGAATGTAGAGGCGTCAACACTTTGCAGTGCAAATGGAACCAAATAAACACAACGAAATGGAAGCACACATTGAATTGGGATTACATTTCATGCCGATAAATTCAAGGAAATTAAGGAATCTTGCTTCACATATTTGTAATCATATATTAACTTAACATTATCAGGCCAATATTTCATCGGGGGGGGGGGGGGGTCATGACCCCTTGTTTAGATCTCTGACCAGAAAGGTCTGATCGATGGAGTAAATAAGAATGGGGGGGGGGCAAACCTCTTCCTTTGTTCCACTACTTCCTCCTACTTGTCCTTCCCAACGTGCTTTTATGAGGGCCATCTCTTTCTGTCTTTCCTCCTGGTAACAAATGGTATGCAAATAACAAACACAGAAAGTAAGTAAGCCATTTTCCTATATATTTCATAGCTGACATTGCTTGGTTTATTTTTCCTGAATGATAACCATGGAGAAATGCTCTGAATTTTGGTAAAGGCACCTTTAATAGCAAAAGTCTATGCCGTGTCGATTAAAATGAATACTAAAATGAATTGATACTACACAGCAGGATCTCACATTCTCCACTCATTTATTATAAAACATATAATTTCTATCTAATGCATGTATGTATATAAAATGACAATGAGGGTGCAAAACAAAGTTTTTTAAAGTGAAAGTAAACATAAAGTGAAAAAAAAGGTGAATGAACAAAATTTGACAGCATTGATATGAAAAGTCACAATTTTTTTTTACAAAGAAATGTATAATGGTGCTGGTGTATTGTACAAAGTACACATAAAAAGGGAAAAGTGGATATTGTGGTAATGAAAATTGAGATAATAGAGAAAATGAAGGTGGGAATGCATGGTAAACTGCATATGATGGATGTGGAAAGAAAGCATGATTCCTTTTCAGTTATGAATGGTTTTCATGGTGATTACTCAAGTTGATTTTCAGTTAAATACATCATCAAAGGTCCCATCTATCCTTCGTCCATCGCAGTGTATTACCTCAAATTAAAAAATCTAATTTGTAGTTCTTTCATTCCTGCATTACCATTCTCTATGATTGCTGGTCCCTAAAAATGAAAAGGGCATTTTCAAATTAGAAGAAATTTACACTTTTGGTTTAGTTTCTACTTGTCTGCAATTCTCATTACAATTTATTGAATGATAGACTTGCAAAACAGATATATGGGAAAATACATCCACTGTCTTACCTGTACTTTCTTGTTGATAGCATTTTTCTGCCAGTTGCTCTGGTCTGCCTTCAGTCGTTCCTGGATTCGCTGAGCCATGGCTCCAACCCTCGGAGTGGTCTTGACAGGACTCTGCCTGGATGCTGCCCCGCCCCCACCACAGCCCTGCTCCAACAGCGCCCTCGCTTGTGCAAACTTCTGTGAAGTTGCCCCTCTCTTGGCAAGGGGAGTGTTTCTTGCCTTGTTGACCTGTTTGACAGGTGAAGACCTGATAGCTTGCTGTTTGACAGGGGATTTCTTGATGGGGGAGTTGTGTTTTAGTGGGGAGGACGCGACTTTTGTGACAGCTTTCATGGGGGATACTGTAATGCTCGCCTGCTTACGAGGCGATTCAATCTTAGGGGTCGCTGGTGTGCAGGACTGCAGTATGGGGCGTTTCACTGGTGTGGCAGTTGTGACATGTGTCTTCACAGGACTTTCAGCGGCTGGCCCATCGGTCTTGGCGGCTCGAGGAGCAGGCACCGGCTGTTCTGAGGAGCTGTCTGATTCGTCAGAGGATGAAGACTGTTTCCTGGTGCCCACTGCAACAAATAGGCGACCAGAGAGGGGAGATTTAGGTCTCTTGATGGGACTGTTCTTGCTGGACTGCACGGTTATTACGGTTTTGAATGAGGAGGATGATAATTTAGATGAGGTGTCTTGACTACTAGTACCATGCACTATCTTAGATGGACACTTAGTGATGGAGGTGGAGTGAGTTTTCTGGCCACTCCTGGTAGAGGAGTGCCAGTCATATGGAATGCTTTTGAATTGGGCCTTACCTTTGCCGCTTGGCTCTCTTTGGAGCGTGCTCTCCTTCTCTTCGTATTTAGTGCGTTTTGGAGGAGAGGGCTGTGTAGAGGGGGCTGATATCTCAGCAGAGCTTGTTTGGGAAAAGGTGGTGGGGGCAGAGCGTTTGGCTGGGACTGGAGTAGGTTCTTCAACTGGCTCTTGTCTCTTCGGCGGTTGCCATTTGCGAGTGGCTGGCTTCTCCTGAAAGAGCAACCACCAAACAATTATATGTAAAATTCATCTTCCAAATAGATGCTTACACCCAAATGAAGGTTAATATGTTCCAGAACCGACTTTTCTATATTTCAATGTTGATGACGTCAAATAATAAATGTATGACAAAAGTTGGTAAGTCATAATTAAGGGTCAAGTCCACCTCAGAAAAATGTTGACTTGAATCAATAGAGAAAAATCAGACAAGCACAATGATGAAGATTTCATCAAAATCGGATGTAAAATAAGAAAGTTATGACGTTTCAAAGTTTCGCTTATTTTTAACAAAATAGTTATATGAACGAGCCAGTTACATCCAAACGAGAGAATCGATGATGTCACTCACTCACTATTTCTTTTGTTTTTTATTGTTTTTATTATTCAATATTTCAATTTTTACGAATTTAACGATAAGGACCTCCTTGCCTGAAGGTTAAAATAATTGAATTCCACATGTTCAGGGAGGAATAAACTTCATTTCACATGACAATGACGAGAAAATTTATTTATTTATTTATTCAAATATATTTATACAGGATGACAAGATCAGTTAAAAACTGTTTTACATCATGGTCCTGACATTAAAAACATAAATACATGTAAATCAATAATATATTATAGATGAGATAAAAATCAGAGTAATATCTAAAAGATTGTGTTTGAAATGATACAATGCAATACAAGAGCATTTACAATATGTTATACAAAGAAATAAAGTAAATGTAATTAAATTTAAGTATTAAATAACCAAAAAAGTACACGATTTATGAACGAAATGTATGAATTAATGATTATAGAACTATATAAAAATCGGTAAAACTCAGGCTAATAAAACATATTCACAAGTTGAACATTGATATGTAATAGGAATAAAAAAAGTGGTATAATTTACATTAAAGTATGAGAATACATAACACTTGTGTTCCATGTATTTATATGAAGCAAATTGAATTATAAAATATATAAAAAAAGATAATACATAATAAATTGTAACAAATTACGACAAAGATATAGGTACTAAAAGAAAAAGAAAACAAGGTTTGGATCGAAGTGTATTAGAAAAAAATGGTAGGTTAAAAGTACATGAAACTGTATATCGGGTTTTGGGCTACAAATCCATTCCTTAATAATTAAAGCTCTCAGGTAATGTAGTACGTATGAATTGCACATCAAGGTTTGGGAATTAATTTCTTGTATTTAAATTTAAAATTATCGAATGATGTTGCATTTTTGAGACTGGGTGGAAGCTCGTTCCATACTTTAGCACCAGCATATTTAAATGATTGTTTGAATAATTCTAGCTTAGGTTTAGGTATTATTACATTTAAAGAATCTGTGTTTCTTGTGTTAAAACCATGGCGGTCACAATACATCTCAATTTCATTACATAATCTTCCAGGAGCTGTGCCATTAATGCATTTGTACATGAGTGTTGCAAGAAAGTAGTTGCATCTTTGTTCAATGTTTGGCCACGACAAGTCAGTCATTAACTTAGTTCCATTGTATTTATCATAATCAAAGTTTTTCGTTACAATTCGTGCTGCTCTTTTTTGTATTCTCAACAATTTCTTTTTGTAAACTTCCGGGCAATTACCCCATACAGAACATGCGTAATCATAGCATGGTTGAATTGTGGATTTATACAATATATTCAATAAGTTAGAGTTAACAAATTTACTAAGTTTGGCAAGAATATGGACTTTGTATGCGACTGATTTACATAGAATATTAGTGTGAGTATTCCATTTCAACTTATCATCAATCATGAGTCCAAGATATTTTACGTTATCGACTTGCTCAATCTTGTGCCCTTCAATATAAATGTTAAGTTCCTTTAAGGATTTTGATTTTAATAGCATCACCTTAGTTTTATCTTTATTAATTCGAAGTCTGTTATTAACATACCATTTATTGATTTCAACCATGTTTGCCTGTAATTTTGCATTTGCATCAGTATTATCTTTTCCACTAACATAAACAACCACATCATCAGCGAATATATTGCATGAACCATTTGTAACATATTCCGAAATATCATTAATAAAGATAAGGAAAAGGGTGGGGCCAAGGGCACTACCCTGGGGAATACCTATAGTAAGGTTCCTCATCTGTCATTGTTTAACTTGATGTTGTACAGTTTGCTTTCTATTAGCAATATAACTCTGAAACCATCCAAGCTGATTGCTACGTATTCCATATTTTTCTAATTTATTAATCAGTAAATCATAATCAATGCAATCAAAGCATTTGGAAATGTCTAAGAAGCAAGCAGCTACCTTTTCACTTTCATTTATGGCTTCATAAAAATCATCAAGTATACGATGTAGACTAGTAGAGGTAGAGTGATTAGGTAAAAAGGCCGACTGGTCGACATTGATCATGTCATGTTCATTTAAGTATTTCAATAGTTGGGATTGAACCTCTTTTTCGATGATCTTAGCAACATGGCTCACAACAGAAATAGGCCTGTAATTATTTTTATCTTTCTTTGATCCCTTGCCTTTATAAACCGGGGTTGTTCGTGCTATTTTCCAGTCGTCGGGTATTTCGCCAGAAGATAAACTTTTATTATAGATTAGGGTTAGAGAATCACATATGTATGGTGCTGCGATATTTAATAATTTTGTATCTAGGCCTAAAACATCCACCTTACTGCTTTTGTCAAGGTGAGTTAGATGTTTTAAAGTTTTGTTTATCTCAATATTTCTAAATTCAAAAGAATAAACACATTCAGGATGTTTCCATTCAATTTTTTTTTCAGGAAAAGTGTTTGCTATCATTTGACCAATGTTTGCAAAATGCTTGTTTATTTCATCACAGTCAACATCACATGTGTTATTCTCATATTTATTGTTGCCCGTTACAGCGTGTAACTCATTCCATAGTTTTTTTGGATCATTATTGTGTTCATGAGATATATTATTGTAGTACTCTTTTTTCTTTTCCCTTATCATACAAGTAATTTTGTTTCTTATTCTCCGATATTCATTTAGAGTTTCTTGACATTTAGAAGTATCAAATTTACGTTTTAAATAATCTCTCCTATAAATTAGATTAACGATGTCTGGGGTTACCCAGGGATTAAATCGCCTTTTCATTCTTAATCAAAATATTTCATATTTCAAACAATAAAAAAAAAAAGAAAGTGAGTGAATGACATCATCGACTCTCTCATTTGGATGTAGCTGGCTCGTTCATATAACTGTTTTTGTGAAATAAAGTGAAACTTTGAAATATCATAACTTTCTTATTTTACATCCGATTTTGATGAAATTTTCAGTGTTATGCTTGTTGAATTTTTCTCTTTTTATTCAAATCAAGTTTTTGTTGGGGTGGACTTGTCCTTTAAATATATATGGTAAGATAAGACACCTCCAGTTTAGTATAGCACTACATCACATGGTATGAAAGGAAGTGATTTTCCCAAGAAATTAGTAATGAGAACATTTTGAAAAGAGATCATTGATTTATCTTTCGACCAAATGCCCTATTTATTGTTTGCATGACTTTTTCAATTTCCAGTTTTACTTTTAAAAATATCTCAAAGACATGAAAAAATGTGTACACATACAGACAGTATGCAAAACATATAGTTCACTTTTTTTACCCACAAAATTATTATTACTACTATTCCACAAACCTTTGGAAAATCGTGTCTAGGGTGGTTCGTGTCATCTTCCCAACTGTTAATATTGGCAGCAAGAGCGGCGAATCTGGATCGACGTGAAACAGGTGCCTTAGGGGCTGGGGCTACCTCCTCTTCCTCAAAGTCTGGTCGTTTTGGTGGGAGTACATTCTTAGGACTATCCACTTCTGTTCCACCTGTACAAGGTTGGGAGATGAGGTTAGGAAAAACTTGGTGTACTTGAGAATGATTCAAATAGATGGTACATATTTAACTGAAGGTAACATGGAAGTAAATAATGATAATAATACATGTAGCAGGGCCTGCTGGGAGAACATTTTTCAGAACTGAAGTGGCTTCCTTGAGTAATATATATTATATTATCATTATTATTATACATGCCTACATGTATATCAACATTTCTAAGCTCTCACAAAATACTTTGACAATGTCAAGTACTAAGATTCACTGATCAGGGGCCCATTTCATAAAGAATTTGCAACTGTTGGAACTTTGCCATTATGGCAACTACCACTGAAACCTTGATTCTGATTGGCTGCTGAGCCCTTTTACCATGTTAGTTGCTACATGTATTATGGCAAAGTTACAACAGTTGCAAGTCCTTTATGAAACGGGCCCCTGGTAGCCTAAACTTTATGAGAAAAAGAAGAATGCCCTTTTCAAACAATACACAGGTTCAAAAAGAGTGTAATCCATGGCCAATAACAATCACTATCCTCAATAAAAAGTAGGCCCAAGTCATTATATTCATTTTTACAAAAAAACGTTGACATGCTCTTATCAAACCAACATTTATGGTTAACTTCTGCAAATTCCACACATCATGGAATCACCAACTTAACATAAACACTATTACAAACCTAACCCTATATCTTATATGAAATAAAGCCTGGAGCAAATGTCTAGTCAATGTCAAAATAGGTAAACGTGTAGCGTTGTGGCCCAGTGGATACTGTAAGTCTCCTGACTTTGAAACAGAGGGTCATGGGTTCGAATCCCAGCCATGGCATAATTTCCTTCAGCAAGAAATTTATCCACACCGTGCTGCACTCAACCCAGGTGAGGTGAATGGGTACCCGGCAGGATTAATTCCTTGAATGCATGAGCGCTGAAAGTCAGCTCGAGCTAGAGCTGGGGTAATACTAACGTGCTTCGGAATCTCGGAATAGAATATTTCTAGATAGATGGCGCTATATAAGTGCCTATTATTATTGTTATTATTATTATGCTTTCAAGTTTCAACCATCATTAAAATGGCATTTAAACATTTTGACTCAGCAGTAATAAGTAATAAAGAGTAAATGAATTACATACAAAAAAGTTTTTAGACTGCCCTTTCTTCAATCTTACATGTATTTGAAACATTCCAGTCTTGTCTTTGTTCAGCCAAGCGATGTAATCTGCTCTTGACAGAAGGAATTGCCGGTGTGTCTGGTTTTAGTGCAAGCTCTTCGCTTCTCGCCTTCACTGGTGAACCTATATCGCATCAAGGAAAAGTTGTGTGATTGTTTTTGAAAAAATCCAAAGCAAAGAAAATCATAATATCTGTAATATAATATTAATGGCCATGTGTCATGAGGTCACTTGCTCAAACGGGGGGTGGTTTTATATTTTGTTTTATTCATGTAGTTATTCTCAATTATTTCCAAACCTAAGGTGGCTAATCCAGCATATTTGGTATCACCTTAAAGCAAAATTCATCCGAACTAATAATCTAAAGAATTCAAATTAATAAAAAATTATTTCAATCTTTCACTTTTAACATTTCTTACAGGTTGACAGATAATTTCTTCAAAGTTATGCCCCATTTCAATGTAACATCCTGTCCAATAGTGGAAATGTGATTTCTAAAATCCTGTAAGGATGAAATTATTAAAATGACATTTGGTTTTGACACAAATCTTAATGATCAAATGACACAGGTTGGTGACATTCAGACCAATGTAAGTGTGATGAATCTTAGAAGCATTATTTGGTCTAATGCTATTGGAATTTATCTTAAATTGTAAATACCTAAAATAAAGATGAATACAGCAATTATAACACATGCAGTAACGCATTTTTTTTCATTCCCCAAAATTTGCTCAATCTCCAGATTATTTTGGTGTAATTAAAAACTAAATTCCAGGAAATTCTTACCTCTTGGTTCTAAATTGTGCAGCTGATTTTCCCTCAGGGGCACCCGAGATGTTGCCGTGGTAGCTGTTGTCTTTCGAGGAGACATGTTAGATTCAGCCATCTTCCGGGCTAAATTCTCTCGCCTTGCCCTAGCTCTTTCGAGTAATTTCTATTAGGCAAAACACATAACATTTTTTGGGGGGTGAGCTGTAATTACTGATGTGAACATCAAAGAAAGGAAGGTGACTAGGTGAGGGAACAAAGCAAAATTTACAAATAAGCATTTTACAGATATATGGCCACCAAGATCATGGCTTTTGATGCCCCTTTAAATTGGCCCTGGATATTTATGTGCCCTTTTTATTCATTATCAGTTATGATGTAATAACATATGAATGTGCACTGACCAACCAGGGACGTGAACCAACCTTCTCTTTTGAAAAATTGAAGGCCTGTCCGCCTGTGAGTGAAGATGATTATAATGGTCTTTCCACACACAAAAAAATAAGTTTGATCTGCAGCAATTATACTGCTCTGCTTGTCCAACTCCACTCATTCTATGAACAATGTTATGAAATAACCTTGAACTCTGTTACTATTCCCTGTGTGGTGAAATAAGGTACATGTGTAGGCAATGTTTGGCATATCTTCTCTTTTTCTTTGAAACAAATGCTTCATTTTTTTTACACTGTCAGTTTCCATTACAGCTATTCATCATATAACTTGGCTCTTAGGTAAATTTGATTCTTTAAATTATTTTTTCTTAAAGGTCAAGTCCACTTCAGAAAAATGTTGATTTGAATCAATAGAGAAAAATCAGACAAGCACAATGCTGAAAATTTCATCAAAATCGGATGTAAAATAAGAAAGTTATGACATTTCAAAGTTTCGCTTATTTTTAACAAAATAGTTATATGAGCGAGCCAGTTAATACATCCAAATGAGAGAGTCAATGATGTCACTCACTATTTCTTTTGTTTGAATTATACAATATTTCAATTTTTACGAATTTGATGATTAGTACCTCTTTGCTTGAAGCACAAAATGTTAAAATAATGGAATCCCACGTGTTCAGGGAGGAATGAAACTTCATTTCACATGACAATGATGAGAAAATAAAAATATTTCATATAATAAAATACAAAAGAATCATAACAAAATGGCCAATCGAGACTGGGGTAGGAGAGAACTTTTCGTTTTTTTGAGGTTCCAGTCTGTGCCTCGATGCCACTCGTTAGACCTTCATCCATATAATCGTGGTAAGTACATAATTTCTGTTTTCACAATTCATCTGGAGAAATATTAATTTAGACCATAAATCATGCTAGTCCCGTGAGTATGGTCAGATACACGGTAAGCCCCTGGGCTCCTGTCTGCGCAGCGACGGGAGCCCAGGGTTAACTCAGCATGCTCAGTACATGCACTGACTGGGTGATTTCAAGTACAGTGTTTGGTGTTGGTGTTGAGAGCGTAAAAAGTCTGCTGAACCAAGCTCCAACACCGAGCTGAGTTCAGAGGAACGATACCGGTTGCGTTTATCGATAGCACATGACGTCACGCCTCTGCGCTGTGGTGCTAAATCATCTCAACTTCATGCGAGAAGTCTCGACGACGAAAATGAAATCAGAGAGAAATGCATTAAATTCTCATCGTACAGAATACAAATGCTTTAATTAATTCAAGAATTCGAAAGAGTGAACATTATTCTTCATCAAAATATATAAAGCTCAAATAATTTGAACTCATTTTAACTGTAAAAGCAAATTTTAAGGAGATGTTTCATCATTTTTCGCCACCTGTTCACGAGCTTGAGATTGCCAAAACCAACACCAAACTTGAAATCATGATTTTCCCAATCCCTGGCCCTGGGGGTTGGTGTTGGTGAATGGGGAAATTGCACGTAGATCGTCAACACCAGCCGCAGTGCAGTGCTGGGTTCATCAGACAATATTCAACACCATTCTTCAACACGAACTGCCGGATATACGTCATATTTTTCAAGGTCAATCCTAACCCAGGGAGCCCAGGACCTTACGTGTAAGGCATACTCACCTGACAAGCGTGAAGTATGGTCAAAATAATTCTCCGAATAAATAGTTAAAACAGAAATCAAGCACTTACCACGATTATATGGATGAAGGTCTGGTCTAACGAGTGGCAGTTTCTTGACATCTTGGCACCAACTGGAACCTAAAAAACCCCCAAAAGTTCTCTCCTTCTACCCCAGTCTCGATCCCTCGATCCCTGGGTTAGGTCAATCCCAACACCGTCACCAGCCTGATTTCAGTGTTGTGGCTGGTGTTGGTGTTGGTATGGTGTTGTGGCTGGTGTTGGTGTCAATTGACACCGACACTGACAGACCGGGTGACAGACTCAAGTCTCAATCATCATCAGTTTTCAACTGACATCATGACCAGGGTGACCAGATTTCACAAAATGAAATACGGGACAATCGACAAAAAAGATCAACAAAGAAGGCTACACAGTGTTAGACTTGTGAAAAAAATATATAAAGAATTGGAATGGAGGGTGAACGAAAGAATGACGGAGAGAAAGAAAAAATAAACGAAAGAAAGGAGATGAATTGAGAAGAAAGAAAAAATGAAGGGGAAAATGAAGGGAAAAAAGAATAAAAGAGAGAAAAGGGTCACCGTCATTCTTTGTATTGAATATAGAAGGAAAGGAAGGGAAGATGAATAAATGCGTAAATTCAAAAACAAAATAAAGGAGAGAAAAACAGTAAGAAAAAAGGAAGAGGAAAGAAAAAATGAAGGAAAGTCATTTTTTCTTCATTCATTGAAAGTAAGAAACAAAGAAGAAAAACAGGAAGGGAAGAAGGAAGAAGGGAAAGAAGGAATAAGGGAAAAGAATAAACGAAAAATACAATAAAGAATGAAAGAAAGAAAGAAAGAAAGGAGGAAAAAGAGGGAGGAAAGGATGAAGGGAGGAGAAAATAAAAACAAGAAAATAATGAAAGGAGAGAACGAACGAAAAGAAAACGGAGAAGGGGAGAAGGAAGCAAAAAAAATTTAAGGAAAAAAGAATGAAGGAAATAAAAATTTGAAAAGAAGAAAAGAAAATTGAACAGAGAGAGAGAGAAAGGATCAGGAAAGAAAGATAGGAAATAAAGATAGATGGAACCAAAAAGGGCAAGCAGGAAGGATAGAAGGATAGAAAAGAAAGAAAAGTTTAAACTTCAAGCAAACAAAAAAAATCCAATCATCTAACAAAAATCATGATATTTGGTGCTTTTTATATATCTTTCAAATAAAAAATAAAATGTTTCAGAAATGAATACAATTTCAAAGTGAGACATTGTCAACTTAAAAACTAGATGAAACATCGCGGCATGATATACAACAAGACTCAAACAAAAACGAAAGCTGTAACAACTAGATCTATTTATGAAAACTCATAAAACTTCTTTCTTCGATCACATCTCCAAATCAGTAACCTGAGAACAATTTTCCGCCGATTTTGTGATTATTTTGGTGGAAAAATTGTTTATCATTTCATTGTTTGCACCATTGAGAATCTGCTCCGATCCTAATTGCCTAGCCAGTGGCAGTACCGTGGCAGTAGTACCGTACCTGCCACACACAGGCGGGAGGCCAGTTTGCAATGTATTGGGTTAGCAAGAAAATCACCGTAGAACTTGCAAAGGTTTAATTATCAATTTTATTGTTGCCTCTGCTTCGTTATCTGTTGGTTACTTGATGAAAATTCGTCACTTTTGTTCAATATTCTGAAATACGGATTACGGGACAAATAGGCGTCCCGGGAAGGTTTTGTCGGGACGCCGGGACACACTCACACAGGAGCAAAATACGGGACGATCCCGGGAAATACGGGACATCTGGTCACCCTGATCATGACTGACTGATTTTGAATTTACAACCAGGCATTGTCAACTCTGCACTCCCGTCTAAATACGCGTCTCCCAAATGGTTCATGGGTTACTGGCAATACTTGCACTGCACTGCGAGGCTGCAGCCGGCAGCCGCACCCAAGACCAAGTCATCGTGTTCAACAGTCATGCCACCTCACGTCACATCACACACAAAAAAAAGTCACACAAGTCGGCACCAACATTATCCAATTCCCAAATTAAAGACAACAATAATGAACAACATCGCTTACATTACATGATAAAAATCATACGAACCTCTGTCAGAGGGTCCATGTTCCCTGGAAGTAGCTCAAGTCAGCAAAATTATGTTCTCAAACTTCTAAACGGTCTACGTTTTAATGTTTTTTTTGATGAACCGAGCGCAGAATCAGGAACTGTGAACTGTTGTTTTGAAATATACGTTGCAATTTGAATTTCGCGATCACGATTCAATGTGTCCTCGATCACATATATTCAGAGTATGAAAGATTAGATAAAATTTTGAAATTAAAATTTTTAAATATTTCAAAAAAATATAATAATATTAAATATTTTTGGTTTTTAGAATGTATATTATTATATTTTTGGTGAATTTTAAGCTGTATAAAATAAAGTCTAGTCATAATCACTGGATTCTTCTAAATACGACGGCTGCTTTTTGTTTTTGCTGCAAGCGTTTATAAGCGAGCGAGAGCTAGAGATCCCGGGGGGCCACTTACATTGGCGAGTGGATACCATGCGCGACCAAAAAAACACGTAAAAAGGATGTCTTTTTCACGATAGGGCACGTTACGTACGTAACGTGATAAGGGTGTCAAAAACACAAAAATAATGAAAAAAGGGTATCTATTTCACTAGGAAAATTACGTGTTTAGGGTCTAATTTGAGGAGATGATAAAACAAAATTAAAATGTTTTATAAAGGATGTCCTTTTTGCCCCAGCACTACGTGTTTAGAGTCCGATTTGCGCGAGGTGTAAAAGGTGGGGTCGTATACTAAACCAAATAAGGTAAAGCCGACGACCGAAGGACCCGTAACAATAAAACATTCCTGTACTTGTTTAGGGGTTCATTTCAGGGAAGTTTGCCAAGAGTATCGTTTTGTTTCCAATACTTGTTAAGGGTAGGGTTTCACCCGGGTTTCACATGCCAATACTTGTTTAGGGGTGCATTTTCAGAATATGGAAATTACGTGTTTAGGGTGCTTTTCGAGACCTCATGGTCGCGCATGGTATCCACTTGTGAATGGAAGTGGCCCCCCCGGGCTAGAGATTCAAAATGAATATAATAGGCTTTCAAAATTTTTTGTTATACCGGATAGTTGGCATTTGTGGCAATATGGTTTTAATTGGATTACATGTTGACACGACATTTGCTCCAGTTGGTTGGTTTTAGTGCATGATGGGTTAGAAATACAGAAAGGGACAGGGGCGGCCGGATCCAGGATTTTCAAGGGGAGGGCACATTCCGATGAAAATTTAACAAGCCCCCCCCCCCCTCCAAAAAAAGAGAGGTTTTCGCCTACAATCGGAGGTCATTTTGTCCGCGGAAAAGTTGAAAACCCCCCCAAAAAAGTCCTCACTTTCAAGGGGGGGGGTAAAAGCAGTAGGGCCTATATTTACATACTATTGTGGCGGGGTTGTGGCTCTAAAAAGGGAATGGAGCCACGGGTCAGATCCCCCCCCCTTCCCCACCCTGGATCCGCCAGTGGTTATAGAATTTTGGGTTAAGAATAATGTAAAAATAGGCCTGAGCTATAAGTTACAGGGTTTAGGCCTATTTTAATAGTTTGGCTGTTTTTCGGATCGTTGATGTATATGGCTGGAGGGAGAGAACATTAAATTTTAACGTTATAACAGGCCTACTCTGTGTGTGCAGGGGGGGGGGTTCCAGTATGGTTAGCCATATCTTGAACTTAACTTGAAATAAATTGTCTTTACTGAAATCGACCCCCCCCCCCCGGCCCTCCTCGAGTATTTGGGGCAAACTTTGGAGAAGGTGCCTATTTAGACAAAGCATGATGATGGTGGTGATGATGCAGGGAACGCTGAACGGTTTTCAAAGTGGGGGGGGGGGCTGACCATGCAAAAAATCACAATCATATGGTCATTTTTACATTTTTTAACACGGTTTTGGAAAAAAAAGTGGGGGCCCCAGCCTCCCCCCCCCCGCTTCCCCTGCTTCCGCGGCCCCTGTGATGATGATAATGATGATCGACGACGATGATCTAGGTTGATGATGATAATGATGAAGATGGTGATGGTAGTAATAACGATAATAATAATAATTTTGTTTTGCTTGTCAAATTTTTTCGGGTACGAAATACCCTTAATTTGTGGTTGAAACCTTTTTTTTTTCTTCGGGCTTGTCAATTTTTTTTCTGGTACGAAATATCCTTAATTTGAAGTTGAAAATCTTTTTTTTTTGGGGGGGGATGGCTTGTCAACACTTTCCTCCCAAAAATCTGCCCACCCCCCTTTTGGAAAATCCTAGATCCGCCCCTGATAATAATAATAAGAATAATAATAATATAAATGATAACAATAATTATATTTGAGCCAGTTAACTCGAAGGACTTTTCGACCTTCAGATTAACGAAATGAAGATCTATCACTTTTAGTTTTAGTCCTACCGATCCATGCCCGCATCACGTTTGCTCTAGGGCCGTAGAAAAGGTTGTAAAAGGGGTACTCTGTCGCAGGATTCTGTGTCTTGGTCTTATAAACGAACTATATACGTATCTCATTGAGGTCGTTCCCGAACAATATAGTTAATTTGTCATGCTTTTTTATTCTTCCAAACTCCCTTTTTCATTGTTATTGCTGTTATTATTTTAGATGATTGTTTCCAATTATGGATTACTTGTAAATATTGTGATTGTTATGAGAGTTTTATTCACCAATAAGAATATATAGGCCCTATATTTTTTTTTCAAAGGGGTATAGGCCTGAGGGGGAGGGGGGATAGGTAACTGCACATTTATTCTTCATATTTTAGGCCTGTTTCATCATTGCTTATTTATATTCACGGTCGTAAATCCACGGGGATGACCCCCCCCCAAACACTTTTCAAGACAGAACAATTTTTTAATCATCAAATGATTATGCGTGGATTAATCTTTAATTGCAGTCAACGGGTGCTCAAAGGGGAATCCAACCCAAATAAAAACTTGTTTTTAAAGGAAAATGAAATATCAGGCATAATGTTGATAGGTAAAAGTTTGAACAATATCGGACAAAATATAAAGTTGTAAAATGGAGACTTCAAACTGGCCACAAATATGATGTATAGTGATGTGAGGCAAGGACCCCGGCAAGGACATAGAGATATTAGTAAATATCTCCATGGGCAATTCTTCTTACATAAAATGGCTAAAATGGCATTTCCCCAAAAAGTTTCACTTCAAAACAATTTATTACCTGGGTTAAATTTGGATTATAATCCCAGGGGGATGGGTACTTTAAAGAAAGCAACAAATCCCTCTGCATAAACTTAGCCAGTTGCCAATTTGAAACCTATATATATACTTTCTTAATGCTTGTCCGATTTCATTCAAACTTTCGCCTTTCTGTTTTATTTATTTTTCCTCTTTCCAACACAACATTTTATGACCGAGGCTGGATTCCATTTAGTTTGGCCATATGAATTTGCATTCTAACAATGCAATTTCTCTCGTAATCGCTCCGCTCTCCGCGCTCAATCTAATTTGGCCCGACAAATTGTACGTTTAGCTTCTGCAAAGGTTAAATCAGCTGCATCATGCATGAGAATAACATAGTTACAGTATAACACTTTCATTTATACTTGAAGGCCCATGATACCAATATACCCGGGGGGGCACTTCCATTCACGAGTGGATACCATGCGCGACCATGGCGTCTCGAAAAGCACCCTAAACACGTAATTTCCATATTCTGAAAATGCACCCCTTAACAAGTATTGGCGTCTGAAACCCTACCCTTAACAGGTATTGAAGACAAAACGATACTCTTGGCAAATTAATATTCCCTGAAATGAACCCCTAAAAAAGTACAGGAATGTTTTATTGTTACGGGTCCTTCGGTCGTCGGCTTTAACTTATTTGGTTTAGTACGACCCCACATTCTACACCTCGCGCAAATCGGACTCTAAACACGAAGTGTTGGGGCAAAAAGGACATCCTTTATAAAACATTTTAATTTTCTTTTATCATCCCCGCAAATTCGACCCTAAACACGTAATCTTCCTAGCGAAATAGATACCCTTTTTTCATTATTTTTGTGTTTTTGACACCCTTATCACGTTACGTACGTAACGTGCCCTATCGTGAAAAAGAAGACATCCTTTTTACGTGTTTTTTTTGGTCGGGCATGGTATCCACTCGTCAATGTAAGTGGCCCCCCGGGCAATATACTTAGATCATAAACCAATTAAAGCATCATTTGAATGCACTGACGTAAATGGGGGGGGGGGGGTCATAATTCATAGCATCTTTGTGAAAGGTACAATATAAAACCATTTTCAATTTTCTGAGAAAATGATATTTCATTGATTTTTTTTTACATGTGTAGGAATAATGCTCGCATATGACGTCACTAATCTGATAATTATTTTTTTTATTTGTCGATGGATTGTTCTCAAACCCTCGTCAATATTTTCAAAATTATTTTTACAATAAACTTTTGTCAGGGTGAACTTCCCCTTTAATATACGGTAGATGTGTGATGCGATGCAATGATCAAATCATTTTGAGGGCTAGTGCAGAAATTATACATTTGGGCTTCGATCTCAAGTTTACATTTTCCAATGAAATCATAAATTTTGACTCATTATTCAGAAGAATATAATTTTCACCATTTTTGTTTTGGTTTCCTTTTTTTCCTCAGTATATTTGGATTTTTTCTTTTCTATTTATTCAAAGGGGCCTTAATTTATGCCCACATTCTCTACGTGTGTGCGTGGGTGTGTGTATGTCAATGTATACAACAAGCAACCATAAGTTTATGTATGTTTATGTGTAAATACCCGTTTGCCTTTTTATTTATTTTTTTTTACAATATCATATTGCGAGCGGGCGAAGCGAGTGTAAAAAAAAATCAACATTTTCTCGATTTGATTTCATCATAAAGTGACAATCAAGATAATGATAATGATTATAGGTTATGGAAAAATGAAATAATATTAATTTTCTATCAAGACATGAAATCTTGAAGCGTTAACATAATTTTTGTTATGATATGGAGACAAGAAAAAGCGAAAATGTTTGCTCTTTGTTATTCTCCCCTCATCTCATTTTCTTCACTTTTCTTCCCCGATTCCTAAAATCCTCTTCTTTAACCTTTTTCTTATTCTTATTCCGTTTCTCTTCTCTTTCCCCTTTTTTCTTCTTTTAATTCTAATAGCTTTTTTGAAAACTTTGATGGATTGTCCTCAAACCTTCACCAATTTAGTCGGGGTGAATTCCCCCGAGCCCTTTAATGGGATTTCGCTGAGGTAGTAGCTTTAGCTAAAAAGCCGTTGAGATGAGAGAGATCGAGAAGAAGCAGCGAAATGATAGTACACCAGCGGGAAATTGGATATTTGGATTCAGTATGAGAGAACTGGGCAAGTTGTATCCATATTCATGGTTTTGGGAGATATTTTAACATGGTATGTATTATGCATTGGTTTGGAATGATTATACGATTAATGCTTTTCTCGTTTTTTCCTCCAAATCTAAGATCAATCAAAGGTTCTGAGGTTTATAATTCATAAAGATCAATGCTTTCTTTTTTAATTTTGGGACTGGGTGAACTGCTTACCGGTACTCTTTCTCTAGTCCCACTCATTGTAATTCGCGTAGGCTAGTAGTAGTAGTAGTAGAGCCGGCGGGCACCTGCCTGCTCACTCACTGCATGCTGCAAGTGCAACCTAGCCTGGAGGCGTCTGGAGTAAATTCATCTACCTACGTAGGTTACTCCCCTAACGCATGGCTTTGCTTTTTATGCCTTTCTGTAGAGGCGAGGATTAGTGTGTTGAACCTAGCTAGACCTAAAATAATCACCAATTTTATTTTTTGTTTTTCGCCCAAAATTATGTAGGCCTACGCGGTAGATCTACATGGGCAAGTTTTATGTTTACCCCCATTTTTTTGCATTTTTCTGAATTTTCATTAAATAAATAGTAGTAAAATTGAAAAAAAGTTAAGAGCAAGAGCGTTCACTTACCCCGTCTGTTTATGTCGCCATTTTATTTCTTTTGTTATCGATACCTAGATACACACGCGTGCAGATCGAGCTGCAACTTAGATTTTACAAATACTTGCATTTGCCAATTAATATCACGATTCGTAAAATATTTGTTTCGGTTGATAAATATAAAGTATTTTATATGATATTTATTGATTAAAACAAATATTTTGTGATTCCTGAATCCTGATATCTATCGGCAGATGCAAGTATTTTTTTAATCCAAGTTGGCTGCTCTATACTGTAGAGCTGCCACCATGGATTAAAAAAATACTTCAGGATGGTGAACCAGTTCAGATATACCGAGTGACAAAGGTGGGATCAAATGGTTGTTTATTGTAAAAATTATAGAAAAAAATATAACAAGAATGAAAAATAGCTTTATTTCTTACTCTTCACCCTTATTTCACTCCGTGTCTATCCTCCAATTATCCTCAAAATCACCTATTTTGAAGATAATAGGAGCTGCATTTCTTCTCCGATCATCTTCAAATTTGGCATGAAGGTTGAGTATGGTATAGCGAAGAAGCCTATTGATTTTGATGTGGGCAGAGACATCGTTGCCATGGTAACAAGAGTTTTTGTGGAAATTTAGCAGAGATGCCCTTGTGAGCGCTCTACCAGCTGCATTTCTTTTCCGATCACCTTTTAATGTGGTATGTAGGTACATTATGGTAATGCAAAGCCGCCTGTTGATTTTGGTGTGGGCGGAGAAATTGTTGCCTTGGTAACAAGAGTTTTTGTCTCGCCCACCAGAGGTGAAGGCGAGACTTAGTCTTAGGGATGATGGATCCAAACATCGTCCGTCCGTCACAAACCTTATGACACATAACTCCACAACCGTAAGTCACTTTTCAACCCAACTATGTTGGTAGATGGATTTGGGGGACCTGCATATTATGCTGCAGTCAGAGGTCACATGGTAAGGTTAAAGGTCATTTTCAGGTCAACATTAAAGTTTACATGCAAGACTCATGACATCTACATTAAATCCGCAACTGGAAGTCACTTTTCAACCAAACTTGGATGGTAGATGGACTTGGGGGGGCCTGCATGTTATGCTGCAGTCAGAGGTCACATGGTAAAGTCAAAGGTCATTTTCAGGTAAATGTGCAAGACTCTCTTTCTCCGCACCCGAAGTCACTTTTCAACCACACTTGGATGGTAGATGGGCTTGGGGGACCTGCATGCTAGGGTCATTGTCACCATGATAATTGTATTTATTTGTCAAATTTCTTTGTGAACTCTATATATCACCAATACAATGATGGATGACACGGTGAGTTCGGGGGATACATGTGCCGAGCATCTCTAGTTTTAACTCCAAAAGTCTCTTTTTGTATGTTTTGACATGGAGATCAACAAGAAAATGGTCAAACTTGTGTATTTTGTAAATGAAAAGATTGACATCTTGTTTGGGTTTTGTTCTTAGCTGGAAGACGTGTCTGTAGTTGATGTCTTTCTAAGGATTTTTCTTTGAACCCCCCCCCCCCATCGGCTTCATAACAAAGTTGAGTAATTCTTACGAAGAAGGGTTCAACCGTAGACACTGTTGTAAGGCTATTCTAACTTTAAAAGTAAGAGCTGCCACTTAAAAATTTGAATGTATTGAAATGTATAATCATATTTTTTCTTTGTACTTATGCCCATATATAACAACTGATTTGACTAAATTAAGTTCAGTATGTATTTTTCTTCTCTCACTTGTTTCAGGACTGATTTTCAACTAACTAGAGGCCGCGGAACAGGAAACTTGTCACTTTACCTTCACAAACTTTCAAGGCCTCTAAATGTACTTTCATGAACTAAGGGACAGACTCACCTCATTTGATGATACTGATAAATTAAGAAATAACCTGTCAGTTTAGGATCTAAAAAAAAACCTTGAATTTTAATTTAAAAAGGGGGAAGGGAAAGTCTAAAGGTGTCATGTGCACTTTTACACAATCACAGATAAGAGGATTAAAGTGGGACATATAGTGTTGGATTTGCTGAATTGCTCCTACTTTGCTAAAGAACATTGGAATATCAAGACTTGAGACTGCACTCTGGTGCATATTCCTTGAAGCAAGACAACTCAGATGGTGCTGATTTGAAGAGAAATATCGGCTGTGCACACTAAATCACAGAGGTCATACTCATAAGACCTTTCATCCGAAAACAATTGAACGGCGTGGGCATGGATCCATCTGAAGTGGAGTTCCTGGCAGAGAAGCAGGAGGTCACGATTGTTCCCAACTTCTCCCATGATGAAGTTTTCTTGATAGCGGGCAACGTTGGACCGTTCAACCCTAGTTTACCCATGAAGGTCCCCCTCTGGATGGCTGTCAATCTGAAACAAAGACAGAAGTGCAGGATCCAACCTCCTGATTGGATGAATGTCGGTAAGTAATTCATGGTTTGTGAAAGGAGGATGGAATGGTTGGGAGAGGGACAGGGATTTGAAGTGTTCTTAAATATTCTAGTTGATTCTGAATAAGTAAGGAATCATGCGTTTAAAAAAAAGATTAACTTAATTATTGAGGATGTGGGACAGTTCATGAAATGAACTGAATGGAATGGAATACATGTAGGTGTTTATGCAGGTAGTGGGGTGGAGGGGGGGAGGTGGTTTATGTGTTTTGAGGAGCCCATAACATACAAGCTTTGCTTTTTAGTGGGATCCTCCATTTTTACAAATTATAAATCACAAATCCTTTACACATGATTATTTTGTATGTAACTTTCTTTATAACATGTCCTTTTCAAGGTGATTTTATGACATTGGTATATTTTTTATGATGTTGACTTGTTATGATTGTATTTATTTGATTTATGTTTTGTTGAAAATGAAATAAATGAAATGAAATATGTAGCTAGTTATTACAATTATACTTATCAGTTACTATGATTTTTTTTCCAAATCAGAACTGAATAAGAAAAGATCTAGATGAATGGATTGTTTCATCTATTAGCTCAACATGATCTGTGTAATTTAAAAAATAAAGTCAAGATTTCATTGGATAATGGTGGATGTCGATATCGAGCATTTAGGATGGAGTTTGTGGTGCTATTACAGGCAATACAAATATTGATTTGATACAAGGGAAAATCGGATATAATCTTTATTTAAAAAAAAAAGAAGAAAAAGTGATCACTATTATGTACTTGTGTGGGAAATACATAACAAATTGGTGTTCACGGGAATAATAAAGAAATGCCAGTGGATGGATGTCTTTAACGACGACAAAAATAATTTGTATTTTGAATACTAGAGAAACTAGAAGAAGTGAAGAAACAAGAGCAGGATTCAGCTGTTTTTCAACCCATGGTGAACCCACATTATATGGAGGTTACTAAACTACTTCTCAGCCAGTAAGCTTGATCAAGTTACTGGCCCGTATTCTGAAGTCAGGTTTAACTTAGACCATGGTCTAACTCTGTGCTAAAATTATGGGAAGCCAAAAGTGTCAATTTTTTTTATTAAGTTGTATGTTTCTTATGTTTACTGTGCTCTTTTCTGATTCATCGATGGTGAAGACAATCATCTATTTGTACTTCATAGACAATAATGAATAATGATTTCGAGAGCAAGATGAACTGAAATATGATATCTCTACTGTTAGTGATTATGTAACAATTGGCTATCCATACTTAAACCACAACTTTAAACCTGACTCCAGAATACGGGCCACTGACATTTTGTTTTTACTGCAAATGCTTTTAACATCTTTGTCAAAATCACCACCATCATTATCACCATCATCATCATCACTCATCTTTATCATTACCACTGTTATCAACATCAGTCTGTACATGTATTTCAATAACTTTTTGTCTGGCCTGAATAGCAGAGAGCTCTAGACTCTAGGCACTGCTTTTCTGACGACAGCGGTGGTGATGATCATGTACAGCTTCGACAACAGCACCCTTGAATATTAATCAAGCAACGTTTCTATGCTAGCCAAATACAGTAAAAAACCGACTCATCTGAAATAAAAATGTTTCTTTATGGCCTGGTCACACCGCCCGAGCGTTGTTGGAGCAGTCGTGGAGCGGAGAGAAAAAAATCATCACCGCTCGCTACCGTTCACCATTTTCAAATTCGATTTTTTTTTTTTTTCGATTTTTTCCCCAATTTTGTGAGGGAAATTCGACCCTCTCTCCCTACTGCTCCACGACCGCTCCAACAATGCTTGGGCGGTGTGACCGGCCTTTAGTTGTAAAGTTCAACCAAAAAGGAAAGTGACTACATGACTGTACCTTGCATATACATGTACACTGTTCATGTCCTTTATCACTGCATGATAAACATTGTATGTATACCCCTCCCCCAAATCATAAATAGATAATTTAAAAAAAAGGCCAATGAAAAAAAAAAAATAAAAAAAATATATTCTATTCCATTTCTTGAGGGATAATATACATAAGAGAAAAAAATTATATTTGAAAGTTTTTATCCTTCTCTGTCAGTGCTACAGATGACATTCCCAATGCCGATGAAGTAAACACGTTGATCAAAGATATATGGGACGTGAGGATGGCCAAACTGAGGCAGAGTATTGACAAGTTTGTCAAAGATCAGGAAACACATGCTAGGGTGAGTTTAAACATCATTCTTTGTTTGTTCCACATCTAACCTAAAAAAAATTGTTACATTTTTGTCAAGAAAGGTAATGAAAAATGTCAGATTTATTTCACAGGAAGGAGATTATGGTTACCTTTTTATAATAGGTTACACTAATTAAATTTCCATTTAGCAGAAAAGTGCATTATATTGGGAATATTCACAAGGACTTGTCTGTTTTAGACCTGTGTTTTTTTTCTTTCTTACTTCATAGATATATGTATCATGAGTTTTTGTAAAGTTAAAGCCATTTGATGAATTCTAATAAACTTGACTATTGTATTGTAGGTGAAGCTAATAATCCATAAAGACTATGTTGTAAACATGCTGAGAGACACTGACATTCCTCATGATATTATTTTATTCACTTTCCTTAGATAATGTTCATGTTATCTAATTTATAAAATCTAGATATATTTATCTTTATTATATGCAACCAGTTGTCTTATATCCACCTTCTTATATGATGGAATCTTTACAATAACTAAGCATTACAAACATTATTTTGGTTGTTTGCATTTCCCCCCATTTTTACTTCTGATTTGCTCACTGTTTATTGATTAAATTATAATGTTTTTTAGTTTCTGATTGCTTTCTTTCTTGACTTTTGTATAAATTAAGCTGAGTATAGGACATGTTGATTGCAATTTACATGTACCTTTAGTTTGCAAACTCTATAGTGAAAAATTATAATAGATGTACTATAGAAATTATTGCAATGTAACGTAAGAAATATGTTCCTATGAAATAATCATATAAACTTTTACTTCATTTGCAGCTCGACAACTTGTCACTGATGGAGATCAACACGATAAGACCATTCCTCACAGAAGCCCTGGACCACATGCACACATTACGCATGAATCTCTTAACAGCAGGCCCAGGTCCTACTCAAGACAGCTAAGACTAGGTCTGTCAAGAGACTTGGACCACCGTATGAGACTATTCACTACATAGATCTGCACTTGCGTGCAGTCGATGGTACCCAGTCGATTGTTTAACAATGACAAACTGCTCTGGTAATGCATGCTTTTTTTCATCAAATGTAAAGCATTAAGCAATCAAGTGCCTCCATGAACCTCTAATGTGATCAGGATCTATAAATGAAGGCGTCAGCAAAGTCATATACCACAAAGAGCATACAGAAAGCCTGGAAAGAGAGACAGTTATCCACCTAGGCATGCTTACTTCACCTAGGCACGCTTTCTTGAATATTGAAATTTCTGACAAATTGTCATTCTTCGACAGTTACATAATAAGAGACTAACTGGTGCCAAACAAATCAGTGATTTCACTGAAATTGTCAGAGCTGACTATTCAGTAAAATTGTGCTTAGTAGTAAAACCAATTGTAAACTGGTGCCAACATGCTGATATTATTGAATTTTTGAGTACATGTCTGTAACATACTGACTCTGAATTCAATTCATACAATAAAACCTAGCATATAGTGATGAAAGGCTTTGTAAATGGCTAAGAGAATATTCACAGCTATTATTTGGAATTGTATTTGCAGCATTCCAACAATTATTGTACATTGTGGAAGCAGTTCCTAAAAATTCATGTGAGAATTATATCTAGACAAGTGATTTTCTGACAGCAGTAATTTTATATGAGTTAAAATAATTCTTTAAAGTGCGATTGGTGTACTACTTCTAAAAACTGATTCTAGCAGCTGCCCATGATGCAACTCATATATGGCCTGGGAATGACTACCAAATAAACTCTTTCTGAGGACAAATGATGAATGGTAAACACCAATCGTAACATTGGCACTATGAATAAAATTAACTAAACTCACACTTTGCAGAATTCACTAAATTACCCTTTGATCTTAGAAGAGTGATGATCTTTGATCTACTTACTAAAAAAAAAATCCCATATTCACAGAAAAGTGCAAGAAAATCCAGTCAAGTTATCTTGCTAAAGAAACATTTTCATAAAAAAGTAACATTTTATTTGAGAGGGTGTTACTTGACTGGTAATATCTGTTTCTTTAGTTTGATGTCATGTGGGCACCTCCAGCCATTCCCTGCACAACAATACAAAGTGGTATGTCTGCATTAAAGGTGAATGATCCCAAGAGGCATCAGACAGGCAGCAGATTGTGAAAGTTTGGACAAAATCAGACAAGAAATAAGAAAGTGAGGAATTTTCAAAAATTTGACTCATTATTTATACCTAGATGGGGATTTCCAATTGGCCAAAGAAGATAATGTGACTGTGATGTGGGGGGGGGGGGGGATGGGCAACTTTTTTGCTCCAGTCAAAAGATTTATTCAGAATAGTGCATTTCTTGTTTGAGGAACGATACCAATAAACTCCTGGGGCCCGTCTTACGAAGACTTGCGATTTATCTGATTAATCGCCATTATGGAAAGCCAGCAAAATTCAACATATTAAATGCATGTTTGCTCAAAAAAATTTCTAGATATGAATGTATATCCATGAATTCATTGATTTGACAGATTGGTGTGTTCACCTTTGTTTACAAATGAAGTTTTGCACATTTCCTGTAGAAAAAATTATGACACTGATGGATTTCCATAGAGTTACGATTGATTGGATCAATCGTAACTCTTTGTAAGACGGGGCCCTGATGTTATATTCAATTACTGCTGAGGGTAAAAGTGCTTCAAAGAAGTTCACATATTTTTGATAATTAAGTCAATGGCAAATGAGAGAGTTAATTGTCTCAATCTATAAGTTACCACGCACCAGTGATGATGCAATAACATCTGTAAACAGCAACCCTTATAAACAATATAAGGACTTTGTATTTTATCTTGGAGCAGTGTAATAGCAGTTATTTACTGGGTTATACCAGTACCTAAAGTTAATTGACCAAGTGACTAAAAAGCAAATTTACACCAATATTATTGGAAAAGATTTAAGAATTCTAAATCTTGCATAAGTTGACTTTTCATTAGTAAAGATATTCACTTAAATTGAAGCAATTTTTTAGACGAGATTATGCAAAGAAATTGTATTCCTCTTCTAAGTCAGATTTCCAACATACCACGGTCTAAGAAAAAAAAGAGTACCGGTAAAAATTACCCTTAGTATGTTGAAAACAATATGATAGAATAATTCATTTGTCCCAAATCATTTTGTATCAATTTTGTGTGGTATCTCTTCACACTTGGATTATAATTGCATTAAGGGAATGCATTCCAACCAAAGGCAAAGTAATGCATAAGTAGTGCTGTCATCCTGGGGGGGGGGCCACTTCCATTCACGAGTGGATACCATGCGCGACCATGGGGTCTCGAAAAGCACCCTTAACACGTAATTTCCATATTCTGAAAATGCACCCCTTAACAAGTATTGGCGTGTGAAAGTTTTGGAAACAAACCAATACTCTTGGCAAATAGTCCCTGAAATGAACCCCTAAACAAGTACAGGAATGTTTTATTATTACGGGTCCTTCGGTCGTCGGCTTTACAGTAGTTTGGTTTAGTACCATCCCACCTTCTACACCTCGCGCAAATCGGACTCTAAACACAAAGTGTTGGGGCAAAAAGAACATCCTTTATAAAACATTTTAATTTTTTTCATCATCCCCGCAAATGTGACCCTAAACATGTAATTTTCCTAGCGAAATAGATACCCTTTTTTCATTATTTTTGTGTTTTTGACACCCTTATCACGTTACGTACGTAACGTGCCCTATCGTGAAAAATACTTCCTTTTTACATGTTTTTTTGGTCGCGCATGGTATCCACTCGTCAATGTAAGTGGCCCCTCCGGGGCTGTCATTCTCTGTGGCAACCATTCACCACTCTCCCTTTATGCTATGGAGGCTATTGAGATGGTGTAGGACAACAGTATTGTTCCTGATGTAAACTTCTATGAAGTGTATCTGAAATTATATGATATCAATTTTGTGTGGTATTTACTTATGTTTGAACAAACAGGGGACATTATTTGTGAGAGTGCAAAAGCTTGACTTGTGCCAAAGGCTAAAGCAGTGCCTGTTTGATATCATAAGAGGCAATCATTGACTATTCTTCCTCGCTCTCATGTAATGAGACAACATATGGCAATATTTTCATGGATATCTGCTTTAAGAGAATTTACAATGAACATTTTTTGTAATATGACACATTTTTTGTGTGTCGTCAACCTGGAATCTGTAAACTTTAGCATTGGATCCTTTGGGAGAAACATTCAAGTAAAATGTAGAATGTTAATGCACCAAATTTCCTTTGTGGCATGAATGAATTTTAATTTTTATCTTAAATTTTAAAGTCAGGTGGATAAATAAATGTTTGAAAGTTCATTATTGTAATACATTGTCTCAATAGCCTCAATGGCAGAAAGTGTGCATTGCTATTATGCATTGCTTTGGGGGTAAGGTGATCTTTGCATTCACTGTCTCATGTTCATCTAAGAAATTCCACAGATAGATACCATATGGGTTGGATAAAACACCCTTCCAAAGGGTGTAAAATAATTGACTAATTTACAATGTAATTGTATACAGTATGTAAATATTCAAGATATGTGTCTTCAAGCCATGTTTGCCTTGTAAAATATACTTCAAAAAACCAGAATGTCTCCCGATACGACTAAATTGAATTCATATCATTAATAAATATATATGTAAATACATATTTTTCAACTGTTTCAATTTTATCTCCAATATTTCTTATAATTGTAGAGGTCAAGTCCATCCCAACATCGCTTTTGTTCAAATTGAGTAAATTGGACAGGCAGAGTTGAAAAACAAGGAAAAATAGAAATCACTTCAAATGACTGCAAAATTTAAACATTATAGCATTTTAAAATCTAGTTTTAAAATCGACGACATACCGATGTAAAATGAGATTCTAAATATTTCAATTTTCCTGTGATTTGCAAAATTGCAAGTTCACTACTCATGATTCAGTCAATGCCATGCATATCATCATTGGTGTATAATGAAAAAAGTGGTTTCTTTAAATGTTACTAATTTATCTCTGCTTTGCTTTACTTCAGTATGGTACAAACTAAAGGCTGACTTGGCTTTTACAATGTAATTAGCAATTTCATCATCCATCTTTCATTTTTCTAGGCCAGAGTAGAGTTTGACAGGCCACTGGCAGGCTGATGAAACAAAGAAATACGCAAGAAAATTTAGTGCCGAAGACTGAACCTTATTCAATTTAAGGACTGAATTTCCTAAAGTTTCATATGGTAAAACAGTAAATCAAGTGGGGCTTTGGAAGTAGGATGACTTCTCAATTTTCTTGCTTGAATTTATCATTCATGTTACAATATCACTTTATTCTGTCTGGGTGCTGCCATATTATTTGAAAGTACTAGGATTTTAGAATGCAACAATATCATCATGTAACAAACCAATAAATTCAAGTAAGAAAATCAAGAAATTCAGAAATCTTTAATTCCATTTTCCCATCGTTTGATTGAAAGGTGCAAAATTTGATATCAAGGTTTAGCTTTAATATTGATACGAAATTAAATTCTTTAATTGATTAAATTTCAAAGTTTTTTTTTACACTGAATTTCTTATGTATTTCTTTATTTAATTTATCATGATCATCCAGTCAATGCAGAAATATCATTGGTTGGAGCTGGTGAAAAAAAACTGGGGTGACACAAGGCTAAATTTTCTCCTTCTGCTTCTTCTGTCTGCACTGACATTTTCTCTTCAGTCTCCCATTCTCTCTTTCATACAAATCTTGGCTACATCAAATAAATACAAAGGACATGGCATGTACGAGTGATTGCAATTTTTTTATTCCTCAAGAAACATATCTTTGGAATAAAGAAAACAAACAAAAAAAAACCAAAAATAAGAAGGTTGAGAGACAAAAAGGAAAGAATCTTACACAACTACAATGCACTCTAGACTCTTGCAAGAAGAGTAATCAAAGAAAAACTAGGTAAAGACATCACAAATGTCTAATTCATCACAAAACACAAAAAACGTGGAATAAATAACATTTCGGTCCTAAAATTTGAAGAGGAAATGAAAAAAGACACATTGGACATTTCCTCATACTGATATTCTGTGCACTTTATCTTTCTCTCTTGCATACTCTCTCTCTCTCTCCCACTACATATACTCAAACAATTTATTAAGTTAAACCACACTAGAAAAAAAAAATCTCGAAAGATTTACAAATAAATGGAAATGTACATGACCTACACATAGTTTGTGTCTACTTTCATTAACATCCAATTTCAATTAAAATCACATTCAAATCACGTGATAGAATTTGTCTCTTCTAAAATGTGTTATTTACAGTTGTAACCATTCGTTAAAGTCATGTGCTTCATATCATATGAGATCATAAAATTTACACTACTTCCAAAGACAACAATGCACAATAAGTACAGATATTTGTATTTTTGATTGAACGCAAAAAAAAAAAAAAAAATAAACTTATCATACACTTGCACACATGTATGCTAGTCACATTATACAAGGTTTGTTTTAATCAAGAGAAACATCAGTGAAAGAGGCTGTTCAATTTAAAAAAAAAATCTTCCTTTTGTCTTCTTAATTTATCAAGATGAGGATTGCAAATTAATTCTTTTGAATTGACATATACATATAGATATAGATATACTTCATGATTTTAATAATGTTTCATTCGCATTGTACGGACTTTAAGTCAACTGATAAGCTACATTAATTTAAAAAAGAAGAATGAATTGACTGCAACATAATGTCAGGAAGCCATTTTCATCTCTTTCATGTCAAAATCACTAATTCAACAATGAAACCAGCTTCGGCTTGGGAATTACAACTATGTATAATATTATAGCATGTTTTTTAGCAAGAACTGACAGTTGAATTTATTATTTTTCTAGTTCTCTTTATATTATAATTTGGATACATTTTTTCAAAAAAGAAAGCAGACTGGATTGGATGAACATTACCCTGTGTGAAAATAAACTTAAACGAAAGACAAAATAATTTTTTTCAGAGTGTACACAACAATGGACTTGAATAGTTTTTGCTGCTAAATGTCAGATATATGTATTGAAAATAATTAAACATCCCCCCCCCCCAACTGCATGGATCTACTTCTTAGGTGGGCATGGAATTACACACAATAAAATGGGAGAATATAGGAAGAGTTGGTCCACTGTTGACACTTATTTTTGGTCCTCATATTACTAAATCATTTCAACACCATAAATTTCTAAAACTGAAGTGCAATTGTAAGTTGTAAGAGATTATTTTCTCATGGAAATTGGGCTGAGATAGTTTCCCAAGAACTGTGATTAATAGCCAAAAAGGTGAAAAGAAATGTTTGATAATATAACCAAAGATTGTATTTGTAATTCTCATGTGCAAATACCTTGATGGATTGATCAAAGTATTTATACTAAGTTTGATAGAGAGATTGTCTTGTTTAAAGATATCACATGATCATCAAACATAAAAGTTCTATATATTTAACATTTATAATTGCTCATTTTCATGGTTAATTGTGTAAAACTAGAAAAATCTACTGAATATGAAATCCAAAGTATAAAACTGCCAATATGACAATATATATATGCAAATGTACATATCTATACACGTGTATACATATATTGCCACATACACGAGGGAACTATGCAATGACAAAAAATGCTTTGAATTATAAAAACTGCCATATTTACAAATTTACAAACAGCAAATCTCCCCCCAAAAGCATAAAAATAATAAAAGAATAAATGAATGAGTCTTAACTAGGTGCACTGATTGTGCATTTCAACATACAAAAACAAAAAAGTTGGTGCAAAATTCTATGTGGGTGGGGGAAGTGTCATATTTAAATAAATAATGAAAGATTCTTTTTACCATCTCAGAAAAACTACATTTAAATCCAACAATGGATAATAGTAGATAAGAACATGAAGTGAAATGTATGATACATGATTGCACTTTGCTTCAAAATCTTATAAAATATTCTTAATTTTAATAATAACACTAAGGGACGACAAAAGAGAAGTTGGATACATAACAATTAGAAAGATAGAAAAAAACGCTTGCATGAAATCAAGACATGTAGACGTACCTAAGTTTCTTTTTTTTAACTAAAAGGGTAGAGTCATACTTTCTTTCCCTTAAACAAATGTTCTAACTTTGAAAAAGGTAGCAGCACTTAGTATAAAGTTTGTAAAGGGTCTTCGAAATCCACGCCACTAATAAGTAAGGAATTTTTAAGTAGTAAAAGTAAAAAATTATGCTTTTTGTAACACTACCATGAAGAATCTAGTATGGAGCTTGATAAAATTTTTATCATTATTTGGAAAAGAAAGAAGACCAAAGAGAAATTGTATCAATCAAAATATATTCTTATATAGATTTCAGAAACGCACATGGAGGAGGAATCCAACCATGTTTTTATATTTTATTTTCAAATTCCTTTCCTTCTTATTTGATAAAAGAAAAATAATTACAAAACTGATCAGGAAGTCCAATATTTTGTAGAATTGTGTATCGAATGATAAGGTAAGTGTTAGGCACTAAATCAGCAATAATACTTATATCCTGAATAATAACATTTCAGTGTAAAGAAAAATGGTAAACTAACGTGGAAATTGCTAACCTATATAAAGACAAGCTGCCAAAAACACAAAGAATCTAATGCAGACAAATCATAACTTAATTGAGTGTATAAATAAAATAAATAGAAATATCCCTGCTAGCCGGACAAATATATTCAAGACAGCATATCGAGTCACAGAATAAATAGAAATATAAAGTTTGATGATTCTGGCCTTCCATTCAATTACACCACGCAGCTCTATGTGCATTGCTCACAGTAACTTCATTAACAGCAGATACTTCATTACATAGGTCTGCAAACATTAACATCCATTTGTACAATACTTCCGACTGCACAATCATTTTGCGTTTATTTTCTTGAAATTGATTTCTTTTAATTTTTAATGAAAGAAAATTCTTTGAAACAAGTATTCCCAAAGTGAGAAAAAGTAACTAAATTTGATATCTGTTAAAAAGGAAATAACATTGGAAAAATCAATTCTAGGTCAGACTTTGTCTGACGTATGTTTAACGCATTTTAGTTGCAGGTATTTTCTTGTGTTTTATTTTTTCTTTTGGCATGCAAAGAACCTAACTGCGGTATTCATGTTTGGTAAAAAATAATTACAAAAACTTCACAAATTTAACAGCTGCACTTTAGGGGTTGGAAAAAAAAGGAAAATTCATCATTTCAGTAAGGAGTCGGACTTTTAATTAGAATGATCTTGGTCCACTTATTTAAAGCTAAATATTTAATGTATTCAGTTTATACATTGAATTTATCATCTTTAGTAAACATACAAGTTTTTTGCAACATTACAATTTCTGTAAAAATTATCTCTGGACTTCAATTATACACAAAGTTCTATCATGATCATTCAAGTACCAAAATAGAAATTTAGATGTCAATTCTGTTGTCACAATTAACATGATATAGAATAAGTAATGACTTGATTTATTTGAGTTATCAATTACCTTAATGCATTAATATAAAACCTACAAGAGATTTTAAACAAATCATCCGATCCCTGACCCCCCAGCTCCAAATATAATCTGTTAATAAGTTCATGAAAATATTACGAAAATTATTAAACTTCTGAAATTCTGTTCCTAAAGTACATTGTATCATGAATTCTTCATGGATTGAGCAAGAATACTTTTCTGAATGACGAAATCTTCATCTATGCATCAACGGATCCTTATATATGCATCGCAGATTTGTGGCATCCCTAAACTTGTCATTTACTTGATGAAGTTTGCTCTTCTCCATATCCAATAACTTGTCCACCTTTCACATCTACAGGCAATCATGACACCTCAAGCCTCAGACATTGCCAGTGCATAGAGCTGTATTTTAAATCTTGCACCCATCCAACCTGTCTGCTGTATCATCGAATATCATACAGCTCACTCCCATCATCTCGACTAGCTACGAACTACAGAAATCAATGCTGGATTGAAGAACGAAGACTACGGGCTAACGCAGGAATGGAACAGTCAGAAGTCTGATATATGAATCTCTGCACACTAAATACATCCAACTCGGATCAATGCACCGTCATATGAGATTGCAAACGTCCTCAGCAAGGCTTTATTTCACTCATTTCTTTCGCTATCAACCCTCATTACTGTTATGCGAAGAAAGAGGTAGCGATACCCTCTCACTGCCGCTAGGTCAGCCAGTCATCGTACAAGGGGCAAAGGTCATTTAGTAGCCTTATCTAGGTCCATTGTTCTCTGCCTGAGTAGGTGCATTTCTCGCATGTAATTCTCGTATTCTCGCTGCATCTCGTACATGCGCTCTGTAAGCTCCTGTGAGTTTGAACCAAGGAGGGTCACAGAGAAAAATAGAAAACATGGTTTAGGCGCCTAGCGAGGAATTGCAATACAGAGGTACACGGTTGACAAACAAATTTGGGGTTAACAATGATTAGAATCTACAAACAAGTGGAATGCCTCTGGCCGTCTCACCTGCATCACGCAGTTCAATATAGCAGCAGTGCTGACTTTGAAAACTACTCTAACTCGCACAAGATGTTCAGTGATACATGGTTACTCTTATGTCCACTTTTTATGAACTAGACCAATAAACTTACAGAGATATGATGGTAATTCAACAGATACCCCCAATTCGGCCAAAGTTCATTGACCCTAAATGACCTTTGACCTTAATCATGAGACCTGAAACTTGCACAAAATGTTCAGTGATGCTTGATTACTATTATGTCCAAGTTTCATGAATCAGATCCATAAACTTTCAAAGTTATGATGGGAATTCAACAGATACCCCCAATTCGGCCAAAGTTCATTGACCCTAAATGACCTTTGACCTTGGTCATGTGACATAAAACTCATGCAGGATATTCAGTGATACTTGATTAACCTTATGTCCAAGTTTCATGAACTAGGTCCATATACTTTCTAAGTTATGACGTCATTTCAAAAACTTAACCTCAGGTTAAGATTTTGATGTTGATTCCTCCAACATGGTCTAAGTTCATTGACCCTAAATGACCTTTGACCTTGGTCATGTGACATGAAACTCTACAAGGATGTTCAGTAATACTTGATTAACCTTATGTCCAAGTTTCATGAACTAGGTCCATATACTTTCTAAGTTATGATGTCATTTCAAAAACTTAACCTCAGGTTAAGATTTGATGTTGACACCGCCGCCGTCGGAAAAGCGGCGCCTATAGTCTCACTCTGCTATGCAGGTGAGACAAAAAATGACGATGATGACAACAATGTCATCAACAAAAAATATATATTACAAGTATGGAACTGCCTAAATCAATGGTGCTCAAAGTACCCCACCTCCTGAGCAGGACAACAAATCACATTGCCAGATATAACTTCAGATTTGATGTTGTCAGTGTCAAACATAACAGCATAATAATTGAATGAACAAATCTAGACAATTGCTCTTCATGACTTTCCTGAATCACCATAATATCTTTTAAAACAAAAAACAAATATTTCATTTCTGTCTGCGCCTAATTCACTTTTGCTTTTACAACATAAATGAAGTAAACATCAGTTATGTAAGGCATTTATCTTTAGCATATTAACCTCTACAAAACAGATGGAATGTGAATAAACAGAGAATTGTAAATTCACTTACATTTTTCCTCCTTGCAAGTAATTCAGCATTGCCATTGAGTTCTGCATTGTGATGTGTAAGGCCAGTTAAATGTTCAAGGAGCACTGATTGCTCAGATCTTTGCTCTGAGGTAAGAGAAAAAAACAATAACCATACAATAATAGTTCTCAAAATCAAGGGATATGATTGGCTGCAGTACATGGCCACCCAAAAATTATGAATAACATATGTGAAGAATTTTAATGTGGTTTGTTTACACATTCTTAAATCAACATCAAAATGTTAATCTGCACTTTTATCTAAAGTGTGGATAAAACAGTTTGAACATTCTGTCATAGAATGTGTAAACAAAAGCTAATTAAATTTCAAAATAATTTGTTTAAATTTTTATGATTAAGTAATCGTTTGAGAGCATTAGATTTCAGAATAACTCACTTTTTGCATAGACCACAGATCGGATTATCTCAGGGACAGGGCTCAATGAAAAATAACTGAATATTTGTAAAGGTACGTTCACACATGCTGAAACATTCTCAAGGCGTTTCACAAGCACTTCATCAAAATTGTGAACAACACCTTTTGAAGATTCAAAAGATTTGAAGATTTGAAGATTCAAAATTAACTTGGGGTTATACAGAATCGTGCTGCTCGTTTAATTTTTGGCTTTGGATCCCGAACTCATTCAGTCATGGAGTGCATAAACAAACGTTAATGCACATCGTTAACAAACAATTTTTGCTGTAATTGAACTTGATAATGACATGGACTCGCACCTGCCAAGTATCTATGGTACGACTCTGAGACAACCTCCCATCCAGGCCAGGAGTAGAGACGATTATTCATCATCATGGGCTTGTGTCTGCTATTATGCTGTGTTGATGGAACAGATGGCAACATCGATGAGGACAAGGAGGATGATGATGGCGTGGGTGAAGGCTGATGGTGGTGATGATGATGGAGGTGATGCCTGCTTGAGGTTGTTGACGATGATGATGAGGAGGAGGAGGATGATGATGACGTTGGTGGAATGGTGTGATAGTCACGTTTAGCTGCTGAATCGTTGTGAGACGAGTTTGAACTTGCACCTGGAAAGAAAAAGAGAAACAATTTTTGAATTTTAAAGCATCCCTATATCTTTCCTGATAAAAATTATGAAAAAGTCACATTTCTTTTTCTCACCTTTCAATTTAATCATTATCAATTCACTATCCAAGAGTCCTTTTCAGGGCTAACTATGTGGTGATCTGTAAGCCTCTTCCTCCTTATAAATATCACCAAGCAAAGTTGAAAACTTTCAAAGATCAAATAAACAACTTGTAATTGCCATTTTAAAGAAGACTGTGTTTTGAATCTTAGAGAGTCAAAAGGGGCCTAAGCTTTCAATCCTAGCAGAATCTTCGTCGGAGGCAAAATGACAAACATTATTTTTATAAAGTTTTTAATCTTAACGACCCTACAAATCTTGGGGAAAAAAAAAAGAGATTTTGATTTTTTTTATAACATTTTTAAGTCCTTCTTGAATTTACCACCTTCACATCCAGCTTCCATTATCTACATCACATACCTTTCTTTTGATTGAGTTTCTCCTGAGTAGATCTCAGCACCGATTGATGGAACTCCTGAGCAAAACCATCTGAGATGGGGGTTGAATTATGCCTCGAGGTGTTGAGGAATGACGAGATGGTGAATGGTGACGGCTGCTTCAGCACAGTTTCCGACGTTGATGACGACGACGACGATGAAGATGATGTAGCATCCGACCTCCGACGGTAGCTAGCCAGTTCTCCATTCATAACCTCTTGCTTGATTTCCTTCTTCAGCTGCACACCATCTACGGCCTTCGTCGGTAACATGCTACCACCACCTACCGGAGGAGCCGTTTTCAGTAGCTGTTGGTTGTTATTAGAGGCGGTCCCGTGTGTTGATGATGTCGAGGAGTCCTCGGTGCTCGGGGAATGTGCATTGTGATTGGTTGTTTGGGGCGCTGCTCCAGCAGTGGAACCCGGGACTGTTCCTGGAGGTACAGGTGCGGTGGACGATTTGTCGTCGATCTGGAGGTGGTTGAGTGGGGTCTGTAGACCAGGGTGAGAGTTGATGTAAGGGGAACCCTCTTTGCCCTCCTGCAACCGCTGTTGGAGCACTGCATCCATTGCTAAATCAGAAAAAAACCCAGAACCCAGTTTAGAAAAGTATTTGTCAAACTCCCGTCAGAGCAAGTGAAATCCCCGCACTGCATACAACTAATTAACATATCAATTTAGTATTGTCAAGCTTTTGACAGCATATTTCATTAAGGATACCATCTCCTTATGTAGAGAATACCCTGCAGTGATCATACCAATTTCTTTACACAACATAGCCACATAAGGTATTGGTAAATGGTGGTGATTTTTTACTTGATTGTTCTGAAAGAAAGCGTGAATGCTTGTAAGCAAGTAACCAGAGGACCAACGGTTTAAGGTCCTCTACAAGGGACCTGGTAATGAGGATTAATGCCTTACCAAAGGGCACTAGTGCATTAGTCTTCTTGTGGGTGGTGCCCCACCCACAAGTTTTTTTAAATGAAAACTTCTAGGGGCTCCCAATCCCATGTTTTTCCTAATTTGTATATACCTGTATTATTATGATTGATTTATTGAAATAAATTTTGAAGTGAATTGAAATTGAACAAGTGGGAATCGAACCCAGGTCACTGGGATGCGAAACCCCTGCTCTACCAACTGAGCTATCACTACCAAAATAGCAGTAGGAAAAGAAGACTTCCAGTGTTGCTTGCCAATGTAAGAACAGGTGACAAAACTAGCAAATAACGTAATAGTGCCTACCTGGGCTGTGGGCGTCGGCACTGTTAGGCTGTGGTGCATCACCATCTTTTGTGTCTCTTCTCATCTTCCTTTCTCTATCGGCTTCTACAGCTTTCTTAGCATTGGCCATGGCTGAAAATGTTACAGAATAAATAGGACAATATCAACAGATGTTCTTCAAGTAAACATCTCTAAATATAAAAATATAAAAGTAGCCAGATCCCTTCCACTATAATAAGTTGGGTCGATTATACAAAACAGGTAGGTAAGCATGGATGGCCTGTTGTACAAAATCGTGCAATTAATATCAACTGCAACGCAAAGCAAAGCAGCAAGTTTAAGGATTCAATGGATGCCTCCAATTGATGGCAACAAACTAGAAAGTTTTGTGGAACAGGATCAATAAGGATTGAAGCTGTACCTTGCAATGGATAACAAACAATATCAGTCGCGACACATTGCTTCTTATGACTTTTCTTGTATATCAAGGTGACTATACTAGACAGGACTTACAACAGAAATCCGCAGGGCGCCAGAGGTTCACAGCATTTTGACAGAGAAACAAAATCACAGGGAATGTAAAGAAGAATCGACATAATATTCCCCCAATTTTTTTTTGATCAGTTCTTCAGTGTCCTTACCTTGTCTCTTTTCCTGCGTGAGAGTGTCGAGACCAAAGATACGAAGAAAGCGGCACTTGTGAGGGTAATTGAGCTCCTTCTGAAAGTCATCCTGGGTAAGGGGTGCAGCAGGGGGTAAGATAGGGGGCTGAGGTGCCACCTTGGATACCTTGGCAGGGGGCAGGTCCTCCCCATAGATCCGCCTCCTCTTCCGCCTCTGCTCTCGTCGCACTTCTGTAAAAAGCAATGAGTTCGGACAAGGAAGAATGATTATCGGCATCATTCTAAAAAAATATCGGAGAACAGAATATCCCTCCAGAGGATAAGTCAGCCATCATCTGATATTTTATGTGATGCGTTGAGATGACGACTCTTTCAGAATTCATGTCCTGAAAATCTTTCTTTTTTTGGGGGGAGGGGCCCGATTTGGGAATTTATTTCCTCTCATTTTACTGCTACTGATAAACACATGTTCAAGGTGGATTGTCCATTATAAACAAATAATAAAAGAAATTTGTTACCTCTCCTGTCTTTATGTGTAATCAATCCCATGGTATTGAGGAATCCAAACTTCTTCTCATTGCTTTCCATCTTCAGTCTAGAACGTTTGATGATGCGCATCATCCGTCTACGATACCGCTCCCGCTTATCTTCCAGCTCCTCCTCACTGTCCGATTCGCTCTCACTCGAGGCATAGACGCCATTACGCCTCTCCTCACCCTTCCTTTTCTCCTCCAGATCCAGCTTACTGATGGCCGGCTCAGAGTTCGAACGGTTCATGTGACTCGGGAGGGCGTCCCGTATATGCTGATTGCGGTAGAACTCGTGGAAATGTCGGGTGAACTCGGCGTGCGGGTGGCTTAAGTCATACGGTCCCAACTGCGTCTGGTTCTTCAGGAGAGTCTGTGCATGGCGCAACGGGTCTTTGTCCTCCACATTTGAATTAAGAGGTACATGGCTACCTGATTTGCTATTACTGTTGCTGCTGCTACCACTGCTGGCACTATGTGTTTGCTGTAACCGTCTGTGATCGCTGGGGATCCGTTCCACATGTTTGCTATCGTTATGTAACGTTCTTGACGGGGGCAAGCGTTCATAATCCACTGTTCTATGATTGTTGTAAGCACTGTGCTTGTTGTGACCCTCGTGGGTGGTGGGGTGTGGCAAGCCATGGGCGGATGACCCGTGGGATGATCCATGAGATGAACTGTGGGTTGAACCGTGGGTTGACCCGTGGGTCGATCCATGGGTCGATCCATGGGATGATACATGCGCTGATAAGTGGGATGACCCATGTAGAGAGGTCAAGGGAGGTGGATGGTGACTGGAATGCTCTTCTCTCTGTCTCTCCCTGTGTTCAGCTTCATGCCTGAAAAAAAAAATAGTCCAGTAAAAAATGTCAAAATTTTTGTAAGCTATAATCTTAATTTAGATGTCACATAATGCAACTACTTTATCAAAGTAGCTGGGTTCAAGTTAACCCCCCCAAAAAAAAAAAAATTCTTGAGTAATTCATTAAACATAATTTCATGGTCACTGAAAATTTTTTCTAGTACAAGATTCAATCACTTCACTGCTTTACAACGTGGTATTACACCTTTTGTAAAAGGATTTAAAAACCGAGCCACCATAATTCTACATCCTGAAATAATGCATGCATTTATTCAGTCAAGACTATTTTAGACACTACCACATGTCAGACTACCTGGCAGTAAAGCCATTTAAATGCATGCTCCAGGTAGTTTCTTAAGATGTGCTAAAGAAACCTGGGGGGTGTTTCACAAAGAATTAAGTGTGACTTAGAGTCGCACATAAATGTCCAGTTTCGCGCAGTATAAAAGGCATGAAAGCATTGGTCAGATCATGCCAAGATGACGCGCACTACTGCGTATTGATCAATAAGCTTGCGCCGTCGACATTTAAGTGCGACCTAAGTCATACTTAAATCTTTGTGAAACACCCCCTGGGGTGGTATTCTGAGATCCATTTTATCTCAGATAAAATAAAATATTTTATCTCCGTTAAAATCAGTGAGATAAAATACCCTTAAAACCTCACTAAATCGGTATTCTGAGAACAATTTTATCTTTATTTTATCTCTGTACGACACACCTATCTTTTAATCAATATCCAATTAGAAACGCGCTTTTATAGCTCTCTCATATCACTCAACCAATGGAAATCCATTCCGCTAGGTGTGGCGAGATTGCGTCAATTTATTGACTTCAATACGCTTGCACGTCTTTACAGAGATTTCAACAAAACTGGCAATACTCTCATTTTTTTAAAAAGTCTATATCGCATCTTTTCAAGCATCATTACAAAGACAATATTAGTCAAGAAAAGTCTTATGAAATGCTTCCTAATTGTACAGGAATAACTTTAAGGTGTTCTCAATATATATAATTTTTCTTAATTTTCATGCCATCATTTGGAGTTAATTCCCCTAGAAATATTGACGAAATCAACATCGTAGGGATAAAATAGCCCCTACCCTCTTTTAAGTTTATTTAATTTTTTCTTCAAAGTAACTTGGGCGCAAGCACATCACCTGCATTGCAATGGCCAGATATGCGATGGGTATGTCTACGCAGCCACTGCTCTGTTGCGTATCATCATAGATACGCAAAATAAAATTTATACCCAAGATAGAATTTTAAATTTCATCCGAGAGATAAAATGTCATCTCAGAATAACAATTTCTTTTTAAGAGATAAAATAAAATATTTTAAAGATAAAATGACCTCAGAATACCGCCCCTGTCCATAAAGCCCATGTGCCTCAAAACAACCACTTTCATTCTCGCCTTGAGCATTCTTTAAAGACAGGTGTTAATTGCTGATACAATTCAATTTGACTATTATTATTTATGAAATGTATGATTTGTTTCTTCTTACCTTTCAGCAATCTTCCTATCTTGTTGTAGTAATAGCTCCCTCTCGTGGTGAGCTTTGCGCTCCCTGTCTGACAGGTAACGGGTAGCATCATGGGAAGGTATATCCTGTAACAAATGAACAAATAAAAGATGTATTACCTATCTTCATAGATGATAAAGATTCTTTTCTTCTTTTCTTGACTATAAAAGCCATTCTGTTTTGGATTTAATCTAAGGTACAAACTGAACAAATTGGCAACAATGATATCAGTCTGAAAATTAGTCCTATTTACAGTTAGATGGATTCACGATTTTTCTGATCTTTGACTCACTGTTATCTCATAATATTTTTATATTTAGAATAAAATATTTGTGGAAACTACATGATGTCTGTGTGCATCTTAGCTTTTCAAAAAAATTGTATCTAAAATGTATCAGGTTATGAAGCTTATCAATACTTGACTCAAATCACACATTCATTCATAACTGCCCTGAAAGCTTATGCAGCCAAGACTTACTCTGTGCTGGGAGTAATTGGTAGGGGATTCCTGATTGTGGTGATGGTCCTCCCGTCCACTACGGGGTGTATGACGGTGTTTGTCACTCCACCTGTCCTCCCTGTCAGCCTTCTTCAGGAGGGGTAGGGGGCCTTGGTCCTGGGGAGAGTGTTTGCTGGACCCCACCGAGGAATGCGACTGGGGTCGTCGGGAACCTGAGGAATCTGAAGACAATGGAGATGAGAGAAGAACAAATGAAAATAATTATAATGAGAACTTCTACCAGACCTGCCATTTCAATCATCTTTAAAAAAATTACTGAGGAATCAGGGAGGCCCTTTTCATATGTACATTCCAAATGCAGATTATAAATGGATTATAGAGATGTCAAAAATTAATTATGAATCAATAGCAATATCCTCCCTCTTCTCCCATCCCTCTCCCTGCTTCCTCCTTCCCTCCCCCCTCCTTCCCTTCCTCCTCCCTCCCTTCCACCTTGTCCTCCTTCCCTTCATTCACCCCATCACCATCACTAACTTGGGCCTGTAGCACAAACCATAGCGATTGTTCTAGAGCTGAGTTTTACGCTTGATTTCATAAATCATTACATGCAATCAAGCATATGTATCAAATGTAAAAACGACTGCTATTCTTTGTTTTATAGGTCCCCGATCTGGCAATAGCATTATCATCATCTTCATCATATCATCATAATGAAATCCCATCATCAACTAGTCCATCATGATCACCATCATCACCACCATCATCAATGTCGTCACCACCACCATCAATGTCATCACCACCACCATCAATGTCATCACCACCACCATCAATGTCACCCCCACTGCCATCAATGTCATCACCACCACCATCAATGTCATCACCACCACCATCAATGTCATCACCACCACCATCAATGTCATCACCACCACCATCAATGTCATCACCAATGTCACCCCCACCGCCATCAATGTCATCACTACCACCATCAATGTCACCCCCACCGCCATCAATGTCATCACTACCACCATCAATGTCATCATCACCACCATCAATGTCACCCCCACCACCATCAATGTCATCACTACCACCATCAATGTCATCACCACCACCATCAATATCAACACCACCACCATCAATGTCATCACCACCACCATCAATGTCATCACCACCACCATCAATGTCATTATGATCATCATCAAAGGAATGTACCTCTTGCTGGACTGCTGGAGTACCTCCTCTCATCAGCTCTACCCCTGTCATGATGAAGAGACCCTGAATCCCGTTCGCTTCTACTCCTCTCTCGGCTCTGCTCCAACCTCAACTCCTCCGCCCGTCGCTCTCGTTCCCTCTCTCGTTGTTGCTCCTGTAGCACCTTTTCTCTGTGATGAAATAAATACAAGTATATATCCCTTGTCAAAGACCATGCACACAAGATGGAAATTTCCAAATTTGATCTTTGAAGATATCAATTACAGTTCTTTATGGTAAAGGTTATATAGAAGATTAGAAGAGATTGAAATAAATTGCAAGGTAAAAATAAGTCATATTCTCATCATATGTTTGAAACAAATGAATGAACAACGAATTTGATTTTGATTTTTTCTAATGATTTCAAATCAAGATTCAAGATTTTGGTTGTTATAAAAAAAAATACAACATACAATGCAATTCTGAGCTCATGGACAATACCATCATGAGATTGTAAGACTTTGGAAGTGACCCGACATCTTCTACTTGGACATTTGTCCCCATCTTACAGAATCCATCTTCATATAAGGTTTCTAAAATGACTTCTCGTACAGTTTTTAAAACCATAGGAGGAAAATGATTATTCAGAGTCTTAGGCTTGAGGTGATTTTTGCAAATTTTTCCAAAGGAGCAAATATCATGAAATCTTATTAAATATGGGAAAAGAAAAAAAACTTATTATAACAAATCTGAAAGCGTACCTTTCTGCCGCAGTGATGGGGTTACCGAGTCCCCCAAATGACATAGCACCGGGCGAGAGGTGAGGCATCTGCATAGCAGCTTGAAGGTCCGCTGGGTAGCGTAGCCCTGTGAAGAGGGGGCTGATGGCTGGATGGGGGAACAGGGGTGCGTGGGGTGACCCCAGGGGGAGGAACGGAGGCCGCAGACCGGGGTAGGAAGCATACCGCTCAAAATGCTCTTCAGGTCTGTGGTGATGAAAGGGAAAATGAGAAAATGGTAGAGGAGTTATTTAACCTGTTGTTGACTGGAACCGAGTGGTTTGTGTACAAAGCCATTGGAAACTAAAGAAATTGGTTGTCATTGGGTCAATTATTCAAAACTTTGCACAACTGTGTCTATTTCTGTACAATCTATGCATTGTTATATTTGTCCATAACAAGCAGAGACTGGGAAAGAGAGTTGGAAACAATTATGAATGAAAGCAATGACTATTAATAAACATACAGGACCATCATAAGAATTTCAAAATAGTCATTGATAATATGTTCAGATGGTAAGGAAAATAACACTGAAGAAAAAGGGGAGGTGGGGGGTTAACGAGTCAATAGTTGGGGAAGGATGAATCATATTGGAAAAGTTTCAAATAAGAAAATGTACATGACATATGATTGCACTTCATCATAGCATGTCACAGCAATTATCACCTAAAAATCACACTGCTTGTCCTGTTATACATGTAGTTTAAGTTCAATATCTTTATACGTCCATTTACATGAATTTCTGCCCCTTCATCTGTTATCAGTGTGTCTGTAGTCTGTATTAGTACTGTTGGCTATTAAAGCAAACTATCAATTCATTGATGATATGGATGTAGCAATGTTCATTTTATTTTGCTTTGTATGAGCAGGGGAAGAGGGGGGGCGCGGGGGGTTCTACCTCACTTATTTACGTTTTTTTTATAGCTTAAATACTCTCCCTGCCTCAAATGTCTCTCCCCCCATGATCAAAATGCCTCCCTCCTCATTGCTCTTTCTATCTCTCTCTCCACCCTAACTTATTTTTTCCTTACATATCTTTTCCTCTCCTTTTTCAATATTCCTTTCTCTCCCTTGCTCAAATTCTTTCTCTCTCTCTCTCTTTCCCATACCAAGTTGCAGGCCTGATCAGTCAGTCACCCTGGGGTGAAGGCTAAACCCTATTTCTGGCGGACGAACCTCGCTGATTGAATCCCAAACCGTGCATGAGGGTCTCTCCGCTTTTCCTCCTCCAACCGCGATCAACCTCGCTCAGACCAACCGATCAGGGAGGGCAGAAATTGGAAATTTGTCAACATGGGCAACGTGCGACATGCCCAAGTTGCAGCCCCTTCTGAAAATCCCAAGATCGAATATCCAGATTTTCAACAGACTATACCGATGCAGAGTGACATGTAGTCTAGATATGGTCAGGCCCAACTGAGCATATTGCTACGTAAATATTTCTATAGCGATGTGCTTATACATACATCTCAATGCATGGATCCTTGCGTTGCTTTAAATTCAAAGAGATTCCAACTCCAAAGTATGTCAAAGTAGCTTTGGTAATAATGATAAGGATATAGAACTCAACTTGTCTACGCCTATTTTCTTTGAGATTTTGAAATGTCTACTTGGACATTGGAATATCTGATTTCAAATTAATTCCATGCTGATCTTATTTCAAATATACTCATCATCATCCTCTTCAAAGTCACCATAACCATCACCAACACCTTCATTATCCTCATTATTCAATGATCTACTTCCTGCAAAAGAATGTCTGATAGCGCTAGACTACACAAACTCGTAGCACGATGACAGACGAGGAATGAAAAACTGTAGAGAGAGAAGGATGACAAGAATTGGACTCTTGCCCATACTGCAAAGACACCCAAAGACATCATCAGCCTGCAGCATTAATGATATGGATTACAACCATTATTGTTTTGATTGTCTGAGCTTTGTTTGTGATTACTTACTTGGCAACATGGAGTAATTGTATCCTTGTTTTTTCCCCCTAAATCACACAAATAAACATGTTTGTGTTTACAAACGAACTTCCAAGTATGCGATACTGCCGGCAGGGGGTGAAAGGAGGGAGAGATATGTATTTTTCGTCTGACATTTGAATGTTTCTGGCTAAGACAATTTCAAATCCTAAAGATGATTTTGCTTTTATATTGAATATGAGTCATCAAAAAGGATGTAGTGGTTTACATGAGAGTATAAACCTACCACATAAAACTACACATTTCAGAGAAAAAATGAATATGAAGTGTTCAATTATCATACTTTTTAACATTGAGTGTTATTACCTGAAAAGCCTGTTCTTTTAATAAAACAAAATTCAAGATCAGTCTTTCAAATTTGACTTTGAAGCATTAAAGCATATAGCAATGACAATTTGCTGTCCAGATGCTTTTTCAACAAGGTTCTCGCCTCCCACATACATCCTGTGAATATATCAGTGACAGGTAGGTGACACCATGGATCAATCAAAATCTCATCAAATCATCTTTTGAGAGCGATAAGGAAAGGTGCTCCAAGCATTTCTAAGCACTTATGTATATATTCATAACCACTTACACATATAATGCCTTGCTTAAAAATAGTTATTTTTTTAAAGAAGAAATTAGCATTTTTAAGAATGCATTATAGATTTGACAACAGTGTAAGAATTTAAGAAATTGCATGCAAGCCTCCATCATCTCATTTTGAATTTCTGATCAGTCACCATTTTTATTGTTCCTATTAATGTCAGCAAGCAATCGTCACATGCGAGTAACGGTTGTTTACCTCTAGATTATTATGTGTTTTTTTTATTATACTAAAATACAGAAAAAATTACAGTTTTAAAATATATTCAGTAATCACAAGTTATCAAAGTACATGGTAACTCCTGCTGACAAGATTTAATCAGTGGTAAAAGATATTGTAAATGAAATAAAAAATTCTCAAGAAATCTGACAAATCACAATGTAATGGGAATGACACGGAAAGATGTATTCATTATTTTTCTTAGTAATAAATGGTGAGGAAATTCTTCTTCACCTTGCTATTAATATGAAGGACACGCACACGTATGCAATAATGAAATAATCACACATTGCTGTCAGGAATATAAATAATAATTACTTAGCATCTCGTTCATGAGGGCCGATAAAGAGCTGAAAACAGTGAAGCGGCTATATCATTTTTTTTACTCTAATCAATTGAGGTGCAACTCATTTCTGAAAAAATGAAATTAAAATAGACATGGTCTACGTTCCCTTTGTCTCACGACGACAATGCCATTTCATGATTTAATACTACTCTCTTACAATAACAAAATGCTCAAGGACGTCGAGTTGTTTGCTGTATCTCATGTCCACTTAACTAATTGCATTTTCCTCACATCATTACAATGTCAAATCCAAACTAATTTTTATATCCATCATAAAAAGTTTGCCATTATTTTTCTTCATCATTTCTTGCTGAAAAAACAGGTGATTGTCTGAAGTGCCCTCTGAATTATTAATGTGTTGCATTGTCATATTATATTTGGATGATGTGTACACCTATCTACACAGTGCTTAATGAAGGACTGAATGTCATTTCCAATACAGCACAACATTTTTCCCTCTAAAAATTCATACTGACATATACAAATTCTAACTGAAAATTTAATTAAAAAGTATTCATTCCAGCATGTGTAGCTCAATTCCCACTTTTTGAATAAAATGTTTATAATTTATTACATAGTCAGGTAGGTAGTATTGAAATTGTTTTCGTTATGTAGTGTTAAAAAAGATGAATTATATGTAGTCATGCTTTGAGTTTTTTTAAATTCATATGTGATACTTGCACTTAACAAGAGTGGGTGTGAGTACAAAGAATATGTATTACACTTTACAGACATATATCATATGTTGTTAATATATATAAGGCAACAGAGAGTAATCGAGCATAATACACATCACACTAGATTGGACTAGCTCATCATTCAAAGAAATTGATGATTTGATACGAACACCACCGCCATTATTTACCCCCAAAGCTATCAGGCGCACTAACAACCTGGCGAAACGCAGCGCTATCAAGGAAATGCCTTGACGTCAAATCCAGGCGTGTTCAAATTACAGGCGTAATTGCTCATAACCAATGCACGGGCTATGATGAGGATGGTGAACCAACGAAGGTGAAGGGATGAGGGAGGGAGGGTGTGTGGGTGGGATGGAGACGGGGGCGGAGGAGGGCATAGGGTGAGGGGAGGGGAGGTGGAAAGAGAGCAGGGGAGAGAGTGGGGGGGGAAGGGGAGGATATCAAGGATAAGAAGGGGGGAGAGGGATATGAAGAGACAGATAATCTTAAGAGAGACAAACTGATAACTCAATCACAAGTGACATGGGGATGGGGGCTGAGGAGAGTATAGGGGGAGAGGGAGAGGGGTAGGTAGAAAGAGAGAAGGGGAGACAGAGGGAGTAAGGGGGGAGACGGGGAGGATATCAAGGATAAGAAGGGGGGAGAGGGATATGAAGAGATAGATAATCATCTTAAGAGAGACAAACTGATAACTCAATCACAAGTGACATGGAGATGGGGGCTGAGGAGAGTATAGGGGGAGAGGGAGAGGGGTAGGTGGAAAGAGAGAAGGGGAGACAGAGGGAGTGAACGGGGGGGGGGGGGGAGACTGGGAGGACATTGAGGATAAGGAAGGAAGGGAGGGGGAGAGGGAAATGAAGAGATAGAGATGATCTTAGAGAGACAAAGTGATAACTCAATCACAAGTGATATAAGTGGGGATCAGGAGTGATGGGCAGGAAATGACTTGTCAATTTATAAAATCTAAGATCGATCATTGCTTGTCATTAATACAACAATACTGTGAGAACAAGAGAAATATTACAAATTTGTAATATAAAAACTAGTTGTCCTGTAGTGCACAAGAGGGGGATTTCATAAAACAGGGGCATGCATTGTCCAATTTTATTATTTACTGGTACTAGAATAGAGTGTGCACTGAAATTTGTTGAAAATTAATAGAATTTATAATGAATGTCATAATAATCAAACTCATTACAATTATCTTTGCATCAGTTCAAAAGAAGGGAGGTTTAAAATCGACCCAAGGGTACTCCTTCCTTCCCCCATCCCAAAGTCCAGACAGACATAAAAGATGTCCTCCATCTGAAATGAATTTGACAATAAAGTATCCCATTTGCTCGGCCACTTTGCGGAGCACTGGTAAAGTGCAGTGGCGACACGGCTAAGATATATAATATTCCCTTCTCCGAGCCCTTAATGAAATCTATATATGTTCTTGAGCCCATGAGAGATGAGAACAATCTCTTTTAACAGATCAGTGCGGAAAATGTCAATCTGTCCCGTCTCATAAGATGGCTCTCTCCCCACAATCCAGACCCAACGCGATAAAGATGAAATACTGTGAGACCCTATTACCCTATACATTCTATTCGACTGTCCGACTTCTTCATTTTCATACCTCAACATTGTCATGTTGCAAGTCATTCCTTATTCATTAAATAGGACAATGTTTTCTATCTATAAAATCTAAGGTTTAAAGTGATCTATTAACATTTTCACTCCATAGAAGATGAAATTTGCCCATGGATGGAAAACTACATTTCTATTAAAGCCTCCCACAATTTATAAATGAAGATAGTAATGGCTTGTACTGTCCTACAATGCATATGTTTTTCTTCCACCAATTATGGAACTCTGATAAAAACATATATGTGATAATGTACAAAATAAATACTCAAGATCCTACGAAATATGTGAAAGAAGAAGAAAAAATCTTGCAAAAGAATGCAAGTAAAACATTATTGTTCACTAATGACAAACTAAACTATTAATACAATAGACTTAAATGTTAATCCAACTATAGCCTAGTTTCATTGAAATTATTCAAGACAAATTCCATCACTTCACACTATTATCATAGCTAATTAGTTCAGTTACTTTATCACTTGAATAAATCAACTCAGATCAGTCAAGTCGTTCCAGGGAATTACTCATGCAGTAGTCCTAAATAGCTTGATTGTCTGATAAAAATGAAAAGTGGTGTTTATTATTCCACCTCCATATGATCAGATGAAAGATAGATTAGTGACTTTGTGGTATATGCATAGTTTATGTAATTGAAACCTATTGATTTCAATATCTTCACCATGAATCCACCTTTCCTCCTGCCACAGCGATGGAGCAAGCCCTCAGTGTCCAGCTGTTTAAATCATTGGTTATTCTTTCCGCACTGCTGAAGAGGATCGCTTTCAATCAATAGCGCAAACATTGTTAATGGCAGATGCCGCTGCCGCACGGCAACCCGACGATTTGTCCATCGAATATTCATGAAGATGGAAAACATGGCCGACAGACGATCCGATTGCGGTTTCCCATATTTTTTTTTTGCTGTTGGTCCCTTTCTTCCCGTCACTCTCCTCTGCCGTGACTTCTTGTGCGAGTTAATAGGGTGTGTATGTAGCGTGTCTGTGTCTCTTTATGCATCATCATAATGATGATACCCACTCTCCCTTCTCTCTCTCCCCCTCTCTCTACCTCTAATCCGCGCTCTGGAGAAGGGCACACTCTTTAGCGGAGGCGATAATGATAGTCTGCATACAGAAATAGACACCACTTGTGTGTGTGTGTGGCTCACTAATGTGATGGCAATATCAAAATAAATTACAAGCTATTTCTACAATTGGACATGAGAATGAATACAATTGATATTCAAAACGATAAATTAATCCCTTTGGACTTTCAATTGCTCAAGCATTGAAACCATGTTTATCAATCCACTTATAACAGCAGATATCAAACAAACCTGCATAGAACATGAGAATTAAAACAAGGCTATATGATGTGCATTTAAAGGAATTTTTTAACATTCCCATTAGTTTCTTAATCTGACCAATTACAGACTAAAATGCAATTCATTGAAAATGATAAACTGATTGAAGCCAATATTGAACATCTACCCACAGAAAAAAATATCTGTAATAAAATCTTATCTTTAATCACTTGTATAAGTCAATAAGTAAATATTTAAAGAACATATTTAAAAAAAAAATTCATTGTGGAAAGTGTGAATATACTTTTACCTGGACTGTAATTGATCAGGCATGGAACTAAAGGAAACAACATGTATTAAATAAATATTTAGCTACTAATTGTAATCATTCTGAAGATAACATAATTAATATGGTATTGAAGGACAGAAATTAGATATCGCCTTAATAAATAAGTTAGCAGAGTGATTAGGCAAAGGAAACCGCCAAGTAGTGACAAAAGCCTAGCCACACACACACGTATGATCCCACATGTGTGATACACACAAACGCATTAACCACTCACACCGACTGTGCTAATGTCCATTTGCTAATGCATCTCAGTGGCTTGGCTGACGGGTGGTTGGTACGTGGGGGTGCATCAAGATAATGTAATTTTCATGACGTCGTTAAACGCCCCGGCGAGTGCTACTTAATGCCATAATCATCATCCATCACTGGGGGGCGCTACTCATATGCGCAGGGATTCGGTTTGGATATCTTTTAATTATTGCGATTAATCATTTCCCTTAATGAGCTTTATTCACTGGTTTAACTATCTCTTGCTCTATGACTCTATGCTCTATGACTACCTCTTACCATTTTGTATAGGTGTATCTGATTATTTTCTTATATATATATATAGTATATTCATATTTCTATATTCCTGAGCTTGCTTTATCAACTAATGCACTTTTGTATGCTGATTAAGTGATTACTCTATCTGATTACAATCCTTGAATCTTTCCATCCTTTCTGATTATTCTCATTTCATTTTCACTTTCCTATACTTATCATCTTTCTTTCTATTTTTCTTAAATAAAAATCACTCCTTTAAACACTTTTACATAGTACTGATAACAATGATACTTAATAGCCCTAAATTATACGATGCATATCCACCAATCATCAAGTATCACCATTCTTTGAAATTATGGTGATTCAATTTTACATCCATTGTTGTTATCTCAAGAAAGTCTAGCTTCCGAATTTCTCTAAAAAGAATTCTATTATTTTCTTGTCTATTTTCTTCTTTCCTGTTAGCTTTTCTCTGTTTCCTTTTTTTTCTTCTTCCTTTCTCGTTTCTCCCCCCTCTCCATCCACCCTTTATTTCTCCCTCCCTCATATTTCATATCCCTCTTTCCCTCCACCTCCTGATATCATTACCTATTACCCCCCCCTTCCTTCTATCACTCTTCATATATCTCTTCCTGCCTCTCTCCCAATTCATCTCCATCTACCTTTATATCATATTCCACAGTGGCATGTCCATTGTTCACCCTTGCTCCATTCCGTCCCTAAAGACAAGACTCCACCATCACTTCTCAACCACAGCTCGCATCTCGAAGCTCTGCGGTATCTCTCACCCTCTCTCTCTCTCTATCTCCTAAAGAGCAATAGATATCGCATGACTGCAGCACAAAGGAACGGAAACAAAATGCCTTGATGTTCAACACTGAGAGGTCCTTAGTCCATCTATCTAATACAAGGACAAGTGCCTGCGAATACATCAAGAGAGCTTTCATATGGTGTTTTACGCTTCAGGTCTTTGATATAACCAAGGAGTAACCAGGAACGGCTCGATATATCCATGGATCCTAACAACGCCTTCATTGGATAATAGCTCATTCACACAAAATCAGAACCAATAATTTTTATGGCAAAATTATAACATTCTAATAGGAAGATAAGAATGTTGCTCCTGTCTGGGTAACCTGCTTATCCAAATGTGCAGAGCCTGCAAAGTCAGGCAAACCATTGCAAATGGTATAGATGAAGGTGGCCGGGAAGTGAATCAAATTTATGAAAGCTCCCATTTTTAAATGATCTTCCATTCATCCTGAGGGTTTTATGCTGAAGATCGGCTTTATTGGAGGACACCTATCACTGGCATGAATCAAGTTATCCCCCTCCCTTTGAATAACACCATTTATAAAAAAAAAAAAAAAAAATCCATACTAAAAAATACTGTGGGAATAAAAATGTAAAAAAAAAATATTTGTGAACAGGAAATAAAATCTCAACTCCCAAGCATTAATGTAATGTTTGAACAATCATCTGAAAGTGTTTAAAGAAGTACCATTGATACTCGGCTAAAAAGGCTTCAAGTCCTTCCACCAACTCTCAGTTTCTACCTCTTTGCTCAAATTCAAAGACACCACAGAATAAAGTGAAAGGGGTTATTTTACAAAGCCAATGAGGAAATGAGAATACAGATGGTAAGTGGAAAGCTCTATCTAAGTATATAGTCATTGTATGTACTTGATGATGTTGTTTGAATGAATATTACCTTTAGATGGTTGATCTCTCAATGGGCTTTTGCAATTAAACAAAAATGCCAGAGATTTACAGACATGTGTGCGTGCATTTTGTTGTTTAATCGTTGGGGAAGGGGGGTCGCAGGTGGTAGGGGTTATTTGTGTGTAACATACAAATGCAATGAATAAACAACATCGCCTCAAAAATTCTCATCAGGGTATTTTATAGTATGGACATCAGAAAAGAATTCCCTAATCAGTAAATCTTGCATTGTTTTAAACGACCATAAACACTCTCAAGAACGTGTTCAATCTATTTCATCGTTAAAATGCGACGGTAATTTCCCCCCAGTGCACAATGCTTCCCATTTGGCAAATGAATTTCATTGTGATGAATAAAACACATCGCAACGAGCAAACGAGGAGACAGCTCTGTGCAGATCAGGAAACGCTTGATGGAGGATTGCTTGCAACATGATAATGATGGAGCTTAACACAGGTACATTAATAGCTTCCTTTGCCTCAGAGCTAACTCATTAATAGCTGTACAATCTGCAAGCGAACGACATCTCAAGGACTTGCTTTACCAGGCTTGCATCTGATCCCCCCCATCATGAAATATATCAAGCAAATCATAACAGACAGAAGGCTGTGATGTAATTTTCAATCTTCAATAAACAGTTAACATCAAATGTTTAATCATGCCATGCATAGATATTCTTATTACATGAAATTCACATACACTAGCTACAAGCTTTACGGCTTGATTACATTAGGGCTGTATTACTAAACTTGCTACCAATAGCACCTCAACGTAATTCCTTTTGAGCTGATGAATTATGGGTATGTGATTGGCAGAGTCGGTGAGAGCTTATGTGATGTATTAAGATTGCTCATTACAATAGACCCTTACCCCCCCCCTTCCCTTTTGTAACCCCACTACACCCCTGCCCTTGTCCCTATCCAATACAAACCATCGCAGGGAGGGGGGCAGTGGCTTTTCGGAATTCTATGCAATTTGCAGACAGCATTCAATATAGATTTTAATTTCCTCTTCGGATCATTCCTACTCGGTGTGCAATGCCAGGGCTCTCTCTTGACGGCAGTCATCGTTAGCTAAATAAATCAATCCCTATCTATTCCTTCTCAAATCTCATTACCTGTATAAGATAAGAAACCCCGTTTGGGTCTCCCCCTCAGATGTTTATCCCTTCAAATGGCAGGATTTTTCTGTCGTTCTTGGTCATAATCGCACTCCCCTCAGACCCTTACTTGTCTTTGATGAGGCTGTAATCTTCGGAATATTGGAGATTTAATGTGTTTTCCAAAGCAATCTTGATATTCTGTGGAAGCGTTTACACTCCCCCTTCCCCATCAAAATAAGTTCACATGTTGCCTGAGTGATTATGCAACTCTCTGTCCTTCTCATCATACAGATACAATACCAATATTTTGGGTCTCAAAAATGCCAAAATAAAAATTGGTTTGTTATTAAAGAATAGAAAGAAAATTACATAAGATTCTTTTTTTCTTGTATAGCTTATTTACGTGCATTTAGGACGTTTCTTCACAACTGGACAAGGATGTAAAATATTAATTCTGATTGGTTCATGGTCTAGGTTTTTCATCAAATCGGATGCCACAGTGATTTTGGCTGGCCATTTAGTGATTAATGGCAAACCTCTTGTGTTACAGAAACCAGTACTTGCTCAAGCCAGGGAGAAAAAAAATCAGCACAAACATTACTCCATGAAGCGCGTTCACTCTGTGTTTAAAAACGAATCATTTTTCTTTGCCTTTAAAAAATTGAAGTCTAAACGCATCCTATGAATGGAGGGTTGCAGTTATTTCATCAATCTCAGCACTAACTAGCAAATCATTCTGACAGCATCCCAATCGTAATCACTTTGATTCAATCCACTTCCCTGGATCCTTGATACCACTTTTAATGAGGTTAACTTTGCAAGGTTTATTATGGATTTATACCGCCGATTTATACTTCTCTAAGTATTTCTATAAACCTTACGATAATAAACAGATCAAGATTCCAATTCTGTTTTAAATTTCATCTGATATTTCCTTTAAAGAATAATTCATACTGATAAGCCCCATAATTCTTCAATATTTTTTAAGGAGTCCATTTTTAATTTAAAAAACAGTTCACTAATCAGATAGATGAGAATTTAATGAAAAATAGAAATAAGGGTGGTGGTGTTGTCACAACCCCTGTTTTAACTACGGGTAACTTTAAATATAACTTGTAAAAGCTTGCAGTAATGATTGCACAGTCAACTTGGATACAATACAAAAAAGTACTTTTCTTAGAAATACATTCCTTATGTATTTATGTTGAGAGATGAGCTGGGCAGTGACTGATTAAACATTTAAAATGAATCAGACACATTCTTCCATGCACATTATTCTATGCTATCAACAAATATGTGTAAACAGATCGAGGTGAACGTGCTTCCTTTCAGAACATGGCTGTCTATCATAGAGAAACAAAAGACGCATTTAGGGTTAATCTAACTTGGCAAGACCTGGGTAACAAGGGCTGTTCATTTTCTTCTTTTAAACTTGAGGAAGGTGAAAGTCATTTTCAGTCAGCGGGATGGGAGGACAGCAGACATTGATCAGGGACCAAGATTAGGGGTTCTTCCTTCCTGGATAGCGCAATAATAGCAACCACAACAAAACGTCAAGTCATCTCTCATATCTGTCCTCCTAACATTAATGTTGTTCTCTCTTTGGAGAACCCGCTCGCCATTGCAAAGCCCCCTCCCCCCTGCAACGCATCCTGAACACCCAGTTCATCAAAATGTCACTTTATCACAACCGCCCGTGTTTGAGCATCTAAAGCTTCCCTATTTACTTCCCCAATACCTGGTTAAACCGAAAAACCAAGAAGACACATTGCTCACTCAAACAAGCAGTTCATCAAAATGTCAGGCCGACTGCTCTCGCGTTTAGAAGCATAAAGTGTCCCCGGTCTCCGGCTTTCTTCATCAATGCTTTTCTTAATAGATATAACTTGCCTTCTCCAATCACCAGTTCATCAATATGTCACTTGATGGATATCTTGTTTGGTTTTATCATCTTGCTTATTTCTAAAGAAAAGAAGAGGGTTACAGACTTGTCCATAGGAAGACAATCATCCACTTTGCGTACCTCATACGTCATTGTTATCCTCAATGACCTAGGGGATTTCCTTCTCAGAGCGCCCGCTTTTCAAGGTCTCGAAGCAAATAATACAAAATCAGGATGAAGTAACATACACGTGCGTAAGCAGACAGCTGGCATGATAACAGACACAATAGAAATATAATCGAACAGTCTTCAAGTGTTTGATCATTGGGAGATTAAAGATGATTGTTGTAAAGCAATTCGAGCTAAGATACGTTGATTCTAAATTAATTTTACATTAGTTGATACTCCAATTTCATTTTTAAAACAAAGTATTCCACGATATCAGAGTTGATTTTTACAATGTGAATTGCCCTTTTCTTAGCCAAGACATACGGGCCAAAATCATCAAACTCTCAACACAACCAGTACATCATCTAAATTTTTATTTTCACTTATTATTTTTTTTTTATATTTTACAATATTTCTCAGCCTACTATATTTACAAACTTTATTTGTATTACAGAAAACATTGTCTCATCAAAATCTAACCATTTATTTTTATTGCGTACAATAATCTCTCTCTCTCACTTTCTTCCCCTTTTCTTATTCTTTCTTCTTTATCTCTTCCTCTCCCTGCCCTAAATCTCCCTTCTCTTCCATACTTAAAATCTCCACCTCATTCTTACTCTCTCTGCCCCTTCTCTCTCTCTCTCGCTCATATCCATTTTCATCTTTTTTTTTTCTTACACTCAATCCTCAGCATCAATGAAAGCGATCAGTCAGATCAGGGACTGGTGAGCTGGAATTAATGAAAGAGCTCTCGCCGTTATCCCCCACCTTCCACTATCCTGCCATTCCCCCCCCCCCCTCAGCTACCCTCCCCCATACTTCCCCCTACACCATCCACCAACCTCCTCCTTCCCAAGATACTTCTTTGTCAAGGGTCTCTACCCAAGTACAGAATTATTCTTAAAATGCCACATGGGCAATTACACCCCATGAAAAGCACGGCTGCGTACAAATACAAGTGGCAGTAAGCTTCAGGAATGACGTCTCTACCTTGACGCAGTCAGCATGTACTTTTCCACTTGCACGAATCAGGCAAGTGAACTCTTATAGGTTTTTTACACTACGTTTTCTCAACCCTATACTATTATTTATTTATCCTTTTTACACAGGCTGAATTTTCTGCCTAACCGCAGCTAAGGAAATGCTTAGTGCTTGGTTTTGTCACGCACAATTCAGAAATCCTGGACAAGTGGTAGCCATTCATGGGTGCTTGTCTCTGATCGGACAAGAGCGATGGCTTCATTGCTTCAAGGTCATACATCAAGCAACATCATAGGATTGGCCGGGTTTCTTTTTACACCAGCCACTCTTAACCCTGGTTAGGCTAACCCTGCTATTATGCAGGGCCAAATAATCATGTACTATAAGTGGGGTTAGCCCACTTTGCAAAAACATTGTGTGAAAAGAAAGTGAGCTAAGCTTAACTCTGTACTATAAGTGGGGCTAAATTGCAATTTAGCCCCACCTATAGTACGGGGTTAAGGAAATTTTGTAAGTGTAAAAAGCATTTCTGAGAGCATCAATGGAGGTTTGTGGAGTGGGGAGGTCTCTGAGTGGAAACAAAGTGATGGAAGGATAGCCTTTCTCATTAGGCATCATCTTCAGGCCAGGAGTTGCCCTCGTCGGAGGTTTCTACACATTTCCAAAGAATGTTAACAACAGCTACACATTGAAATAGTCTGGTCTGTTAGCGTCAAAAATGCCCTACTTGTGGACACGGTGGACAAAAGCATGATTTTTTCTCCAGACCTTTGTTTATATATAAGAATTAAGAATGGGGTATGCTCCAAAAAATCTGGCTGCAGGAACAGTGAAAAAATGGGTGAAAATGTCAGAATTTATGAGTTCAGATTTGTCTGATATATAGACTAGCGCTAGTGCAAAACTCAATAGCAGTGCATTATTTTGCATTGGATTAGTTCTTGAATTCAGACCCTTTTTGAACAGATCTTCTGTTTGTCCTGGCATCTCAATGCACCAAGTATCTGAATGAAGATGCTAACCAAGCCGAAGGGTGACGGTGGAGGGGGTCGAATGTTGGTGTGTATGTACATATTTTGGTCTTGGGGTAAAGGTGTGCAAGACACATTTTTTGCATGTGTTGGAAATTGTGTTGCCATGGTAACAGTGTATTATTGCAAAAATAAGGTACAAATCTTGCAGTTAGAACCAGTTCCTCTGTTTTTAACCGATTCTCATGAAATTTGGCACACACATCGGTCTTGAGGTAAAGATGTCTAAGACACACTTTTGTGTGTCTTTCAGAAATCTTGTTGCCATGGTAACAACATATTATCTGGTGAAAATTGGGGAAAAAACCTTACAATTCAAAATGTTTCATCAGTTTTCAATCAATTTTCATGAAATTTGGCACACACATTGGTATTGAAGTAAATATGAACAAGGCACTTTTTTGTGTGTGTTTCCAAACAACATGATTATATGGCAAAATTTAGGTAAAAACCTTGCAATTTGAACTATTTCATCAGTTTTTTTTTTTAACCAATTCTCATGAAATAATTATGGCTCAAACATTGGCCTTGAGGTAAAGATGTGCAAGAACCTTTTGTCAGAGAGTGCATTGCCTTGGTAACCACATTTAGCCAGAAATATGGGGAAAACTCATTGTGGATCAGTCTACCTCTCAGTTTTCAGCCTGTGCTCATAAAAGTTGACACAAATATTCATTTTGGGTAAAGATTCATATTCAGTATTAAAAGGGAATCAAGCCTTGGTCATAATGTTGTGTGCATGGAAAAGGAGAAAAATAAGAATGGTGAAAGTTTTAAAGAAATCGGACAAGCAAAATATAGTTATGGCTGCTTTAAAATTAAGATCCCTAAGGCTACAAGTATGTAGAATTCAAATTGGTAACTGGGTAAGTAAATTATGACAAGGGGTGGGGCCGCAAGGACAACTTTCCCATAAGACTAGTAGTTATCAGGATTTTTGGTTTTCTCCTAAATCCCTATTCCATTGGGGCCGTAGTATAAACTCGGTAGTATGTTTTATGTCCTCATGAAAGAAAGATATAATTTGAAGTAAAACTTTTGAAAAAAGAAATTTTAGCTAATTAATTATTCCAGTACATGGAAGAGTGGTCCTTGCCTTCTTAAATCACTGTGACATCACATATGCGGTCAATTTGAAGTCTTCATGGGTATAGTGATTACCAATGTTTATAAGTTTAATATGTTCACAACTTTGTTATGGTTTGTCCGATATTGTTCAAACTTTGACCTATAAACTTGTCTGATTTTTCATTTTCCTCTAAAAACAAGTGTTTATTTGGGTTTGAGTCCCCTTTATAATGTCATATAATAGTGCAGGGTATTAATCACCTTCAATAATATTTATAGGCTTTTTTGGGGGGGGGGCGGAGAAGGTCCTTAAAAACTGACAACATAAAAATATAGAAGGTTAAAGGCCATGACCATGAGGAACTTTAACACTCTTAAAAATCACCCCTTACATTTTTTATTTTGGGGGGGGGGGCTTTAGAAACTTGCAACATAAAGATTAAAATGAAATTATAACGACTAGGAACTTAACCCCCCCCCCCCAAAAAAAAGGGAAATCCTTTACACTTCAGCATATTAATTTAAAGCCTCAAACATTCTGCTTTGAAAAAAAAGTTTCCGGTGTCCAATTAATCAATGTTTTATTTGAAGCATGAAGCAGGGGCTGTCACAGAAATATACTGAAAAAAATTAAATGAAAGAAAATATGAGGCTAAAATCTATTGTGCACTTAGGTATATTTTTGATATGGTATGTTACTGAGTCATGGATTTGCAAGTGAACTTCTAAAACAAATGCAGATATTTTTGTATATATTTATATTTCTATAATAATTAGTTGCATGATTAAAGGTACACTTTAAAATATGTCAGAAAAAATATACTTAAAGAGAGACAGGAAACAGAAGGAGATGGAATGGTGAAGCTCAAAATCAAGAGTGATGTGAAAGTTAAAAAGAAATAGTAGGAACGGAATATGGATAAAAGACTGAGTAGGAGAATATAAATAAACAATGGTTAATTGGGTACTGTAATTTTTTTTTATCAAATCAGAATGCATTAAGCTTCAAATGAATGGTCTGAAGTGCAAAGGACTCTTCTTATATACCTTTGGAGGGGGGGGGGGGGCATTTTCTGCTAAAAAGTATTATCAGCCCCCTATTTTTTCGGGGGGGGGGGTTAATTTCCTAGTCATAATCCTTTAACTGTAATTTTAATGAGGTCATTTTCTAAAGACCCACCCCCCCCAAAAAAAGAGAGTAATGTCTAGCTTTAAAAATGCATTGACCCCTGACTGAGGGACAAAGGTTTGGAAAATCAGCTGTTGAAAGTAGAAGGGGTACACATTTTGTTTTGCTTGCCAGTGTTGGAACTCCTCTGCTTCAGCAGAAGGTTTCATTTTTACCCAGTGTACCTCCAGCCTATATGCCCTTAAGGGGATGCGTTTTTTTAAGAGTGTTTATCATTTTTATGTTTCTAATGGCCACTGCCTTTAACCTTCTTTGATGTCAGATTTAAAGGACTAATCCTGCCCCTTCCCCCCAACCCAGAAATATTAATGAAGGTGATTAATACCCCCACATTCTAATGCAGAGAAGACATTTAGAATTTAATATGAATCCTTACCCTAAGATGAATATTTCTTCCAATTTTTATGAGCACTGACTAAAAACAGGGGAAGAAGTTTGATCCACAAGTTTTCCTACATTTCTGGCTATCATATGTGGCTACCCTGGTAATGCACTCTCTGACAAATGCAAAAAAAAAAGATTCTTGCACATCTTTACCCCAAGGCCAATGTGTGAGCCAAATTTCACGAGAATTGGTTCAAAACTGATGAAGTAGTTCAAATTGCAAGGTTTTTACCTAAATTTTGCCATATAATATGTTGTTCCCATGGCAACACAATTTTGGAAACACACACAAAAAGTGCCTTGTACATCTTTACTTCAATACCAATGTGTGTGCCAAATTTCATGAAAATTGATTGAAAACTGATGAAACAGTTTGAATTGTAAGGTTTTTTCCCCAATTTTCACCAGATAATATGTTGTTACCATGGCAACAAGATTTCTGAAAGACACACAAAAGTGTGTCTTAGACATCTTTACCTCAAGACCGATGTGTGTGCCAAATTTCATGAGAATCGGTTAAAAACAGAGGAACTGGTTCTAACTGCAAGATTTGTACCTTATTTTTGCAATAATACACTGTTACCATGGCAACACAATTTCCAACACATGCAAAAAATGTGTCTTGCACACCTTTACCCCAAGACCAAAATATGTACATACACACCAACATTCAACCCCCTCCACCGTCACCCTTCGGCTTGGTTAGCATCTTCATTCAGATACTTGGTGCATTGAGATGCCAGGACAAACAGAAGATCTGTTCAAAAAGGGTCTGAATTCAAGAACTAATCCAATGCAAAATAATGCACTGCTATTGAGTTTTGCACTAGCGCTAGTCTATATATCAGACAAATCTGAACTCATAAATTCTGACATTTTCACCCATTTTTTCACTGTTCCTGCAGCCAGATTTTTTGGAGCATACCCCATTCTTAATTCTTATACATAAACAAAGGTCTGGAGAAAAAATCACGCTTTTGTCCACCGTGTCCACATAATTCCGCTAACTGACCAGACTAAAAAACCTTGTAATGATAACACCTCACCATCGGTTTATTTCATAAGTAAAGTGAAGGCAATCGGAGGAAAAATGGGACAGATGTTCGCTGGGCTGGGGGAATTGGTTGGGAAGAAGCATATCATGTATTTGTCATCTAAATACTCAGAATTGGTCATTCAGTAGTCCAAAGTGTTGAATCCATACTTAACCCCATTGAAAGGGGGTGGTTGGATACATCTTACACTTAAGGCAAACACCCTTATCCTTTGCGTTCTCCGCCCTCAACCCAACCCTACAACCTTCTTCCATGTATTCTTTGGCCATCCTGTTCTTCTCGAAGCACCCACCTTGAACTCAAAGCCCTTAAAATATGCCAGCCAACCCTCCTCAGCACATGCCCACACCAACATACACCATCTGCATTGACCGACCGGTCCATCGATTAAAAAGAAGGTAGATGATACAGAGAAAAAAAATCATGAATGACAAGAGAAAATGTCTTTCACAAACCTGAAAGCTGGATACTGAAGGTTTGCTGGTGTCAGGAACGCAGGATGGAATGGATACGAGGAGATCTGAGCCATGGCAGCGGGGTCGTAGGATGCCAGAGGGTGGGGCGTGGCTGTCGGGGGTCGGATGGGGTCTTCGCCGGCACGGTATGGCTGGAAACCCCTCCCTGCCATCTCCTCCGACTTGCTCGGTAGTTGGGCTAGAGGTCTGTCAAGGATATCCCAAAGAGAATCACAAGTTTATTCACTGCTTGATTATTTTCTAAACAAATTTCTACAGACCAAAACCAAAACATTTATCCTGATAATTATTTTTCATTTTATCTGTCATGTTTCGGCCTTTGTCCCAAAGACATTTTGGTGTTGATTCCCTGTCCTAAAAGTAAAACACAGTCACATTACTCCTTGATCTTTTTTTTGTGAATTATAACTGATCCAAATGAACTGAAATTGATCTCACCTCTCATCTCTAATTGACAAACTAAGATCAATCTTCATCAAATCGATATTGAATGAATTTCAACAAAATACTGAAGTAACTGAACAAATATTCAATAATCTTGGAATATCACAATACCAGATGTTTTAGAAAGATGATAACATCAACTATGAATGTGCTCGAACTGCCAATCAGCAGCATGTTACGTATATGAATCTAATACAGCTGCAATTTCCCTGATATTTCAAGAGTTAGGAAATACATTTTAAGAACACATTAGGCAATGAAGAAAATGATTAAAATTTCAATCTCTCACCTCCTTGGACCTAGACCTAGACTGGGGCTTTCTTTTCCTCTCCAGATAGAAGACGCACCCTCTCCTGACAGCGAACGACCGAGGCTACGATCTACAGAGTTGCTCTGGCTTCTTCTTTCAAGCTCCTATAAAATAAAATAACATAGATAGATGAATTTTACTAAAGCTGTGCCTCAGGGGATTAGTTATGTTGCCTGAGTTATGATCATACTTTTATTCTTTTTACTACAAGATAGAAATTTGAAACATCTTCATACATCGCATTTATCACATTATCAAGACAAACAGGGGAAAAATTTCATACAAACAGTCGAAGACCCAAAAGGGTTAGACGCTACACCATTTCAGTCCATATTTTTGTGCACACTGGTTGTCCCATTTAAGATATGGTGTCTAATCAGGCTAAATTACTATAAGCTCCTTAAAACATTGTTTTCATTTATTTTTGTCATTTTGATTTATTCATTTTTCAATATCTATGATTTTTTTGCAGCCACAAGGGCTGAATTCATTTGAATCCAGGCAAAGACAAAGAATTCAAAACCAATACTGGTTTCAATCTTAAATCCTGATAAGGGAATGTTACAATGTGTTATGTATGTATCAAACAGTAGATATCATAATCAATCATTCTAAGTCAAAAAATACAAGTATATCTATATTATTTTAGGTCAATTTTTGCTAGATTTGAAGTTAATAACTAGACTTTACTGCCTGGGTGCTGGATGCTCATCACTAGAATATTTCTCATCCAGTCCCAGTTATAATTCTAATACCCTGTTTTGATTAACCTTTCTTTTAGTTGTATTGTGAACTAATATATGTTCATCACACAGACACAAGAACTGATCTTTCAAAAGTTTAATGATATCCTTAAACCTATTTTTTTCCCACTTACGAAAGAAATTGCCTATGATTATATTTTATTAATGATATATGCAATGAATTTGTTGACAACTATCTTGACGAACAGGTCATAACTGTTTTGATCAGCAGTACAAAGAGGGCGTACGTGTTTGATGTAAGGTTTGTTTTATAGGTCTTCTAATTCATAATTCATGCACCTAGAACCAAGAAGGCCAAGTCATTACTATAATCTCATCTTTAATCTTCTTTGTCATACAGTAGCCTGCATCTATCACTGCTTCAGACAGAGGAAAATCAGTTGGGCAGCTCCAAATCACAAGATTCCCGAAAGAAACACAATTGACATTTTCGTTCTGTAAAATCCTTTTCCACATGCTTGAACCATAACCTCACTCTCTTCGATTATTACTATTAATGCATTTGATGAATTCAGTAAATACACATCTATAAATTGTGATAAAAAATATGTGAAACATAATCGCAATAGCTAACAAAGATAACATAAAAATTGAGCAGAAAGTAGAAAAAATAATTATCCATTTCATGTTCCTACAATGATGATGTGGTGATCATTATCAATATAGTGTGCGCATTTTAGAAGAAATGTTTGCTTTGTCGATATGTGTAATTTGATAGATAAATGCAGATAATCAAAATTCATACAAATTTGGAAATTTGGCTCAATATATGACCACATATTGCACATGAAATTGAAAACCTATTTATCTGCTGAGAGATGAAAATTATATTAAAGACACATAATGACTGATCGATTGGAGAGATTCCTTCTTAGAATTGTAATTTCTTTGACGATTAATTTAGTATAGAGATAAGGAAAGCTGCGCACAACCAAGAAATAATGACATCCATGACTCTGTGATATTGGGAGATGACTACTTCCACTTTGACATCTGTGTTGAATAAATGTGAAAATTGTGTCATGTCAATACAATTGCCTGTATCCTGAGAGAGCGAACATCTCATAAAATTGGCATGGCCGAGCCAACGATAGGACAGGTCCACGCGAGGAGTCGGCAAAACTCATTGTATCAGTATTTGCTTGCTTTTTACCTCTCTTCCCAAACTTCATCTTTGTTTGTGCAGAGGACTCTGGCCACGAAAATGGTAAATAGAGAATTGGTGTAATTTTCGATGAGACTAATTGCTACGAGTTGAGGTAAAAGTGAGTTTGGGTGGTCCTCTTCAGGACCAACATACTGTGTGCCCACAAAATAAATACATGGTGTACCGTGAAACCACTACACTCCTTAATCGCCATGGAAACTAAACCATTCAGAATTAACCCTGGATTGCAATGAAGATGCACTGAGCCGGCCGGTTTTGGCTATTGACTAGATGAATTTGTTTTATGATTGACAGGTGAAGACACCCCTGGATTTGGACCCAGTTGAATTCATTGAATTGTATGCTGTTCAAAACAAAACATCTCAACGGTATGTGCTCTATCTATAGTCAAGTCTTTCTTTCTTTTTCTTTGCATATTCAGCCCACTAGGGACGATGAGGAAGGGGTTTCTAACACTCATTTTCATAGAATAGAGCTTTTCAGGTTTCACTCTTGAGCTGAAGCAATTTGGAGAGTGTTTTATCAAGCACCTAGTCAGAGATATTCATTGACTTATTTGTTCTGAGCCAATCAGACGCACAGATTTCGGTAGCTTTTAACAGCTGCAAGTGAAAGTTGCCATTTGTTTCACCAAACGACCGATGAAAACGCACCTTGATAAAGTGCAGAGAGAGTGCATCGCTATCCGTCTGACAAGTTTTCCTTGTGTTCCGATGTACGTGAGTTTGATGAGGCTTGCATTTATTTGTGGTAGCTAAAGATATGGAGAGGGGTTTCAGTAAGCTGGCAGTATTGATTTACTCAAACCCGACAGCTCAGCCATGAAGCAAATAGTATCTTAGTAAACGCTACATGGGCATTCGTTGCTCCTGCGACTGTCAAGTCTCCAAGGCACTTCAACAAATACCGCGGCAAGTTTCCAGATGACTTGGAATATCACAGGGATTTATTTCTAATTTTTACAACTCCTCCGGCAATGGCGAATATCAGAGGAATTTATTTCTAATTTTTACAACTCCTCCGGCAAAGGCGGTAGGAGGCAAAGGTGTGCTTCACTGCTTGGGAGGTATTTTACATTTTATCTCAATTGTTTGAAAATAGCTTCCTTTTAATAATAGATCAGTTAATGACAAGATAATTTTTTCAACCAAAGTTAGTTATCTGATTTGGGGGGACATGCCACTAGCCTTAACTTCTATTTCAATGGTCCAACCACTTTTTTACTTTCAAGGATTATTTTGGTGAATAAAAAGGGGGGGGGGGTAAAATCACCAACACTGTACACACCATCTTCTATTTTGTAATGTAACTCTATTTCTCCCCCATCTTTTTTAGTACATTGTATAGAACATGAATTAGTAATGTGCAAAGAGGAGAGCAGATATTCCTGCAGGCGCCTAGCTAAGGTCTGTTAGTCAACTATTAGGGCAGGACTAAAGACTTTGGCTAATTATTCGTGTAATAACTGTGGGCAATCAACAGTGAATGCGTGAAAAGTGGGTCTACATGTATCTTCCCGAGCCTTCAAGCAAATCTTGTCTTTCCATAAAGCTTTGTTTCAGGGAAAGTTATCAGTTAAACTTGGGAGGGGTGGTGGTGTACATTTATTCCGGGCCCCCATCTTACAACTTAGAGTTATGATTGATCTGATCAGCCACAACTATGGAAAGCCAGCAACATCAACATCTAAAATGAATGTTTGTTCAAAATATTCTCTAGATGTAATGCATAATCACACATTCATCATTTTCTGAAATATTCAGTGTGCTTCACTGTGTTTACAAAGCACATAATGCAAATTTCCTGGGGAAAATTTTTTGACATTGTTGGATTTCCATATAGTTTAAGACGGTCGGATCAATCATAACTCTTTGTAGTACGGCCGGCGCCCTGATATTGCTGTTCATTATAATTCGTATCACTATGGCAATTACACAACCCTTGAAAGGAAGAAAGAATATTCTGTCCTTGGTAGCAGAGAAATTAGAATTGCCCATTCTTTAAATCTTTTTAAAAAGCACATCCTTTTCAATTCAGGTCTTATCTCTTTACTCTTCAACTCATTTTGACATTGATTCATGAGTGTCTTTCCCTATTAACGGCATGCACTGCCAAACCTTTCTGGAAAGACCACTCACAGGAAAACAGAAATTGCGACCACTGTAGACAGATAAAACGAGATAAATTTCTTGCTCTACAGAAGTAAAATACACAGCCACAGCACTACAAAAACATTACTCTCTTAAATAGCGATAATAATAGCTGGATTTATAAAGCGCTTTTTGCCAGAGGATACAAAACGCTGCTATCATTACCTCGGCTTTAGCTCGAGCTACCATCACTGGCGCTCAGTGCATGCAAGGAATTAATCCTACCGGGTACCCATTCACCTCACCTGGGTCGAGTGCAGCACAGTGTGGATACATTTCTTGCTGAAGGAAAACATGCCATGGCTAGGATTGGAAGCCACGACCCTGTTTGAAAGGAGAGTCAGAACTACTAGACCACGACAGTACCAATGATGGCCTGTATAAGTTGAAAGTGAAGGATTAAGCTGCACAACTTTATCTTCTATAGAGATTTTTGCTGTTTTCTGAGGGGGTGGGGGAGAAAGACCTAAAATGTAAGACGATGACAGTGAAAGACTTACCCTTCTGGAATCCAGGGCAGAACTGGTGGTGTGGGTGGGGGCAATGGTAACCACTGGAGGGCTTGAGGTAGGGACCACGAGGGGCGAAGGTCCTAGGTGGTACTTGGACGGGGTGGAGGCGGAGCTACGTGTTGTACTGGCAGGTGACGTTCTAGGTGAGATCTCATCTGGGCCTGGGCGGGGAAAACAGACAAGAAAACTGGTTATGTATCAAATAAAATTCATGGAAAATGTCTTTGCAGATTGGAAAACCCCTTTTACGTTCTGGTCTTCAAAGAGAAGACACACATTGTAACATACAATTGGTGGTATTCTAGCTTTTTCACTCTGGCATAGGTTATACAACTTAACATCAACGAGGCCTACGTCATTACATTACAAAGCCATTAATGTTGTACGTTTTCATTAGAATACCAAAAAGAACCCCAATACAGAAACAACAACACAACACCACACTATCAAGACATGTAAGCATTATGGGCATCATGTTTGCAATAGGTTTGTTCTTGTAACTATGTAGAAATTCAGATAAAAAACATTAAATAAACAAGTAGAGTTTAAATTACAATATATATATATAATCTTAACATAATGAAACCAACAGACTATAAGTTTATCAAGCCATTAATCAGCAAAGATTTAAAATTGATAATACAAGATCCTAGTTTATTGGGATTTTCAAATATTTAAAGTCATCTCAAGTGAAGCTGAAATGATCTTTGCATGAACGTCAGTTATCGCTACTGGTTCTGGTGCGAAAAAACTGAATATCAATACCATAAATTATAGCATTCTGAATACAGCGCAAACAAATTCTCCCAACTTCTTGCACATCATTCTCCTCCAAACTCATGTTACACAGACAAGGAGAAAGAGATTTGCAACTTTACACCACAAGAACCTATCTCTTTTCCAACGATGAAGAAAACACCTTCATCTCTTTCACTCTTTTTACCTCTTAAACGACACCCCCCCCCTCCATTCGTTGTGAGCACAGTGAGACATCAACTAATGGCCATCTTCACGAACTGGTAGCATCTTCAGAATTTCACCACTCCTGGAATACTTATAGTGATACAAAATCTTTATCCATGATGTATTCTTTAAAACTCTGTATTACATGCCCTCCTCTAGAAGGAACACATGATCTACTGAAAGATGTGATAAAAGAGGCAATTTAAGTGAAATATATACTAAAGTAATGGGGAGAGTTGTTCACAAGTGACAACACAACTTTGTCGCATTGTCAATTTGAGGATCTCCACAGCATTAGAAATCACAATATTCAAATGCTCATAACTTTCTCATTATTTGTCTGATTTTTCTCAAACTTTCATTGATATTTTTCTTTTGATTTTTTTCTGTTTTCACACAAGCTATCTTGTTCCAAATGTTTCATTCTTCTTTAACATGATTCACACAATATCCATCGAGTCAAACCTACCCTGAGAGACGTTTCTTTTCCAACAAAAAATAGCAATATCACGTCTTGGTGTCCTACCAGTGAATCTCATTCAGTAAATCCTTTTACTGATCTGGTTCAGCCGAGCAATGCTTTCAACAGAATTCGTCATCTATTTATCAGTGATTTTGCTGACATCATTAGTATGTACTTGAATATTTATACAAACTAGAGAAACAAACCTGTTTACAAAAAACACAATGCATGAGAGGCTTCATTATCGACTCGGTTGACGTCAATTCCACTAATTTTTTTCTTTTGTCATTAAATTTGATGCAAGTACTGCGTGGAAAGGGGTGGAGGTGGTATTGGGGGCGGGCTTCATCAGAAATGTTGCAGCAACATTCAGCAAACAAACCTTGGAAATATTTTTTTTGTACAGGATATCTGCGTCCCCAAAAGTGACATTATTTTGTGGCGAGCACAAAAAAGTAAAAAAAAAATTGTAACTAGAATGATGATTCCAGTGAAAAATAAGGCTAATGACGAAAATTAAGCACGTGTGAAACCAAACTAGAACAGATTAGAATCACAATCGCTAATCACATTCACGTATGAAAAGGCCTTATAGGTTTTGTGAAAACCCGCAACAAACCCTGGTTGATAGATAGGAAACCAGAACTCACACAAGGACGGATTGTATAGGTGGTTACCCGCATCTGTCAGACGTACTGCTGACGTTTCGTGTCATAGGATCAGACTCATAAAGGCAAAGACAAAGGCTGCAGTCCCTGCCCAGATTATAGCTTATACGGGACAATAACGGATTAAAATGAATTATCTCTAGAAAACTATTAGAAAACATAAGAAGCCCTAGGCTGATGCAGGCAGACCTACGTCAAACCCAGCAGAAGGGACGTAAACAATGAATGGAAGCAGAATGCACACATCCTAATAACATCATCAAAAGGTAATTAATGTGATCTAGTAGAGGAAGAAAACTTAAGAAGTGTTTGATTCAATGAAAAATCGCCTGAAGTCTTAGAAATGGATGATGAGAAGATGCTCAACGTAATACGTCATGAGAAAAGAGATATCGAAGAAACCCCGTCTCATGCGGCCTAACCTGGTGACCTGTGCATCAAATGCATTCTTGGGTTCCACAGTGTGCCATTTGGACATTTGAACAGTGTGCAAACGATGATTCAAACCGTTACACAATAAAATTTGAATGCATTTGGTGACATCAATCGCATAGTGCTTTAGAATTATAAATTCAATGAAATGTCATTATATCTTTCAAAGTTCATGATGAATACGTACCTCTTTCACAGATATACAAGTATAAAACAACATATCTGATTATGTCTATTGGACAGGGTATATTTCTGAAAATGCTTTAAAAACTACTCTTGTATCAGTTTCTTCTTTTTTCTTCAGACATTGAAATGAGGGTGGGGTTCCCTTGTATGGGAATTTAATAGTAAGGCAGAGTTGCTAACCCAAACAAAAAAATATCAGCATTATAAAAAGTTGAAAATTACTATTTGGTGAGGCAATCGGTTTTTTAAAAAGAAATACCATAGAGAAAACACATAAATAGAAAAAAGTAATTTGCATGAAACCATCAGCATTGCCTCATTTTTCAGTACTTAATAATGAAAATCAATGTACCACTTGGCTTCTCTGCTCATCATTCAGTTTCAGTATTTATGAATTCTGAAACAATAAATACAAATCAATAAACAATGTAAAATATGACAACCCTATAGATCAAGATTACAGTCTTCATGGCACAAAAACTGAAAACCCCATTGCCGAAGCACGGAAACGGCACCTACACCCTTTTATATGCCCTAAATCCGAGGGCTCAATAACCAAGGACTGGATATGCAAAGGGGGCAAACGAGTGTCCAAGCAAACAAGACCTTGTGTACAAAGCCTTCCTGCGCAAAGTGACGCCAAGTGATGCTGCCCAAGTATGAAGAAAGGAGGATTCTAGGCTTTCATTTCCTCTCGCTCCACAAATCGGACCGACAGTCAAGGTGTCACATTCACATTAGCCTCGTTCCAAGGGGACATTCTTCTAACTTGCTGATGATCATTACTGACTAGGGTTGAGTAGAAAACATGTATTACAAAATTGACACCTTGGAGAATCTCAACGTCGTCGGCACCCTATACAAATTCCTGATGATTTATACAGAGGTCTGGCAAGGTATACTGATTCTCCCCCCATGATCAATTCATTGCCTGTTATAACAACAAACATGATTACATACTTACTACATGTAGGCCTTTGCTTTAATTTTAAGTGTTATTGATGTTTTTTTTGTTTAGGATATTTAAATCTATAATATCACTGCACTATATGCTTTTCAGACTTTTTTCTTATATCCGGGCAATCTTTACCCTATATTTTTGTGGGCGGGTGCGACATTATACCTTAACCCCACGCTGCTTGCTTAACCTCAACCTAGGACTACCACACAGTTCATTAACATAGATGATTTTGCTACACGGCGCATGTGTAACGTGACATTTTGACTTAGCTGTGATTGGTTAACGTTTTTAATTCCTCCTTTCCAGAGCAAAGTTTGGTTTCAGACTACAGCTTGTAGTATTGCGATTGCCTGGCAAGCATCAAAATAAGCTGGTTTACCCTGCTTTAAGCAAGGGCCAGAATCCTATTTGCCATGCAACCCCACTTCAGTAAAAACATAGTCTGAAACCAAAGTGCAAAAATCTTAATGCCACAGAATTGGTGGTTCTAAGACCCCCCCCCCCCATAGCTCCACCTATTTCCAGGGGTTAAGGAAAATTTTGTAGTCTGAAAAAGCATATTAGTGTGTTTATAGGCTACAGTATATTTGGAAATACCCAATAAAATTCAGCAAGAAAACATAGTTAAGTACAGCAATCTTTTGATAGCAAAAATACCTGTATGCAGTGTTGTACAGTGAAGAAAGATAATCCATATTGTACTGTTCGAAATTAAATATGAAATAGAAATACTCCGACAATGTCAAGTAATACAAAAAAATTATTGTATTGCATGTAAAAGATCAAAAACATTCGATAAATTATATTGTTCTATGAGAAAGATAAAAAAATCCCCATTACTTATGGGATTTATCCTTGATTATTCCTCTCATTACCACTGCCATTGTCTCCTTTTAAAAAATAAAGGTTCCCTTGATTTAAATTGATGAGTTTGCATTCCAGTTTCATTCACCCTTTTCCCTGCCGCTATGGTGATATTAAACCAATGACTATCCGCTTGATTGAAAGATAACGGGAAATGAAAAGTTCCGTTCAAAAATACCTGACCAAGGTTGCCTCGGCAGTGAACGACCTCTGTCTTGTTCATTCCTGTGATTGGGCCGATGCTTGTATCGAAAGGGAAAGTTGATTTTGAATTTGTTTTTGTTTTCATTTTGGTCCATTAATTAATCCCAAAACGATAGTTTGGGTGTTTTCTGATTAAGCACTGTTTGAGAAGGCCCGTGTGACACAATCGGGTTAATGGAGATGCCATCTGTTTTTTTTTAATAATTGAAACAAAGTACAGGCCTAGATTGACAGTAAAAAAAAAACCCAGCAGGGTGTCAACAACTACAATGTAATTAATGGTTTAACAGTAAGAGGCAATATATAGGTCTATTCTATATTAAAATTTTTGAAAAAAAATAAAACAGCCTGGCAAAAAATGAACTAAAAGGGTGTTAAGTGATTCCAAACCCATTGGTACGAGGTGGTTGCTCAAAGCTCTACATTTTTAATACTTGTTTTGAAGCTTCAGGAGAAAATCAGAATAAATCAGCCCCTAAGGAACATATTGAATTATTCAAGCTTAATTACAATCCCTAAAGGGTACATTTCCCCTTGATTTATTAATGTTGTTTACAAAGGTATTGTTGGTGTGATGGAAAAGCTACACTCACAACCCCCCCCAAAAAAAAAACACACAAATACAAAACAAGAAATAAAATTGAAATATTCTGTTTAGTTCATAAGATTTGTTTTAGTTTTAAATTTCAAGGAATTGAAACAAATTTGTTGATAACTATCCCAGCTTTGAATGGTAGGCTGATCAGAGCAGAAAAGGCAGAACAACAGAAATAACCAATATGCCATTAAAACTATTTTGGGGGAAGAGAGATGTATTTTGTCATATAAAGAAGTACAATGCCTATATTAAAAATATATAATTTGATCTGGTTTATTTGTAATCACGAAATCAATTAAACATAAAGATTTATAAAAAAAAACAAAAAAAAAAAACAAACAACACTGCACATTTTGTCACCCATTTTCAGTTGTATTTCAGGCCTGATGATAATGAAACCTGTCCTGTAGAGGGGTAATTTGCCTATGATTTGTTGATAGGCTGTGATTATAGTATCCGTAACTTAGACCCCAAAATAGCCAATCTGGAATAAAATTATTGGAAATGGTTTTTGACTGATTTTGAGTAGGTATGGGCGTCAACATTTACCCAAAAAAAGTTAGGAGGAATACGGGTTGGGGAAAGTGCTTTTTTTCAAGGTCAAAGGTCAATGACCTTTTCATATATACTGTATAATGGTATCTCTGAGATAGAAAGGCGCAGGTAACACAGGTTAAACACTTCTGAGTGAATGGAAGTCTGAATTAGTTAGTGTGAGTGTTTGTGTGAGCCCTGTCCTACCCGAATGTACTTGTCTGCTGCCCTCTATCTATCAATGTATGGCACAGATGAAACAGTCATTGAAATAAATCACTCAACAATTTGTGGATCAACAAGATGTAGATGTGAATACATGTATATTCTTCATCAATGAGATATAAGCAAAATACCCATACTACAAGCAGCATCATCATCACAATCATCATCATCATCACCACCACCACCATCACTGACACCACCATGATCATTGCCATCATCATCATCCTCTTTATCGTTACTACCATCTTCAGAACCCTCTCAAAATCTGATCGGAGATTCCGCTCGTTATCATAACACGGGCCCGAAGATGCCACAGATAAAGAGGTTACCAGCAAGACAGACCCTGCAATCAGAGATGGCCTCCAAGCATATCACGGATCCATTAGAAAAACACAATTCGTGGAAATTCATGAATATTGTCTGGCTTGGATATGATGATTACATTTTGCAAGAGAGAGACAGAGATAGTACCTCAAGACCCCTCCCACTCTGTGCACATACTAACCCACTTCTTCCTTTCACAAATTCCATTAATAGGCCTATTTTGTTTTATTGAAAATATATTGCTTCATTGCACTGCACAAAGATACATTTTCAATTTATCTTTCTGTTCTTAAAAAGACAAATATCTTGACTGTAACAAGCCCCTTGCCCCTCCCGAATCACATCCACTTCATCGAAAATTGAAAAGCTACCGTATTCTCATTTTACCCCTCCTATATCCTCACTTGGTAATATGGGTAAGGGTGGAGGGGAGGGGGGGTAACTCAACCAGTCTTCAACCCCTCCCCCTCTCATCTTTCTATTAATCACTGACATTAGCTTTAAGGCACGGTAAACAAAATGTTCAATACAGAGAGCACCTCCCTTTGAACCCCGCCTTCCTCCTTCTCTCTTGCACAAGTTTGCATTACAATTATAAATCCCCTTCACCCCACCCCTACCTCTTGACACCACCCTGCACCCCCCCCCTTCTTCTTCCCCTCCCCACCATTCCCCCGCTCCATCCATCATTACACTTGCTCGCAGGTAAATTGTAAGTAATACTTCCACATCTTCATCTGAAGTAAGTAACCCCCGTTGCCGTGGCAACCCAAATGACAATTTCCGTCATCTTCGGTGGGATCAGATTACTGAGGGAGATTTTCTGGCGATAAAGACCGTGTTCCTCCATTTCTCTCATCTCCCGATAGCTTTTTAAATTCATCCTTTTCTTTTCTCTTTCTTGCTGCACAGCCGGGGGGTGTTCATTAGATGATGTATTGTTTAAGATCTGGTAGGGAGGCAGGTCTGATAACCATTATTATCAATCTCAATAGATTCAACTCGTACCTGGAGAGATACAACCCATGATTATACTGGAAAAAAACTGATCAATAATCCTACCTGAAGATTCAACACCACATAAAAAAAATCCAATAATTTTTTTTCCTCCACTAAAATGGACGCTCAGGCAGACACAATGAAGAAAAATGATCGTCATAATTCAACTCATTGAGATATTACACAAATCGTCGTACGCACCACGAACTGTCCTCTCTGGAATAGATACAGTGCGCTATCGCGCCTCGCGATTTCACCACGAACCGTCCGCTCTGTTACGATGCCCACTGTAGCGTAAATAATTCACTTCAAGAATATATAGATACGGGATGGAACTTTGGAACCTGAACTTTCAAACGAAGACACCGGTAAATAATTTGCTCTCCTTGTAGGTGCACTTATTGCTGGTTTTAAAAAAGCTTTTCTTTAAATGTGTTTTCTGCAAAACTAACTTTCGCATTGAAGTGCGCAGAGAGGACGGTTCATGATGCGTGCGACGAAATGTCTGTTTCCTTATAATGATTCAAGTCAGGATACTGTACACGAAATGAATGATAAATATTCATACTATGAAGAATCTACTTACTGAAAAGCAAAGATTTTTAGCAATTGTGACACAGGTTCCAGTCAAGATATTCACAACAACAACAACAACAAAATATCATCATCAAGGTATATAAGCCTCTTCCAGATACAATGATATGCAACAAAGTTCAACAACATTATTTATAAAGTGTCTAGAGTTGGCACGAAAATTCGCCTCTCAGAAAATGGCCCAAAGTTGCATGGACAAATTCACAACAACAAAATCATTCCATTACCTGTCATATAAGATGCAGGGTGCTACATAACTTTTTAGAAGCACTTGCCCAGTCAGGCAAATATATTTTTGAATAGTTGGAACATACTTGCCCAAAAATCTATTTCACTTGCCTGAAAAAATCCTTGAAAAAAGTTTAACCTCTTCAAAAGAAAGTTTTGCGGTCTTATAAACCATTGACCCTTTTTTTCTCTTTTGACATGAACTTATCTACTTTGTTATTGCATTTCTTTTTCCAAAGTGATTTTATCTTGCCTCCATGACCAAAATTAGGGTCAGTATCATATCATCGACTCTAATTTTGGTCTACTGTGAGCATTTTGCTTGCCCAAGTCAGGCAAGAAGTTTTGGTCTTTACTGAAGTTTACTTCAAAACACTTGCCCGACTCTAACTTTTGCTTGCCCTGGGCAATTGGGCAAGTGCTTATATGTAGCACCATGAAGATGTCGTAGTATTTCCTGAGTCATGATGAATGATGTTCTGAGTTTGTCCATGCAACCTTTGGCAGATAGATGATTTTCATTTTCAACTTGAACTAATTATTTGAAAGAATTTTTTTTTCTTTATTTGCAAGGAGACAAGAAGGTCTCCTGCCACTGCAATATTTGGATGTTTCATATAAATGCAACAGACATACACAAAAAATGTTGTGAAGCTTTGTTGCACTGTGGGTGCTTTCAAATTGATATCTTCTCCACTAGTGACAGATAGCACTATCAGTAACCAGTGGAAATCAGTAACACTTCATTCACAAGTTATTACTAGTTAAAATTTGCAGCAGGCGATCAGTAACTTCACCACTTATGATTAAGTAGCACCTTTTTACGCCCACGGACAGCACCGACAGAGTTGCAACTGGTTGCAATTGGTTACAATTGGTATCAAACTGATCGGATGCTTTCCAAAGCACAAATGTTAGTGAGTGGCAATCAATAGTGATAAAGGAGTATTTAAATGTCTTATCTATCATCACTGGTGATTGATAGCACTATCAGATGAAAGTGGTGATATTGTCTTACTGAGACTAAAGATTTAGACCCATAGAGATATTGTATAATAAATTTCTACTTCCAAGTTTTACTGAAGAATTTGAATTTTAAAAAATGGGGGGAAAACATTAAGGTTTGGCAAAGGGTCTTCTTGATCATTATATTTTCAAAAAACTGAACTGTAGGAATCTGTCATTGAAAGAGCTGAATGGCACACCTCCTGTGAAAGAGCTTTATCTAATATCATAAATAGTGATTTTCAGGATTTCAAATACAAAGTTTGACCATCAATTGCCTAGAATCAATCCAATTATGTAGAGAAGCTTTGTTTCAACATTGCCTTTAGGCACTAAAAAATGAAAAAGAAAAAAGCATATACTTTCATGGTATGATATACTTACATGTATATCCATTCAAATTATCATGCATGTAAGTACTCTTTTGCTTAACAAGATAAACTTTATCTGCTACTCCTTTCACTATATATATGCATAGATAACATAAGGGGGGGGGGGGTAATGGGATAAAAAGTAATGGTAACAAGTCCCCCCCCTGAAGTAAATTATCGCCCCTATAATTTTCAAAGGAGCCTTCATGAATTTCTAATGGATTCAATAAAAAAATCAGTACAAAACAATGTAATGAGATTGAAAATAAACTTCTACCTATAGAGGGGGCTATTGATTCTTACCATTGTCATTGGCCTGCTTGGCCAGTTTACGCAGGGCGGCGGCGAAGCTGGAGGTGCGGGTAGCGGCCAAGGCCTGGTTGGTGCCTGCACCGCCGTTGCCGCTGGTCACTGTGACGGTGCTGGCTGATTGGCTGAAGGGGGTTACGGTAGCGGTGGTTCGGTTAGCCTTGCTGTTAGCAGAGGATACCACAGTCAAGGGAGGGGGTTTGTTGCTTGGTCCAGGGGGGAGGTGGCCTGGATAGTGGTTGATTAGAAAGAGAGGGAGACGGATGGAACGAGAAGGGAGAGACACAGACAGAAAGAGGAAGAAGATGTGAAAGAAGGAGAGAAAGAACGATGGACAGCCAGAAAGGAGAGGAGTGTGGAAGAAAAAGAAAGAAAGAAAGAAAGAAAGAAAGAAAAGAGAGAAAGAGTGAAAGAGATAAAATCGGGAGAGAAAAAGGAAGGGAGCGTTAATAATTTTTGGTTGATGAAGGTATGCAATGGGATCGTCATGGTTATAAATTTTGTTCAAGTTCAGAAGCAATAGCCAGGCAGGAATACATAAAATTATTCATGTCATGGTTGAGAGAAGATACAAAAGGAGTGAATAAGAAAATATGGGTGGAATATAAAATAGATGTGATAGGGCAAGGAATAAGAGGTATTATATTAAACAGAAGGGGGAAAATAAACCAAGATAGCATAAGATAAATGGGCAAGGGAAAAGGGTCCAAGGAATTTTGTAATTTGAAAAATTTGGGTAAAGAAAGGTAAAGAATGATTACATAAGAATAAATGAGAAGATGCTAGATTTGATGGGTACAGTTAATTTTTGTGACCATGACTGATTAATAATTTGATAATGATGAGTTAGAAATTAATCAAACTAACGTGTTGTTTTAACAGCTTGAGAGATCTTGCCTTCTCTACATTTGCATATTTTCAGCTTTGCAATCATTTTTATCACTGAAGCAGTTTAAGCCTCAGGGTATAATATTAGAAAAGCTTTTATTGCATCTCATAATCTTGCTTTCAACAAATCTCCATTAATCCCTTAATCTTAATGACATTATTTTGTATCTAAAAAATCAACTAGTTTATTGCTCCCACATTTTCCTCATGCAAATCAGTGGAGGGATTAAGGATAAGAAGTGGACAAAGAATTTAATCAGAAAAAATATAAAATAAAGACCTGTATAATATTGAATTGATAAAACCTTAGCAGTGACAACATCTTTTTAATTGAGCTATGTATCAATGTTCACAGAAGAGCAGAATTTTGCAAAGGTTGCAGCAACCATTTCTAACTCATCATTTAGAAAGATGTGTACTGCATTTAAAAAATGAAAGTTACATTTTTCTTTTGTAAAAACTAACAAAATTTTGCTTTCAACAAATTCATCATTATTTCATTGCTACAATTACATCATTAATATTTTATCACATATTTATCATGCTCCTGACATTTAAGACAATGTAGCAGAATCACGAATTCGCCTCAAAAACGTCATGCAAATTTGTGATATATATTTATGATAAGTGCATTGCAAACTCTGCAAACAGTTTTTTAAAATTCTATTGTTTACTGGCAACGGAGAGGATGGCTGGATTCCAGAAGTAAAAGAGAAACATCATAACAAAGAGAGAAAAATTGAAGACGGGGAGAAAGAGCAATGTTATCATATCATGAAAGAAGGGAGGACAAGAGAAAAAAGTAAAAGAAATAGACCTTCACAGTCGCACTGAAATGATTGTTAAAAACCAAATTCAAAATGTTCAGACTCCTTTTCAAACACGAGTTTAAAACTCTGTATTCTCAGAAATGTCATAAATCTTAATGTGGTCTTTGCAACATATAACTGCCCTATGCAAAATGTTACTTTGTAACAATTTTTGTTTAATCTGCGACTTGTTGCAGAAGGAGTAGCAATTAAATGCAATTCCAAAAATGAAGTGAAAATCCCAAATATTCCCCCAATCTGATTGGCTACAAATAATGTTACATTTCATTTTTGGAGTTGTGTTTAATTGCAACTCTTTATGCAACCAGTGTCATTTCTTTTTCAGTATGACCTCAGTGTAAAGGTTAATAGTGCACAAGATAGACCATAAAATTTGAATGAATAGTTCAGTGAGAGAAATATTGAATAACACAAGAGGGCAGCAAAGAAAAGAAAGGAACAGTTAGATGGGGAAAAAAGGGAAAGACAGATAGAAGTTAAGACTAGAAGCAGAAGAGTGGAATTCCAGAGCCATCCTTCTTAAAACGAAGAACAAAACAATAAAAAACAAAGACAAAATGCTCTCCATTTTGTATGCACAGACATGCTCGATCTCTAACATGCAATTTATGAGCGGTTTTCAATTATGCAGGCTAATGGGAAAAAGAAAGGAGCATGCTAAGACGTGACCAGTCTTTAATTTCCAGACTGGCTAAATGGACCACGGGAGGGATTTTCGAACGTGGATTCTATTTTAAATGTTTATTAAAACATGGGAAATGGATGAGGTGGATTGGTGAGAATTAAACAAGGAATGCAAACAAGAAATGCACATCAAGATGGCACATAAGACAAACATGCTCATGCAAAGTGTAAGGTTTGTTTTCGGGAAGGGTTGCATCACACTTGTTCTGCTGAACCTTGGATACTCCTTCAAGTTTGTTTCACTGGCTTCAGGAAAACATGTTTCCCTTCTTCTATGAGTCGTCTCAAGTAAGCTACATTCAAATTCAATGAGATTTCAGTTACAATTACAAGCACCTACTACTTTTAATCTCCATCTCTCTTTCTCTTAGTCTCCACCTACCAGACCATTTCTCTGTCAATCATTCAATTCTACTCATGCAAACATGAGGTATTGCAAGTGAAGAGCAGAAGTGATGAAAAAAAAAAATCAATTGATAAACTGAATGAAATAAACAGGAAATAAATGTAGATAGCCTGACAATGATAGAAAAAGAACATAAGTGAACCTGAAATAATAGGAAAATAAGACACATACAAGAGGTATAAAGGGGAAAATAATAAAATAACCAAAGTGGGAGAGCATAAAAGGAAAATTAAAAGGTAAAAAAAATGTAAAGAGAAAGAGGGAATATGAAAAACACATAATAGATTGAAAGGCAAACAGAGTAAAAAAGGGAAAATTAATGAAAGATATAAAAACAACAAAATTAGAGATGGAAAATCAAATAAAATAGTGATAGAGTGAACTGAGAGTGAGGGAGAGAGTTGGTGAGAGAAACAATAGGTGAGAAAAGAGAATAGGTGAGAGAGAAACTGCAAGACAGAGTGTTAAAGAAAGAAAAGGAGAGAGTGAGAAAGAGAAAGGGAAAAGGAGAGACGAGAATCAAAGAGGCCTAGGTCAACAATCAAGCCGAAAAGGCCAGGAAAAATCCAGGATGCCAACTTGGTCTTGAAATGCGATATGCCCTGACGCGCTCAACCACTCAATTTACCGCCAGCCACCTCACGCCGCCATCCACCACCACCACACACAGGCTTCGCAATGCTATCCCAATCCATGTAAACCATTATAAAATAAGGCATGATAAGACGCCACACACGAATCCCTCTCTTTTTTTTACCCCGTCTTCTTGGCCTTTCGATTAACTATTCATGATAGCACAGCACATCATCCAACACTAATAATTCCAGTTTGGATGAGCAGTTTTGCCACGGAAAGGACGACAAGCTCTGCATTAATACCAGATCAATTTCCACAAGCCTCGATTACTCTATTACCTATCACCTTCTTTACCTATGACCTGCCAAATGGATTTCATATTTATTTCTTTAGACGCCACCATATCAAATCATTATCCTTATAATATGATATCAAGTCTCCAAACTGAGCAAATTCCAATAGGTGTCTCATCGAGTCTACTATTTGAATGCTTTCATGAACTCATTTCACTTGCAAAGAAAAAACCTTGAAATAACACAAAGAGAAACATGAGAACACACACTTAGCACATAACTAATTATCCACTCTTTTAAGTCATTTAATGCAGAGACATGGTAGTCATATTCTAAAATCTAAAACCAAAATAGAGCCAATTTCTAGTCAGTGATACAGTCAGTGCAATTTGATAGATGACCAAGGTAAGGCAAGCACCAGTAATTTTAAAGATCAGATTTGAGAGATACTTCACATATTGCATGTATCAGACATTATCGGTCTATTTAGGATAGACAAAATTATTTACTAAACAATGTTTGAATAACTTTTACTGTCTTTGAAAAATAGTGATGTTCTGGTTTTACAAGATAATTTGTGACAAATTTTTTGTGAGTTATGACTTAATGGTCCACTAAATTTTTTAAAGAAATAGTTAGATTTCCACAGTCTGAATGCATCCGATATGCGCTGAAGTGGTTTGTAGATGCTCGCAACATATAACTTACATGAATTTTGATATGGAGATAAAATGAAGAAGTTTTGGGGGGTTCTAGTTTTCATTCAAAAATATATTTAAAAAAATCCTTATGAAACTGAATCTTGATTTAAAATGCTAGTTTAAATAACACAGTTGACATAAAGACATGCAGAGGTCAATACACTTAAGAAGAGTGCACTAGTCTGCTTATCCCCCCTCTCCTCTCTGTACTTTGTCTAATCATTCGAATACAATTTTAGCAGTGTCCTTGTCATCGTCAGTCTCTCCTTCCCCCATTAATTCTACACCAAATAGAGTTAAATAACCTTTTGAAAAGTAAAATCATAAGAGTGTGAGTTATGACTTAATGGTCCACTAATTTTTACAATAGTTTTATTATGCAGGTAGTTAGGATACGTTATTTCGCCTAACAAAAAAAAAACACGACTACATACAGCAAGCGACATACATGTTATGTCTTTATTACAGTGTTGAAATAAGAGCCACTTCAATATCACCTGTCCCGACATAAATTTCCTTGAATACATACCATTAAACAATATGCTCAACCCATGAAAGGTAGGGAAGCATATTTTTTTATTATCCACAATGTATTCCAAATATTTAGTAGAAAAGTGTATTTTTTTATTTTATTCTTTTTTTTTGGGGGGGGGGAGTTCCAGCTTTTTTCTATTTATAATTATAAATCACAATCCTCACAATTTTTAATTCTTCTGTGTAAAATGCATGCCTAGATACAATTATCACAGATCAAATCATCGGGATAGAAAAAAAAAGAATATTAACACATGAAATCACAAGCTAATGTCCTTTTTATACAAAATTGCTCAATCGAAACATAAGACACAGAACCTTTTTTTAATGAAAGTCTACAAAGCCATGTTATGCAAAGCCTAGTGACAAGTCCATTTTCACTGGAAAAATCTTGTAACAAATCAATAATATATATTTTTTTCTTCCAACTGTGAAAATCGCATCGTGAAACAACAATGTGATAACAACAGCGATGGTGGAAAATGACCCTTTCTGCACCAAACACTTCAAGCTGTCGAGCAGTACAAGACATTGAGCTCTGATATGTCGTAGAATCTACCATTAACATGTCAATCATACATGATATACCCATTAGAGAGTAAAAGGATTGGTAAATTGTGCAACAGAAGTGCAACAACCTATCCTGTCTATAGGAATACATATTGCCTGATGAATGGCATACATGGTCACATTGCACTTACAAACTCTTATCCTTGCATCACAGTAGAAGGACATTTTGCACATTAGTCTATGAATACTTTCTCCCCTTTTTTGCTCTAAAAGTGCACAATTACTGCAAATTCCTGGTAAGCATGGAGTGATACAACAAAAATCGTCTTCTGTAAAAATGAATGAATGAATTAAGACTTTAATACAGCTCAATGAAAACAAATTATCCTTTTCCTATTTTGCCATACATTTGTTGTACCAATCAAATCTAGTTCAAAGAATCACACATTTAAAAATAAATCTTTTGGCATGTGTAAATGATAATATTTGTGTTATCATAGATTCATTCACACTAGAGGGCTTTTAGGCATCAACTAATGATAGTCAGTGAATTACCAATTGTATTCTGTACAGGCAATGTTCACATCTTCATTAGATGAGTTGGAGCATATCATACAGTGTCATAAATAAGAGAAATCGTATTCAACTTTTCAAGCATTTTTTATATCAACCTCTTAATTTTTTTGTAAAAATCAATCAAGGAACTTCAAATAAGATATACTGATTTTTATTTTGCCATACTTTCTAAATGCTCACCAGCAGATACATTAAAATAAAGAGAGAAAATAATATCAAGCACAAAGCATTTCATTAAAATATGAGCTGTAATTTCACTGATATTCATAAAGATAAAATGCTAGCATGTTCATACATGTAATTCACTTAGCATTGACAGGAATTTAGATTAATTTTTTTTTTTGGGGGGGGGTTAGAGGTTTTTTTTTTCAGATAAATATATTGCTTACCATATACCTATTCCATCTTTATTTGGATTTTGACATATTTTCAAATTGTATGCTCATCTACTTTCTTATATGTCTTTTGAGAGTATACAGTAGTGCCATCATTGGTCTCTAAAAATGAAAGGAAGAAAAAGCATTTAAATCCCTCTGATGACTCTCCCTTGATATCAGAACCTTCCCTGTGAGCCAAATGGTTTGCCTTCACATGGATGCAATCCTGCTATAATAACTGAGTCAGCATTAATTTCTTGACATAGGAAATATTTTCTCCGCTATCAAAACACAACATCCATCATTCATCGCAGATTTGTATGCTGCCGTGGTAGTCATTCATTCCCTTCATTCCCTCGTCATCACAGCATTTTAATCACCGTTTCATCCTTGTTGAGGACCCCCCCCCCCTCTTCCTCCTCCTTCCCTGCCTTCCCTCGTCTCATCTCGATTGAATGGTGGAAGAGCGGTTTCCTTTTTAACCTTCTCCCCTCACGCTCGGAAACGACAAGCCAGCAGCAAGCAAACCATTGTTTGTCACGCTTAGCAAACCAGCCACAGTAATATTGATTGGTCTTGCCCTTGTGCAATATTATAAATGGGGAAAGGATGAAATGATGGAATAAACTGAATTTTTTCATGATGTACTTAAAGGTTTACCTGAAATTCAGACACTCTTGTCTAAATGCAGAAAAAGTGTGATGCTCTTAGAAGTACTGTGGGTAATAGAGGTGGAATGTTAAATCCTTGGGAGCCAAGATGGATTACTTCTTATTTCATATGGAATGGAAGTGAAATATAGGGGATTTATTAAACCCAAATACAACATAGCCATGATCGTTAACTGTTGTTGGTTTTTTTAAAGTAAATACTTGCTCTTGACTCATGAATACACCACCATCTTTCAAAGCCCACTGGAACGTGCATTTCAGATTCACATTCTCTCAAACAATGTATACAAAATAAGATATAACCCCATCATGCGGATCTCACGCACATCCCCCTTCCATCATTGACCTGATTTTCATTATGCACCACTGTCAAATATAGATGCTTTCATCCAATTTTGTAAACTCCCACGGTAAAACCCCCATCGATTCACATACACATTTTGTTAAAACAGTCTTGAAGACATGACTTCATACACACACACTCACACCTCTACCGCATGACTCCCCAAGCATCAGAAAGGGGGCTCCCTACACATAATCAGGTGATCCCTATTTCACAGATGACTGATGTCCTAACGGCACAAGCCGTGCACATCGACGACGGCGGCGATTAATGCCTCCAAACCCAGCGCCCGGCACGTCCCTTTATAATACTCATTTTCTCTGAGCACTTAACGTAAATATCATCTCTGCGGGCTCCCTTCCCGGGAAGGATGTTCCATATTGGCGATACTGGGGGGTGGGGTCAATGGTGATAGAGATACGAGATGAAAATAGATGACACTCTTAAGGCTTTGAGGAGCACACATAAAACATTAACACCATCTCCATCGGTGCATAATTTAACATCAGATTTGTCTTCTCCTACGAGCAAGGGACTACAACGGCGGTGTGAGTAAAAATAACTCGAGTCATTTTGCCCTCCACCGCACTCATTAGACGGAACAATTGAGCTCAAGAGAGGCTTTCAGATACAAGGCGATATAAAGAAAAGTATAGAAAGATTCTTGCAAGCTTAAAATATTCCTCTTCATATATATATATATATTACCCTGGGAGATATTAATGGCTCTTAAGCTTGGGGATCAATAACAATAAACACTCAAATAGATGCAATTAAAATAAGAAATGTGTTGTATAACGGCCATTACGGCGTATTTCACTATGCAATTGATGATGCTGGAGTGATAGTGCTTTTCATAGGTGCAAGTCTTGCATACTGTATAAAAAAAAATATCAAAAAGAAAATTACAAAAAGGGGAAACCACTCACTCATCCAACTATCTCTTGAAAACTATAAAAAAAAATTTCAATTCAATTCAAATTATTGATAATTCATAAAATGCAAAGCATATAAATACAATAAAATGTGTATGGGAATCACAAAATAAGCCTATGGCTTGCTAAACAGTAATCCCCTTACATAAAAAAAATACTTGTGAATATTTTCACAACCCGCTTTAGGATGTGGTAATGTATCATTCTATTTTTTGAAATTACGGAATAGTCTCGTATAATCAATTTCAATAAGGAAAGATGGCTTAAAATGAGGAAAAGAAAGATCCAACCCCAACTCATTTCTTGAAACTAAGGGTGTGTTTATGCTTCCATTGCGAGGACAGAATCAGCGATTTCAAACGTCGATTCAAAACGCCGATCGTAAACGTGGTTCTGGGAGTGCTGTTTATGCTTAACTTTTCAGAGCAAATCATGGTCTCCAGCTGGCTTCGCATCGTAAAGCGAGGTCAAATTGGGCGCGCCTTTTTTCAAAAGTTTTTTTTCCGATTGTTATTACGTGAGATAACATGGAGCAATACGACTGTATTTGCCCACGGATTTTCACCTCACCGGAAGCATGTACCAAATGACGTCATTTAAACACGTTTACGATCATGGTTCTGTTTATACTTCCCCAGAAAGCCTGATTCTGGTCAAACGACGTTTACAAACGCACCTTTTTGTGAGTTTACGATCGGCGTTTTGAAACAGCGTTCAAATGAAAGTAAGCATGGACGCAACCGTGTTTTGGACTTATCACGTTTGGAAACGCTGATTCTGACCTGAAAAGTGGAAGCATAAACACGGCCTTACACTATTTTAAACTGCGATCACGGTTCAATAAAAGAGAATAGGGTAAGAGAAGATACAGAGGAGAAAGCAGGAATGGAAATTGGTAATACTTGTATGACCATCAGATTGCATGCCCGAGGGACGATTTTTATTGATTCAAACCTTTTATCATGAGTCTCTGGAGTCAAACACTCCACATATCTTAGAGTTCACTTCACAACGGGTATTGCCTTACATATGCCTCCATGTATTGGGTGATGACCTGAACCTGTCCTATTACAAAACATTCTGTATTAGTTTCTATCAGGATTAAGTACAATGATTCTCATTAGGTCACATTTTATAAAACACAAATTCTGATTCTATATTGTAAAATCTATCAAAATACATCATTATACACTAAACATAGCCAGTACTCTCCATCATTTTGCAGGATGTCAGCTCAGAAAAAAATTATCATTTTCATCATCATATTTTTATAGTAATTCCTCTTTGTAAAATACAAATTCTGATTCTATATTGTAAAATCTATCAAAATACATCATTATACACTACAACAGACAGTACTATCCATCATTTTGCAGGATGTAAGCTCAGAAAAAAAATTGTCATTTTAATTATCGATGCCTTCTCTGTTCTTGACTAGTCCCACAATGTTTTCCCTCCCACCTGCTCACAAAACCCCCTTCTCTCCAGCCACCCCCATCCCTCCCTTCATAACTAGCATCCCCCACCCCCACACAGAAACAAAAATTTTGACACGCATCGCAGCTTAATGCTAAACACAAAGCTAACCATAAATTAATGACACCAATTCATTTTCCCTTTACCTAATATGAATACACAATAGGGGATGGAATAAAAGGAGTTGATACAGTAGGTGCCTGCTGGCTAAACCACAGGAGTCACGCAAATGCAGAGAGGAAACGGCGGCAGATGAAACGAAAAGGGACCAACCATAGGCGCAGGGAACTGGACACGCTAATTCCCGCTGTCCACTTCATATGTAGAGCAACAAATTTGTGTTTGAGTAAAAAAGCTATCAAATATACCCGTTATCTGTGCCAGGGATAGAGAGGATAAAACCCTTGTCTTATATTGATTTTTTTTCCGAAAGTCAGTTCACATACGGCATGATTTGTTTCAATCAGTCATCGGGTGACGCACTGCACTTTTCAGGACATCGTGGGTACCATCACTTTTAACTGATGAGGGAGTTTCTAGGTATCGTGTTTGTTCGACCGCTGTGGTTTGGTCGACCTGAATGCACTCTCCTATTGGCACCCACTTGTACTGATAACTACATTTTATTACTGGTGGTTTAATAACATGGGGAAGAGGAACAATGTGATACTCGTGCTTGGATAGAAAGCGAAACAAATCAATGAGCAATAAATCATGAACCTTCCCAAATTGGCAGCCATATTGAAAAGAGTAACATTTTATGGGGCATTACAGTTTGTTTCCCATTCTATTGCAAACCTAAATGTTTGTAATAACTGAAGATATCATCTCCCATAAATCTCGTTAGGATTGAGAACGTTGCCATCTCTTGGATTTGAAAACAATCTTTCTTCATGTATATACATTTGCATGACCAACTTTCAAATAAGTACTTTGAAATATGCGATATTTTAAAATCTGTACTACCAATGTACACATAATCACAAATCAAACATACTCACAGGTAAATTTACAATCTCCCTAAACAGACCATCACAATCTCATTAGTAGGAATCCAGAATATTGATCAATTCAAACCCAAGGAACCCTAATAAAGCTGTGGTGAGTAGTATCACATAAATAGATCTCAATCATCATGACCTATGGGCTATAAGCAGGAGCTCAAGCGAGACCTTCCAAACAGAATAGGCAAACAGATTAAACAAACAATCCCTCCGTCATAATTGTTGCCAATGTGTTTTCTCTATGCCCATTAAATGGCTGATCATTTTTTTGCGTTGTTGTTGATTTGGGGGAAGAGGATGTGGATCTATGGGATTTGCGGTTGAAATGATGTCATCAAGACTGTACAGGATTGGCAAAGTCTCCGCTGAGCCCCCCCCCCCCCAAAAAAGCATTCAAAACACACAACACTTCTAACAAAATGTATATATCTCACATCTGTGTATATTGTTTATCGGTATGTTCCCTATAACCTTTACTATTTATTTACCAATCAAATAATACAAAAACTGGTTATACTCAACCAAGAACATTTTTATTACCTACTTGTTTACTGTCTACAGTTTTAGAGTGGTGAGCTAACTGCAAAATGAAAAGCAAATATATTTCTGGGTTTACGAGTGTTATGGCAAGGAAGTGTAACCATGGATAACACCATTTCCTGCCTAGCTGGTAATTAGAGGGAATTTTATTCATTTTATTTTATAAGGTAAAACTTTATAGAGAGCTTTTTTATTCCTCTTTTTATCAAATATCTCCTTTGTGTATATACTCACTTAGTGTTATTTGAATTTCAATTCAAATTTCCAGTTCAATGGTAACTAAATAAGTAACTGTTTCTGATGGCATCAGTTTGATTTAACGATCTCCAACAGACCTTTCTTGAAATACTTTTTATTTTAAACTGCATGTTTTGCTTCAAAATGTTGTCTATTGAATATGGGGATTTCACACTAAATCATTCTGCAATGCAATAAAACAGGTTTTCTTCCTCAAACTCTTTGTTCATCTGAACAGGGCATTTATCAAAGTTAATCATAACGGGATTAATAAAGCATAAGCAATTAGAACCAATGAGGAAGGTAATTTTTATTGAGCTCCTACACACAGCCCAAGGTCAACATGATAATATCTCTGTCCGTCACATCCTAACTTAACAGACAGCACCGCCCCATTCTCCTGAGCGAAATATTAATTGCTGAAACACTTCCCATCAAAGCGGTTAAATTAAATTTTGCAAAATGATACTTTTACCTTCCAGCTAACAAGCTGGCTTTGGTGTTATGTCGAAAGGCGAAACATTAATAACACCACCTTGACCCAATAAAGAAGGAATTAGAACGTAATTCTTGCTAGAGAATTAATATCGAGAAAGGTTTTATCAAAGAGGAACCATCAAACATTCATTGTGTGTTCATCACATTAATGGATGCCATTAATTTTTGTCGCGTTATTAAAAAAAAGGAAACAGTGTCTGTGTCAAGGAGATGGAGTGCTATGCTTTTGTTTTGGCATTTCAACATCATCCCCACTTTCATTATTCCACAGGCCTTGGGAGATGATGAATAATATTTTATGTGCAAAGAGCTTCATAATGCAAAATTGAGTGTAATCCATCATGATAATAACCAGAAAGGGGTACATGGAATTGAGAAAGATCAAGAAGAGTTGCACATATACACTGTACATGAAACCCTATAGAGAGATTTTGATGCAACAGTCATGAAATAATATTCACAATTTGACATACTTCATCACCAATCTAATTCAAATTTGAACAGTTTCCTTTAGAAATATTTTTCATCAACCAAGTTTTCTTGGAAAGAATATCTGGATCAAGGCTGCAATTTTGCTGTGAATAGAGAGCTAGTCGCAGGGAACATTAGGACACAGTTTCATATAAATAGTAATTAAATTATGTAAATTCAGAGATGGTAGGTAAGAGAAGGATATAATCACATGAATATTAGAAGGAAAAAAAAAAGACAGGTGAAGAAAGAAAAGAATTAAATAGAAGACAAAAGAAAAAAAGAGGTGGGAAAGAAAACATTTTCAAACAGAAAGTGGTACAATGAAAAGGTATTTGTTAAAATAAAGAACAAAAATCACGAAAATATTTTATAATAGGAGAAAGGAAATTGCAATATTCCTCACTAAAGAGGGGATGTACACGATTTCCCAGGTGGATTTTCAATAGAGGCTTTTCATAATGACTCCCCTTCACCTCCCATCCCTTGTCACCAGCCTCGTACGTCATAAAGTCTTGCCTCAACGACGATGCTGAACATTTGATGCACCAAACGACAGCGATCTATTCCTCGCAAGCTCACTAATGCACGGCGTTAGCACCCTGCTAACAGCCGCTGAAATCAAATTACACTCTCCGAGTTGACAAGGGATGAGGGAATGGAGAGAGGAAGTACAAAAAATAAAGATGGCGGACTGTGAAGGTGTCTCAAGTAGTTGGGGATAGACGTGGTGGGGTGATGTGTCAAGACATCGAGCGCCATCTGCTTTCTGTTAAGAAGCCACCTCGACTGTTTGCTTTCGCAAGTCACATGACCATGCGTGGTAATTGCGCAGCTTATTTTTTCGTGTGTCTACTGCCCTCGTGTGTTCTCATCTTGCCTGACACACTCATAGGAAGTTACTAATTGATTGTACATGCCAAAATGATTCCAAGATGTATCTTCCGATTACCAGGCTTGCGGTGTTACACAGGAGAGCAACTGACAAGCGAGTCTCGTTCAGGTGACACTTAACGGGACAGGTGTGTAGTAACGAGATTAAAGGGGGTGATAATCACTCGTCTTGAAGCAGTTGCTCGCCACACCCTTTTCACTACTGTGCCTACACAAAAACTAATATCTATGTAAGATTTAATTAGACAAACTGTTAATCGTAAAAATAAGCTGGTAAGACAAAAATATAGTTTACAATTACATTTTTATTTCTGTTGGAAGCAAAAGAATTCATTCTAATCAATTCCCCAACAAAAAGTAGAATACAAGGAGAAGAGATGAAGCATTTTAATTTTGATATTTGTAAGGCTGAAAAGAAAGCTATACAAAATGATGACAATGTCACACCAGGCAATTATAATCGGATTTAATATGATACAGGTACCTGGTTTGTCCTCGTAAAATATGTACATGCTGTTAAGTGCAAAGACAAATTTTATGTCTTGACATTTTACTCAATCTTGTGGAATACAAAAAGAGAAGGAATGTGAAAGAAAGGGAAAAGGAAGAAAAAAGATTTTTAAAAAAGGGGGAGGAGGAAATGGGAAGAAAACTGGGGGGGGGGGGGGTCAAGAGAACTAGCCAGAGAGACAGTGACAGATACAATAAAAAAAGTGACCAAGTAGCCATTAGTCAAGAAGAACTCCTCCTTTGAAACAAATCCTTCAGTACCTCCTAGCCCAATTGCTCTACTTTTCCTCTAATCACGCATGACTCGCTAAACTCCTCTAAAATTTGGCAATAATGAAAAATCTTGGGGCTAAGGGAAGACAAGGCCACGGGAGCGTGTGCAAGAGTGTCTTTGCAACTCTCCCTCCCTTGCTCAGAATCAATAACTGTGCGATTGCGGACTCGCGGCACTGCTCTTTGTCACTGATTAGAAAATTGCTGCGCTGCACACCAGGGCTAAGATAACAGAGAGGAGTCGGAAATCACGCTCGAGATGGCCTGAGGAAACATTGATATAGGCCAACAATTTGGCTATATGCATTTACCAAGGACATGGCTGGTCCAAATCCTACTCCCCAAAATTAAAATCCTCTTACAGAGGGCCTTTCCCAGATTTCGCTCAATAAAAGATGACTTAATTATTTAGATAACATGTTCTGGGAGTACAGGCCTATGCCTTGTTTGTAGGCCTAATATCTGACAAATAATAGTATACTGTGCATAATTTGTTTGCTCGTCTCTCAAGCCCCTTCAACAAAATATACAAATAAATTTCACCTTTCAAACATGATAATTTACATAAGCACCTATAGATTGACAACAAGATGCGTACTTCTCAAAACCTTTCATATCCTTAAATTTCCAAAACATAATCCAATTATCCTTAAAGTCAACATTGCAAGAATCGCCAATACAATATATTTATAATTGAGACTGCTTCAAAAAGCTTTTTTTAAATCCAGGCTCTACTCACTATTGACACTTATGTGTGTACATATTGATCATGTTACCTAGCAATGGCACAGAATCTTACATAAACGTATGCAAACAATGAGCAGAGTGGCATGTACCTATACTCCCATTTGTACCGGATTTCAAATTTGCTGCGAGATTCTGCAGAGTGGCCATCCCTCATAAAACCCCCAGCATCAAGTGCGCATTGAGGGCAATAAAACACCGCATCAATGCCACGTTAAATTGCCCTGGTGTAATTATACTGTATCGTGTCACGACGTGCGCAGCAACCTCAATGTCCGCGAATGGTGCTGAATGTACACTGGCAACATCCCACAATCGGTGGACATTTTTGTTGTTGTTGCAAGATGAAACGTCAGTATAAATGCAATACTAGAAGGGCCTGCTTAGAAACAAAGGGAAAGTTTTGGCAAAAATGGAAAATTGGCTTATCCTCACCACCACCATCAACATCACTTAATCATTATCAACATTGTCATTACCAGAGCTGCCAACCTGAACAAGAACATTTGAGTATTTTCAAGGCTGAAAATCAGTATGTTGGTGAGGAAATCAGTATTTTCACAGGAATACCATAGGACAACACATAAAATGAAACTTAAGAAATCAGTATTTTGCATGAAACCATCAGTATTCCTCTCTATTTTCAGTACTAAATACGGAAAATCAGTACTACGTGGCAGCTCTGCATTACTATCATCAATCATCAACATTATCATCATCACCATCCCCTTCCATCATGACCATTATCACCATTATGATTATGATTATCAATGCCCTTATCATTAACTTCATCATCATCATATTCTCCATTATAAACAGCACGTTCTGTTTGCAACTGATTCTAAGTGACCATTAATATTTCAGAAATATCCCGACTGACAATGTTAACAAGGGCTGATGCTTGGCCGATGTAAATGAAAGTTCGGTCAAATAGCCCATGTCCGATGCTAGTGACCTGAATATACCAGCCTTGGGGAGAGACTAGTGATTCATTATTCAGCAAACAAGGGATTGCATGTGATTCATGCAAATGACTCCTGGGTAAAGTGAGCTCTAGGCAATGGGAATGGGGGGGGGGGTTCACAAGTAAGCATGGATTCACAACAATTTTGAACCCACAAACTGGGAGCCATTATATATAGTATCCAACCCCACTATTGTGAAGCTGATATATCTGACATCTATCTATTCACAATCCTACAAAATAACAGTAAAAGGAGATATCTGCTTGAAGTCTGGAAGCAACCTCAATAAATGTTGGTGTCATTTGAGAGATTATCACTCTTTTTCAATTTCACGGTTCATTTGGGCTCTATGCGTGATGCCGTCGTCGTGAGTACATTTCTCTGTTTACCTATCTGTTCAGGGTCCTGATCTATTATTCTTTTCTTCTATTAACCTTATATCTCAGATTAATGCAAAGTAAATGCTAATGTATCATATTTCAAAGGCATCATAACCAAAGCCACGCCCAAGCCCTCTTTTTTTTTCTTTTTTCTATTTTTTTTCAAATAATGCTCAATACAATATAAGTATTTTTATACACGTAGTGCTCTTCTCAATGATTGTATCACATTGCTTTACAAAATGAGCTCAAATAATAATTCTTCAGTAAGAGTATGATTCTTAAGTTAGAAAATGTATCCTCCCAGTGACGAGTATAATACCATGGAGTTATTTTGATAACGCCAATAATTTTTCCCTTCCCCATATGAATTTCAAATCAGGGCCGATGACATAGGTCTTTCTAAAATTTTGAATGCCAATTCTGATCCTTCAGTTAATCACAAAGATTTAGCATTCCATCAAGGGGATTAAGTCTTTTCTGCTCCAGGCATTGTGATATTTATTTTGCATAGGCCTAACTGTAAAAAAACAATAATAAATTTCTCTATGAATATTCCTCCTCCTGCTACCAAAAACAGTTTCTAAATATATGATTAATTTATTATATGCCACTGAATACAATAATTTTTATTATTGGAATTTCTTTATCATGAAGATCATCATGCACATTTTTTTCAAAATTTCCTCAATAACACATTACTTCACTTCGGACTACAGGAGAGGTATGTCTGTGAAAAAATACATTGTATAACAAGAAGCTGGTATACATGTATGATAGCTATGCCAGCAGGAGAATTATTAAAGTACTGTAGGGGTGATAAAAACAAGGAAATTGGGAAGCAATAATATTTTATAGTACAAAAGAAAGTGCCAGGGCACCCTACTCCCTCGGGATTTCACCCCAGTGAGAAAGTTCAAGGTCAGATTTGGTGGGATTGTTTCCATTACCATATTTCGTTTTACAGGAATCTTTGTATACTTTCATTATTTTCAAAATCATATAACAAAAAACATCAAATCATTTTCTTTTTTTGATTTATATACTACATAGACACATTTGAATTTCGGATTAATTTTACTATTAGGGATCTCTAGCAAATTTGTCAAATGTAGTTTGATATACGTGTTATCATAATTTTGCTATTAAAATACAGTTCAGATATATAAAAGTTGAAATCAATTTGAACTTTTATGAACTAAAACATCACTCACCTTGATGATTATTTCTTAACTTAAATTAAAAAAAATCCCTCAAGATTTTCATACCATTAATCAAAGACGTTAAAACTTTGTGTCTGATACTGAAGACTAGAATACAATTGCCATTTACACCCAACGTACACAACAAGGCCTGGGAGTGTTACTACACATGGGAAAATACTCCGCCTACATGATTTCTGTCACATGAAATCACAATCTTAACTTTCTGTTCAACATTATTACATGGCTTGTGTTCAGTTTCTTAAAAAACATTGTTTTGGAAACATAAATTGCTGCTTTAGTCAAAGTTCTCAATCGATTTCAAATTGATAAGAATGGTAAAGTATTATCTGCTAAATATCCAATTTCTCTGGCACTCATTAGATAAATTCATTACATGGATGCACCCTTGATTGAGCAAAGCAACAGTCAAAGTCTTACGTATAAACTTTTTTTTAAACAAACTTTGTCACTAAACATTGTAAAGAATCATCTGCAAATTGGGACTATCCAATTCTATGGTACTCATTAGAAAATTTCACAATGCAGCCTCGACTCAAAAAGGAAACAGCTAAAATCTTACAAATAAATATATATTTTTTTGCCAAACTAAGCTCTATCACTAAATAAGATTATAGTGTAAAATGATTTCGCTGATGAAAAGTTCAACAAAATCCAAGAATGGCGTGCGGCTACATGTATTAACACAACAGATTCAAGACCAATAACCGACAACGTGAACGAAAACGTAATCCTCTTCATGTGCGAACACCCGCTCATTCTCAATGTTATTAAACCACATGTCTGTTGACATCCTGATCCAGTTTGTTCAGCTCATCAAATCTCGTGATCTTTTGGCTCTCTTCACCTCGGGATCACCAGCAGTCAAAGCCATCATACCATTTCCTCCCTCTCTGCCCAGATATGCTTGTCCCAACCGAGCCTTCCTAATCAGCTAATGGCTGTAAATGATGAACATCTGTTATCTAACCAGATCATATCTCTCCATAACGCATCGCTCATCTCCTCTAATCTGCCACAGTCCAAAAATCCAAACAATGCAGAGGTTTTGGGATTCCACAAGGTATTCAAATTTCGGGATAAGATTAGAATCTAAAATGAATCATATTGATTTATTCTATGGATGGGAATTTATTCTTTTTAACTGCACAGAGAAAAGATTAATATTTTATTATAATTGGAATTAAGACTAATTCGATATGGAAGACGGATCATTTCCTTTCATGTGACCAATAAATAATGCATACACTACATATCAAGCAAATGATATTAATAGGCCTAATTAAGCCTGGTTGATATGTGTATATTTCAGAGAGCATTGAGATAATGGCAAACAATGTATTTAAAAGAAATGGAAAAAAATAAAATAAATATAATTACACACAAATTCAACCACAATCTTATCTTGACATCTACTATCACTGCTGGATATATCTAATGTGTGCACTTTTCTCTCCCGATTTCATTCTTAGCTGGAGGGGTTTATCAAGTTTAATAAAGAACTCAAATAGGCACTATCATGCTTCGCAGCAGGGATACAATCAAATCAAACCAGTTTGCCCGAGAGGAATCAAATGACAGGATGACCACAGGATGACCATTCATATCAAAGAAAATTCCGGACAAAAGTTCCTATTACCGAGCGAAACGAATCAATGAAATGAAACGTAATTTGTGGGAGAGAAAGAGAGAGAATGAGCAAAAGAGAAGAGAGGCGCTTCTCTTACTTTATCTTCATGAAGACCTGCTTCATTTATAAAGGCATCAAAATGACCATTTGGTTTGACAAATTGACTCTGAATGCCTTACTGACGTGACGACAGGATGAATGTAAATTGAAATTTTTATAGAAAGCCGTGGTCAAATGAAAATAACGACCCAGCTCTCTATGGAGTTCATTTCTTAGATAAATCAGATATAGTGCATGAAATCATGACTGCTTTTTCATCCTTTTTTTTTTGGTGGGGAAGGGGCTGAGTTAACGATGGAATATTTTTGTAAATAATTGAGAAAAATATCAATATGGGTTCATGTTCTTTCCACACCTAAAAAAACCCCCATAACATTGAAAGGAGTATTTAGTTCTCTTAAAATGATAGTATCACCTTTCTTCCCCCTATCACCCCCTTCTCCGAAGTATTGAAAATGAATAAAAAGCTGTTCCCAAAGACTACATTACAACTCCTGAACTTCTCAATGAGCGCTAAGCTGCTGTACGAAGAGGCTAATTCCCAACTCTGACTGACTCCACAAACTCATTCAGAAAATCTGCTTTTAAGAGCAATGGGGTCAAAAGGGGTGGGAGATGCAACGCAAAAGGAAACAACACACCCCATCATAAACAGGGGTAAAGAGGCACGTGCCGCACCCCGACAGCTACACCGCCCAGCTTGGAGAAACACGCACGCTCTTATGCATGGCTCCAGGGGTAGAAAAGGAGAGAAAGGGACATAGGATCTACTATTGCATTCATACGTTAACATCATTTACCATAACTTCACACAAGCACACAGTCCAAAAATTAGTCTTGCGACGTCAGACCTTATTGGTGCAGTAAATTAAGTGTAACATCACACTTTATACAAAACACTAAAGGTGTCAGGAACAAGTTTGTATTTTTAATGGAGTATGGATGACTATCTACTATAAAAATTTCTTTGAAAAATTACAAGTGCTCATAATTAACTTTTAAAAAATTAAAGGTATTTTCATGATTGGGCGAGTGTGAAATCACCTGTCTCTTCTTGAGTTTGGTTTTGAGTCTATCACTGAAATCACAGCTGTGAGCCTATGCATGAAATGTCTTTTCTTCACCACTTTCCATTGACCTCATAGCTGAATTTATATTTTTAAAATGCAATATTGCCATTTTCCTTTGTCTGATGTATTGGAATGTAAACAGTATCTGACAGGAACATAATGCCCTATGACCAAAAAAGGTAAAAATTGCAGTATAGGGCCAATATTCAAAAATAAAACAACAAAAATAGGATAAGGCTCAATTCACTGTTCATGATCAAAAATTTTATTTTCTAAATACAGATTAAGTGAAGTTAGTAAGGTACATGTACATAAATTATTCCAAGAATACATGTACTCTTTCAATATTTAAACAAGAGATGGTATTCACAGTCACATTTGCCATTTTCTTTTTTATTTCATGTTACCACTGAGAAAGCAGCCTGCATGGTAAAAAGTATTTAACACAAAATGGAGACGACAACTCTAACTCTATTTGGTATACATTTGTAATTCATGAAATCAAGGATGAACTTGTGAATCTCCAAGCAAACTATTATATTAGTTGATGAATAAATCAGAGTCTACAGGAAGAAGCAAAGACTTAAGAAAGACTGACATGATATCATCTTCTGTATCGCGATATCCAATCACTCGTAAAAATGATAATAGCTCTCAAGTCGAATCATCTGCGCATACTGTTTAGCAGAGAAAGGGCTGCTTAATGAAGCAACATTGCCAGGTAACCACCCCATGATAAACTGTAGCATCCTCTAAAAAAAGCAAGCACACAACAGTATTACAAGAGCTGCAGCACTTCTGCAGTAAGCAACCATTATCATCTGAAGATGATCACCTACCTTCATTCAAAACATACCTCATCACCACCGTGAGTCACTAACTATATACTACACTGAGGCTCAGGATCAGAACTTGACCTCATGATCTCAAGATCATGGTTACCATCAGGGGGATTAAGACTGGAGGAGGAGGAGGGAGGAGGAGGGGGGAGGAGGAGGAGGAGGGGAGGAGGAGGGGGAGGAGGAGGGAGAGGAGGGGGGGAGGAGGAGGGGGAGGAAGAGGGGAGGAGGAGGGGGAGGGGGGGAGGAGGAGGGGAGGAGAGAAGAGGAGAGGGAGGGGAGGAGGAGAGGAGAGGGAGGAGGGGGAGGAGGAGGAAGAGGAGAGGGAGGAGTAGGAGTAGGAGGAGGAGGAGGAGAAGTGGAGAGGAGGAAGAGGTAAGATGAAAAGCTTGAAGATACAAAAGTGATTCAATGAATGGTAGGAGTGGTTAGATAGATCTATAGAAAGCAAAAGTAAGAGGGACAAGTTAAGAATGAGAGACATGTACATGTGGATGGGAACGAGAGAACTATATACATTGAGCATAATACCCCTTTCATAAACCCAATTAAAATGAATTAGGCAGCTAATAGCAGCATAATTTGGTCGTAAAATTGAAGGAGGACAAGAGTTATCCGCATTACTCTGATGCTGCTATTATCCGCATAATAGCGGCATCGGGATAAGATTTTGAGTTTATGAACGCATTTCCAAATAATGCGGATAATTGCCATGGTGCGGTCACAAGGTCACCCTTTTCCAACACAACCGCATCGGAGGGGGCGTGTCCAGTTGTCATGGCGATTATCCGCCTTTTTCAGGACGGGCGCTCGTAAAAATAATGCGGCTTATTTTGGAGTTTATGAACGCAATTTTTATTGAATTATCCGCATTACTCTTAGGCGGCTAATTGGAGGATAGGTTTATGAAAAGGGTATGAGATGTATCAATGAGAGAGATGGAGAGAAAGCTGGGTCAACAAAGAAGAGCAGGCCACAATAGAGAAGTGAGCTTTGTGAATATAAACCAATTGTGATACAGCTATAGACATTGCAAACATTTGGATTACGTGCAAAATATCTTGGAAGAGGATTTTAAAGAGGAAATAAGTATTTTAAGTAATAGCTGAAGAAGATGTGAAATAAGGGTGGAGCAGCGAAGGGGGGGGGGGATGACATTGGCATAGAGTAATCATCACCTCTTAGCCCAACCAGCCATCAAATCATGTTAGAAGCATTCTGAGGTAGGCATCGGGTTACATACGCACATCTCATGCATGGCAGCCATGCAGCCCGTGTTTACACCAACATGCTGGAAGGTAGTTGTCATGTGCGATTATCTCCTAAGCGATGAGGTGTGGACCTTACAAGGTACTTTATACAAACCTACCCCTCTTCATCTCTCGGTATCTCTTTAAAATTAAATACATTTCCATGTCCCTTATTACAAACATTAGTCATAATAATAAATAATAATAATATTCCGCATTATATAGCGCTTAATACATCGGAACGACGTCTCTAAGCGCTTTACAGACATATTATTACCCCGGTCATCGATCCTTGCATGCCCGCATACAATGTATGCACCTTCTCCACCCTGGGGAGCATTCCAACAAGAGTTCCAAGACTCAATTGCTAGGCATACTACATATAGGCTTTCACATCCTACCGGTACCCATTTAACACCTGGGTTGAGTGGCAAAGTGTGGATTAACCCCTTGCCAAAGACGCTAGGCCATGGTGGGATTCGAACACACGACCCTCTGATTTACAAGCGAGAGTCAGAACCGCTACACACACGACGCTTCCAAGCCATCGTCTCCCTTTTAAAAACTGCAACAGGCTCAAAATTATCAAGAAAAGAAGCTACTTCCAAGATAGCATTTCCAGATATGAAGGAGTAAGAGTCCATGACACTGGTGATGAATTATAAAGTTATTCAATTTTAAAGGTAAGTGATCAATGAGTAGACAATACTAAAATTACTAAGAGTAACACATGTTTTCTGTTTGATATCATGCTTTGAATTTGAAAATTGTGTCCTCACATTGCAAAGGAGATGTAGACTAGATATTTCTAAATATCAAGAAGGCCTCCAAATACAGAAAAGTAACATAGTCAATGTTAAATGGCACATGAAGGCCTTACGGGATCTCTGACAATGTCATAACCGCATCAAATATAACTATAGATCATGGCTCAAGATGAAGGTATTCATGATTACAGAGAGTATCTTAAAGGAAGGCCACCTCAACAGATCGACTCGACAATCGATATCAATCAGAGATTAGAACTGGTGTAAACGCACCCTGCCTCATCTTTATTCCAATAGATTTGTGTGCAAACAAGCTCACAATGGGTTGTGGTGAATACCAAGAACATTGCTCAGGGCACTCCGCCATCCATACGATATCTTCCAAGCTCTCCATCTCTTAAGGATGCGAACGAACGGAGAGGAAGAAAAAAATAATTCTCCTCTTAAAACAGCAAGAATATTTCTGCTCCCCCTCATTCGCCAAATCCCGGTCTCCAGTTTTCATGTATCGAGTTCCCCTCTTTCGAATTACCCACCACTGTCATGTGATTATAATATAACCATACACCTCTGAAATATGAGTTTTGTCAAAGAGCATGATGTAATAGTCACCTCTTGCTTAGATGATTTTTTTTCAATGAATTTCAATAAAGCACAAAAGGTGTAATGTATGGAACCATGTCTCCCTGATTTGGTCTCTAGACTTTGTATCTGCAAACCACTTAGAAGCTGTGGCTATTCTTTAAAGGTGGATAATATTACACTATTGAGGCATGTGTGTAAATGGTGCAAGCAAATTTCATCTTTTCATTTCCAAAGCGATATTCCAGCTTCAAAACTGAGTATTCACGCATTCATACATCATTACATGTAGAAAACAGACATTTTGAATTAGTATGCACAAAAGAAACCAACAATAGGTTTAACCAGGCACATTACAGCAGGTTATTCATCTAAACTGAACTTCCCATCGCCAGCAAAACCCATGAAAATGAATACCTCATTATCATTCGGCTATGGATCTTTACCGCCGCCCCCCTTCCCATTTCCCTCGAGGAACAAAACGGAGCCTGACACTGGATACCAAATTTGAGCTTTTAAGTTCACAAGGCGCTAAGACACTGACAGAGATACTCTTTTGACGCTGCTAAGCACGACATAAAAAAATCTGCCATCTACGTGAATACATGCAGTCTTGGCGGAACGAGACCCTCTGTGGATGTTTAAGACTGAACATGAGTCATGCTTATGAGAGGTATGTTACATGAGGGGTAACTTACAACACTGACACCATCTCACCCGCACTTCAAGTACACAAGTGCCGACAAATGATCCCTACTGCTAGTCTAACGCTCCAAAACCAAACTTTGCCGCTGGTACTCCATATGAGAGTTGGTAAAGGGGTCTGTGTCTTTGAGACTAGCACTAAGCGTGCAATTTCGACATTGCTATCAAGGGAGAGGGAGTGAAGGTAGGACAACATCTGATTAAAATGGCCACGTATGTGTGCAGGGTTTGCCGGTATTATTCATGTCGGCATTACCCCCCATAATGTGACTACAGCGGGAGGGAGCTTGCTTTACAAGGATCGAAAATTCAGGCTAAATACGGACTTGGCACTCAATCTCTCATCCAGGTAATACTGATGAACACATTGCCGAAAGAAGGGTAGAGCTTTCGCACGGCTCACTGACATAACGCTGTTTACAGCCCTCATCGGCTCATGTCTAAGATACCTTAAAAGAAACTAAAAAAAAGTGATCTCCCCCATAACTTGTTACCCTATTACAGTGATAATCAACACCAAATGACATCCATATTCAGGGAGCATTAAGCATTTCAAAAAAAAAAGTGATAATCACTGACAATTGTAGTTGTAAGCTACGAAAATCCTTGAACCTGATTGGCTCAGAGCAAATTCGTCAGTAAAAATCATTGACTATTTGTTTCATGAACCCCCCCCTTGATGGGAATTCACATAGCGACCAATAATTTGCCTTTTTATGTTCATACATGATACTCTCCTGGTTCTTTCCATAGCCTCATTCTTTACCATCAGCGCTAACGATCGGATCATGTTACAAACTCAATTATGATCAACTTCATTTGAATGTTATTTTGTTTCCGTAAACAGATATTCTGTTTCGGTCAAAACGAGCAGGTGCCCAATCCCTTCTCTCTCTCTCTCACTCAGAAAACTAAGAATGATGAATTCAATGTACGCAGAGTGCGACAAAACAAGTACCCCATTAACTTAAAAGAAATTCAACATGATATCCTCAAAGTTCCTCAAGAGAAGAAAACCAGACGTACATGCACAAAAAGATTGATGACTTAACTTGCGTCGCAGCTCAGAAAACAAGATCGCAGACAATAAAAAACATAAAAAGGGGAAAAGCAAGATAGAAAGGAAGAGATAACGATAGAAAGAACTTAAAAGCAGGGATATAACATTAGTACTTAAAAGGAGGCAGAATAGAATATTTCCACAAGAAATCATCCAGACCTCAAAGTTAAAAGGGGCTTATCCTAACGTTTCCATTTCAAAGCCAGTAGGGTAATCTTCCACTCTATAAATACAACCATCCGGAAAGGCAGAGAATTACGAGAGAACGCGAGATGTTTAATGCTAAAAAATGCTTGGCCTTGGTGTTGCAATATGATATTGGCAAAGGAAAACAAACACATTGCCGCCTAAAAGTCAAATTCTCCAATGCTACATATGACTGGCAAACATAAATGACGATTCTGCAATAAGAATTAGTCAATATGGTTTAATCCTCTATTGTCTGTAAACCCCTTTCCTAGTAATATGTTTTGGTTTGGTTGCCATTTGGCATAGATTAGACACTCACACATGAATCTTAAATAATGATGATTGCTATTCCTCCTTAGAATCTATGAACTTTTTACACAGAAAATTTGTACTTAAATTTAATGAAACTTAAATGGAATTCACCTCCAGAGTAGAATTTGAATTCGTAATTGTGATTAGCGTTCGCAATTCTAATTTGGTTTCACACGTACTGAAAATTCATCATTAGCCTTATTTTTCACTGGAATCATCATTCAAATTACGTGGGTTTTTTTTTTTCTGAGTGAAAGAGCGGTTAGAGTCCCCAGTTTTCAAAGATCTACATGTATACGGGAAAAAAAATCATAATTCTGGAAGAAAAACAGATTTCACAGAATTTCACAAAAAAATAGTGAAATATTTTATAATCAAATAAGTCAAAACTGCCTATGGATTGAAGCAAATGGCAATAATACCAACATGATATAGTAAGCTCATGTTGTCAGAAGGATCTGGAAAGTAGACCAATTGGTACACGACCAAGTGGCGCTCACCTATCAATGTAGTATGGATAACAAGGTGGGAGATGTCCTATTTCTATTTGTTACTGCCAGAAAGTCATTGGCTCATGTACATGTGACCTTCTGACTCTCCATCATATTGGCAACTACAACTTAAATTGCAATAGGATGCATCTGTGGCATGCAGACCCACCAAGTTCTATTCAGCTCTTGTTTTATTACCACCTCCCATTCAAATCACCTGATACATCAATAATCACCTCATCGACACTTTCATCCTTTAGAATTCATCAAAGGGGTTAATGAAATGCTTTTGAATTCATATGTATCAGAACTAATATTTTTAATGAATTAATGGAGTTTGACTCAAGTCTACATCAAACAAACACGCATCATGCTAATTAAGTAATTATTGCCTTAAGTGACTGGGGAAGATAGACTAAGCACTCTGCTCCATATATTTTAATATATCCTCTTTTCGTGACCTTGTTAATGGCCTTCGTATGTGGGTCAGAAAATAGAGACGATAAATACAGTAAGGACGGCTGGTTATTGATATATGCGGGCCGACTTGCAAGCCGTTCGCGAGCGTTGAAAGTCCATTTCCTCCTCTTCGTCGCATTATCAATCGATCAATCATGAAATTAACATAGCGTGCCTTTCAGTCGTCTCCTGAGCCATCCTCAGGCAGATCTATCTACAGCAACCATCCCCTCCAGTGCTTGTCTTTCGTTAAATAGCAGCCACCTCCTTCATCGTGGAAACCTCTATCTTAATTATCCTACATCATGATTAGTCTTCTCATAAACATCATACATGTAATCTGAGCAAATCACCAAACGATCATTATTTTTTTGGAGTTAAGTTGCTATAGTATCAATTAAACTTGCATGATAAATCATTTTTCAACTGAAATAATGCATCGTTTGTCAGTTTGTGTATTGCTTGTATCAAATTGATCACATAACTGCAAATGCTCTAAATTCATTTATATATTTTCATGTTCTTTGATCATCTGTTAAAAACATTTTGTGCTTGATTGAAATGGGTAAATGAGGGTGGATGCTATGAATAGGGCCTGTGGGTGTAGTATCGCCTCTTAACAACAATAATAATTTTTATATACTGTTTACTGCTATTTTGATTTCTATCATTGCAACAAAATAATTGCAAGCCACAGAATCTCATATTTAATCACTGCATGTAAAGAGGAGCTGATATTGACATGTACCATACAGTCAGTCGACAAAAGCAACAATTGACTGTCATTATGTCATCTGTATATCCTCTCTGTTCAATCCAACACCCGAGGCTGTTCATTCAAACTCACATTGGGATGCAACAATTAGAAATCAACCAAGCGAGGGCATATCAAACAATCTCCCTGTGACCCTACCCGACCTTATTAATATGATCACAAATTTGTATCGTTTTTTGCTCTGAAGGTGGAATGCCATTCCCACCTTTGTTGATTTTTTTGGAATGAAATAAGATTTATGTAGAGGATACAATAAGTGCTGGGTGTTTATTGTGGTTGTTGATCTATGCAGTCTTTGAGGAGAAGTCGTGCGTGAGCTGTCAATTCCATTCAACAAATGGAATTAGGGAGGTACGAGTGATCAATGGCATATTCTTATTTCGCGGTTCATTCTCACTGATTTCTTTTCTCAAAAGAAAAACAACATCACAGCCGGATTCACAGCTTTATATAAATCATTATTAATTCCCACGATTAGTTTGATTCGTTTTAAGGAAATATTTAATCAGGAACTAATGATCTCAGAATCATCTCTTTCTTCATTATCGTTATTTGTTGAACTAAACAAATAAGACAAAACGCACCATCAAAAATTAGGTGTGAAAATGAAATTATGAATTTTCATAATCTCATTCATTTTAGTCTGAAGGAGGACTTTATCTAAATTCTCATGATTCCTCCATGTACAGTATATCAAGTGCTTTGTTCATATAGAGTGCATTTTCATATTTAATTTCGTGTGAAGAGAAAACTCATTCTGATGCAGAGTTTTCTGGAGATTTCCTTTCCGGCATGTACAAGAGAAAAGAGGGGAGGGGGGGGGGCAGGCCTCGTTTGCATGGAGTTGTTGATTTAATACATTTTTAAGACCGGCAATGTCAAGTGACTTCATGCATGAACAAGGCTAAAAATCAATATTACTTATTTGAAACGAATAATTTATATGTACACAGGTATGTTGGCCTTTCTGGACTGGAGTGTTGGCAAAATTCATCTAAATTATTTTGTGTACTTGAATAACATACTCCTGATCATTCATCATACTTTCAGACAAACCTGGTTCATTTTAGGTAGGTCACACCTGACAGCTGCGTAGAACATACATTCTTCCTAACTAAACCGAATCAACATTAGTCAACCAATTGATCAAAATAAAAGAGCACTGTGACTAAGTCAATAGAACGTCATCGTACAAAATGGTGCGGCAACAGAAAAGTATTTTTTTTCAAGCCCAATAGATTGACTTGTTGAAATACTATACATCATACATGCAAAAAATGAACAAACAAGGAGTTCCAAATTTGCATGGTGTTTGACTCAAAAGTACATTCTTTGTTCATTGTTTACCACCTTAAGTCAACCACACACATACACACAAAAGACAACCCTCGCCCTTTTTTTAACATTGTGTCCTGTGAGGTATCCACTAGGTAGTAGTACCAGTATACAATTTTTTTTATATAAATATTTCATTAAGGGACTAGTTACAAGCCAACCAATAATTTATTTTCAAGAGAAGATTAATCAAATTTCAATGAAAATAAAGCTATTGATATTCAAAGATTCTTTAAAAACCTTTAATTTGGGAAGATCTTATGAGTGACATACAAACTGCACTTTACAATATATGATATATGAAAAGACACTATTTTAGTCGAAAAATGGAGGTACAGTGTATAGAATCATTGTCTTCATACCTTATTTCATAAATGATCCTTCTTACTAAGTATATGAATCCACCCTTGCAAATTTGTGGTTTTCAACACATGTCTACGTCCAATAATATTGCATGCCTGTCAAGTGATTTTGGTGCGTTTACACCCACCGTTTTGAGGACAAGACGAGTAATTTGAAATTGTTTCGCTTAAATATGAACATGATAATATTCCTTCTCATTCTTATTTTCATACAAACCTCAATGGCTGTGACTGTAATAAACACAGAGAAGGGTGCACATTGAGCATTCATATCGCATTTCACACATAAACCCTAAACAAATACCCCTTATCTTCATATCGACATACGTTTTTATCACATTTCGATAAAAATATCAATATGCTATCATTGAGCATTGAAAAATGTCAGGCTCTTTTAATTCATTGTATGATATTCCGGCACATTCTCCATTCTGTAAACGTTAAGCAAATTACAGAACAATGCAGCAGGGGATCATGTTTGAACCCGAAATGAGTATTCACGTTTCAAAACGCTCACTCTGCCTTTAAATGGTGAGTGTAAACATGCTCTGAGGATTTTCTCCTCCACATGCATTTATCTTTCTAATGCATATGTAATCAAAGTGTATCAAAGAGATGGGAGATCAATGGAGAAGCTTAAGCCTCGGGGTTATTTTCAAATTAATGTGGGTGACGAGCAGAAAGATTGGCAAGGATATTACGCTAAAGAGGTATGAAAATAAAAGGACAAATACACAGCACCGCACCTAAGCATTATTCTTGAAATAATGCATTATAAAGTGAGCGGGTAAAGCAATCAACATAGGATATAGATAGGTACTTTGTCTTATAATACGAGTTGGTCCAATTCCCCAAGTCAAACTCCATTATAACATCTAAAAATGCCTACGAGTCCGATCAACACACTTGACCTAATGCTCAATCTGGCTAAAATCTGTCCAAATACTGAATTGTGTAATAGTCTATAAAGTTGTCTATACATCATATAATAACCACCCGTGACATGGAACATGATCCTACTGGTTCCACATTACAAGGTCCCTCAGATAGGATGAAAAGCCATCAATCATCCCTTTGCTTGAATTCATGCTTTCTCACTCATTACTCACCAAAAAGCACAACTACATATGTAAAACCATTTCTTGTTCCATGCATGCTTTCTCACAAATAGCATCCACAGATTTATTGATTTTTAACAGGGTGCACGCAAACACATTTAATACCTTTGCCATTGTGGAAAAAATACTACCAGCAGAAAAGGAAATGCCAGCAAAATTTGCCTTCTTTACACATACAGAACTTATTCATTACCCACAAGGACTATATTTGTAGGCATGCACAATTGTACATGTATATAGAGTTGTTAAACCTGCCATTATTTGCCGTACGGTATAGGCCTACTACTTTTTGTACGCCTGTAGTACATGTATCTAATGGGTAGGAACTTTTTTTTCACCTGCCAAATATATCGGTCTTCTTTATTTATCATAACATGGAAAATCTCTACCAGTCATCCAAGTCATAATCATAAAAAGATACTAAACGAACCTTTTTGGATGACTTCAAAATTGATATCACTGTAGCTTTAGCTGTCTAAGATTGTAGATACAACTGCATCTACTGTATCACATGATTTCAGATTAAATAATCTAGGGACCAATCATGTACTTCAAAAAGACAGCCAGATTCTATTTAAGAGTTAGGGGGCATTGTGTATCAATTAAATCTACCTGGTCTGGAGAGCAAATTTTTAATAGCAGAAAAACCATACCAGCTGACTAACAAAAATGATTGTAAATCACACAAATTAAAGAGAACTTCCGAAAAATTGATATTGTTTTCAAAATAATAACAGTAGCTTTTGATAGTGAAAAAGCAAAGGCAAAATTAAGAGAGGACTTTATTCAAAGCAATCCATGGGACTTTTTGATGTGTAGGCCTAATCTTTACTGAATGTTCAGTCACATACACAGACAATAAGCCTTTTGACCCTATAGAAATCCTTCTTACATCATCACAACACACAAATCGATTAGCTACTTAAACACAAAGGATAAGTTCCAATCAAATAGATAGTCTTCAATATTGTCCTGGATAGGGTGTCACAAAAAAAAGCAAAGGGCTTCAAAAAGGAGATTGAACAATATACATGTAAAATAATGAGTTTCTGACTTTCAGTCACATATTCAAATTGATTGGTAGGGTGTGACATAAAAAAAAGGAAAAGCACATATTTTGTTCCTTCCAAGACAGGAGGAAATTCTTATATCCATCTACACTTGAGTTGGTTTCGTGCATTCAAATTGGTGTGTTTCATGACTTCTGAAAAATACTATCAGCACTGATGAAGTGAAAAATGATGTCATCATCAATTAATTTCAATATCTTTTTAAAAATGTCATAAGCTAATAGTGCGATCTCTGGCAGACAGGAACTACAAATTAGCTGGGGCAAAATATGTGGGACTGCTACTGCATGCTCGTCTAGACTTAAGAGGTGCGAAACATTATTAAACTGATGCATACATGGAAATGAAAGATTTTCTGCGAGATTCCCCCCCCCCCCTCTGCACTATCACATGACTTTGCGGAATGAGTCAACTCTCAAATTGCGATGACAAACACCAATAGTGTATCCCCCTGGGATGTCTTTCTCGTATTTTGGGGGGTCTGAAAACGGCAGGAAGAGGGCAAACTACAAACATGTCACAGGAATGTTTCCTGCAGGATCACGGAACAGTCAGTGAGTGAGTGAATAAATAGATGACAAAAACTTGACTTTATACACATTCCTGGTAAAAACAGTGTTCAGGTTAAAGGTATTGTTTAACTTTGTGAGCAGCCGATTTAAAAAATTCTCAAACCAAGATGAAACATGTGTACAAGTGCATTAGAACTAATAAACCCTGAAAACAACCATTATTGATAATGAAAAGCTAAAACTACAAGGCAAACCCCGATTTTGTAAAAAGGTGTTTTATAGACGCCTAAATAGTACACATAAGTGTATGGGATGAAATTAAGATGGTGTTTCCGGTCACTTTAAGATGGTATTTCAATTTTTGAAGCACTAAATAATTATTTTTGAATGCAATTTTTTCTGGGCTTCATTTTTGTAACATATCACAGACACAGGTGACAAGTATGAGTGTATGACCTTCTATTAAAAGTCAAACCAATGTTAACCAATAACTTTAACAGTGGGGATCAGTTCCTGGCAAGGCGCAAGATACCCTATCATCTTTCAAATTTTCCTCACCTCATTTCGGATGAGAAACATATTTTAAAACTGCGCTATAAAAATGTTGTTTCAAATTTTAAGCACGTTCTTTAAGCCTGTCACTCTAACAACTATATTGCGACAACTGCTCCGCTGATATTTGCTCCACATATAAACTTTTTAAACAACTGTTTACACAACTTGTTGTTGGAGTGACAGGCTTATGCAATGTGCTATTTTCTTTTACTGTGTGTAAATATTGCTCTTAAAATGCACTCTCATTGAAAATACAATATCCAAGAAATATTAGAATACATCCATGCAAGAATTATAAGTAGGGGCCTGATCTTATAGACATTGTATTCTGAAAAGCTACATTTAGAGGAAATAAAACAATATTCTAAAAATAAAAAAAATATCATCCAAGATACCTGCTATCATATTCAACTAATTAAACATTTCCACTTGCTTCAAAGCAGTGTCTTTCTTTGTTTGCAGACCCTATACAAGAGTTACCTCCCCATCTCTCCTGGTTTAGTGTGACCATGGAGTGACTATGGACAGGTTTATTCAAAGAGAATACAATGAATACACAGCAAGCAAAAGCAGATACCGCTTAATCCAGACAAGGCATTCAAACAAAGACTATCGATCTGATGTCTGTGACACCATAATAGGTGGTTTTGCTTTTTTTTCAAGAGGTGCAACAAAAACTATATTGAAGTCCGTGTGTCTATTGGTTTACTCAACGCCATGTAATAATTGATGAGCTGGGCTGATTAGTCTACTGTCAGAAGCCCTTCTGAGTGCAACAGTTATGAGCAGGATTGAGTTGGTGAAGCCAACTGTCCTCTACAACGTAATAGTTTCTCTTTCCTTTTTGTAAATTTAATAGGGTGTAATAATAAATTGCAAAAAGGCATTGAAATTTGGTGGGAGGGTGAAGGGGTCAATATGGTACTCAAATCACCTGCCACTATATATGAGCCAAGCTTAATTAAATAGGGATAAAAAGTTTGTTTTACCTGGGTTGTGATAGATAAATGGGCATGAAGTTAGAAGTAGGTTAGCAATCATATGGGGAAGGACTGGGGTCTGTAATTGGTGCAAATAATTCTTAAGGTCACTGGTGCACTTGGAGTATGTATTTGGAGTAGAATGCCCAATCTTCGAGTCAGAAGATAACCAGGAATTGTTCCTGCTCAACCAAATGGATACCTGGAAAGAGCAAATTCCTTGAAATGCCAGGGTGTTACACTGAAAGCTGGACACTGGGGAATAGTTGTGGAGAGCAAACAGCACCTTGTCTGACCAACAATAAGCACTGCCAAAACATTGACATCGGTGATCATTAAAAAAATATGATGGATTGATAGCATTGATCAAATTTCTTTTTTTTAATCTAACAATGGTAATAAACTTATTTTATTACAACCGACTCCATTGACCATAATATACTGGTAGATACTTAAAATCTTGGCTTAACTGGATACCCCCATGAAGTCATATAGCCTACAGTATAGGCCCTACACATAAATTTGGCTCAATTCAACAATTACAATCCTCCAAAGTAAACAATGCCAACAACAAACAACTAAATGCTTCAGGGGGATGGTATAACAAAGGAAACACGGAGGGAAAAATATGCTTCATTACCGAACATGTTGTTGACACATTTTCTCTCAAGTATCCTACCTTTTTGGGCCCATCCCCCATGACCTCACTTATTTGTGGAAAACCCAGCGCATTACAAACATAACCTTGTTCTTTCATACACATGGCATTCACTACGATTAGACTGTATACACAATGCTAACACCCATGGAAGATAATGAAAGTCAGAAAGAGAGAAAGAAAGAGAGAGGGAGAGAGAGAGGGTATGTATATTATATTAAATCATAAACCCAACAAACACATCACTAACTTCTGGTGAGAAAAGTGCAATCGACCTCCGTTTCCTGTCATTTTCATCAATTTTTTTTTTTGCTCCAAGTTGGAGAACAGGATGGTTGTGCTTTTACGCGGCTCGAAGTCCAGGCAAAGACCTAAATCTTACTTCCAGGATAAACAAACAAAAATAAAAATAATACTGGCTCTTACAAGAATAACATAAAATTATCATGTAAAAGAATTGTGGTACAGATAATAATTTAGCAATTTTCTTCAATAGTCAACTCCTTATGTAGCTAGCCTATCATTGCCAATTTGAATCAGATAGAGAACCATCTTAACCTACTAATTAATAACATCCTGCGATTGACATGAAATCCCAATGGCAAAACGCACTGGACATCATCTCGTAAAGATCTTCAGAGACAACAGCTCAATCATTGCAATGTCCTCCCTGCACAGGTCAAGCAGCTGACCGATACTACTATGATCTATTAAATAGCAGACACAAAATGCTCCTCGCTTAGCTGTCAGGAAATGATCTAAGGATTTTCAAGTGTGAGTGGTTATTCTATATTCCGATCGGGTAATTAATTCTTGGCATGGTATCCTTATAACTGCAATAGGTATTTCATTTCCTGGTTTCATATTTAATAGTACGATGATTGCACTGTATTCTTGATACTGTAATGCAATGTGTGTATATCTACGAAACCAGTGCCTTGAATATATCTTTCAATTGCAGAGCAATATATTAAACAAGAGTTACTAATATCAATTCTAAATACAATGAATTGCATTTATTCAAATGAATAGGCCTATCTAAGTTCTTTTAAGATGAAAAATATTCTAAAAAGGGAGTTCATCAGTTGGCATATATCAACAGAATATAAAAGAGGGGTTACTAGGATTGTCATTTAATAGATGACCAATTCCTCCAAATAGGAAGGGGAGGCCCAATATAAATTTGGGAGTAGAATTTGGTCCTTTCTGATATGTTTCATGTCGTATAGCAGGTCTAGGTCCTATGTGTTCTGTGTACATCGGGCAGTCTATTCATTGGCTATTCAATAATGAATTGTCAAACAAAAAAGAAATGAATGAAAGCAGAGACGAAAAGGGAATAAGATTAAAAAGAGAAAAGAAAAGCAGGGAATAAATTAAAAAGGAAGGAGAGAAGAGTATAGTAACGAAAATAGAATAGATGATAATCTGTAGATCTAGAGATATGACAGGTACAATTAACAGCCAAGATTGAGATAGGGATTGGAAGATGGTGAAGGAGAAAGGGAAAGGGGGGGGGGGTTACAGGGGATGAACATGATGAGATGATGTGCATGATACATAGCAGCACATCATTTGGTCAGAAGAGACAAAGAGACCGTCCTTCTCAAAACATACGCCGCCTTCACACAAAACAAGCTTAGCCCACTCTCTCTCTCTCTCTCTCTTCCCCCAAGTGGCCGGTCAAGGGTCACACGCCTATCCATAAGCGCCTATATCGGCCATACATACATCTTAACTGCCTCTCTCGGCAGCCCACAGGCTATAATTATGACACACACACACAACACACACATAATAGAGATTCTAATGTGTACAAACATTCAAGGTACTCACTGAGCTGGCATGCAGACGATTATGGCACAATAGAATAGGATATAATTAGTGTCTATTTGTAAGGATGAACGTGAGACAATCAGATGTGGAGAAGACAATTTGATGCCGAAACCATCGGCGATAGAAAAAAAAAGACTGGACTTACCCGTTAAATGTAAAGCTGGAGGATAGAAGGGAAATGGTATATCCAAAGCACTAGTAGGATAAAAATTCCCATTATTCACAGCCATGACCGGGCGTACGGCTGCGCTCCTACGATCGCAGCCCCTATGGGTTATGATCTAATACCGCGTTAGTATTGTGTGTCCGGGCAGTCTGCATGCATGCACAATCAATCGCATTCAACACACGGTGTGAGCGATCACTCGCTCGCGAGCCCTCAAAATGGACCAACCAGGATGGTAATATCATACGGAGGGGCGAGAGAAGAAAAAAAAATCCTGTGTAAAATTGTGACACAAAGCTGAGCGATCCTCTATCCGCTGTATGCCTTTGAACACAGAGCTCTCAGCTTTACACATAAATATACACACATCAAACTTGTAGTAAAGTGTACCCCCCATGAATGCTGGCTATTCAAGTGCTGCAGTCCAACACACATCTCACCTACACACACATTTACAGTTGGATGAATGGACTCTTTCATTTGAGCTGCAGGGGTGTCTACACAGTGTGGCGGTGGAGGGTGAGGAGACGAATGTAAACATTGACTTATTCCCATCATGTTTTCCTTCCTTTCACTATTATTACCTGTTGATGTTTGCTGTAATAATATGCAAGGGTGACATTCGGAACTGTGAAGGAACATTTGAACAATTACACCAGTGTGACATTCTGAAACCACAAGGTTCAAGATGCATGAAGCAAATCACAAATGAAGGTTTACTCGTCAATTATTAGTACTTTCCACCTTTCTTATATCTCAAGATCATCATAAGCAAATGCAAAACAAATGAAAATATATTGTTGTACATAAGCCAAAAAACATACAATACAGTAGGCCTAAAAAATAAAATCAGATCAAAATACGTAATCAATGCAAAGGAAAACATGATTATGGAAATTCAGATCAACCTCCATTGAAGATCTGTCGAGTGGATTAAAAAGGCAGCCATTCAATACAAAAAATACCACTAACACAAATGTATGAAAAGTTCAGAACTGGAAATTCCTGTTGCTATAATAACAAGTTCTTTCTTGTCGTATTTTAAAGATTTTTTATCCCTTTTATCACGGGAGAGCATTCTTCCATATGTAGATAGACATCTTTTGTCTTTCTGAAAATGTAAAACAATGTGCATAATCGCATTATTACATTTGCATAATGACATTTATATTGGAATTTAATGTTTGATTCTTATAGTCTCAATGATGTGTAAACTACATGCCAGCAAAATAAAAGATTGTGCAAAGTATGTCTTTTACATCTTAAAAGTCAAACAAAGCCTGATATGAGCATATTTCTGTACTCAACTTGCAAAAAGTTAGTTTACAATTTAGCGAATTCGAGAAACTTCCACCATTCTATTTCTGCTGCAATAAAACAAGCATGCAACAATCCAAATCTACATCCAATTAGACATAGTTGTGGTCACAGTCATTCAATGATTTCAAAATAGCACCTGAGTGTTTATATATGTAAATGAATTAATTGCTGATCAATAAGCAAAATAAGAATATATATAGTGCACTAGTCTGTGTTTTCAGTGCACTCAGTTTATGTTTGGATTCCATTATTTCACAGCACTTGGTTCAGGGGCAGATCCAGGATTTTCCAAAAGGGAGGGGGCGGGGGAGGCATTTTCCCGATAAAAGTTTGATAAGCAAGCAAAACAAAAGGGGGAAAAAGGGTCCTCACTTTCAAGGCGGGAGGCACACTTTGGTGAAAAAATAAAAAGACACATATCTAAATAAAAAAGAGTTGATTGGCTCTCAGGGGGGGGGGGGCACAGGCCGGAAGTGCCAGTTGTTTGGATGTGAAGCAATTATTTAACCCATGAGGGAGTCCCTCAGGGAACTTGATGCATACCAACACACTGTACCTCCCCTGTAATGTACAATGGAAGATTCCAGCAGATGGGACTGGTAGAGCAGGAAAGACTGGTAGCAGGCAGATGGTCCATTTCCCTGGGATAATAAGCCGCTTGCTCTTGATTGCCACCTAACTAAACTGTAACAACAGATCAAAGCACCAAAAACCTGCACACTAGTCTCCAAGCACAGACACAAATCAAACCATAAAACACAATTACATAAATCATTGAGCCAAGCCTAAGTTTGTAAGACTATACACATGTTATGTTCCAAAAAGAACACAGCTGCGGTACATAAGACATAAAGCAAATAAGCTATGGAGTCTTTGTGGACATACACTACATCATAAAATCCAACAAGGGTCTATATATGAAAACTATCCTCATACACAGCAGTAGATAGCAGTTTAGTCTTTAACTTCACAGACCTACATGTTAATGTCATGATTCATAAATGAAAATGGTGTTTCATGTCATCTACAATATAATACATGACTGTGATTCTCTTTGCCTACTGAATTAAATCATTACAAAATACCCCAAAATAATCATTAAAAAAAACAATAAAACTTAAAGTGGCAAATCTATGAATCCATAACTTTTAAACAAACTGAAGATTAATCATCATGAACATGAAAAAAAAATGTAGATATGCATTACAATTTTTAGAATTCCTCCAAAAGAAAGCAGCTTCTCATGTACTGAACATATCACTAAGCTCCCTTGCAAGTATACTTCAACACAAATAATATAACAAACCAGGCCTATCAAATCCTACTAATCAACTCACCACAAATAAATGGCTGATAACTTTCATTCTTTTATCTCATTTCATGTGTCGACAGTGGAAATGAAACTTGAATAATGCAGAAGGCCTATGTAATCTTAAAGCATTATGTATCCCCCTCGCCACCTCCGATCCTTCTCGAAAACAAAATTAAAAAAAATTCTATTGAAAGCAGGTAACACCATCAAAACCCATCATCGCAAGTAACGATGGGCAATAACCCATCTTATAATGGCTTCTTTGTAAAGATAAATGATAAATCAAGGATGAAGCAAAAAGGGAAGTCTGACTGTAAATGATAGAGAATGAAGTGTATGATTGAAGAATAGAAGAAGCTGATGAAAGTCGGCATAAAATGGACAGAGTTCCATTAGATGTGTCTGAGCTCCAACAATCACATAAGCTTTGATAATCCATGAAATGTAAGACATGGAATTAATCTCCTTTTATGTACTCTAGACGGATTATGGTCTGCATGTTGAAAGAAAACCCGACTTTCAAATTTGTTTAAAAGGGTTTTAACATGAGAAGGGGGAAATCGTGTTGGACCAAACTTTTTAAACACAAATTTTTCAACAAGTTGTTATTTTCCTCCAATCTATACAAAATAAATCCCTTTTAATGGAGACAGTTGATTCACTAGAAATGTTATAACTCACAATGAGTATGTTTTTTAATATACAGGCCCATTGTTAAATGATTTGTAGCTGTTTTGTTAGCTTTATAATTGTCAAACATTGTTCTACTAAGAGCAAATTTACCGACAAGTAATAATTGATAATTTCCCTCTCTTCCAAAAGTGAAGACTGAGAAGAAAAAAATCTCAGATTATTGCATTAATCTTATTTACACTTTTGGGCCTCATCCATGAATAACAAGGCTCAATAATGCTTCATTTGTAAAAATGATGATAGTATCTCTTAAAAAACATATAGAACGAATATTTTCTGTTTTCATAAAGAGCCAATAACCTTGCCATTCATGATGCACCATCGAGATCTGTCATTTCATGAATACCAGTATCTTTGTCATATCTTCAAATCCCATGTGTTACTTAAAAGGTGGCTAAAATTTGATCATTTCATGGGGAAAATATGAAATATCCTTGAATGTTTGTGTGTGCAAAATGTATTTACAGCTTACAGTCATCCACACAATACAACTAAAGACTGGAATATGAACACTACCACAATATCAAATGCATTAACCTTCTCCATGCAAGAAAAAGTGTTTTTTCTTTCATTTGTTAAATCTTTGAGAAAGATTACTCTTAATTTACTTTCTTTTAGTGGTGTGTTCATCAGTGACTTTATTATTTTTTACCACCTATCCTCCCCCCCCCAAAAAAAAGGTACCCTAACTTCACCTCAATTCTTCTCATTTAATTTTGAAATTTATTGAATGGCTTTCTAAACCCCCCCCCCACCCCATCCCACTTTCCCTGCCATTCTAATACTACCAAGTCACCCAAAGAAGCTCTTAAAGTGCATCAGACAGGGTTCCTAATCATATGACATGGTCTTTAATCATAAAAGAAGAGGTACTACAGCGAATCAATAAAAAGGGGGCAAAGAGGACTAAATCTTGTGATCTGATTAGAGTAATCTGGACAATGAATTAAACCAGGCAGATGGTTACTTACACATAACATCTCACCAAAAGAATGTCTTTGTTCAAACAAGCCCGTCTTAAGATGCTGAAATCCGCGAGTGAATCGACTCGTTCATTAGTAGGGACTGACTTCTTCAGTATTGTAGACTAAATTTACATAGACTGATATCTAAAATAGACCTTGTTGTACTTCAGGCTTTTTATTACAGGTGATAAGTATTTTATCATTACAAAATGGAATTAAGAGTAAAAATGAAAATATTATTTGACTCTTTCAACTGGAAAGGAGGGGGGGGATGAAGACCAAAGGAATTAAAGAAAGATGGATAGGATAACATCAAGTAAAATGGAAGTGGTGAATGGACAAAGAGCAAAGGAGAAGACTCACAAATGTGCAACATCCCTCACCAATGAGAGGAATGATCGGACGTTGATGATAACTTATTCAGTTAAAATATCAATTAATATATGTGTACATCTAAATTTGGTTAGGTGAATTAAAAGAAGGGAAACATCCCCCCCCGTGATTCTTTCAGAATGAGTCCATGTTTGCTTGCATATACAGCCTGTTTGGCTGCGTGTTGATGATATGCCAAGTTCTGAGAAAGCCTTGCGATGCTATCCCCGACATCAACTAAGCCTTGTTGGGAAGGTGATGGACGTGACACAGTGGATATTAAAACACATGGAATGAGGTGATGGAAGAGACGGGCTAAGAGCTAGAATTTACCAACAAACTGCATCCCGTCGTTCCACCAACTCTCTCTACATTACACCTGGACCATTGTGAGTTTGAGTACACAGCTGAGCAGGTGTGGGACTACAGAAACGAGATGGCTGAAAAATGGCAAACACAGTGGTATTTTACCCCCTAAAGGTAGGGCTTAGGATTCACAGGGCAACCCCTACTTAGATGGAGTCATTGGATTATGGATTGCTGAGCAAGTAGGGAGGTGATTTTTCATCTCTCTTTTGACCACCTTTTAAATTCGCTGTCAGATTGATTGAATGGCATCTTTAGAAAATAGCTAATGGCTGAATAAACAGATACACTTTGCACTTAAGCCGGGGATTAAACATAATATTGTTAATTCTTTCAACTTTTCAATGGAATTCTTACCATTTATTTTGCTCTTTAATGTGAATTTACTGTTGCTAAAATTGTTATCGCATGCAACTATCAAAACTCACAAAGCAGTTGATTTCGGTACACGTGCTCACACAATACACACACAACATTGTACAGTGTATAGGCCTATTTAAAAAAAAAATGCAAAATCAATAATGCATATTAACCCTAGGCCTTATTCAAATAATGAAAATAAGATAAAAGCGAAACAACTTCTGCTTATAGGCATCTATATGTCCAAAAAAAATTCCAAGAATATAAAAACCGCCAGATACACTTCACACATGCAATTTATAAATAGACACAACTATAATACAAATCATGTATGAACCCAAAAATATAATTGAGATTTGATTGATTATTTCAAGGTTTATCCTACAACAATGAATGATATCATTAAACTAGAGACACCTGTGTGATAGATTCAAAGATAAACAATAGATGTGTGATATTGGCTGATGCAATACGATTTTAAAAACAAAAAGAATCAAATAAAACAGCTATGATCATTAGGAAATATATGATTAATTTTGAATGAGATTGAAGAATTGATAATTTACTTCGAGTGGACATCTCTTGAAAGTTTTATATAAACCATCAAATTCTAAATGACAGATTTCCAGCTGAATAACACATTTATCAATGCTAATTAAAATGAGGGGGAAATAGACCTAAAGAGAGAGAGAGAGAGAACAATCAACTACATATAATTGAGGTCAAGCTCATTCTGATGAGAAATCATTTGAAGAAAATCAAACAAGTATTCTCTATTTGACCAAAAGAAATCACATTTTTCACTTTTTGTAGATCTGATGACATCACAAATATTTGTGTGATTCACATTAATAACACATAAATAATAGAAGTCCAGGATTTCATTTAATAACATAACTAAATAATCTTGATCTAATAGGGAAATGAGGAGTATTTGAAAATATGTGAATACTGAACAAAACTCTAAGGCCCGTATTCTGAAGTCAGGTTTAACTTAGACCATGGTCTAACTCTGTGCTAAAATTATGGAAAGCCAAACATTTCAAAATTTCTACTTGCATTGTATATATCTAATGATTACTGTGCTCTTTCCTAACTCGTCATGGTGAAGATAGCTATCTTAATTATCCTTCCGAAACATTTAAAAATGATATGAAAGAAAGATGAGCTGATACATTGAAATAATACTGTTATAGATTTATGACACTATTGGCTATCCATACTTAAACCACAACTTTAAACCAGAGTTTAAATTAAACCCGACTTCAGAATACGGACCTATAAGTTTGAAAGTTTTTTTTAAATAGTAATAAGCATGATGGAAGTATGCAAATGGGTGAGAAAGCAATAACATTTGCTCAGTTTCCTGTACATAACATTTGTTCTTATTTTCAGCACAATCTCAGCAGAACCTGTGACTATTTCAACACAAGAGGGCAGCATTCATTTCTGGAAAGGTAGACTCTTTGCATCATTTGTTCACTTTCTTCTTTTTTATGAGAAGGAAAGGCAGATTTCTTGTGCAAACGCATTTGTGCTGTCACACACCAAACAAATACATACAAAATGAGAATGACTCCATTCTTATCCATATACTTTATTCCTCATTATACAAAAAATAATTCATTAGACGACTCCCTATCTTATTTATCTTTCTCGTAATTCTTACATTGTTTCTACTTCTAGCATAATGTCATACATATTACATGCATGATATGCATCCTACCACTTTAATTCAATAAGATATCATACCTTCTTGTGATGGTTCATTTCCTCGACTTTTGATCATGATTTGCATGTAAGTAATATATATATATATTATTTGGGGGGCAACGGTGCATGGGGATATGGGGGGGGGGGGGGAATGTCTTGCAATACAGAGCACACATGAGCTGCACCTCTCAGGCAAGGGTATAAATCATATTGCACTATTGCCATAGCTTAGGGACCTCCATGTGTTTGCACTATGGCTACATGCATCATTACTTATGATATTGCTTTCGTTTAATATTGTTATCATTTACTTACCTCCTACTTCAAATTTTTTCTGAATTAATCGAAAACAGAAGTTAACCCACGGTGAATCAGCACTGGTGCTATATACGTGTATTCTTTGCGCTATCAGCTGTCACGTAAGTCATTATGAATATCAATACATCTCAGACACTCCTGCTAAGTACACATCTATTGACACCTCAGCGAGCGATAAGCGAACAAATAAGAGAGTTCTCCCCTAACATTTGCTCAGAGGTCATAATTAATCAGGTACAATATTGACCTTTTCCCCTAACCAAACACAAGATGGGGAGATTTTAATCTGCAGAGCCTCAGACTAAAGCATGATTCATACAGTTTGTCAGACAATACCAATTATTTATTTCATAGTGGTGGGGAGTGGTGGCAGGGGGGTGTTGTAGGACCCTGGGGAGATTTGAAATGATGATTTGCAGAATGCAGTCTAAAGGTGATTTTAGAGCCTCTCAAAAAAAAAAAAGCTCCGATAGAGCTTAAATAGAAAACTATGGTTATTGTATTTACAAAGAAAGGATAAATTGATTTTCTGCCTTAATAAAGCGACAGCTGACAGCAATCTCCCTGAAACACATATATTCTGTTGTATTTAAAAGCAATGACATCGTAGATTATACTTGCGACATCATGGCATTTATGCACATCATCAAATCCAATGCTTTTCAAATTGGGGAAGTTGTGATCCATCTCTATAATAACAGGTAATCAAGTAGGTAAAACAAATTTGAAAGTGGGGGGAGGGAATGAGTCGAGAAGGGGGGGGGGGGGGGACTAAACAAGCATAAAAATCACAATTTGATGTCATTATCACATTTTTGTACATGGTTTCTGAAAAATAAGGGGACTGAAGCCCCCAGCTCCCCCCACCCATTTCCACAGCCCTTGATGAGTGCAAATGAAGAAGCAAGAAATACAACAGCACCACGATTCTCTCTACAGATATTGTACCTAACTTAACCACTAGATGGAGCTCTTCAAATTTCACAGAGCTATCACTTTGACAACAGCCACAAGAAAACCCTGGACATTCTGAAAGGGGGAAGTCCCATGAATTCATCCAGCATATAGCATCACGAAGGATGAAGCATTACAAAACACTTAATTTTCTGCAATAGCACTCTTGGCTAATCAATCCCAGTGTGGGAAGGGTTGGAGCAGGAGTGGGGAATGAATAATTGTCAATATTTTAATCTTACACTGAAGTCAGCATGAAACTGTGCACATGTAAAGAGTGGGCTCATATACACTGGACTTTTCATCAAAGAAAGCTTTCCTTTTTTGGGGGAGATTTTTGGTAAATGAACAACAACACACATTCATCAATATCACAATATTATTTGCTCATGTCATCATGATCATCATCATCATCATCCATCCATTCATTCACTATAACTTTCATCATTTGAATAGATGAAAAATAAGGAGAACATAAAGACCAAAATCACTAGCTTTGCTAAAAATTTGCAGGGGGAGGGGGATAACAGAAATTCAAAAGCAGGGTCCATGATCTAAAGCTGCAGAATGCTTTGAAAATAAGATGTCACTATAAATATGCACAGACCGAAATGACACTGAAAATCTCTACAAAAGTACAAAATGATGGAAGCAAATAATGAAAAATACAAAAATAATCATACAGAGTCCATGATATCTATTATGTAGCAAAGCAAACTAAAGCCACCACGCACTTTCAAGACTTCATCTCATGAAGAGTATGGAATACTCAATTAATTTTATATATGGAAAGCCACTGCCAACATTTTGCACGAGACAGAGCATAGTGCAAAATTTTGCAAAATGGCATCCACATGCCATGGATTCGACCAATCAGTATTGTTCTTAATGTTACCAATTAAAGGGAGAATGCATAAAAATTTTAGATCATAAAATCCGGCAATGTTGGCTTTTCAGATTTCTTTGATATTAAATTGGATTATCCACAACTTCTCAGATGAGGCCAAAGGTGAGATCTATCAGCATTCAAAAAATTTTTAGTGTTGACACTATTTTCAAATAGCAGTCAAGTAATATCAAATAAATAATCAAACATCATGACATTTAAAAAATATATAATTACAAAGGGAACGACAGGGGCTTATTCTTCTCAGGGGGGGGCTACACAAAGAATCTTACATGAATTTTTTGACATAAACCATAGAAAATGATGTAATAGAATTTATAATATTAAACAAAATCAAATAAAAGTAACTCAAGGATACAAGATGGTAAAAACCCACAACATTTAAAGCACATAGCCATACAATTCAATCAGGACTAACAGGAAGAACAGTATTATGTTCTATTTATAACAATTGAACTGGTTACATTATATGATTTCATTTTGTCAGGGTTTTTTTTGCTGTATATTTTTATTGGACAAACAGATTAACAAAACATAGAATAAAGCAATCAAGCAAACAATCAAAACAACTAATTGAGCACAAATCCCTTAAACAAGAATACATCACAACTATGAAAACTTAACAACCACATATTTCCTATTTTTCTTACAATTCACAAGATTGGCAAAAAAGTTTACTTTTCATACTAATCATGTATAGGCTAATGAAGGAAGACAACCTGTCCCTTTCTACTTCCCTTCTTTCCCCAATCCTTCCATACCCCACTCACTCTGTATCTCTCTTTCTCTCTCTCCCCCCTCACACACACACACACTCACTGACCACAAGAGAAAGACTAAGAGTCTGATAACTTGAATATGAACTTGATGAAAGATGAGAAAAAAAAATCTCCTTAAAAGTTGTTTGAGAGCCATTATTATATTGCAAAATGGAACTCATTTCACATAGTGTTTTTTTGTATATTTTCACATTTCTTTTTAAACAAACTTTCTTCAAGATGACATTATTTGGCAGTTGCATGGCGCCAAATTAAGAGCATTTGAACACTACAATAAAATTTTTACTCACTTGTAGCGCTCTCTATATTTTCAAATTTTATTCCTTTTTAGTGCTGTTTTATTGTCTAACATAAGAGAACAATGAAATATTCGTAGAATTTTTAATCAGTGAATTTTGCTATAATATGAATTAAGATCACAAGAATGGCACCAAAATGATGAGCATTAGAGCTCGACAGTGAAATTTGGTTTGTAATTTTATACTCTAAAATACAATCATTTCATTGAACACGCTCCATGGAAAAATGACGCAATGAAAGTAAGGCAATAAAAATTGATATCAATTAAGTGGCCTTGACATTAACACTTCTCTGAAGCCAAAAGGACGCTGAACTCCACACAGTAAAAATGCTGTTTAAATTTGTATACGCTGTTAACACTACGAACCTTACAGTAGTTGTTTAAACAGTTTAAAGTGATTGGTTAACATTGGTTTGACTTTTAAAAAATCTGAACTAGAAGGTCACACTTGTCACCTGTGTCTGTGATATGTTACAAAAACGAAGCCCAGAAAAAATTGCATTCGAAAATAATTATTAAGTGCTTCAAAAATTGAAAAATAAAGTGACCGGAAACACCATCTTAATTTCATCCCATACACTTATGTGTACTATTTAGGCGTCTATAAGACGCCTATTTACAAAATCAGGGTTTGCCTTGTTGTAGTTTTACCTTTTCATTCTCAGTAATGGTTGTTTCAGGGTTTATTAGTTCTAATACATGCACTTGTACACATATTTCATCTTGGTTTGAGAAATTTTTAAATCAGCTGCTCACAAAGTTAAACAATACCTTTAAACAAGTGTATAAAACAACAATGTTTTATTTTTATACTTAATTCTCAATGAATTAAGCATGGTTACTATAAGGTTCATATAGAATACGTATAAAATTTCAAACAGCAATTACAGTTTAACTTAAACCGCATGGACATAGGTGATTTTACTTATCAGTATAGTCAATTCTGACACAAATCTCAAACAGTTTGTGTTAATTCTTAAATTTTTAACTCTCATTCAGCTTTGATGGGTCAAACATCATTTTGGCTGCCCCGGGAATTAGAAATGGGGAAGTGCAAGGGGCAAATATAAAAATTGAGGGAGTGACGATGACCATTTTCTTAGATTTAGCTAAAATGATATCGAAGTTCAATGGGTGATTCTTATTGTAAAGAGGGGACATGCACGTCCCTTGTGCCCTGGCTGGATATGCTGCTGTATACCAATTTCCATGCAGAAATCACACAGATCTTTAAAAAAAACAAAAACAATCCACAAACAAACCCTCAATGCATGCTACAATATTCACCACTCAACAAGCCTTACCAGTGGAATCTGGGCGACTCTCTTTGCCGCTCCTGGGTGATATGGAGATGGGCGGAGCCGATGACGTGTTGCTATGGTGACGCCGTGTCCCATCCCTCTCGCCTTCACTGTCGCTGTCAATGACGATCACCGATTCGAGCTTCCTGCCAGCGTTTGCCCCTCTGTTCTCTTGCTACAATGAGAATAGAAAATTTCAAATAAAAAATAATTCTGCAATTATCCTATCATCTTGCTGCCACTTGCACAGCATAGTCATGAAAAAGAATCCCTAAATCATATCAGTCAAGATATTCTGAAAAAAGTTAGCAATTTGCAAAATCGACAGAACAACAAACAAACAGAGTTAACTGGTCAGTATTGCATATCCTCCCAAAGTTTTCTTTTATAAGCACAATGTTAAAATTGCTTCCTGATTTTTATTTCTTATATGGCTATGAAATTAAAAAAGCTTTAAATATTTTGAAGGGTATTCAGCAAAAAACCCTCATTTCTAATTCTACAAGTTCATTTCCATAAGGATTATCAATCCTTGAGCTATAAAATAGCACTCCCAAATTATACATAACTAATATTTACAAGAGATATTAATGATGAATTACCGGTAACTGTATAATTTTTCAATTAAGCATGTACAGAGCATAAAAAAGAATAATCCAGGTACTCATTATTTATTTAAACCCAATATGCAGGATGTGTGTTGCCACCGAGCACAGATATGGCATTTTTTAGTTACTGTTTTTTAGAAGGGCACACACAAGTCTAAACCATATTCTACCCCTATCTAGTATTTATTTTTTATTTCTTACCAAATTAAATACACTTGGGTTGTACATCCTGAAACATTTGATTATTCTAATAACAATCCAATATTCATGCCCGAAAGCGGTCTGCTAAGCAATGTGTTGCCTAAATTGACAATAAAAAATCAGGGTATTTTTAAATCAGAGTTAGCCTACATGATACCTGGGAAAACAACAATGTAGTTTTGATGCTATCAAGGAGCCCTTCTGCAACCTTTCGTCTATCACAGCTATTTGTATTTAGGGCACGAGGGTCCCCCAACACCAAAGTTAGCGAGAACTCGTACACTTGATTTTCAGGATCAATTGTTAACACTGTTCTACGATGATTGCCAAGCTTTGTGTTACGGCCCCAGGATTCTAGGGTGAGAAGCACCAAGTGTATCGGAGAATCTACGAAACTGATATGGCCAGAAAGCGTCCATGGTTTGCCTTTCCTCCACCATTCCCTTTCTTATTACCTCCATGATTCCATGTTACACAAGAAGAAGACACACTTTCCAGGTCCTATTTCTCCGCAACATAGTCTGCGACCAGCCAATGAAAACCCTACCCCCCCCCCTTCTCTTCTCCATCTCTTCTTAAGCAAGGTATTTTCTCGGCTCTCCCCACAACAACCACAAAAACCATTTCTGATCTGGTTTTCAACCACATTCATTACTGAATTGTCACCAAGCCTATCATAGATAATAAGAGGAACAAATGTGGAAATTGAGACAAAATGCTACTCTCCATATCGCTCCAAGTGATAGTCGGCAAAGATTCATGAAGCACAGAGGGGACTATTCAATTTGTTCATATGCCATCTGCCATTTTGGATGTTCAAAAAAAAACTAAGAGCATATTGTGGCAGGACTTGCAGGTAATTGCATCAGTTCTCCATCTTAGATCAACTAGCTCAGTAAACCTAAATAAAAACCATCTTGGAACACCAATTGATGCATCTTCTGTACTATGCAGCATTATGCTAGACAATTAACATGAAGATTGTAACCATGGCAACTGCATCAATTCTTCATCTTGGATCAGCTTACAGGGGTAAATGGAAACATTAACTGTCTGAATTTTAAAGAGAGAAAGTTTTATCCCCCATCTTCTGCAGGCATTTCAAGTAGACTATGTAGATGAGGATTACCCCTAAGGTAAACTGCATCAGAAGTTCATTTTGGATCATCTCACTTAAAAAAAAATAAAGAACAACCGTCTGGAAATGTGTAGAGAGACACAAAAAATCACACTAGGCGGTGTTGCACCATCCCGAGTTTGCTTAATCTCGAGATTTTAGCCCGATTGGCCCTCTTCGCGATTAATCTCGAGATTCAAGAAACCCCGTCTCCACCTCCGCGCGAAGAGCGATTCCTGCTAGAGCGGGGCATCGATGCATTATGGTCTGACGCCATTTATAAATAAACCTGAGTGCGTCTGCACCGACGAATTAGCGCGATAATTTGTAAAATAGCGCGTTATTTGGCAAATAATCCCAAGAATAATCTCGAGATTGTGCAGATCAGGATAATTTGCCGCATCAGAAATAGCATGCTAATTTGGAAACTCGGGATGGTGCAGACGGCCCTAATATCTTGTGCAAACATCTAAAAAAGATGAAGAATAAAATGAATGCAATCACCATGGTTACTGCGCATCAGCCCTGGATCTTGGATAATCATGAGACAAATTCTTCAATGGCTGGCCAATGGAAGAGGCATAGAGCAAGATAATTCTTGAGAAATAACTAAGAATCTGACAAAATGGTTAAAGACAATTCAACAAGTCTTGTAAAATAGCAATTTACATTTTTGATTAGCAACAAAAGCATGAACAAGTTTGTGAGCATTGATAATGTCTACAAGTGAAATCTGTGCTCACTCATAGAAATTATCTGTAAAGTTTCCTGCTATACAGGTAGACCAAACACACTATTAAAACGCTAATGAGCTACACCGAATTGCCTTTTGGCTCTCGCCGACTGAACACCTCTGTGCACCCAGTGATGAATCGGTGATATTTTGTCATCTGGGTTTGATTTTTTGTTTGCTTTCCTAATGGATGAAGTGAGTATCAAATTGGTCGTTTTGCTGTGATTGGACGAACGCAACTCAATCCTGTATACTCGGGTTGTAAGGCGGTAATTTCATCGGAGATGGAAGAGTCGTCAGCGAGAAGTGGGTCACTCAACTTAGGAAACAAGACGCATGTTAAAAGAATAATGCTGCGTGTTATCGATCATTAGAGACCCGGAGAATCGTCAGCCTAATGCATCCCAGTTTTCCCAGACTTGCTCGGTCCTCCGGGGAGCAAGGGATACGGTACTGTGTGATACTTAGCGTTTTCCCACCTATTGTCCTGGGTTTTTTTTTTATCCATCACCAGCCAACGTTGTGCATCGGCTTATGCAATCCATCAATTCTAGTCTCACCTCAAGGCTGCTCTAGGTGGTATTATAAAAATCAAAGATAAAGTCTTGAAGGAAGAAAGGATGAAAGATATCAGGATAAAGCATGGAACCACCTAGAGGTTGTTAATCATACAAATCATGGCTGCCTCTAACCTTTCCCGGGATCAAATTCATATGATTCTTCAATGCCTACGAGGAAAATTACTAAATGCTCCTGGGATAAAGGCTAATACCTGACCTCCACTTCACCCTTATTCGCCAATCAACTCAACGTGGTTCTTGAAGACTTCCACGACACCAGATCCTTCTCGCATAGGGTTCAGAGAAATTGAAACAAACGGGGACAGCGATCGTCCTGGTTAGTGCTTCATTTCAATACAACTTCATAGAAGAAATTTACATGAGCAGTAAAATATTAAATGACATAGAAAACATAACCTTGAATCGGCTTCCAATTATCCTATAATGCTTGTCTGTTTAGTAAAATGTGAAGAATAATAGAATAGAAGCAGGTCATCAAAAAGTCTTATCAAAATTCAAAACTATCCTAGGGAGAAGGCAAAGATGTCCCTATTGTAATGACAAAAGGTGTACAGAATAGTTTGGACACTCATACAAGGTACGATAATTTTTTTCACTCAAAGGAATAACCAAGAATGTCATCTTCACAGTCATTTTGATTGTTTGTATCTTAAATCATACAAGCTGGTTGCATTAAAAACCATTGTATAAATTTGATCACAATCAATGCAGTAGTACATGGCCCCCTATTTCTCTTTAAAAAAAACTTGGTCACTGTTGCCATTGATTACTCACAACTCACCCCAAAAATTCAAAGATCTTTTAAAGCAATATATCTTCTAGTTTTATCATAATGAAAATGACACTACACAAAGTCAAAAACGAACATTATTATCATCATCTTAAATTACTGCTAGAGGTGCCAAGATGTTATGAATTTTGTGGGTGATTGTGTTTGTCTGGGTGAGGTTTTTTGTTGCTGGTTGAAGAATAAAATGAACTGCGTCTGCATCATTGTGACAGAAGGGGAAAGTATTCACCGAGCTCACATACAACAAGATTTAAAATTATCTACAATTTCTATACATTACTTTTAAATAATAGAAGAGGGGGTGTTAAGCTGTGTTTGTTGCCATTTTGTTCTTTTTGTTCATAAATTGCAAATCTGAAAAGCTTACAAAAATTTCATATCATCGCAGGAATACTGCAATGATCTCCCTCTGTACGTTCTTCTTTCCCTCTCCCCACACCAGCGATAAATTTTCGTAAAGCCACCGGATTTCTGCATCCCTCTGATCACTATGCATTATTCACGAGGCATTCGATACTCCCTCATAGTTTTACACTTTTTCCTCCCCTTTTTCCATCTCTTCTCCCCTCGCCCTCGTCATCCTCGTTATCTTAAGTTTTCGTCGGAGATGAAGAAAGGTGCCATGATCATACCTTATTTCTTGCATAATTTGGAAACCAATATGGCTCCTCAGGGAGAGAAATTACCTGGAACAACCTTTCACAACCTTTCAACAATGACCTACAAAAGGAAGAAGCTTGACAACACTTTAAGTGGAACCTGTTTATTTTTATAAGCTTTTGACAATCTCTAACACTGCCCATTTTTTACACGATTGTATCTTTTCACAAGCTGATGAAGTTGCATTGATAAGACTATTTTATTTTATATCCAACATAGATTAAATCATGTATGCTGATTGGTTTAAATAGCATCATGTGACCACTGCCCAAACATATTCTCACTATTTTGTATTGATGATGAAAATGAAAGACCCAATGAAGAAAAATTGCTATACCGTGACGTCAATGATGTAATAGTGCACTATTCCATCATTGACGTCACAGATCATGATGGCGCAAGCACTAATACACGTTCCGCGCGCTGAGCGCGTGACTTCAGGTCAGTCAGCGCAGCCAGTTATCTTCGTTCTGATTAAAAAAAGATGAACAAGTAAAAGAACTAGATTATCAAGATCTATTGGTCTAACTTATTAAAGAAGGATATAAAACAAATATACCAGGCCTTTATTTCGACGAAAGTATATAGGGAATTATTAATCCTTGGTTGTACTGGCAAAATTACCATTTTTGACGCATTGCAATGGATGCTTCCTAGAATTGTTTGTAAATTCACCCTTTTAACCTGTGTTACTGGCGTTATATGTGCTCTTGCACATAAGGAATTGAATAATTAATTATCCACCTCCATCATAATGTCTCATTACTATCTATTTGGGGATTTCCCTTTTCCCCCTGAATGCAAGGTACCTGAAAATAAAAAATCATAAACTAATCTATCGAAACTGACAAAGTACATGTACTTGCAGTTTGGTAGATAAATTCTCATATTCAAAATCATACATTCTGATAGTTTTTAGTTCACTGATAGCACCCTCCTAGATATCCTTCCAAACCATTGTTTTTGTATTTGACTTTTGTTCATGTGCACAAGAGATTAATTTCATACTAGCGCCCTCTATGTAAAAATACAGTATACATATCAATACTCAACATAGAAAACCCCAAACAGATCTCACTTAAGTTAATATTCCTAGTTACACATTAAAAAAACAGGGGCGCGCTATATACAGGCAATTTGCCCATCACCCCCCCCAAAAAAAAAAAAAAAACCTGTCCCAATGTCAATAACATCCTTTATTGTATAAAGATCTCTTGGAAATTGATATTGTTCAATTGTAAAGCAAAATTTGGAATAAAAAGAACAGAGGTGAGGTTAAGACTTTGCTGATATACTAGCATGTTGATCTATTCGTGTAAAATAAAAGTAATATGAAAATGTAATAATATCAAAATAGTTCATACAATTTATTAACCTTTTGGAGTCTACAAAGGTCTACAAAATTCCGGCTTTGTTCAGCAAGCAAGATTTTTTTTAAATAAAGCAATTCAACTATCAAAACTACATGTACATCATACAGTCCATGCAGACAGGACGGTTAACTCATAAAAGTTTTTTCTTTGAATAAAGTTGTGTTATTCAACCAAGTATTTCAATTACAAATTCTAGAGCAATACTCATGGTCAGTTGAAAGGCAGGTTTCTGTAGTTTAGAACAGAAGCTAATTGCTTCCCATTACAGGTTTCAACTGTAGCAAATCAGATTACTCAAAAAACAAACAAAAATAGACTTGAAATTGATCATTAGTTTCTTGCAACACCCCATAAGTCAGACCAATGAAGAGACACACAAACTAATAAGAGATAGTCTTGGCTATCTTCTAGGTACTCTACACTTAAGCTTCACAAGTTCACATCATCAAATCTAATTCAAGTGCAACTTTATGTATCACTCATCTCATGCCCAATCAAAGACTGGATTTTATGAAGCGTAAATTAAAAAAATACCTCACTTTATTCACATATCTAAATGAATATTCACATATTTGAGAGAAATAAGGTCTTTAATTTGAGACTAAAGCTGTGATGTAAATGAGATATCATCAAGGGCAAGGAGGAGGGTGCATCGGAATGAGGAAGAGAAATAAAATATGAAGAGTACAAAAAATATTCTAAAAAAAGAATTGTAAGGTGTTTGGTGGGAATGGCAGTCAGAAAGATGTCAAATCTAATTATGACATTTGATATCAAATCCTATTTCCATCATACCTCCCTCATATCTACAGAATAAGATCTTAATAACCTCTTTATGAGCAGTATCATGCAATGGCTCCTCTAACCAATGGGGGTAGAAATGTTCTACGAAATGACTAATAACAACCCTCAGAATAGCACACTCAGAAACACTAAATGGTTTCTCGGAAACATCTTCCTACATGGTTAGAGATTATGAAATAAACTACAAGTATTAATACAGATATTGAATAGAATGGCACTTTTTTATCAAACAGCATTTCCTAATTTTTTTTAGATTTAAAGAGTATATAGAAGTAATTTCAAGGGCAGATGTATTCATTTTAACTGGTACCTTTTCAATAGTTTTCAATCAAATGCAAGGTAGGCGGTAGATTTGATGCTTTAAAGAGCAAGGCCTTTTTTAATGGACAAATTTCTACATTACAGCACAAATGTGGTGGGCAAAAATTCAAAATGGCCAATGAAATGAAAATTCAATAGAGTTTGATTTGTAACCTGTAAAGCACTGCAAGGTGAATTATTCGCAACATGTTCATACTAGATACTTTATGCCGAAATTTCTTCTTAAAAAATGTTTAAAATTTCACTGTGAAGTAAATCTGTCAATTAATTCTGTAAAAGATGTTCCATGTTCTACTGCTAATGTTGGCAATCATATCATAACCTAAATTCTGATTGATTCAAATTTTTATTTCATTTTGAACAAAACTAAATAAAATGTTTATATAAAATCACAATGAAGTTTGCAAATGAAACTTATACAAACAATATACGTTGAGGCAGGAACAATAAAGGATATTTTTTCCATTGTAAAACAAAGAATTATATAAAAGCAAATTATCATAGACATAAAGATCTGAGAAAATGGAGGGATCCACTAAAAAGCAAATGCTTGTAGTGTGTGGACCTCTCTTTAAGAATTATTGTAGAATCCATTGTAAAAACCCACCCTGCAAACTGTATCACATCACTCACAGAAAGAATGCATATATAACTAGTCAGGTGATACATTTGCTTACCAGATATTGTTATTAATTGGTATGAACGGTCTCTTGAGAAATCAAGAAAACAATTTCATACCGGAGCGGAGATGGGATATTAGCCAAGACCATGTTCGGTGTACAGGAGCCTTGAAACACACACAAAGTGTACTCTTTGGTGTTTTTCAATCATTACTCAAATCAATATCAAACTTCACCACCCTACATTGAAATGTACACCGGTATTTTTATATATCAGTTGATCATTGCACGAAGCAAATATTACAAGACAATAACCATGGTCTGAGACACAAACTAACACTCGAAGTGGGAGGGGTAACAAGCAGAGGTAAGGGCAATGTACTTTTACCCGTCCTTGCCTGCCACTCTTTATTCCGATCTCATTTTCTCCTCGCCACCTAAGGTGCTTGAGAGGATCGTCGTCGTAGTGACTAAGGGGTTGAATGAGGAAAGAGAAGACACAGAACGGGGCAAGATGAAACCAAAAAAAAGTGGGAGAGATACCCCGCAATCATAGATAAGATGCGGCCAACCCTAGAACAGCCTTGGGGCAACGGCAGTAATGAATCTGTTGGGTTGGAGTCCAAGAGGGGCAGGTTAAAGGGGCTACAGGATCGCCTTCATGTTCTCTTAAAACAGGGAGATGGAAAGGCTGGTTTCAATGACGTCATGGTCGCAAAAGAGTCAAAATTGGCTCCGAGGTACTATTAGGGTGATTGGTGAGTGAATACATGTATCTGCAATGGAGGCAGGAAATTGAGGTTCTCTGACAGATACATCCAGTGATAATCATCCATTGCATAATTACATGTATGGTTAAAGGTGTTGCGAAGGGTTAAGGGTGTTGCGAAGGGTTTAGGTTTGGGCATGGTTTAAGGGAGCTGGTACAACTCAATCTCAAGGGTCTACCTTGAGTTGTTGGGTTTCAGGGACGGGTCGAAAGTTTGGTTGCAGTCTGATTACATAATGCAAGCACCTAACTTGTTCTCTGCTTAAGCTGTCAAACTGCACAGTATGGTGGACCTCCTGCACAGATAGAATTCAAGAATCAATGTCGACAGGAAATTGCATGAATCGTTTGCCATAGAAAAACAGTATTTATCTTATAATCTATGAGAGTAATCCCCCAACATTGAAAAATAATGTGAAAAAGTCCATATTTCAATATAGGCCTATCACACACTTAATTTCTCAAATTTTACAAGTACATTTAAGATTAAGATCTTTGATGCATTATATCAAGCAAATTATTCCATGAATTTGTCAAATCGTCTTTCAAAAGACTTTTTTTCAGTGTTTAATGTTCGATTGCGGTTTGAAAGATATTCATTTTTTTTATGATAATGAAAATTGATTTGAACATCATTGTTTGAATTAAACATGTTTGAAAAACATGATTCAATGGTTAAAAATGTGTTGATTTACTCCAAGGGGGGGGGTTACTGCCTTTTAAGAATGGGCAGCATCCATGAAAAATGTCCTGAAAAAAAAAGTGTTTTAAACTAGCTGCAAGCACCTAACATATGCTGTGTTTTGATATTTTCTAGTGTTTGGCACAGTTAATATCGGGGGATTCGAGCCCGGATGGGCTTCGCATTGCAGTCAGGGCAAATTACACTGTCTAATCGTGTTTTAGGCCATCATGATTTAGGGGGATTCAATTTGCGTTCTGTGCCTAACCGTGGAAAAACACCCCCTTTTCTGTGTTTTCTTTGTCGAAGATGATGTCCACTGTCCAATAGCAGTGACACCCCCCCCCCAGGATTTAATGCACCCTTCATGTTTCAGACTAACATACAAGTTTGTGGGTCTTTGTCTTTTTAGGATTACTATCAGTAGTCAGGTATAAACCTAAGATGGGGGGAAACTGTATGTTACACTTTGTATGATTTAAAAATGCTTGTGTAAATTCATGTAGGCTACATTTTTACATACGTGTACATAATTCTAGCTATATAATAAAGTGCAATACCCTACTGTTATAACACATGGTAACAGAGTATGAATTGGATGACAATATTAAATTCATCTGAAATTGAACAAATATGTGCTGGTAGAAAGATCTGTATTTTGAACTTGCCAATAACTGATGATTGTGATCCATACCAACTTGAAATATGAGATTTAGGCCAACACCATACCAGGATTTATAGACTTTAAACTAAATTGAGTCAGAGAGTCATGACTGAGTACAGTTGTTCAGTTAACCTTTTTAAACCCTGACATAGCAGGGGGGGGGTATTTTGTATTTGTTGAAACACATTGTGTTGTATCATACTTATCAGTTATATAACTGTATTCTTGATTGTTAAAATAAATAATCATGATGATAGGCCTAATAACATAAATTATCTGACATTTTTTCATGATTTTGTTAATTAGCCTGCTATATCTGATTTGGCGAATGACTGCGATCAAGTGTAGCTCAAAATTATGTGTAATAAAGAATTCAATAGGCTATGTTGTGGCTTCAAGATCCATCTTAAAATTTTCAAACCAAAGTCAACTTGGGCTTTGAACAAACTAGCACGTACAATGTATGCGAGTTACAAATCACAATTTGATTGCTGAAATCTTCAAAACCTCTACTACGAAATATAAAAATTCAATCAGAATTTATTCAACTTGCTCACAGTCATATTGACAAGCAGTTTTAAAGAGAGTTCCCATTTGCAAAGATTGTATAAAAAGTAATTATTTACTTATAGGCCTATCTACGCCAAAAATAAGATTCTTGATTATGATCTATACACGGTGCCAAACCCCCCGAGAAGAACATAAACTGCCAGTGATTACAATGACGACTTCAATCCGTTCTCCAAGGCGAGAAATCCTATTTGCTTCCATCTTGGTGGAATCTCCGTCTGGTCGTTCGCTGGAGTATTATTAATGCAGAGAAAAGCCTGTCCCCACGAGACTAGAATCCGAGGTAATCCCGGCGCACTTCACAGGGTTCAAGGTCACAAGCTCGCCAGAGTGGTGTCTCTATGTTTACCCATTCTCCGGCAAACGACGTGCGGAGAATAGTGGCAAGGGATGCCCAAGATGAGGACTCTGTCTTTTCTTCCTCTTTTTTTTTTATACTTCTTCGGTCTCCATACTCTGAAGAATGCAGTGAAGTTAAACCAGTGGAAGAATTGGATGGCATCAATGAAGAAAACAGGAGCTATTGAAGGAGCGTTCTCATTTAACTGATATACTAAAAAACCTGATAGAATATAGGCCTACATCATGATATTTGAAATGTTGATAATTTTAGTGAAAAAGGCTGCCTGTAAGGCTAGTGGGATGTTGAAGAGGAAAAAAATATGAGGTGATGGCAGAATACTGCTTTAAAGCATTAAAAGACACAAGGAATGATGTAGCAATGTGGAAACAAAGGCAAATCACCAAGAAATCCTTGGTAATGGTATCTCTCCCAAGACCCAGATTTACAAAGAGAATATATCTCTACCAGAATGTCAGACACCTCTTGTCTCTACATAAATCTCATCATTATGCACAGAAGACGACGCCCTCGTGTTTCAGCTGACAGTATCAGTTTCTCCCAATAGCGGATGAAAGCAGAAAAATGGTATTCCGGAGTGGGTCATCGATCTGCCACAAAGAACCTCTCTCAACACGAAACATAGTCGGGTACACTTCTCCAAGTTCAAGGTCGTCCCACTACTCAAGTGTGCATAATAAATACCCATGACACCTTGCATGGAGACTCGAGAGAAGGGCTATGGGAGGGCAGAATAGGGTTCTGGGGTCCGTTGCAGAAAGAGTTGCGTATAATAAACGCAAGTAAAAAATCAATCCCAAGTCCCAAATGCGCGCTGTTGATTGGTTGAAAATCAAGTTGCGCATGATTTTTAGAGTTGCGATTGATTGCAACTCTTTCTGCAACGGGCCCCTGGAAACCTAAAGATTGAGGAATACAGCAAATAATTATGCAGATGAATACAAATCAAGTTGAATTAGAATTAAAGTGAATTACACTGAAAAAAAATAGAATAGAATAATATAGCTACTAGGGCTGTTATCGTTGAGAAAATTCTCTGTCGATATTATACTAAAAATATTGATATAGATAACTATCGACAAAAGAATATAATCAATACGCATTTTTTATGCATTATAGCAATGTCGCATACTCGCATTGGTCAAAATTTGTATGTAAATGACTACATAAAATCTATTAACAAACATATTTAGCATAAATACATCCTCACTTTTTACGTTATTAGCATTATTTTAGGGTTGGATGAAGTTTTATCGATAATAATGGGGCTTTTTGGAAATCGGTCTGAGCAGTCAACGTCTTTCGCCTATCCACCATTTTGATAAAGTGCTTGTACATCTTTGAGAGGGCAGCAACACATGGCTGTGTGCTAGCTGCCTTCTATATTAGCTGGTACTTGGCTAAAATTGCACTTGTGGTTGTGATGTTTTTGATTTGATTGAATGGAGTCGAGTGCAGTCACGATGTATGGATTGTCACGATCTCACCCCCATTTCGCTATAATAATAGCGAAATGGGGGTGATATCGTGTATTGTGGCTAGAATTTTGTATCTGTATTTTGTTGAGATTTTGGAGTAATTTCTGTTGCTGTTCTGTTCAGTTTGAGGAAAAATATGCTTTCTGTGATTTTCCGTTTGAAAAGCCACTTTCAAAGGGCCATTTCCGTGAAATCACGGAAAATCACTGTATCCCTACATAATAGCAGGTATTATCAACAACGCGAGAAAGGTTATCGATATCACTAAGTGGCAAAATACAAGCGAATATTGACAGGACTAGCGATAAAGACGTTTTCGATGACAGCCCTAATGGCTATCCATATAAGCAACACTACCTCTTTGTAATCTTAAAGGCAGATCTGTGTTCAGTTTCTGTTAGAGGTATTTTGCTCCATATTTGTGTATCCATGTCACAAGAAATTCAAACATTGCTTTTTTAAAAGCAGACTATAGCCAGGAATTCATTTTATATGCACAGATACCCAAGAAGGCAAATCCCAACATACCACGACCAATGACCTCAAAAGGAAGCCAACAAACACATTTTGGGCACCAGCATTTCACCTGAGCAGCTAGAGGTGAAAGACGACCCAGAAAGGTTGCTTAAATCACAAACGTTTGCCCCCGAAAAACAAAAAACAGCTCAGATTTTGCCCCGACACATTTGATTTCCTTCCTTAGCTGCCATCGTTGTTCATGGCTCATTCATAAACTATGTAAGCAGAGCCTTCGCTTAAAGACACATTTCCCAACCCTGCTATCAGTTTTAAATGTCAAAGGTGGATCCTATCAGATTGCTTTAACCCAAATTCACTGTCATGGCCGAGATGAGACTAAGAGAGAGGACTTCCCATTAGAGCGATTCTTCCCAATCTCTACTCATCAGCTGGACGAGTTGGGAAGTAATCGTCGGCCCACAGGTGACATCGTAGATTGCTTTTGAAACACCAGGAGAAATGCAAGGTTGCTCTAGCATGCCAACATAGGGTAGGCCATACTAGTTTTCAAATCTTATTTGTTGCCATTTTGATTACTTATAAGAATTGATTTTAAGTATAGGAAGGCAGCAATGCCACGATTTTGTCGTATCGGTGCAAGAATGCCCTTAGCAAAACATTTTCAGTGCAAAATTGCCTTTACAAAATGCACTTATGCGTGCTGCTAAGGGAATTTTTGCGCGAAAGCGATGCGCGAAAGTGTGGTGTTAAGGGTGTTCTTGCACTAACATAACAATTTATCATCTCAGAAAACTTACTCAACAAACAAAAAATATTCAATCATACAATGTTTAGGCCTATATATTAATGCAAGAACCACTGCAAATGTAAATGACAGTGAGGTTACATTGGTAGACTTTGATGGCCTCAACATATAAAGGTTTTTTTTTTTCCTCCATAATTTGCTTTTTTAAAATGACTTATTTTCAGTTCTGAGTAATAACACCAGAGTCGGCACGATGGCACCACAATTAAACTAAGAGAGTTCATTGAATTGATGAAGGTAAATTAACCTCGTTTCTTTTCATAGTGCCCATAATGATCTTAAACAAAATTCACAAAACAGACACCTAAAATGAGTACATGAACTCTCGTCAAACAAGTGCAGGGGGGCACTGACCAAAAATATTGGAAACCATTATCAATTGAATATCAATACACAACTACACAAAATGCAGGAGTTTTCATCAAATCATGTCTGGAGGCCGATTCATAAAGCTGTTCGTAAGATAAGAGCGACTTTAAGAACTGGTGAACCTTTCTTATGCGCTAAACCATCACCAATGAATATACCATTTACCACAAGAAAGGATCACCAGTCATTCTTAACTTACAAACAACTTTCATGTGCATTTATTGAAATCTGATGTAACATGTGAAAACCTGTCCCAAATCTTTTGCTGCTACAATTTATAGTATTATCATATAAGAGTGTACAATTGCTTCAGATGACAAAAAAAACCCCTTAAACTCTTCTTCATCTATATAGTTGTTTCACTTCATTCTCATATATTTCTTCAGATTATTTCCACCCAATATCTTTTTCATCCTCTTATAATCTGACATTGTTTTTATCTTTATAAGGTTTGTGATAATTTTTCATTTGCTCAAAGTGATTCCAGCATTCCTCGGAATGGATGCGGTGCAAATGAAATGCGCAAAAATAACTCAGCCTGAACATCATTCATTATCAATATATTATGTAAATAGGCTAAAAAAAATAGAATAAAACTATTTTTGAGCCTATTTGGAAGTTTCTACAATGTGAATTCATGCAGAAGTGACAATACATGTTTATTTCAAAACTTCAAAGTTAAAAAAAACAAAGTAAAAACTAAATACCGGTAACATTATGATATTTTGGAATATTTCAGCCATCCATTCCCTTACTGTAGAGAAAATACAAACATATCTTCAAAGAAACATGGAGAAGAAGGGGCTCATCATTTCTTCCTTGAAGACTCACTAAAGGGGCTTTCACAATTGCTCGTGCGATCGTTTGCGATCATTGGTCACAACATATGTTGCACACAATCGCAACGGTTGTTAGCAGTCGCACCACCAATTGTGAAAGGGGCTTTAAGATGAGTAGGCATAAATAACCTTTCCAGTCAATAGTCTACCAAGGTTTATATATAGCACACTATAACCTTGAATCAGGTCACGGGCAATCATATATTTGGGTTGATATATCATACCCTTACTAGTCTTCTTATCAGTCCTCAATGTTAAATTGTTAAGGCCTGGTAGCTACACCCCCACAGTCCCCCCCCCTCTCTCTCTCTCCGTCGCCCCCTTTCTCTCTACCACAAACACCCACATCCCCTCCACACACACAAAAGCCTCTCTTCCTCCACTCCTAATTTGCCCACCTGTACTTTCTTTCTTTTTCTTCTTCCTTATTTCTCTTGACTCTATACAGGACACAGCTACCGTAACACAGATCCAGGACCATCAACCCTTACCCCTTCCCTCCTTGCGTTTTATGATTTCCTGTGGGTGCGAAACTGCGATTACCAATGGGATCTCCCTAGTCATCCAGAAGCAAAATTTAGATTCTAATGCAAAGCCAAGGTGAGGGTAAAATAGTCTACGAGCACAGACTCTTGTCACTCAACAAAAGAGTGAAAGATTGTTTGATTTATGAGACAACATCAGCAGACTCCAAAGGAACTGTATTGCATCTAATTTTTAATGGCAAATTTCTATCAAGCGTTGGGGTTTTATAACAAAATTTATTTGAAGTTTGAGTTTTACATCATAGTCTGACCAACTATACTAAGTACAAATTGGGCTGACAGTTGCCTGTGATTAGAAGGGGCCTCTCAAAGTAGCAAAGGGGTGAAAAAAGGTAGATGACAAATGAATGGATGGACGGACGAATGGATGGATAGATGGAAGGCATAGATTGAAGTGAAATTCAGCCCAGGTCTTGAATTGAACAACAGATTAACTCCCGAGTACAAACTAACAAAATAAGAAAAAAAAGTACAGAACTCCTACAATCTGACAATATATGACCACCTAGAAACTCCCTTGGCTCAAACAGTGTCCAACAACATCAGACAGAAATTGAACTTCAAAATTTAAAATAGTAAAAAAATATCCCAATTGTGTATGGGCCTAGATGTTCAAATAAATCATTAGAAAGGGGGAATCAAGTCAACTTCCTGTTGAAGTCTACAAAATCATCTAAAATATTTATGTCATGATTTAATAAACAAAAGACAATAGTGCCATCTTCAGAATAGTATAATGTTCACCCTTCTCGATTTGTAATGACTAAATTGTTTCTTTATCTCTGTGGATAGGAACAGATATTCAATACATCTGATATTGTGATAATTAAAATCATTGCCTTTTTTGAGAGAGAAGGAATACTCCAACCATACTAATAAAGATCAAATAAAATGCCATATCAGTGGCACTGTTGCTATAGATATGCAATTGCTTTTATTCAACACGTATTAATAGCAGTTAGAGTAGAACAATGGGAATGACCTTCAGGTTGACTTTCAGGTGAAATGTCTATGCTAATAGGGTGGCATGGGAGAACATTGGCCATCGATTGTGAATTAGTGCCTGGGCTAAAAGGTTAACAGCCATTAGCGCCCCTTTAAGCCGTGCCGTTGATGGATGCAGAGGGACAGACAGCAACACACTTGGAGAGTTGTTTGATGGGTGATACTGGAAAGTGGGGCAAGGCCACGGAGTATGCTGGCTACACTGGATAATGATTCATCACATTCACCTAGCATGTCCATGAGAGATCGAAGGGAGGAGAGGAGGATGGAGAGAGAGAGAGAGAAAGAAAGAAGAATAGAGAGAGGGATGATAGAGGAATGATGAGATGGGGAGAGACAATAGGAGCTGGATAGGACAGTGAGATACTGCATGGGAGAGGAAGAGAGAATGGATGGAATATGGGAGGCAGGAGAGCATGAATGAATGGGAGGATGAGGAAAGGGATGGACAGAGATAGCAGAGGAATGAAAAAGACAAACTTGAGAGGGACAAATTGGAGGAATACCATGAGGGGAAGGCAAAAGAGCATGGAAAAATGGGGGAGAAGGGAGAAGAGAAAAATAAAGGTAGAGAAAAGATGGGGTCGAAGAGGTAGATAAGGGTGGGAGAGAGATGAGGAAGAGAGAGAAACAAGGAAGACGATGCCAAGGGGTCGGTCGGTCGTGCATCCCATTATCCACAGCAAAGCCGACAATCACTCACATTCATGCGCGTGCCATCCCCACTACATGATGTACAGTCAAGTTTTTTTTTCATCACAGGGAGGTTCGTAATGAGTGAGCTCACAAATGAAAGCTAATAGAAGTCAAGTATATCAGCCAGGGTCGTGATGCTGCGTTTCTTGAGAATGATGCCAGGCGACTGACTTGATCACTCACAAGGTATGAACAAAGAAAAAGTCACCAATGATGACTGTCTGGGCGGTTGGTATAGTCCAGAGATCGATCCAAACCTATCTGGTGGGTCACTCTGATCACGAACCTTTTACTGATTGACAGAGTACTGTATTATTTGATTCAGGTCCCACACTTTCTTTGCTTTGGGCAAGGAGCTTCTCCTGGGTTTGGACCATAATACAAATGTAAGCTTGTACAGCACTTTGTTTGCAAATTCATGTAGAAATTTCGACTGTGATGGTTCTACCTGCTTGAGAGGTAGGCCTACACCTCGCATTGGGTTGCCAGAGGTTCTTGGACAGACCAAAGTGTTTGTAAAAGGCAACATGGTCACATTGAATAATTTGCTTTTTGTCCTAGCAGCAGTGTCTTTTATACACCCTTGCAAAAATTATATTCTAGTTTTGCAAGACGGCTTTTAAATGCCTTCGCTTTTTACTGATCGGATGACACAAGGATTAAAAAGGAATTATTCGATTTCGCAAACATTTCCAAATTGTCCGAGACCATAAAACATAAAATGAAAACAAAGGAGATATCATACAGATGGACCTGTCATAATTTTGACAAACAGTATAATTCTTTTAATCAGGAATCAATACAATGTAATGAAGAGTATAAACTTTGCTGCTAAAGTTTACGTACCCCTGACGGAAGTAAATCATGTGATTTCAATCAAATGTCAAGGTAACTGAGTATTCTATAAGCTGAAAAACGCAACCTAGGAAATCTGAACAATGTAAACAAAACATTGAAAAATGTGTCTGAAAATGGTGTCAAACTGTTTGAACAATCAGCATTAACAACAAGAGATGTAATAATGTATTGTACAATATTTATACCAGTAATTAAGAAATAAACATCCATTATCAAAGATTGAAGACTTTTCAACGACAAAGGGTATTAATGGAAAGAGGCCATCTTTCCAATTAGGATCAGCTCTGGGGTCATTCCATTTGCATTCTAAGGACACACAATTCTAGCCATTCCACATTTAAAGTGCAACGCACCAATAAATTTCTGGAACATTTCCAGTTTGCTAATCATCCGCCACGCTTGGCCGGGTCATCAACTTGAAATATCAATTTCGAAAGGACATGCATGGTGTGGCAGAGGTTTGAGGGCAATAAAAAAATACCCATTTCTGATCATTTCTAGGGCAGTCGAAACAAAGCTCATGTGACTATATACCCTCATTCCCTTTTTTCACAGGGAGAAAACAGGTTACAAATAACATTCTGTTACTCTCTCTGTATGATTACATTAATTCTGTGAATTTGCTTGGTGATTGCTGTGGTGGGCGTGAGAAAGTATCAACAAATCAGATTTTGACCATGATCTAGATTACCTGATAGGCATTTTTCAACAGACCATTTCTTATTGAAATTATAAAAGTGAATATTACAGAACCTCTCTCATGCATAACGTTTCTTCTCTCTTTATTCTATCCAAAGTAATTTCAGAGCCCAAACTAAATGTAAGTTAATTTCTGAAGATATGGCTTAGGTCCCTTATAATTTTGCAGGTGAGAGACTTCTAAACTATCCCTTTCAACTGTTATTTTATTATTAAAGGATTTGTCGTAAGTTGCGTATTACAAAATGAGAGATCAACCATTCAATTCCCTACAGTATAATCAAACATACCTGAAGGTTATTGATGACATGAAGGTCATTAACTATTAAAAATGCGGGTACTATTTATCGACCTGCAACACAAACAGAAGATTTATTCTTTGGAGAAAGCACAGACAATTCATATCTGAAATAAAAAGTTTGCAATTATGATTACAAACGTAGCAGGAACAATGATTTAGAATCCAGGACGAAGTTCCTTATTACTTTTCAGCAGAGGCACATAAGTTTGTCATAATGGAGGTTGAGATTTTGTGTTTGTTTGCAATAAAAATCAATTCACCTAAATAATTCTCAAGGAATTTTGTTTTTTATTGTGTCAAAGAAGCAGATTGAAGAGGCTTATGTACAGTTTTCTACATCAAAACTTGTCAATGTTTTAACAATTCAATCAAATATATAATTACACACGTATTCAAATCAGAATATTGTAGAACTATGAGGCAGGAAAGAGTCTGAATTCCACCATATCACATTATAATTACACATGTACAGGTACATTTCATATGATTTGGCAACACCCTTGATCTAAGTGCATCATGGTGATTTAGCCAAATGAAATTCAGCAAAACTCCTGGAACATGAAGCCTAATCATGAATGTGACATCAGCATGTTGCAGAAATTAGCATTCCCAAATCATTGCCTCTCCACCACGTCGATTCTCATTATGAATCATGTCAGGACGCACTGTCAAAGACAACGGAGGGAGTCGCGTAATCCTTAAACATCAACAAACTTGGCAGTGAGCCAAAAGAATCACATTAAACCATTATCAATGCTCACCACCCCCCACCCATCACACTCCACCTTTCAAGGAAGACGGGGGGGGGGGGGTTGTTTCACGAAGTCTTGTCAGTGATTTTCAGACTAATTTGCTCTTAGACAATCATGGCCCCATCTAACAAATAGTTACGATTGATCCGATCAATCGTAACTCTATGGAAATCCATCAGTGTCATAATTTTTTTCTACAAAAAAAATTGCACAATGTCGTTTTTATGTAAAGAGAAGCATTTTCTTGAATTTTCAAGAAAACAACGAATGCATGAATATACATCAGAGCTAGAAAATATTTTGAACAAACATGCATAATAGTTGATGACGTTGCTGGCCGTCCATAGTTGCGATTGATCAGATCAATCTAAACTCTTTGTAAGATGGCGCCCAGATGTGACAATCTTTAATAGCTTTTAACAGTTGTGCGTGAAAATCATGCAGATTCACACCTTGTATTCCCGGTATAAAGGAAAACATCCACAATCACAAGAATTCATCATTATTTTGTGCATTCATAACTGCCTGTATGTATACCAGATTAATTGATCGGAGTTATGTGGCTGAAAAGTCTTTAGCATTCCTACAGTACAGAAGAAACTTTCTTATCACCTCACTTTACAAGCCCTTATAGGCAAGTATTCTTGTAATTGCACATATTTTCTTCTGCGAATATTACAGTAGTTACTTACTTTCACACTGGCAAAATATCAATTTTTTTCCTGATAAGCGTAAAAGCTCCTTGTCTCTCCAACTGCGAAAAATTTGCTAAACCGCATGGAAACATAGACACTGCAGTGCAGAGCAACTTTGCCACATTTCACTGACCATGATCCTTCAAACATGAACTCATTAATTGATATGTTTTGAACATGAAAACATGAACTGCATGAGATGTAATTTCATTAACCATACACTTTGAACTTTAATATGACTTGTGAGGTTCATAATATACACAAAAAAGTTCTACAAACCTGTTTAAATTGAATTCAAAACTTGGTAATAAAACTTTACTGATTCTAGTTAACCGCAGATCCATATCATGGAATTCCTTGGCATATCTTAGTCCAAATCATATCAATGTTTCCATCTAGTTACAAGAGAAATTGAACTCCAACCATTGTTTATTAAGCAGTGGTTTGAGGAATGCTGCCAAATCCATCTATTTGATGAAACTGAAAAATCATGACTTAGGTTGTTGGGGGAAAATACATGTAATCCCTAAAGAAATCAGATCTTTATCTTATAAAGTTTGGTCCCTTTCTTGTAGTCCCATCCAAGTTATCTTACGTCATGTTATCTACATTAGTCCTTCCCCTTTATAACCAGAGCCAAACCTCTCATAAATTTTAAAAAATGATGCCAAATCTTGTATTTTTAATCAGTTACAAAAATGTCAAGGTCTGTAAAGTTGATGTGCCCCAATAACCCAATTCTAATTTTATCAATGAGATGTAAGTTCATGGGGTTAATAACTAAATGTTATGAATATCAAACAAATTGATGAAATGAGGTCAATTCATTATCAAATGTTACATTCTATCAAAAAGGTGATGAAGTGAAAATGAGAATAGATTATTGATCATAAGATGCATGCACACTTGGTTAGAATCTTCTCACAGGACAAACAACCAATCTTTAAAGCCATTCCCCCACCCAATAGAAGTAAAAAAAAAATGAAAGCAAAATTCTTTGAATGCATAATACATTACATCTTCTTATTCCATGTTTATATCCAGCCAAGATCTTGTGAATTTAATAGTTTTCTACCAAATAATGATTCAAAATATCGAACTAAAATTCATTTTCAAAATAATGTACATGCTACTGATTACCCTAGAGTGAATAGAATTCATGTCAACAATATGCAAAAATGCAACAACAACAAAACATTTATTATGTAAAACAAGATACAAGAATAAAAAGGAAACCCAACACAAAACAAAAATCAAAACTCTTAAAAGATTATGAAGGTGACAGTGACAAAAACAAAGTTTTAGAATAAATATTTGTCAAAAGGTAAGGGGGGGTAAGGGAAAGTAAGAATGCACATGCCCCAATTACATTTATCTAAAATAAAGCTAATCACATGTTGCACCCCAAAGTTCTATTGCTCCCAGAGCTTTTGAATGGATCCACTACTTCAAGTACTCATAAAAACTATTTTAAAGGTCAAGTCCACCTCAGAAAAATGTTGATTTAAATCAATTGATAGAGAAAAATCAGACAAGCACAATGCTGAAAATTTCATCAAAATCGGATGTAAAATAAGAAAGTTATGACATTTCAAAGTTTCGCTTATTTTCAACAAAATAGTTATATGAACGAGCCAGTTACATCCAAATGAGAGAGTCGATGACGTCACTCACTCACTATTTCTTTTGTTTTTTATTGTTTGAATTATACAATATTTCAATTTTTACGAATTTGATGATTAGGACCTCATTGCCTGAAGAACAAAATGTTAAAATAATGGAATTCCACGTGTTCAGGGAGGAATGAAACTTCATTTCACATGACAATGACGAGAAAATAAAAATATTTCATATTTCATATAATAAAATACAAAAGAAATAGTGAGTGATGTCATCAATTCTCTCATTTGGATGTAACTGGCTCGTTCATACAACTAGTTTGTTGAAAATAAGCGAAACTTTAAAATGCCATAACTTTCTTATTTTACATCCGATTTTGATGAAATTTTCAGTGTTATGCTTGTTGAATTTTTCTCTTTTTATTCAAATCAAGTTTTTGTTGGGGTGGACTTGTCCTTTAAATAAATAACCTCATCTTAATCGAAACTTGGTGACCTGCACTAAAAGACATATTCAAATCAAACATTAAAAAAAAATATATATCACATGTACATGTATTCACCAGAGTATTTTTCAACTTTCGCTCATGTCTTATGAAAAGGGAAAATCCCTGTATGATAGATCTGTATGCATATATTCATATTTTTTTCAAGAGCATTTTTTTTCCTTCAGTTACCAAGCTTTTTTCTAAGTTTTCTGGTAGTAATTAGCTGTCAATCACTTTCAATTGGCTGTCATCATGGCCATGTTTTTTATCACCTTTAACTACTTTCTATTAATCTATATCCATGTCTGATTTTATTCTATGGATTCAATTTCTTATCAGAGCATACTCTTAAATTGTGGGTTTTACCCTACAACCCTGTTTCGAGAAATGAAAAATTACATACAACATCTGGTTTATATAAAGTAACGAGAACAATTTATATTTATTTGGCCCTAAATAGCAAAGAAATAGAGAGAGGAACTCCAATTCCACTGGCAAGAAATGGTATTAAATACTCTTATGAATGAATGGGAAGGGGGAGTCACATTACTAAAATATTGATGATATGCAAATCTAAAACATCCTCATCTCGAACATGAGAACGTTCACAATCATCAACATCTTCCTGTCTCTCTCATCTTCTTTTCTTTTCCATCCTGAGCTCCGTAACACAAAGCTCTGGGATGCATAGCAAATATGAAAGAACGCTTCTGATTGGTATACTGGTCAGTATTTTGAGCCAACTGCGCATGTAACAATGATCTTGATTGGTATAAGTTTATTTAGCAATTGATCGCTAATCTTTGTGTTACGCTCCCCAGATCCTTGTTCTTGTCCTAGTTACAATCCATGTCCATGGAAACTGTTCCAACCACCGGGAGGGGGGGGGGGGCCGTTTTACAAAGTATCAATTAAGAGTCACAATTAAATGCTGACGTGTACATAATATCCTCTTGGCATGATCTGACCAATGCGGTCATGCCTATCATAACTAAGCACTAAGCTCACCCTGAATAAAAGTTTGTTAAAATAGCATGAAAATATTCAAAAATATTGCTGAAGGTTTCAGGAAAATCCATTGAAGATTATAAAGTTTCGGATTTGTAACGACATAAAAAAGCAGCTGCCCCATATATTATGTAATGCATAAATTTCAATTTTTTAATGGTTTCGTGATGACTTACTTTTTTTTTCTTTGTAGGAACAGGTGTATAATGATTTGTCTAATGATATACAGAAGGTACAGTAAAAACAATATTCAATTTTCTGGGAAAATGACATTTCATTGATTATATTTACCATACGATATGTAGGAAAGCTGCTTGCATGTGACGTCACAAATCAAATATTTTAACCTCTAATCACTTCTTTGTTTTTGATGGATTTTTCTCAAAATTTTGGCGATATCTTGAAATATTTTTTCTGCTGTTTTTACAATAAACTTTTTGTCTTTTTTTTTTTTTTTTTTTTTATTTTCTTTGTAATATCCATTTGATTATTAATATTGTTAGCACTTGGAGAGCAGAATATTCAACATAATTATAATATGATACTGTAAAGCGCTTTGAGCATGTTTACATGGAAAAGCGCTATATAAATATTAAATGTATGTATGTATGTATGTATGTATGTAAAGTTAAACTTCCCTTTAAGTGTGACTCAAAGTCATACTTAAATCTTTGTGAAACACCCCAAGGTGTGTGTTTCAAAAAGCTGTTCATAAGTTAGGAGCAACTTTAAGAATGACTGGTGATCATTCCTTTTGGTGATACACACTGGATTTCATTGGTGTTGATTTAGTTCCTGAGAAAGGGTCACCAGTCCTTTGCAAAGTCATTCGTAATTTACGAACACCTTTACGAGACACCCACCAGGGCATTATTAGTGGGTAGTTTACCAAGGAGATATCTCCTTGGTAGTAGTATTAGTATACCCACGCTCCAAACTCTCTTTCATCTGCACCATTTGCAAATCAATCTCTGCAAATTCAATGTTCCAACATGATACCAAGAATCGACATTGTAACTGCTCTATATTTTGCCCATCAAAGGAAAATCTCTATTTCAAAAACAATATTGAGGGGACATAACGAAAGTGACAATGAAGGGAACAGCGAAGGGGCATCCCCATCTCTAGACCAAAAAAAAGACAAATCTATCAGGGTATGATATAAAGTATATACTTCTGAATTCGAAGATACATTATTTGCACAAAACACTGAACAATCCTGGATGGAAATAGATATAACGGGCACTCATCTCTCCAGCAATGGCAATGAAATTAGCCCAAGAAGACATGGGGATAATTTTTTTTATTCGTCTTCAAACGTCACATTGTTTATTTGTTCACACCTTAGTATTAGCGGTACCTCCCGCTCATCATGTCTTCACAGTTTGTATGTTCATCCCCGGCTATACACAACCCGCGGCAACTGGCTGAACTTTTGGTCCCTGTTTCCAACGAACATAGTTTTTCTCACCCTTCCCTCTTTTTTTTCCTATTTCAGTTTCAGTCTGGCTAATCCTTGGCATTACTCATTAATTAACTGTCTGCATCATGGATATATTGCAAAGGAATAGATGCACCATCTCTCTTCTCTCTTTTTCCTCTACCCCCCCCCCCCCCCCCTCCCCTCTCTCTCTCTCTCTCTCTCCCCGTCCTCACTGTCAAAATCACAAAGGATGAAAAGATGAGCATCTGTTTATCTCTCTTTTCTTCTTTCTTTTCATTTTCTCACTTTCTCCCATTCTTCCCTCCTTTCCTCTTCCTTTCTTTCTCTCATGTTCTTCTACCTGTTCGCATTTTTCATTTAAGTAAAGGAAAGGAATGAATTTCTTTCAAACACTTGTACCAAGTATCTACATACAAGGCATACAACAGGCAAGAATTTTACAGAGTACTCTCTTTCTTTCCTCGATGAGATACCCTGTTCCATCCCTAAATACGCAACAATGATTTAAAGCAGTTAGTATCAACTTATGAAAATTTCATGAATGTCATTTCTTTTAGGTACATCAACCTCCTTGTTCGACCGCAACCCCCATCCTGCCAATTATGAATGTTTCAGAAATGTTATCACTTTCAGATACATCTCAACCCCCTTTCTTACCCCCCCCCTTCCTTGCCTCTCCCTGTACTCTTCAGTTTCTTCCAATCACTTCCAATTACCTTTGCATTAGCCTGGCTTTATACAGGTGGAATTAGTTTTGCATTCAGATCTTCGTTCTCTCCGAAAGATGAGCAGAAGAGGCATTCAAAAACAGAAATTCAGCTACATTTCAAGCATAACTTCTGTATGCCTACATTACACATTTTTGGTAAGAATATACAGCTAAATCCTGCTTGCATCATTTTACTCACGTAATCATGTCACGGCGTGCAATCATGATTTGGGTACTTTCGTAAAACGTGTCCTCTAATCTAAAAGGGCAGGGTCTACACATTGTTATTTTGCAGGCCGGTGAATCACGAAAAGTCACAGTTTTGCACATATACATGACACGAGTCTGTACACTACCTATACCTGTACAGATCGCACAGAAACGTTGTGAGCACTGACAATGCGCTATAAACAGAGGCCCTGTTACAACCGGTAATGTTGCAGCGATGCCTAATGTTACAATAATGCATCACTGACAAATTGAAAGAAATGTTTTGACTTCACAATCCGACAGACGTGACTGGGCTTACTGTTGGTGCTGATCTGTTAGGCTACAAACGTTTCTGTTGGGCCGGTCCTGTAATATCTCCACTCTGACAATACTCTTTCACTCCCATACAAGCATTTTGTGAAGGAGGCTATTATAAAAAAAGGCAAAATAATAGTATACAACTTGGTAGTATCAAGTGTTTATTTTCATTTTCTTAAAAAGTTTGAAATCCTCCAATTTTTTTTCAGCATTCTGCATCTTTTAATATTAAACCTTTCAATTATTATAGGCCTATTTGCTATCATGTCCTCATCTCATTCCCCTGTCAGATACAGTAGTACCTGTATCTATCCAAACCCGTGGACATCTGGACTAAACACAGCACAATACAGGATAAACATTAAACCTCATATTTCCCCAAGCACCTTGCCTCTCATCGCACGCTTTTCTGCAGCTATTAAAAAATTTCAACTCACCAGGCAATTCAGGATGCGGTAATGAAACTTGCGTTTCCCCAACTCCCTCACACACTTGCCCCCTCCCCTGCCTCCCCCCCCCCACTCCCAAATGTATCTATCGGTTGGACCACAGTGCTATTTCAGAGGGGAATGTTTTGCTACACCAGCCTTGAAAAGACGCGCTTCTCAGCGTAGAACAGCAAGGGTTTCGCCGAGCCCGAGAGGAAATCTCTATAATCGACTTAATGTGTCATGATCCCCATAGGGTTACCACAAAAGGTCACTGCCAAATTTGCCCTGGTCTTCAAGTACAGACCCTCACATAATTCTGTCATTTAGAATAATCAAACTATCGGATATTTCAACTACTATTTTTGCAAATTACCAAATCGTTATTTTGGAAATTCCCAAATGAACATGAAAAAGCATAACAACAAACAGTTTTGCTTGTCATTTTCTCTTTTCAACATTTCATATGAACAAGCTTACCTTGAGCCTTGAGACTAATATCAATAGCTACCTATTATGACAATTAGTCTTCAACAAGAGCTATTTGATTTGAATGAAAGTAATACTGTATTTGTAAAATATTGACAATTCCTGAATAATGAATATTAGAAAAATATAATTACACATCACTTCTTCATCCATTTATGTGTTGGCTATAAACCCTTTTCAACTTATCTATGCATGCTTATTAATTAATTTGATTTGTATGAAAGCATGAAAAGAGGCTACTGTAGCCGAATATAAACTCTAGGGATATGGGAGAATAATACGAGAAAGGAAGGTTCAGGAGATATAATAATAGCTCAAAGTATACTTTATGTAGTCTACTTGCCTAAACCCTTTTCCTGCCATTAAATTTGAAAATGTTAGGCCTACACTTCCATCAAACTTTTGTTAAAATATCTGATATCTGCATGCAAAAATGTGAAAAATATCTGAAAAGTGATAACACAGAGCCTAATCTCAATTTTGAAAATCGTGTTCAGAATGCAGGCTCACACTCTATTCAGGTGATATTTCATTAAAGTGTCCCAAGAATATGAGACTATTTTTTACGTGTGTCACGGCCAATTTGGTGTCTGGAAGTGAAAGGCTAAATTTAGAAAGTTTGAAATGGCATGATAAGATGCAATTCAGACTAATTCTAAATGCGTATAACTTTGAACGATAGCCGAGGTGCAGATGGGTTGAAAGCTGGAGCACCATTTACAGAATTTTCAACAAACTGGGGGGGGGGTAAATAAAGCTAGTTTTAAGTGACCATTAACTTTATACACAACTGGGCTCCGTAACACAAAGGTTTGCGATGAATTGCAAATATGAAAAAAACCGCTCTGATTGGTAAACCTAATGCGCGTGTAACGTTGAAAATAATTGGTCAGTTGATTTAGCGATTGATCGCTAATCTTTGTGTTACGGAGCCCTGGTGATACTTTCTTGTGCTACATGTAAATAAATGAGAAACTGATAAGCACCCAAGAAGGTATCACCAGGGGCCCATCTTACAAAGAGTTGCAATCCAATGAATCTTAACCATATGGAAATCAATCCAGACCATAATTTTTTCAACAACTAATTTCACTATCACCTTTTGGCTTAGGCTTAAAGAGAATCACACCGAATCTTCAAGAATGCATGAATATACATCATTCATATCTAGAAAATATTTTGAACAAATCTGCATCTTAGATGTTGACGTTGCTGGCCGTCCATAGCTGTGGTTGATCGGATCAACCGCAACTCTTTGTAAGGTGGGCCCAGTTGTTTGTAAAATTGATGAAAGAGTGAGATTCAGAATACAAAATATTGAATTGTAATACAATGCATGAAAAGTGTAGGCTGATCTCTCTTTATTCTCAAAGTATATACTGTGCATAATCCATTGCCTTTTCACTGATAGCTTTTAGATGAAATACAAATATTTCCTGTTATAAAAAGAATTAGAACCTGACCCTTTTTTGTTTTGCAAAAGCAATGCATGATGAAACTGAAAACAAAACTTGATCAAAGCTTGTAGATAGAATTCTATGAAAATACAACTCTTGACCTACATGATAATGAGACCTTGGGCAAGTATCAGTAACCTTCACATCATTTATACGGAAGTCCATTCTATGTAAGAATTACAATTGAGAATTTAAAGTTAGTAATTGGTTTAACACATTAAAGGTCAAGTCCACCTCAGAAAAATGTTGATTTGAATCAATAGAGAAAAATCAGACAAGCACAATGCTGAAAATTTCATCAAAATCGGATGTAAAATAAGAAACTTATGACATTTCAAAGTTTCGCTTATTTTCAACAAAATAGTTATACAAACGAGCCAGTTACATCCAAATGAGAGAGTCGATGATGTCACTCACTCACTATTTCGTCTTTTATTGTTTGAATTATACAATATTTCAATTTTTATGAATTTGACAATTAGGACCTCCTTGCCTGAAGCACAAAATGTTAAAATAATGAAATTCCACGTGTTCAGGGAGGAATGAAACTTCATTTCACATGACAATGGCGAGAAAATCAAAATATTTCATATTTCATATAGTAAAATACAAAAGAAATAGTGAGTGAGTGATGTCATCAACTCTCTCATTTGGATGTAATTGGCTTGTTCATATAACTTTTTTGCTGAAAATAAGCAAAACTTTAAAATGTTATAACTTTCTTATTTTACATCCAATTTTCATGAAATTTTCAGTGTTATGCTTGTTGAATTTTTCTCTTTTTATTAAAATCAAGTTTTTGTTGGGGTGGACTTGTCCTTTAAAGGATACCATAGTCATAATTTTTTTTTTCTTCTTTGAAATGTCTATCTCATGGTGTTGCTTGCTAGCAGATAAACCATGTATGTTGTGCATCATGAATTCCATATTTTACTTTTCAGAGCTAAACATTATTTTTTAGGAGTGCATATGTAAACATGATTTAGGCCTGGGGGCCGTTTCATAAAGCCGTTCGTAAGTTAAGAGTGACTTTGAGAACGACTGGTGAACATTTCTTATGCGCTTAACCATTGCCAATGAATATACCATTTTCCACAAGAAAGGATGAGCGGTCGTTCTCAAAGTCGCTCTTACAGCTTGAACAGCTTTACGAAACACCCACACGGCCTACATGCAAAATCGTCAATTGCTTCAAGTACTCATTACTCACCGCGTCAAACTGTGCAATACAAATGCAATGACTTGACTTAAAATAAAGAATCAGTATTGAAGACATTTAAAATAATATTTTCCATCAATTGCCATTTTAATTTGTGACTATAGCTTATGAAACTTGTGTGAATGTATCCTTTGATTCATGTTTTATGATGCCCTGGGAAATTATTATCAATGACACCTGAAGGACAGACAATTCTTCTCCAAATCCACTCAATCAAAGGCTCATCATCCTCCCTACATAGCGACAACATATTACAAAGCCATGTATAATGTGCATCTATCACTACGGAAACGTACTGCATCAGTCATCCGCTGAAGAAACAGGAAGTACCGTGCCATTCAGGTCACCTCTTAATTGCCGGACAATTGGAACAGTCCTTCGAATAGATCACCCCGTTGTTGAAAGATGATTGATACAGTATAAGGCATGGATTCAGAAATGATGATAGGTAATCTCAAGACAGAGCAAGATATTCTTACGTAACAAAATACAATATTATTATTATAATAAACAGTAAATATATCATGCTCTTTCAAGCTCTGGAGTTGGTGCTTGGAATATCAAAGTTGTCAGCTAGAAGGAAACTTACTAAATACATACTGATCATAGATTCAATTCAATTCAATTTAGATCATTAATCCCCCCCAAAAAAAAAAAAATTGAGGAGATGCTGATCTGAGCTAAATTGTTTAGAGTTTCCATTTGAGCAATATTGATTCAAAAATGGCTAAAATAACAAAGAAACAATCATTAGTTTTGTATAAGAGGGTACTAATTGGAAATTGACATAGTGTGTAGAACCAATGAAACTTTGGCTACGTGGAGGCCGGAGGTTATATCTGTCAAGAAAGCAAGCCATTTCTGAATGGGACTATTTTTTCCTATAGATTATTGCCAAAGAGTATTGAACCTTAAAGCCTGTGTATAGATTTGGTAAAGGGTCAATTATGTGATTGATAATCGAATATCATCTAATATGACAGTCTTACTGAAGCGTAGAGACAGTTAGATATTTTTCCAACTGCACTTCTCTGAGAAAATTTCAAATATTCAAATCTTGGATACATAGCGCCCTCTCCCGGCGATGCTTGTTTTAAATTTAAAAAATGGGCATTCAAGCACTTATCTTATATATTTAGTGATTAGATATCCAAAAGTTACAGACAAAGAACATATCTTGAAAGTTTCAGCCCATTCCATGATTTGGAATAGGATTTAATTGAAAGACAAAAACACACAGATATTCTAATTTGATCGGGTGACGCGATCAAGTTAAATTTCCATGTAAAATCGCAAAATTTATCCTGTAAAACACATTTTCATTTCATATCCTCCACATCATAACTGTTATAGGGCATATCCATTCATATTAGCTAGCAATAAATTGGAATAGTGATAGGTGCATTTTGGTGGATTTTCCAAAACTATACACAAGCTTTAAGTAGCCATTTTGGCTTTACACTGCTGCACAGGAAACAGCAGGCATGATGAGTGCATCTATGCAATACTGAACGAGCAATGATTGATATGCAATTATTCTTTTTTTTTTCAAGTCACAAGAAATTATCACATGATCTCTCACATGGATCTTTCTCATGGAAATTTGTCAAAAAAGAGACTATTTTCATTAGTTTCAAGCCAAATTTCCCATTTTGCTTTCATGACTCGCCCTCATACACTACACATGGCAATATCAATTCAAAAACAGGTAATTATGTGTAGTCAAATGTTTTGGGACCACACAAATCGGCTCAACTTTTTAATAGGCATATTTGACTAATGTAAGACTAATGACACATGTTTAGGATAATCTGGTGTAAATAATTGCTCCAATTTGGGTGAGTTAACGGAGGGTCGTAAAAGTTTACCTGTATCCGATTGACAAGATTCATGAATAAGAAAATCTCAGTTATTTTTATGTGCATTACTGTGTGCATTATATCAACCAAGCTTGCTTAATTGCTCCTATTCATATCTATAATTTATTACACTGAACATGGGGGGTAGATATTAAATGAATAATGTATATATATGAAGAAAGTACCTTGTACAATATGAAAAAGTGTCAAGTGCTGATCAACAACACTGGAAACTGTTTGGATTTCTTGGAGAGATTTCCCCCTTTATAACAGCTGACCACCCATGGGCCACAATGTTAAGCATCCTCCAACAAAAATCATGTAATTCAATTACACTCATCGCAAATGATAAAATGAGAGATTATCAATCGAATCAAACTCGTATAATGCACACTTCCTGACATTGACACTGCCATGAGTAGACCAAAAGGTCTACTGTGCGCTGAGAAAGAGGGAATCTAAACGAGTATAGCTCGGCTTTATCAAAGCCATCTTGCTCTCCCAGGAAACTGTCAATTGCACAGAGCATGAGAGGATTTCACCTACAACCAGATCTCGACCCTCGCTCTACGCAACGGGGTGAATCATACGCACTATAGAACGTGATCGTGACAAAAACGTTTCGCAGGAAAGTACCGTCATTCCCGCTCTCGCGCTATTTCTCTTTGCGCGACTTGCCAAATGGCCTTGAACCTGCTAATTACATGCAGGTACCCGGCGGATATCGCAGGAACTGGTCGGCCCAAAATTGCGCAAACTCTGGATCGAATTACAGCGCATTGTGCACGAGTTGGACGGCTGCAACTCAAGCTATGGCACTGGATGACATTCAGTAGAGTAGAAAAGCATTCCAACATGAGATAAAATGTGATGAAAATAACTATGATGCACTTAAATAAGAGAATAAATCCTTTTTTTTCAAACTCACTATGAGTATGATGCAAGTAACATGATATGAGCATTAAAATACCCTGCATACATGTTAATTGTAGAGTTCATGAATCAGCTAAGTTTTTCGAAGGTTTGAAATGCTGAATCCTTGAAGTATAAAACAAATAATTTAGGTGGAAGATCTACTACAAAATACCTTTCTATTTTTATGCATCGTCCCTCAAGCAAGAACAGCTTCAAGCTTCTTTATTTCATCTCAATCAAGAAACACAGCACATTAATAATGATGCATAAATTCACCTCTCTCTGTCTCTCTCTCCCTCTCTCATACACACTACACAGGCTCCTTGCCTCAAATTCTATTTGCTCTTTCCATCTTCCAACGTTTAGTCAAGGAGCCTATGCCCTCCCAATATCCTGTATAATCTCCCGTTTGCATATTCCAAAGACAGGTAACACAATCCCTCGCTGTGTGTCAATCAATCTGCAAAATAAACCATGGCGGACTCCTGAGGATTCCTGCCAGACAGACACAGCCAGTGCGTCCCAGCGAATGTTACAAACATTCAGCCATTCCCAAACACCCTTGGCAGAAGAGAAGACAAGGGTCAACAAAGACAATCGCAAGGTGATCGAGGACCCCCTTCCCACTAGAGAAGGAACCTGTGTCGCCTCGTCAGACAAACCAGAGGGTTTCTTGAAACTCTACTCCCTTAGGCAAATATATATATATGTAATTTGATATCGTTGGGTTTTATAAGACAGACAACACATCCTGACGTATGTTCGATACGTTCATTAGTTACAAACACTGTTGGGAGCAGAAAGAAAATGGTTTTAAAAAAATGATTGTGATTGTTATTACAGAGATAAATGATTCCTGGGGAGCGTTTCATGAAAGGACTTGTCAGACGTTTTATCCGACAAGTCCTGTTTTATCCGACAGTTACTATAGTAACAGTGCTTCAAAACCAATCAGAATCCAGGAAAGTTGTCAGATCTGACAACTTGTCGGATGAAAATATTGATGAAACGCCCTCCGGATTGTACACTTTGCGTAACTTGACCATGGATTGATTTCATTAATCAAGATTAATCAATTTCAAGATGCATTAATAAATCATAAAATCTAAAAGTCAATATTTCTACATCTATACCTTTATACTTTTCATTTTTCATAGTAGTTAAACCCAAGAAACATTGGGGGGAGGTACAGATCAACGAGACTATGACCTGTTTATCCATGGGCTGACTGCGAATCACCAATCACAGGATTAGAAAAATGTTTTCAAAAGGACATTTCACGAAAACATGAGCTGGCATTGCTTTCATTTGAACACAATCTCCCACTGTTGTGTTAAGGGGAAGTTTAGATAAACATTTACATAGGGAGCGTGGTATTTTGAAAATCGTTTTAGTTTGGGGGCACAGATGGCCTGGCCTGACATGACATTTGGAAGAGCGAGACTGATGGCTTCCAAAATAGTGGCATTTCGTAGCCATCCCTTTCAAAGATAACAAAAGAATCATTTCCTTAACAATAAGAAGGAATTATTTGAACAAATCGATTAACATGGCCGGGTTTGTTAGTTTACAAAATCTAACAAAACATGTTGGTTTTCACAGGGCAAATACAGTCGAATGTATTTAATTCTAACACCATCACTGTTCCCTTTACAAATAATTACATTACACAAAAGCAATATCAAAGGGATGTTTCATTTATAAAGGTATTTCAAGTTCACATAACTGACCCTCATAATAAATGGCCATCATTTGCTATTTCACCAATTTAGATGATATCATATACAGGTCTATGTTGATGGAGTAAAAATGAAAAAATATGGCGTTATCCCGCTCCCCCCCCCAAAAAAAAAAAAAAATTTAAATAATCCTTGCATGGCCAGAGTCTCAAGGGTAATCTTTCAGTTATATATTCCCTTACACATGTAGCTCGTAATGGATAATAATATCAGTATAAAGCTAAACCTACATACGGCTATTTTCCATTGTGGGTGTTTTTGTGAAAGTTATTTGGACGTAAAAATAAAACTTTAGTAAACGTTCAACCTGAAAAATGCTTACTTCATGAAAGAAGTCAGCTAGAGTCTAAATCTCAGGTATGAAATCAATTTATGTTTTTATTACCTTCTGTTCCTTTTAAACAGCAGTTAATAAAATTGATGACAAAAAAAAAATTCACAAGCCCGCAAACAGACTGTCATAATCAATTGATGAAGCTTCACCGATAATTTCTGAAACGTGCTGCCAAACGCAACATCGGTCCCACTTCACAACACTTTTGTTTCTTTAAATTGCCCTGGCACAACAGTGAGAATCTACGGTCCTCGTCCCCGAACAAAACAGCAACAAGATTTACGAGGTCCAAAGTTCATAGTAATAAAAGCGCACTGATTCTTTACATTCATTCCGATGAACTCCAGACCTTTCAGTTATGAAATGAAACACTACGTTTCATATGAATAACTCTCGCAATTGGGGGAAAAGGGGTTATTGCCAAACACAATATAGTTCAGCCTTTTCAAAGATTATTTTCTTTGTCCCATATAATCTGATAGGCAATATTTTTCTCTATTCTTCAAGCCGATCACAAAGGGGGCTCGGTCGTTTCAATCAACTTTTCTCAATGCAACAGCAAAGTATTTTCACACAGTTAAAGTTCTTGATAACGTTTCACCAGGAGCTATTCTTCAATGACGAGAATATGGCATTGTTTTTTTTAAATACATATTTCATAAAAAGCAAATGCTGTGACAATGAATAATATCAAAACAGACAAAAGTCTAAATGAAGACTAAGTACATTTTAAGAAGAATGGCAAAGGATAAAACAATGCCACTGCTAACCTTACTTGAACCCCTTTCTCAGTACTTTAACCCAAACTAATATCCACCTAACCATTTCACAAAATTAGTTTAGAAGACCACTTCGAGAGCACTCACATCAAGTTTGTAAAGAGAACTCATTGCTCAAGAAACATTCTCAGAAGGGTCAAAAGTTGCACACGAAATACTCATGGAGCATGGAAATACTTGTAATATGTAATTCAGATGATACAGCACTTCCCAGTGATGATCGCTTTCTCAAGAATTACGTACAGTTGCTCGCAAACCAGTTAACGAGGCAAAGCGATCTTGAAAGCCACATCTCACAGGGATTCTCCAAACTGGTTTACAAGACCACTTAAGATTGCTTTTTTTTAATGCTTTGAGTGCTCACATAACACGTTAAACTGGTTTTTACTAAACTAGTTCAAGAATGTAGGTTAGAAGGGGCCTTTGCAAGCAATTCTCCAAAGCATTTGTCCAAAACAAATTCTATTTTACACTGCACAGACAGATCACATTACTTCTGATAATTCTTGGTCTACTCAGGGTTAGGGTTAGGGGTAATAGGTCCATGCTCCATACTGGCTACCGATTCTCATTTTTATCTATCAGTAGAATAGATTGTGTTACGAGCGGAGGGGTCACACCATTTGAATGCTCAGTAACAACAAACATTAATGTACGTTGGTGGAAGATGACCTACACATTACATTCTTTATACAGGAAATCACTGCAATGAAATCAGGACTGAAATCATCAGATGTCCTCCTAACGACCAATCGCAAATATATCTTAATATCGAACTTGAAGGCGAAATGACACATACTATCATTTTCAGATCAATAGGTTGAAGGGATTGATATTCTGAACAAGCCAATATAGGTCAACTTTTGAGCCTGGAAAATGGGCAATCCAGCATACGACTACATGTAGGGTAACAGCGCATCTATTCCGCACTTACTTAGAGCATTTTTCCGCAGTATAAGCTCAATATAAAACCAAATATTGTTTTTTTTGCTGCACTTTCACAACTCTATCATTGAAACTTTGAATTTCTTAATTGCATTTCCCTCCCTCTTAAGATGAATTGTGTTGATACAGTGTATAATATTTTAGGAGCACGTAGGTCATGCTTCCATTGCAATGGCAAACCCTCCATTTATTGGCACTTTGTAACTTGTCCTCTTCTTAGAAAAAAAAATCCTATTGAATTAACAGTTTTTCTAATAAAGGGCAAAATGAATAGGAGGAAGTCCTACTTATTATGAAACACACTAAAGCATACCATGCAATAGTAAATATTTTGAATTGAAATATACAGAAAAAGGAGCGAAATGATTCTGAAATATCTTCAAATAAACCAACCATGGCCATTATATATTTTCACAACAGAAACCCTTTGACTTCAACCAACTGCAAACTACAAGGAATGTGGACAATCATTTGTAATCCCCTTGGGAAAAAACCACCGGTGGCACGTCTTCATCCCTATTATCGATCGGATATTGTGAAAACGGGTTGATGGTCAACTGGGCAATCTAATTGTAAGGCGATTGCATATAAATATATGTTTGAAGGTTAATGGGCCGTGAAGGGCAAATAATGGACAGTATAGACTTTGGGAAACCCTGGATCAAAAGGGAGAATGAGAACGGAAGAATGATGGAGGGGAGATGAGGTAATCGCTCTGGTAAGATGGCCTGTGCGGGATTGCAACCATAGACCAGCGTGCACGTCAGAAATATGCAGAGTACATGTAATTTAGTGGGTAAACCCTATTTCTTACTGCTATAATGCTCAGACCACTGTTAATATTGTCTTTAAAGATACAAATTTTTAATAATCCCCTGGATGATAACAGAAATACTAGATAAAACTATGAAAAGATGCTAAAAAGGCAAGGTCTGAGAATAATGGGAGGAATCGAAAGAGAACCCCAGATAGATGGAACTGGAAGAGGATATAAAAGGATGACGAGTAAAGCACAAGGGCAAGGTGAAAGAATCTAAATGTGAGAAGATTGAGGGGAAGAAAGGTTTGAGGGGACGGTGAGATAGTCGGCTGGGTGAGAGCAAAGACAAAGAGGAAGACCGCATCATCTTTTGACCTAGATAGCACATAGCAACCGCATCACTATGTGTGCACAAGATGCAGGCTGTCCAGCATTACAGTGCAATTATCATCGCAAGATCTGTGAAACGACGCGGCAGCAGCACTTGAAATCATCAGCACAGCCTTGGCAGGTCATCCAAATGAAATTAGTCTCGTAGAAGAACGAATTAATAGCGCCATGGTATAGTCTGCACTGCCGGACAACCTTTTCCACCCACAATACACAATTTCTATCCTTTTTTTACCCTCCACTCAATCCTATAATGAAAAATGAAATTGTGGCCTTCCGATTTTAACCTTGGGTCCGTCGCTAAGAGGACGCATTCTGGACTGATAATGAAATTAAAGCATAAAGCAACATCCATTAACCTGCACCTCCAGCAATCAAATGGAATTCTCCGAGTATATTCTAATCAACTACTATAATTGGATTCTACCACTTTTACCAGGGGGTGGTTAATCGCACTTCAGAGGGAGGGCGGACTATTTGTTTAAATAATTTTGCACACTTAAAAAAGAATTTTGTGCTGTGCTGTACAAATGCTAAAACAGTGTTCAGCCATCATAAACAAATTCAAGAATTTAAAAAGAATTTAAAATTCCTATCATTCAAGAACATAAACCTAAACGTACTAATTCTCTAATCTAAAGAATCAAATCTATCGTAGTATAATTATAATACTAATGTTCAAAGATCGAATGGTCTCAACTGTCTTTTTTTTAAATTAAGATAATGCAATACCATCTACACCATTGCTTAATAGCCTAACACAAGAAAAGAGAGAAAAATGCAAGAAAAAAAATATGTTGCCTATCAAACGATTCCGAACTACACTGTTCTTTGCGAACAAATCATTCCCTGCCTCGGGTCTTAATTAATGAAATAGATCGCGAAATGCAGAGCAGAAATTGAGGAAGTGTAGTCATGGCAACAGAAAGTGCAGACATGTTGACAGTTGACACTTTACTTTCTTTTTTCTCTTTTTTTTCCTTGCCTCGACTTTTCCCCTGATTTTTTTTCCAACAATTTTATCCAGCAGCTGCCATATCATGATAACTTTCTCACCCAACCTTTTGCCCTCACAAATATATAGGTCAAGGGCAGGAAGAGCGAATGTTCTTTTATGAAATCATTTTCTTTGAGAGGAAAATAACTTTTTCCCCTATATGAGGCACACAAAGTGCAAGTATTATACTTATGACTTTTTTTCTATTTTGATTTCTATTCAGTTATAACACTTGGTAAGTTCATACACAGAGGGAAACACGATTTGAAACATTATTTTTATCAATTTTCAATGGGTAGTGACTGGTGAGATCCCTTGCGGATCATCTGTGAAGGTGATTCAAATTCAGGGGGAAAATTGTACATTTAAAGAACTCTAGCAAAGTTTTGCCCACACATACGTCTCTATCACCACTTATAACATTTTTTATATAAAAAGATATTAAAAAACAAATAAAAAAATTGTGAGAAAAAGATATTTAGTAAAAGTATTCCATCATCCCATGAATTCAAACATATTTTCAGTAATGTTTTCAAAATTTTCTGTTTAATAATGCATGAAGTCCAAAAACCTGCTTGATTTCCCTTTGTACAATGAACAAATATTGACAAATAAAACTTATGTTTGAATCATAATACAATGCATACTGATTTCTTAGTCTGAACGCATCAAAAAGACATGTCTTAATTTAATAATAATAACACATAAATCCATATAGGTATAGCGCGTTTCCCATCAACCTAAATCATGCCTCTTTATTTCTTCATTTTATCATTGAATTCAATTTTAATTTCCTTTTCTCATATATGTTTTTATAAAAAACTGCTCTGAAAATAGAAGCCATTGAAACTCTTTTTTTTACATCAGCACCTTGATTTAATGAATGAAGTTGCACTATTCATATGTTAACAGCTTGACTGTTCCTTGGCAGAATTTAATCAAATTCATACATCGGCAAGCAAATATAAGTCATAAATTTCAAGTTGATTAGTTGAACCTGCGAACTACTTCTTGAAGTGTACTTTAGTCACAGCCAGACATACATCATTTGTAGTGAAATATTATGGACTAAACTAGTTAACATTAATGTATTTTTGTTCATCTTTTAGTTTTCATACAAACTGGGTCTCGGGTGAAAACCATCAGATAACTGGGGTAACAAATGTGGGGCAAACAGAAGTTGATACACAACTTTAAAGATAAATACCAGTTTTGGTAACGATCTCAATTTACTCAAAATGAGTTCGAACAGAATCCAATAAAATTACCACCCAAGTGTTTGTATTAAAAAAAATATGTGCCAAGTGGCTCTGGAAGAAAATGCATAATTGCTGAGAAATGAGCAAAATAAGCACAAAATTCCATCACACTTCAGACATTTTTTCCAAGAAATATTAATACTCTCTCCCACATACGCTTTTCTGTGTTAGTGATCATAAGAATTATCAGTTTTCAGCTAAAATTTCATGATTTCACAAAGATAAGTTTATTTCAATGTAACAGATCTAGATCTACTATAAATTTGTGGTAATTAACCTTGATTTTAAAGACTTTCTCATTATATAATTGTTTGCTGCAACTGCTGTATTTTACCTTTAAGTTCAATACACATGGGGGAAAGGAAGGATGAGGTTGAAACTTTAATAAAAGATTACATATCCACAGAATTCATGTGTTAATCATTTCACAATCAGGACAGAAGAGTAAAATATGCAATAATTTTAGCACCCAATAATACAAAAAAGACATCAGCTATTTGAATGGGCCTTAAAAAATCCCATAAAGAGGGACTGGTATAGTAGACACTTGTAAAATCAAAGTAGGGGATGGTCCAGATTGAACAATATGCAATTTTTCTTTTGATATAAATATTAGAATTTTTATCTGAAATTTTGTAATACACACTTTGAGAATATGCAAAAAAAAACAAATTTCAAAATTTTAACTGGAAATAAGGTTTAGACTGGTTCATGAAGTCGCTGACAAAACACTAAAAAACAATCTAACAGATGACACAATGATGGGGCCAGCTTGGGTTCCTGTTACACATGGAATCATCTCCCAAGGTGGGCGGCTCGACGTATGTGTAACACCCCCTTCTTTTAATGAAGGCAGCTTCAAATTCAACGCATATGTATTACAGAGAGGTCTTGGATAAAATATTTTAGTCTCATTTGAATATCTTCTATTCAAATATGACTTTGTTTCTGACTAGAAAATAGCTTAAAATATGACAAGACATATCATTTGCACCCAGCTGACTATGAAACCATTTTAACTCATTTGTTTTTTTTTTGAAGTTGCGATTGCCTAAACTTGTCTGATAGCACAGCCGCCTGGAGTGTTGTCCACAAATGTATGCGCACATGAATGTAGTCTATTCTGTTATCAGCAGCTTAAGCTTTCAGCTTTCATGTCAATATAAATGTGCATCGCTTCATGCTCCCTCTCTAGAGCAAATGAAAGAGAAGAAGAGAGAGAGGGGGAGAGAAGGGAAGAAGGGAAAGAGACGACAAGAGAGCGAGAGAGGTGGAGGGACAGGACGGGAGGGGGGTAGGGGAGGAAGATTTCCCTGAGTCTTTTGTCTGAGCTGCAAGGGTCGCGAGTTGACCCACATTTCTCCATCTACTCCCAGCAGGAGATTCAGGGAGTGATGAGGATAGGTGAGAGGACGAGGGAGGAGAGAGAGATAGAATGGAGAGGAAGAGGAGATAAGGGAGTGAATGCAAGAATGTAAGATCTAGGGAAGAGTTGAATGGAGGTAGGCGAGGAAATAATAAAAAATAATGCAATGACATGCCAACAGCTTAAATGTTATAACTAAGAGATATCAAATCAAGAAAGAAAGAGAAATACTGACATCAAACATGTCATTGACTGTAGAAATCATAGAAAAACATTTACTACATTCTTAGTAAATTTTTAAGGAATGGTGAAATGTGAACAGAGATGAGAGGAACTTTTACTAATCCTGTTTGCACATCATTGTAAAGCAATGATGAAGTCAACAGTAAATTTAAAAAATAATGTTAGAGGGGGAAATACCTTTACAAAGGTCTAAGTTTATTATACGTGGGGAAACCAAGACGGTTCCATGACATTTGCCCCAGCGACAGTTGCACCGATGGAAAATCAACATGTTAATCTAAACACAAAATCTATCCTCCAACACTAAAGAGACCCTATTCCTTATCCTTCCACTATTCTGAACCAAAAACTCAATCACAACCACAACTCTAACCCTAAGCCCTCGAGATAAGACTGGGCAAGTGTTGCAGGAGTAACAAACAATGGCCCAAACCACACAAACGTAGCCTTCTAAATATCCAAAACCAGATTTTTTCCTATTTTCTATTTAGTCTGTTAAAACAGCAGAATCAGATAAGTGGCAAAGTGGGACTGAGCCTTTGTCTGATTAGAAATATTTCACTTGTGCAAAGAATAAATGGTGCTGGATGCAAGGGGGTCTTGACAGGAATTGAAGGAAGACTGTTTCTTACAGAAGTGAAGAGATGCTTACAGAAGTGAAGAGATGCCTATATCGTCTGTACTAACTGTAAAGAAAACAACACGGAGAGGGCCTCCATCAAAGTCGAAGAAGGCGCACTTGAAGTGGGAAAAACAGGAATAGTAACAGGGACTTTGCATTATTTAGGAGCACTTGACACACTTTCCAAGTTGATGTTTGACGGGCTAGGTTCAGATTCCTCGATAATCTCTTGACCCCGCAGCCCAACAAACTCGCAAGAAATGGGGGTGGGGTGGAGCTACATTGTAGGGTAGGCGGCTTCTTGAATGTCAAATGGGCCGATAGAAACTATTTTGAAGATTCATCTAGCCTGGTGCCACTTGGGAAAGACGACACGAAGACATTCTAACTAAATATACTGTATTAAAGGGTGTGTTTTGTTTTAGGGAAGCCTATAATACAATGTTAAACACTGCTATCTGTATCATCTCCATGTGTCCATTGTGGATCAGGATATATTCCCAGAACCATAATGGTATTTCTATCAAATTGTCAGTGAAAAAAATTTTTAATTTTTTTTCATATGTTTTCTCGTCTGGAACAGAATTCCAGCATTTTAACCAACTTATCAAGAATTTGTTTTAAATACTGTTAAATAAACTTAATTCCTTCTTTATATTTCCCCATTTTATTTTCATTTTCTTCAGCATCTCAACTTGAATAATCACAGGCTATTTTCAAGAGAAACAAAGGAAAGTACAGGGTAAAATGAAAATTCCTGATAAGAACAAACAACTGTAATCCTTTCTAGGTAATATCATGTCTACCATAAAGTTGTCATTTACCTATATTCTAAAGATGCTTTTTTTTCAATTTAAAATGTGGACTTAATAGACCTATTCAGGCAAATAAATAATGTGTTAAAAGGTTTCCCTCGTGCAAAATTGTCTTGCATACTTTTCCCAAAATTATTATATTACAATTTTTTCCTGGTTTCCATAAATATATTGCTACATCAATACCATATCAAGGTATTATTAGAAAAAATTCTTAAATGTCCATCTATCTAACCCACTTTTTCATAATATTTATTAATTTCTACCAATTACTGAAATAACTGAAATGTATTCTTCATTCATCCATAATGTTCATTCAGTTATCTATTTAATCATGTATTCATAAATGCTTCTCTTGTTTATTTTACAAATTTTGAAAACTTTTTGATAACATATTAAGCCAGGTGAATGCATGAAGTAACCGATCTAATCTAATGTGTCTTAAAGGGGAAGTTCACCCTGACAAAAAGTTTATTGTAAAAATAGCAGAAAAAATAATAAAAAATATTGCCGAAGGTTTGAGAAAAATTCATCAAATAATGAAAAAGTTATTAGAATTTCTATTATTCGATTTGTGACGTCATATGCGAGCAGCATTCCTACATAGCGAATGGTAAAAAATCAATGAAATGTCATTTTCTCAGAAAATTGAAGATGGTTTTCACTGTAGCTTTTGTATATCAATAGACAAATCATTTCACACCCGATCATGAATAGAAAACAAAATTAAGTTATCAGGAACCATACAAAATTTGGAATTCATGCATTTTATATCACATAACACATGGGGCAGCTGCTCGTTTATGACGTCACAAATCCAAAACTTTGAACTCTAATAACTTTCTTACTCTTTAAAGGATTTTCCTTAAACCTTCACCAATATTTTTTACTATTTTTTCTGCTATTTTTACAACAGAGTTTTCTTCAGGTGAACTTCCCCTTTAAAAGTGATAGTAATAGTGAGTGCAGTAGTAATTTGTCCTCATACTAACACACATAAACGTCATGCTTCTTCTTATCCTGCAGGTTAAATTGATCCCTGAAGTATCATATCTCCATGGAATACGATGAAAAACTTTTATTACCTTGATGCGAAATATTCACATCAATATTCATTCCACAGCAAATGTGATCATGAAAGTAGAAGCTCATTGCTCAGTTGAAGTCTCATTCACTCTGTGAACACATACTGTGTACAAAACTGAACACAAAATATACATTTAGGGTGTGTTCAATGTTGATTTCCAAATTTAAACGGCAACATGAATCATGATCGAAAACATGATTACAAAACGGGGATATAATAAGAAACAAAGAGTGTGTTCAATGTCCTCCATTCCCAGTCGCAAATGTAAACGTCATTCAGATCATGATTCGGAGGAAAATTCAAACATTCAAAAAGATGCATTTGTAAACGCGATCAGTTCAGATTTTACAACCTTCAGCTTCGCGAATGCAACATTGAACACAATTGAGTTTTGAAACGTCTTTAAATTTGCTCTCGCAGTGGAACCCTACACAAGCAGGTGCCAGAATCGACCTCCTTATGATGGGTCAAACTGCGCACTAAAGCTGCGCTAACGAAAATTGGGAAATTTAAAGATGATCAACAAATAATCAGCTTCATGTTTTTGACACTGAACCATGTACCGCTGATCGTGTTTGTGTCGTATTTTGCAATTGAGTTTTCCATCATGATTCATGTTGCGTTTAAATATCGACATTGAACACACCCTTAGACACCGTTCTCATTATTCTTTTTAACACTAATACTGGAAACCGGTACTGGAAACTAGTTTGGAAGATCGCTTTGCCCATTTGATCAGCCGAGAGTGGTTTTCAATCCCTCTTCACGTAAAGTGGTCTTGTTGCTATGGGAACGCTCTCAGTGGGGGTGACATGTTTCGTGTGTAATTCAAAACCACAACGCAGACATTCTACACACAGTGTGTGGAGTAGGCCTAGGGACAGTGATTTTCCGCGATCGCGGAAAACGGATGGAATTCACAGAAAGGGACTTTTGAAACGGAAAGTGGCATTTCAAACGGAAAATCACGGAAAACATATATTTCCTCAAAATACACAGAACAGCAACAGAAATTACTCCAAAATCTCAACGAAATATGAATGTTAAATGGCCACAAAATCCCAGAAAACACGATCTCACTTCACTACAATCATGACAATTCACACATCATGACTGCACTCGATATCGTCACACTCGATCGTACCTGGACGGCCGCCGGGTTGGGCTTCACATGCACACATAGTTCGAACAACAAGGTCGTGTGTTGCAGCCCTCTATGTTAGAAGATATAACAGCAAGATATCTAGGTCTTAAAATCCAAAATGGCGGATTGGCGAAAGTCGTTGACTACTGATAACGATGTCCAAAAAACCCCAAAATTATCGATGAAATTTCATTTCACCATAAAATAATGCTAATAATGTGAAAGGTGAGGATGTATTCATGTGTTTGTCAAAATATTTTTTGCACCCGCATAGATCCAATTAGAATGGATTCTATTGCGTTGTTGGTACAGTGGCAGATACAAATTTTGACAAGCGCGAGTGTTGTGATATTGCTATTCAATGTGTAAACGGAATTGTCACTTTTCCGTGTATACAAAGTCTATGGGGAAACAGAATTTCCGTTTTCTGATGTGCTGAAACGAAATTTGAGATTTTCTGAAACGGAAAATCACTGTCCCTTTACAGTAGCCCGCTCAAAATGTGCGAAGATCGCTTCCCAAAGAACGGTTGTGTCCTCACGCTAAAACCAGTTTAACAAGGCAAAGCGATCGTAAAAACTACATCACGAGGTGGTTTTCTGAACCGGTTTGGAAGATCGCTTCCAAGACCCCTTTGAATGTTATCATTACATGTTAAACTAGTTTCCACTAAACTAGTTTTAGGACGGTAGTGAGAACGATGTCTTAGAGTCAATAATGTATAAGAGACATTTCTAGGCGCAGGTATCTATGTTTCTGTTTGTTCTAAAGTGATACACGTAGGTAATTTACAAAGGCTACTTTGCAATTTTTTGTTTTTTGTTTGGTTTATTCTTGTTTTCTTCTTTTTTTGGGGGGGTGGGGTAAATTAACCTAGCCCATGGTGGATTTTCTTTTTGAATGATTCTTTTTTTTGTAGTTTGGGGTGAATGAAAGCACTTGAAATAACACTAATACAAAATTAAAAAAACAAATGCTTCCTTTATCGAACAAAGTAGCACCTGAATCTCTAAAAGTTTTTGCTGGAATATAACTGAAGAGAAAACAAAGGTGTTCTCTGTAAAAGAAATGAGCAAATTTGTCCTATCGTAGATCCAAAGGTGAAAGTTTAATTCAAGATTTTAGTACCAGAATTAGGCTACACTGGAATTTACTGAAGTCATAAATGTAATACAAGATCATGTTGCAAAGGTATTTTGACATCTAAGGTGGAGAATCTGATAGTATTTTGTAAGTTTCAAATCAATATTCATTATTTCTACCAGTACTGCTAATGGGCTTTAAGCATTGAACTGAATTAATCATTTCAACATTCGATCAAGGATAAGCGCAGAATGACAATCGAGTCGTCAAGACGCAGGGAACAAAGGCAAATGCTCATTTCTGTCGATATTGCAAGAGCATACGAGAGAGCGCGCTTAACTCGTTGGAACAAAAGACAACCTCGGAATCTGGGTCACTGTGATGGCTTTGTTTGGGACAAGAACTTTGAAATCAAACAGTGATCGGCAATCGGTTTACACACAAATCAACCGTGCCAACACATTGTATGCTTTAAATTGTTTGTTTTGATGTATGACTGACAGAGGTATATCTCAATGTGACAGTATTTGTCAATCATCCACTTGGATAGATTCATATATACACAGCACTACACTTTTATTTTGCGGTATTACTGGCAGCACTCAAACATGACATTAAACAAAAATCACAAAAATACCAGTGCAACAAACCATGAAACACATCAATGTGAAAAAAAATAAATAATAAAAACATTGAGCTTGTATCAACTTGTTAGGTGCCCGAGATGCTACTATGTTACCCTGGCTAAGCACGGAAACTGATTCCGTTGCTCGCAAGAAGTGATGAACGATCTGGGGCAAAAATGATTTGCTCTCCCCCCCCCCCCCCCGTCCCAAAAAAAAGGAAGGAAAATAGCCTAGCAATAGTAGCATCATAAGTTCCTAAGAGTAGAAATAAAACTTTTTTTTTATAGGTCGGGGGGGGGGGGTAAATGCAAAAAATTTCAGTTAAATGATTCAATACACAAGACGAGGAAATTTGTATTGAACAGAATACACTTGAAATAGTGTCACATATAGCTCCACGAACATTTGCTATAGATTGTAAATCGTACAATATTTCTAATTCAAATTTCAATTAATATGGAACTAAAGTGCAACTCTCAAGCACTATATGCTGAGCCTATATTGAATAGGCCTGAGATTTCAACTTTGAAAATTTACAACATATCCACAAAGATTAGTCATGTGTATAAACCTGAAAACTCATCCTGCACATAATAATTGCATCCATTTTAATATGTTTGAGATTACATGCAACTAACATCTCCTTTGTTCAATTTTACAACCATTGAAAACAGTCATAAAAATCTTTGCTCAAGCTCAGTTGCACAGCTATCCTACATGTACCTGCATGACAATCAAATTTTCATCAGATTTGCACTTTATGCTATGATAACAGATCAGACAATCTGTAAAAAAAAACACGCACTTCATCTCGACAGCAGCAGGGGGTCATGCGGAGGTCAGGAGAGGGACCTCTGCTCTCTACCAGGGTATTGTCGGCAATGGCCCCCGAGGGCAGTATTTTTTCCGCTCTAGCTGTGAAGTCGCGAACAATGAAAACAATGGGTCAATAATTGAACAGGCATTTATGCTGCCATCCATTGGGTTATCTGTCTTTGTGTTGTGATTACGCACTCAATATTTTTATGTGATTATCCCTGCATTGTCGTCAGGATTTAAAGCATTTCTGATGCATGCAATCCTTGGCTTCCGTATTCGATGTTTATTTACTGGCTGCGAAATTGATTCAATGTTGTTTCTCGCTTAACCATGAACCCCCCCCCCCCCTCTTTTTTTCTCACACATCTTTTCTCCATCCCCTTCCATCCCTCCATCTCTTCATTCTCTATCTCTTTCCTTGGGTTAAGAAACACAAATATTCATATTTTATTCTATTACAGGGGCAAATTTTCTGACTTCTCTCCATTATAAACTGCATTTCGTATTGAACGCAATAGCAATTTACTGGTGCTGTTTTGCAACTCGTGAGGGCTGTTTTTGCAAATAATGAGGGCAATTTCTTACATATTTGGGGTGGATCGCTCTAAGCTCTTGTGTGCTTTTTGCGGTTCCTCTCTGTTTTCTTAAATGCTCTTCCTCCTTCTACCACCTTTCTCTCTATTTTGATTATAGGAACAAAAATCTTTCTTCATAGGTGCCACTTGTATCTGTAGAAAAAAAGCAAATCTGATGTTGACAAAAAAAAACATTTATAAGCCTAGATTTGCCAGTACCAGCACATGTTAGGTCTGAATGGTGAATGACCCCCACCACTCCGGAAATTCAACATTTTTAATACTGTTGTTTGATCCCTTAATTCACCTTGTCAACCTTTCTTTGAGTATTTGACTTCCAAGTATACAAATTCATACTGTGGTTCGAGGTGTTCCATTCCCCCCCCCCCTCCCAATAGAGAGAGTAGCATGCGTCAGTTTCAGCATTGCCTATGTGGGTTGCCAATACCATCAGTCTAGCAGACAATGCATGAATACAAGAAAAGGGAAGAGAAGTGATTTCCTGAATTTCTGATGGCAATTCTCTAAAACTTTTTCTGTGAAATCAGACTGAACTTGCAAACGTTGGCGATCAACCTCCAGTTGATTTACCTGAAACTTTTCTACAACTTTTCAATCAACAAAGTAGCACGGACCTTAATGGACCACATAGCATTCGTCATGTAAAATGTTTCATTCATCCTAAAGTTCTGAAAGAAGGAAAACTGGAGCATCTCTCACTCATCTTAAATTATTCCTACGACCTGGATATTACTATTTTGAAGCAAGAATCATCTCCTTGACAGGGCACTTCATTTTAATGACAGCAGAGAAGCCGAAATTGCAGACGTTGAGAGGAACGTGATTTCCGTGATCGTGAGACGCGATTCATGGTGCAAAAATATCCATGCAGGGCAGGAGCAAGTGCTTTCACAACTTTGAATACGTGAGCTACCCGCTGCCATCGGTCACATATTCATAAATCCATTCACAATTCATGCCAATTTCTCATTAGATAATTACCCCAAGTTCCATGATGCCCCTTCAAAGTGCTGTAGCCAAATGGACATATCGCACTTGGTGTAATAACAGAATTGGGTTCAATGAAAAGTCCTACTTTTAGCTTTCTAGTCTGATTTTATATCTTCATTCAGCTTGTTGCACTTTTCTGAAAGTAGGTTTCCTTACATTATGCTAATTGAAATAAGTCTTACAGCAGATTTCAATGAATATACTTTGAAAAGTAAACAGAACAACTTTTGAAGTACCTTTGAAAGGCATCCAGAGCTTCATTCATTCATTAAATATACTTCAAGAGTATTAAAGTGAATAATTGTTTATCGCATGGCAAGAATTAAAAGAGAAAACAAAAGATAACAGAATATGTTAAAAAACAATTGTATTTCTGAAATTGCTGATAAATACATGTACACATACATGTCATGCAAATTAAGAAACTTTGTTTTTCAATGTGTAAACAAATTCTTCAGACAATCAACATGTTTTAAGCTTCAACAAAAGTAAATTTTGTTATAATTTCAGAAATATGTTTATCATTCATGAAGAAACCTTTAAAGCACAATGCACCCCACCCCTCTATTGGCAAGGCCGTTCCTAGTAGAACATAAATATTAAACATGAAGCTGGAGGCTACAATCTAACATGATATAAGACACTGTTCTCACTACCTTCCTAAAACAAGTTAACAGGAAACTAGTTTAACACGTAATGAGAACAGTCCAAGCGATCTTGGAAGTGATCTTCCAAACCGGTTCATAAAACACTCCAGCCATGTAGTTTTCAAGATCGCTTTGCTTCGTTAAATTGGTTTTAGCGTAAGGTCACAACCATTGTTCGGGAAGCAATCTTCGCACATTTTGAGCGCGCTACTCCACACAGTGTGTGTAGAATGCCTACGCTGCAGTTTCAAATTTCGTGCAAAACGTGTCATCCAACTAAGAGCGTTCCCATAGCAACAAGATCGCCTTATGTGAAGTGATTTTGAAAACCACTTTCATGTGATCAAATGGGAACTAGCAAAGCGATGTTCCACACAGGTTTCCTGAACGGATTTCCAGTAGAGTAGTTTTAGAAAGCATAATAAGAACGGGGTCTAAGACATAAAGAATGAATGGGTTATGGTACATGCTTCAGAGAGCCAACAGCTCATGATTCTGGCCCGGGCTGAAGGAGTCGGTTCATAAAATTTTGATGACAAGAGCTATACTTAACATTTTCCCTAAACCATGCATAGGGACAGTGATTTTCCGCGATCGCATAAAATGGACAGAATTCACAGAAAACGCCCTTTTGAAATGGAAAGTGGCTTTTCAAACGGAGAATCACAGAAAACGTATTTTACCTCAATATGTATAAAACAGCAACATAAATTACCCCAAAATCTCAACAAAATACGAATACTAATTGGCCACAAAACACGACCTCACTTCGCTACAATCATGACAATCCACACATCGTGACTGCACTCGACTCTATCACTCGATCATATCGAAAGAACATTCACAAGTGCAAGCGCAAGCTGAAATAGGCCACCAAACAGTACAGTGGCAGATACAAATTTTGACAAGCGTGAGTATTGTGACATCGCTGCTTAATGCGTCGTTGATTTTCTATGTAAACGGAATTGTCACTTTTTCATGTACACTAAGTCTATGGGGAAACAGAATTTCCATTTTCAGACATGATGAAACAGAATTAAAGATTTTCTGAAATGGAAAAGGCAATTTTTTTAAACGGAATATCACTGTCTCTACATGCAAAATAACAAAAAAAAGTTTCATGCATAATTCATGAGCATTCTCACAAGAGGATCTATCACAGCATGGATCATTCTTTTGCCCTTCTTTAAAATTACCTTATAGTTCCTCCCGATTACACCCCTCCCTCATCCCCCTCCAAAAAAAAGAATGAAAAAGAAAATATATGACCATAAAAACAACAAACAATTACAAGAATAAGAAGAAAAAAGGAATTAAAAAAATGAAAAAAGAATTAAACAGTAACACAACTTTTAATAACAATGTCTAAAAAATGTCACATTTGGAAAAATGAAATTATGTAAACAATTAAAAATTTACAACCTTTTTTGAGAAACTCACTATATAACACCATAACCAAAAGCAAAAAGATTGAAGGTCACACTGAACTTGAATATCACTATGAACACAAATTTGTGAATATTTATCCATGTACTTTATTCTATGCAAGCAAAGGTATTTAGTAGTGTGGACATTTTGATGATAATATTTTGATTGCCTACTGACGGAAAAGATTCTGCCAAGTCATGCATACTTGAATCTTTTGAGTGTACATGGATTGACATTCATGCTTCATAGTAGATAACGATGTTGGTGAATCAGCATTTGGTCCAATCACATTTAGTCTAATGCCTATTTGGTCTAATTTGACTTGGTCGCATTCCAATTGGTCATACACACCATTCTCACTACGTTCCTAAAACTAGTTTACTGCAAAGTTAAACGCGTAGTGAGAACAGTCAAAGCGGTAATGGAAGCGATCTTCCAAACCTGTTTGGAAAACCACCTTGCGATGTAGTTTTCAAGATCGCTTTGCCTCGTTAAACTGGTTTTAGCGTGAGGACAGAACCATTCTTCATGAAGCGATATTCGCACATTACGAGCGCGCTACTCCACACAGTGTGTACAGAATGCCTACGCTGCGGTTTCAAATTTCTCGCAAAAAGTGTCACCCCACTGAGAGCGTTTTCAGAGCAACAAGAATGCAATTCGAAAAGTGATTTTGAAAATCACTTTCATGTGATCAAGTGGGAACGCTAGCAAAGTTATCTTCCAAACTGGTTTCCTGAATCGGTTTCCAGTTAACTAGTTTTAGAAAGCGTAGGCCTAATGAGAACGGCCTCAATTTTGTCAAAAAATCCTGATTTAGACCTTGGAGGAATTGGATTAATCCTAACTTCCTTGCTACTTGTTATATCCCCATTTCATTCAGAGCCCAATTGCACCATTCCCATTTGGTCTTTAGGCCTAAATACCTGATTAATAACATACTACCTGGGCCCTGTTGCATAAAAGTTATTGTTATGGTAACTTTGCAATGCTAACTACCATGGTAATGATGATCAACAGCCAATCAAAATCCAGGATTTTAGAGAAGATACCATTGGATGGCAAATTTACCGTAATGGTAACTAATATGCAATGGGGCCTGGGTCTAAGACCATTTTAATTAAACCCACTTGTGTCTTATTCCATGTGGTACTATCCCGTCTATTCTACAGTTTGTCTAATAATGAATTATCCTGATTACTACCGATTTTTTTCTAATTTCCTATAAGGCTAAGCAGAATTTCTGAAATTTTCGGACCTCCAACTACATGTAGTCACCATACAATACATTTGATATGTGATCATACAAGTGCATCAGCCTGTTGAAATATACTTTGTTGTGTATATCAATATGAAAGTAGATTTAAATGGAAAAGGACCTTGTACGCCATACACAGTAAAGAAAAAATGTCTTTCAGATTCAGAATGTTTATACAATGCCGTTTACTTAGATGTGAATCTTACAGACATTGCTTAAACAGTTTAAACAAATTTAAACCTCAATTTTTGATACAACGTTTTGACTGACCTTAATTTCAATGCGCACTGTCAACCAAACCGTTGTATCGGCACTGGGCACTGCATTGACTTTGCACGGGGAAAGCGATACGTTTTGACTGATTGTGCGCTTTGAAATCACAGTCAGTCAAAACATTGTATTGCATTTTCCCTATGGCGTTTTGTATAGGGAAAATCTAATTCGCTCAAACCAAAATTACAAGCAAGTAGCTCTTTGCCATATTTTCTCGGATCCTTACTTTTGTGTAAAAATAAAGATATCAATGTCAAGCAATTTTTCATACAATATGCAGTCGAAAGCTGAAGCTAAAATAGCCCTGTGACCCGTCCTTATGCTTCATCAGAATTGGCCTTGACTTTACGATGTAATTATAAATAAAACAATTCATCATTTCATAATACTGGCCTCCAAAAAAGAGAATGCATAATTGCAAGAGGAATATCATTCCAGACTTTCATGAGTATATTGGGTTCAAGGATAGTCACTTGATGAAATATGCTGGTCCAAACTAGTCTGCTGTGCAAACCCCTCACTCGAGTAAAGGGTCTGTATCGCAGCCTACTCATGCCATGTGTACTGAAGGCCCTCTCGCTCAGAATTGAAACAGAAAGATTTGTATGTGCTAGTCTTTGCGTGGAGACACACTTGTTGATCAAAGTTTCAATCAGGGTCTGTGCCTGCAGACTAGGTCCAAACAATATACATGAAAGCTACATGTATTTTCTGGCAATCACTTCTCTCCCAGAATCACTATTTTGAAATATTTCATTGAACAGACAATTGCTTTCAAAGTTTCATTCACAGTTTGAGATCATCACAATTAACTAAAAATGCAAACATCAAATGCTGCCAGGGATGTATTATGAAAAGTGCTTCTGGTAAGATCAGAAATTCCAAATTGATTGACATGCAGAAGAGTTCTCAATCAGGTTAAAGGGAAGTTCACCTTGAAAAAAAACTTTTCTGTAAAAATAGCAGAAAAAATAGTAAAAAATATTGGTGAAGGTTTGAGGATAATCCGTTAAAGAGTAAGAAAGTTATTAGAGTTCAAAGTTTTGGATTTGTGACGTCATAAACGAGCAGCTATCCCATGTGTTATGTAATATAAAATGCATGAATTTCAAATTTTGCATGGTTCCTGATGACTTAATTTTGTTTTCTATTCATGATCGGGTGTGAAATGATTTGTCTATTGATATACATAAGGTACTGTGAAAACCATTTTCAATTTTTTGAAAAAAATGACATTTCATTGATTTTTTACCATTCGCTATGTAGGAATGCTGCTCGCATTTGACGTCACAAATCAAATAATTGAAATTCTAATAACTTTTTAATTATTTGATGAATTTTTCTCAAAACTTCAGCATTATTTTTTATTATTTTTGTGCTATTTTTACAATAAACCTTTTGTCAGGCTGAACTTCCCCTTTAAAGGAACAAGTTAACCATGGAATCAAGTTGGTTATCATTCATAAAAGCAAAATTATTAGAGAAAAGGTGCATAAACGAGCTATCCTGTATATCGTGTATTGCAAATTCCATAAATTGCAATATTAGCAGAAATGTCACATTTATAAAAGAAAAATCTCTTTGATTTCACTATGAACCAAACAAATTTTCAATATGAAAATTTGTAAATCAATATTTTGAATGCATTTTAATCCAACATTCCTTTGCTTCTTTCTCTCATTTTTCTGCCGTTATCAATACCAACTTTACGGGGGGCCACTTCCATTCACGAGTGGATACCATGCGCGACCAAGGGGTCTCAAAAAGCACCCGAAACAAGTAAATTCAATATTCTGAAAATGAACCCCTTAACAAGTATTGGCGCATGAAACCCTACCCTTAACAAGTATTGGAAACAAAACAATACTCTTGGCAAATATTCCCTGAAATGAACCCCTACACAAGTACAGGAATGTTTTATTGTTACGGTTCCTTCGGTCGTCGGCTTTACCTTATTTGGTTTAGTACGACCCCACTTCTACACCTCGCGCAAATCGGACTCTAAACACGAAGTGTTGGGACAAAAAGGACATCCTTTATGAAAAATTTTAATTTTGTTTTATTATCCCTGCAAATTCAACCCTAACCACATAATTTTCCTAGCAAAATAGATACCCTTTTTTCATTATTTTCGTGTTTTTGGCACCCTTATCACGTTACATACCTAACGTGCCCTATCAGGAAAAAGACATCCTTTTTACATGTTTTTTATCCACTCGTCAATGTAAGTGGCCCCCCGGGAGCAGATGTCACCATACATTGCATTGGCATTTGGATCAGCACAGGTAATACATGAGGGTGACGGGTGATTTTCCCTCATGACAGCCAAAATCGCCCCTAAAATTCCCCCAAAATGCACGCTTTGGGGCGACCATACTTTCTAGATTCGCCCCAAGATTTGTCACAAACAATATTCCAGATTATGTAGAAAATAAATATTCTAACTATGGGAGAATAATGATATTTGCTTTTACTGCATAATTGCTTGTTTCTCCTATAAAAAACCTTAAATGAAAGACATAGCCCCCAAAATTCTGCAATCATAATTGCTTGTTTCCCCTAAAAAAGCCCTTAAATTTTAAAATGAAAGAAATAGCCCCCAAAATTATGCAATTATAATTTATTGTATCCCCTAATAAAAAACCACGAAAATGAGGGAAATAGCCCCCAATATTCTGCAAATTTCCCCAATGTGGAGAAAAAAGATAGCCCCTAAAAATAAAAATGATTTCCTACCCGTTATTTGGATGCATGCACAATACAGTGTACCTTGTGCACAAAGCAATATAGTATTAAGTACTACTACCATCAACAAAATTTATACATGTTTGTCAACACTCTCACAAAAACCCATGACAAATAATCACATTATTTAAGACTCATGATTGTCTTTCGAGGTATTAATTTGTATGAATATACAGGCAAAATAATCCATTTTAATTTTTATTTTTCATCTTCACAAGACATCCAGGGTTGGTAGCAATTTTAATGGTAATTATTTGTTTTTATTGTTTTTAAAATGAATTAATTCTATTTTTGGTAGAGAGGGGTACCTTGATTGATATTTAACACAGAAATGTGATCGAAACAGAAGGTATTGTGGAGTCAATGTAAATTTACATGGCGTGCTTCATGCAACTTGTTGCCACAATATTAGATGTAACATTCGTACCACCTCACACTTAAAATCCAAACATACCATGTATAGGCCTACACAAAGCAAGATGAGTTTCTATTTGTTTGGATTCTTATGGTGCAGCAATTGTTGATTTTTATGTTATAAATACTTGACTCACAAATAGTTGTAATAATGTGTACCAAAGTAGGCCTGATTTCTTTATTGTAATCATCGTAAATGGTAAAGAAGCCAACTTAATGCCTATGTGAAGGCTTACAACGTGTGTGCACTGGATGGCGATATCATTTACAATGTACAAACTTAAGCAATTCTGACAACAAAGCCAATATGACTTATGAACAGACAATTTTTCTGTCTACTGTTCTGCGAGTTCTTCAATTTCGCTAGATCTTTTAATTTCATCTTTCATGTTTTTTTTTCTTTTTATCCTTTTTCAGTTCCCTTCATTCATACCTTCCTACCTTCTTTCATTTAATCTTTCTTTCCTTTCCCCTCCTCGTCCAGCCACCCCCCCCCCCCCTCTCTCTCTCTCTCATTCAATTTATACAGGTAGCCAGGTCTATTCATCTATAATAATCATAATAGTCCAATATAATCATGCTGCAATATAATATAACTGCCTCTACTCCTTGCACCAGAATACATGTAGAAATAATACTGCATGCCCATTACTATTTTCCTAACACAAACAAATGGCATGACCCCTGGATGACCCTACAGGTAATAATACACCAGTGATACAGTTTCCTGCCTAGATTAATGGAAGGCTGAGATGATCGTGACCTTATGATGACCTCCAGTTAACCTTTGGAGGCACCTGGAGGGCAAGAGGTCACTTCTCTGGGATAGAGTTTATGTTTGAATTGTAAATAAGGATATAGAGAAACAAACAAAGGGGAAAAGGTATGCAGACTTTAAGGTACAAGTTAGTGTAAATATTTATACATTTGCTATAATTATCATAATTCTCAATTTTACATTCAGCTATAATACAATGTAGATGTTTCTTCTTATCATTTTAAATTTGTGACTATTTTTACAATTTGGGCTTTTGTGGTCCTAACCAAACAGCTGGAATCTACCGAAAAACAGCAAAATCTGTTTCCTACAAGAAACACCTAGGCCTATTGTAATACAATTAATCTTGATTGTGTCTTTGGGAAGAAAAAATATGAATAGGCCTACATGTAAATACACAGGCCTGTATTATTTCATTTTAAAATATTGTACTTCGTATGCAATATGTGGTTTTAGGTAGATGAACCAGTAGGCAATATACCAAGCTGTATGCTATTCTTGTCTTTTCTTTTCTGAAGAAGCAACAATTCATGAATTAGATTCACAATCAAGCTATAGGCCCAGGCATAAACACAAAATATACATAAAATATATACATCAAAAGTCATCAATATGAACAAGAATTTAATTTCAAAGCAACCTCTATAAAGTTCAATAAAAAGGGTGCTAACAATATGAATCTAAGTAATGTAGGCCCTACATGTAGATTTAAGTTTGAATACAACATTAGAGGGGTTTTATTTTGATATACATGTCCTGCAGTGTATTCAATTTCTGTAATACTGATAATGATAGGAGAAAATTAGGCAGCTTACTTTTTAAATTCAAAATATCATGGACTGCAAAAAACAATTTTGTCCTGTATCAAATATACTCTGATTGTTGATTGATCATTTCTGTTTATCTTGTTTCCTTTTGTTAAATATTCTGGGGAATTTTCAGATTTTAGATAAATGGTACTAAGCATAATTTGGGAAACACTGTCGGTGGTATCTCCATGTATGAACTTATGTGCTTTTGCATAATTTCAAGCTTGACATACAGTAGTATATACATTCATTGTCCACACTCATAGGAATTAATAATGGTTACAGGTAAAGTCTTCACCGTCAAAACATTGATAACAATAATTAATCTAACACAATGTTGACAATTTCAACACAAATCAAATGGCATCTTAAAATCTTGCTTACTTTCACATACTGTACAAATAAGAGAGCCTGTGATTTCACATCCTCACAAATTTCTCTTGTATTTGTTTATGAATGCAGAATACTTTTTGAATTTTTGCACTTTTTAAAAATCTATGTATTAAAAATGGCAATAGCTCATATTCAGGGAGGAAGCCAACCTTGTTTATTTACTATTTTGAGGAATTCTTTTTATTTTTCATACAATTTTATCATAAAATACCGAGTGACATTGATGAAATCCTCATTTCTAAAGTTATCATTTGTGTTCATCAGCATATATATATTCTGTTTAGTAAAATCAAGCAAAAATCTGAAATGTAACAACTTTCTTATTTTTACATCTAATCTTTTTGTAAGGTTATGTTGCTTACACATGTATATGATTTTTCTCCACTTACTAAAAAGAAAATTGTTGGGGTGAACTTCCTCTTTTAACTTATATTTTCATACATGTATGCCTATCACTCGTAAATGTAATACTACATTTCTAAGCAATTTTAAAATGTAATCATTATGACTCTGATCATTTGATTCATTTTATTTTCCGCACACAGATCAAATCCTTTTACACTCCCTGGGGAGCATTCCAAACAGGCACTAGTTTGCACATGCTATAGACGTTTGCATCCTACCAGGTACTCATTTAACACCTGGGTGGAGAGTGGCAAATTGAGACAAATGCCTTGCTAAAGGGCATTCAACCATGGACCTTGTGGTCAAAAGATCAGGAACTCTTCATTGATTCAATATACTCTTATATGTACAATATATTCATTTTTACATCATTTTATAAAGAAAATAAATCATTTTTCATGGAAATACTATATATTGCGCACAGCATCATTTAATTATTCAAACAATGTCAGAGAAAACATGATTCTATGTCATTACCTATCATGACCTAGTTTTTCTTTTTTAAGAACTATGTCAATTGCATTGTTCCACTGCATTGCAAGCCTAGCAGTGAAAGCACAATACAGGTGAGGGTGTCTTACTGGTTTTTTAGTGAGGGCAAGGACGATGGAAGGGGGTATGTGACTTATAGGATGTTGGTGAGAGAGAAAGAATGTTATGAGCCTATGGACATGAGAATGACACAAGAGAAGAGGGAGAATTCCTATACAGCATGAGGCTAACAATGCTGTATACTGTGAGTGTATGGACACAGGGACAGAGAGACAAACAGACGTACAGACCAAAAGAAATATGTACGAGGCTACATACCCTGGCACTTTGATCCCTGTTGTAATTTTCCTGTATCAACGAGTGAATCTGAGCATTTCCCATACTGTCCCGCACAAAAACACACAGCAATGTAAGGATCCGGGGTATCAATCCAACGCACTCTCGCGGCTCGATGTTGACGACCTCAATGAAAACGACAATGCAACCACACAAACGTACCAAATCATTGTATAGAGAGCTCCTGCACAAAATCACACAGATATATATTTTTCCCCGGCCCTGTCTGGCCTCCTGTGTCTTTGTAGGTATTTAGTAATTTCCTCCCTCGCTCTTTCAGTGTTCACGTCGAGAGTAGGTCACGGCTAGGGATGCTCGCAAGTCTCTGTGTCGTTAGCTGCTATACATACATACAACCGAACATGAACCCCTTCTCGTCCGCGGGCCGTGTGCTAAGCAAGAGTGGGGAGAAGAACAAGTCAACCGGCGATGGTGTGAGAGGGGTTTGGCGAGCGAGTGTCTCCGAGCTGTTCTGTGTGTGTTGTCTCTCTCCCTCTCTCTTTCTCTCTCTCTCATTGGCAGCTGCAGTGTAACTCTTCATTTCCTATCATTTATTACGCTGAATGAATGAACGGCGGAGCGAAGCCCTATGCCTTGCACGCTCGCTTTCCCTCCCCTCTCTCCCTCTCTCTTGGTCTCTCCACAGCTTCTGTACAGGAGCTAGTGATCGTGAGCCCGTGCCAAAGCCCTTTGACGGTCAAACCCAAGTGCACATATCGCCCGCACAATAAGTCTTTATGCATACACAAAGTATACACACTCTCTTGCCCACGCACAAATGTATGTATATCATACAGTACACAAACACAAGACGCAGATTTGCTGCCAAGCCAGCCTAGCCTACCAGGCTTCTGAGTGTAAAAATCCTCTAATAATGTACCACATTTTACCTCTTCTCTCTTTATTCCTCTCATCTCTTTCGTTCATAAACTTCATACTCTCTCCCCTCCTTTCCCTTAGAGCTCCAGCAGATCTTAATGGCATGCAATTGCAAGCCTACCCTGTTCAACACATCTACAGTGCACCCTCACCACAGATTTATAATTTCTGAACCCAAATATTTTTTTTCAAATATGTATTTGTCAAGGGCTTTTCATCCCCACATTATAAACATTTATACATCAAAATATTGAATCGCTCACATCTACTCTTGTCTTTCTCCTCATCTCCCACTTCCTTCTCCCTCTCACACTTTCCCTCTCTCCCTCATTCTTTCTATCCCTCATTCGGACTCCATAACACACACACCCACACACACATTATGGAATGCAAGGTTACTCGGCAGATTGGTCTATGGAGCAAATGATTCAGGGACTGTTTCTCTCTCTCTCTCAAGAGGAGCCAGACAAACAAAGAGGTTGTCTGACCTTGCATGCAAATGGAGCTCCCTGTGACCCGATGAGGTCAAATTAGGGCACCCTGCTCTCTTTCCCAGCTTCTCTTTCACCTCCATTAATAGTACTCTCCTCTCCTTATCTCTCTCTCTCTTTCTTTCTCTCATTTACTCGCTTTTAAACCTTTTTGTTTCCATCCTTCTTATTCTTCTTCTTTGGGTAGTGGGAGAAGAAGAATGGAAGAGTGGAAGCAAAACAGGAAGAGAATAAAGCCAAGCCGGCACCCTTCTTGATCCGATATGATGCAATTTTTTAATAAATCGCACTTTGCATTAAATATGAAAGTTCTGAGAAGTAAAATCATTTTATTTGAAGTTCGACCTGATGTCAGGAATAAGAAAATCTTAATTTTGCTTTGCGGTGAGCTCTGTGGTCGGAGCCAATGACAATGTCATTATGATTTGGAATTGAATTTGCTTTTTTTTTATTTGAATATCTATTTCAGTTAGCAACAGTCCTACCACTATTCTGATCTCTGATCCCAAAGATTTTATTGGTTGGAATGTTCACATTTAATAAATGTTATTACACTAGCTTTCTTTGAAATTTGGATCGTATAGTGTGCGCTGGGCTTAAGTGAGAGAAACACTTGCATAGTACATTTACATGTATGTTTATTTCACAACGACACATTATTCTATGTATGCAGACTAATCTGTATGAATGCAAGTCCCTAAACAAGAGAAAATTTCCAACTACTTTCAATGAATGGTTAATAAACTGTCCCCTAAAGCAAGGAGCTACCAACTAATTCCATGTTCACTCTATATCTTTGCTTTCTTAATGTGCTTTCAGAGAATAAAAATAATGTGAACGCTACCAGAATAATGTTAATGCAATCAAAATTTGCAATTGGATTCACATAAAACAAATATTGCCTGTTTGAACAGAAACTTGAATTTCCTTGCATTTTTATCGATTCCTTTTTTTTTAACTTCCCTCGCACTCAATGCAATTTCAGATGAAATCATGTTAAATCCCAGACTTGACATGATGATGGAAGTGTTCATTATGAAAATATGCTAAAGTTATCAAAAAATGCATCTCCCAACTAGACCAATTATTTTACTTTTGTAAATCTTTTTCATCTGCCCCCCCCCCCAGATTTATTTCTGCTGAGGTGTTAAGAGAAAGAGTTAATGAACTTTAAACACATCCCTGACATTGTGACAATACTGCATAAGACTGAGAGTAAACCTTTAAATTTTTTTGTCTACATCGCTTGTCACTAAAGTATAAAATGTGGTGCAAAATACTGTTCTTTGCCTCTGAAGAAACATGTTTACAGGGAAAAACATACCCCAAGTAAATGTACTACGTATCACGTTTCATTCATTAATTATTTACATAACAAAAAGCAATCATGGTTATCCACCGGCTGATGGGTTAATTTAACTGCATAGCAATTTAATGGCATTAAACTTCAGGATTCTGTGCAAAAAGCACGTAACTGGTTCATGAGAAGACAGTCTGGTGCGACAGCCAGACAGTGGTAAATTTATTATCATTCTAAAATAATCATCAAACAAAAAACAATTGGGGGCTATCAAGCTTTGTTTAATTGCACAGTTACAGCCTGCTTTGAGTGATTTCCAGACAGAGCATTTAAAGCGCACCCACGATTATCTTTAAAGTTTGAAGGAAACTGGTCTATAAAACATGATCAATTTGTGACAAAAACAATAAACGTGTACTAAATATACATCCATATACTCCTGAGAATTTGTTAATTTAAGTGGAGAAATAGTATTGAGGAGTTCAGAAAGTATACACAAGTGTCCTTGGTAAAGTTGTCCTCTCTCTCTTTCTCTCTCTTTCATTCCCTTCCTCTTTGGTATGTAACATTCATTAGGACCCCTCCTCAATTCCGTGTCCTTTTGCGCTCCCCTCCCCCCTCAGTAGCTACATGTAATACACATACATATGTAGAATGTTGACTCTAGAGTATACCTCTTGGTGTAAGTTTGCTGACTACACTGCAAAAATAGTGGAGTTGATTTAACACCAGCCTGGTATCTAAATTGGAAAACTCAATGGAGGTGCTAAAAAATATCAGTTTAGAATCGAATCGATATTGGTTTAACACCGATTGGTGTTGTTTAATTGCCTATCTGGTGTTAGCCTAAAGCCAAAGTGGTGGATTTCAACACCTCTCTGGTGTTCCGATATAGATACCAGGGTAGTGTTATATCAACACCAGTATTTTGGTTCCATGACAATTGCTCCAGCAACAATTTTACCGCTGCAAAAATTTTAGGAAGAAATGATTGTTCTATGAAAAGATATTGAAGAAAATATGCTGTTAAATTACACTGATGCCTATGTAAATGACGAACACACATTGCTCATTTACAACAAATGATACTTTTGTAACTTGCTTCCTTTTGCCAAAGAACGGCAGTATATCTTAGACGAAATAAAGCCTGGAGCAAATGTTGATTCACCATATTTTTGCTGTGTAGGAACCACAGGTCACAAGGTTCAAATTCAGCCCTGGAAGTAACATTCTTTCGGAGGCATCAATCTAAACTTCTAAATTTGCCAGACTCAACTCACAGGTGAGGTTTAAGGGTACCCAAGAACATCATCCACCACAGCATAATTAACAAGTAATAGATCCCTATCAGTCTTTTTCTTTGAAAAAATGATTAAATATGGCAATGAAAATTTCGTGAAATTCTGATGTCAATCAAAGTACATGTATTGGATTAAAAGAATTTTCATTGATTATTGGTAAAATGTTATGTCCAACACTAGGGGCATGCGTGCGACAGCCCTGATAAAGTCACATGATAAATATTCACTTTTAATTCTAAACATGAAAATTCAAATATTTCAAAGTATATCTCCAATATAGCTTGAATCAATCATTGTTACAGGTTATATTGGATTTGAATATTCACATTTAGAATTAAAAGAGAATACTTATTGGGTTAATTTATCAGGGATGCCGCATACAATGTACTTACCCCTAGTGTTGGACGAACATACTGTACCTGTACAGTATTAAAGTAAATTTGTCATAATGGTAAATGATAGTGATTTTACTTTGTATTTTAAATAGTTTTATGCAATGAAATATTTCACAAATCATGATATCACAGCTATCTCATTTGCATATCACCCACAGTAGGACTATCAACATAGTTCAAAGTTAAGCTATGATACTGTAATTCTTAAAGAGGATTACATTCAAATTTGATATGCACATCATATACATGTATGTTACATCCAAGACCGACCTTCTACATCAAGCCACCTTGGAACCTGCAACATCTTCAGCAGATATCAGTGGGACACCAGAAATTAACATTATAGGGTCTTTAAAGGGGTCTGTTCTAAATACCATTGGGGTTCTAATTCATCAACATATTTGTTTGCATGAGATGAAAATAAAATGAAACACAAAAAAAATTAGAGTTCTAACATTTTCCTGTTTGGCCAGAATATTGGGCTAGTAAGAGTTATCCAGATAATTGAAGGTTGGATAATGAGGTTTGACTGTAGGATTCTGACATACAATGCAGTACATAACGTTTTTCAAACATGCAAATAAAGCGAAAGGAGTCAGTCAGAAAGAATTAATCTCTTCACCCTAAACAGAATGACTGAAAAGATCATGATGACTATTGACACATAAGCACAGCCACAATCATGACGGAGGATAAGAAGTGTGCCTTTTTTCTCTAGTCTGCCGTGAGAGGGCAGTATAACATTATCAGAAGTATACAATATCAATCCATTCAATGAGGTATTTTTCATACCACTTATTAGGGCATAAACATGTACACGTATGAACCATTATCTTGTCTGTAACAGGACTTACTCTTTATAAAATTGTGCTTTATCGAAAAAAAGGAATATACACATAAAATATGTATGGAACATCTTCTATGACATATAATCTGTATGATCAGTTTGGTTTATCTCATTTTATTCTATTTTTTATCATCTTTGTCTGTCTACCTCATTTTTTCCTCTTCTAGTATTATTCAGCATAAAAAATGAGAGGCAATAAAGCCATACATTCACTCCTCCTTGCATGATAATGAAATTTCAAATATTGATCGATTTATCAATATGAAGAAGCATTAACTGAATCACAATGATTTAAAATAGCAAAAATGTACAAGTTCCATGACAAGAAAACTCATGATTTACAATATTGGAGAAACAAAATTCAAAATTCAGAATTTCTGAGATGCTCTAGTATGATATATAAAAAAAATAGTGAGTGTGTGACATAATTGGTTCACTCACTTGCACCTATACAATGCTTGCATCTAGTGTCAGTGTTTGGTTCGGATTAGAATTTCAATGTCAGGCTGGTTTGATTTTACTCTATTTACTCAAACAAATTCAGGTGGACTCGATCTCGAATGGAATGCCTCAGAATATCCCATCAGTTCAGTTGAACATTGCATGAAATGAAGATGAAGAAAATACCGGTTGGAATGCGTGTTTTACGTCACTCCATGAAATTAAGCCATCTGATATTAAAATGTAATTGCAAACCTATTTTCTGATTGCAGAGCCTGGGCAGAGTTTCACAAAGAGTTAAGTACATGTATATAAGCTAAGCTTGTGTATAGTTTTGGTGAATCCACCAAAATGCACCTATCACTATTCCAATTCATTGCTAGCTAATATGAATGGATATGCCCTATAACAGTTATGATGTGGAGGATATGAAATGAAAATGTGTTTTACAGGATAAATTTTGCGATTTTACATGGAAATTTAACTTGATCGGGTCACCCGATCAAATTAAAATATCTGTGTGTTTTTGTCTTTCAATTAAATCCTATTCCAAATCATGGAATGGGCTGAAACTTTCAAGATATGTTCTTTGTCTGTAACTTTTGGATATCTTATCACTAAATTTATAAGATAAGTGCTTGAATGCCCATTTTTTTAATCTAAAACAAGCATCGCGGAGAGAGGGCGCTATATATCCAAGATTTTAATATTTGAAATTTTCTCAGAGAAGTGCCGTTGGAAAAATGTCTAACGGTCTCTACGCTTCAGTAAGACTGTCATATTAGATGATATTCGATTATCAATCACATTATTGACCCTTTACCAAAGCTATACACAGGCTTTAAATGCTTACATGGTTTGTAATGCACAAGCTTATTGATTAATTAACACAGTAGCGTGCATCCTCTTTTTTATAGCATGATTTGAGCAATACAGTGATGCCTTTTATATACCACACCCAAATGGGAATTTAAAGGACAAGTCCACCCCAACAAAAAGTTGATTTGAACAAAAAGAGAAAAATCCAACAAGCATATCACTGAAAATTTGCATGTAAAATAAGAATGTTATGACATTTTAAAGTTTCACTTAATTTCACAAGACATTTATATGCACATCCTGCCTGGTCAGTAAATGAGGAGACTGATGACATTATCCACTCGCTATCTATTTTGTACTTTATTACCTGAAAAAGGAAATATTATGATTTTTCCTCATTGTCAAGTGAAACAATTAATTCCTCCCTAAACATGTGGAATTAGCAATGTTTATTATTATATGATTCAGTCAAGTTGGTCCTTATTGTCAAATCTGTAAAAAGTGAAATATTGTACAATTCAAACAATAAAAAACAAAAGAAATAGTGAGTGAGGGACATCATTGACTGTCTCATTTGCATGACATTGTTTTGTGAAAAATAGGCGAAACTTCAAAATGTAATAACTTTACTATTTTACATCCGATTTTGATGAAATGTTCAGCGTTATGCTCGTTTGATTTTTCTCCATTTATTCAAATCAACCTTTTACTGGGGTGGACTTGACATTTAAGTGACACTTCACTCTTTGTGAAACATCCCCATGGTTGCTTATCTGTGTTGTAGGTAGGCTACAGTACTACAATGTACACTGCTCCAGTATCTGAAAGATGCAAGGTCTTTATAGGCTACTACATGCATTTTGTCAGAGTGATTGATGCTGATATCATAAAGAGGGCAATAGCCAACTGCTTGTGGAATATCCTAATTGGAAGAATAACATTAGCCTCTAACAGCTTGATGATTACACAGCTGTGTCCAAAGTATGACATTGGTTGCGTTCCAGCACCCCCCCCCCCCCCCCCCCCAATCATTTTTTTCAAGAAATTTAACCTTTAACCCTGGCTTTCCCATCTGGGTTTGCTTTGCTGGTCAAAGCCAAATATGAAAATCAAAATGTTAATTGAACAGCTCACTGAGCTCGGTTGAAGTTTAAAATCGCACTTAAAACCTCTATCAGTTTAATTTATTATCAAACTGCTATGTTAATATTATCATGCATGTTTGATCTCCCTTTCATCCACTAAACTATTTATAACAATACAAAGTCAATTATTCCTTTGTGTACTAGATGATCAAAGGAATCCAAGATTTGCCTGGAGCACCCAATTCTGATTCATCATAATTATCGATATTCATTACAGTATTGAGCTTTGTCACGAAAGCCAGCAGCAACATTCCCTATAAAAAGAAAGTGCATTTTTCTGTATTTTAAGTCTCAAACATCGCCAATGCATTTGTGATTCAAATTCAATGTTCATCATATTTTTACCCGCAAGAGGTAAATATTCTGAATTTGAATTACTTGTGAAAGTGATGATATATTTCAGAGATATTTTGATATGAACACGTGGATAGCCTCTTCAAATTACTTGCTTGAAATCAAACCAAGTATTGGTCCTCTTCCAAACTTACCCCTACATGTATTTCAGTTGGATCAACGCCTTCTTAACCCTTCCTGTGCCAAAAATGATTCAATTAAGATTACCTGAACTATTAATGACCCCTCTCCTTCAATCTAAACAACCTACAAACATATTTAACATTTGCAGAACTTATGATGTACCATATTAAGGAAAATCTGTAAGAAACAGATAGTGTCACTCAAAAGTTTGTATTATAAAATCAACTTCATCCAAAGAATTAGGAAACCAAGGATTAATTCGTCAGTGATTTTTATTGGCTCAAACCTCGCCTGGTCTCCAAAACATGATTTCGACATACTGTAATCGCACTCAAAGTTTGAATGTTTTTTTCAGACCCTGATAACTTTGCGCTTTAAAAGAAATCAGATCAATCATTTATACCAATTTAAAGCATACATTCAATTTTTTTTATAATATACAAAATTCTGTCGGCAATTCGTATTCATTCTCTCAATATTTGAAAGGACGCGCATGTATGCATTTCGAAGCACCATGCACACTGTTTATTAGCGGCACAAACCACGGTTTGAGCCATTTCGTAAATTAAGTCATGCCACACGCATGATTCTTCGGAGGCACAAACCCTGCGCAAACCACATATGCGCCGCATACGTGCGGGCATCTAGGTCGGGTCTTTGACCTGTACACGCCATTCCAGAGATTTTATAATACACGAAGTACATGTATGGTTTGAGGCAGTTCGTAAAATCAAAGGAGGGGGTTGAGCCGGTTCGTAAGAAATTTGAATATGCTCTTATTCTCTAAATAATACATATTTGATCTGAAATTAGGCAAATCAATAGAATGAATCATGGGCTTGCGGGAATATGCCAAAAAATCATTTTTAAAAATTAGGTTTGGGCCGGTTCGTAAAACCACTGACGAATTTACCAGTAATCGCATTAATTGATAAATGACACATACTTGTAAAGCTTGGTTACTCCGAGGTCTATTAATGCCACTTAAAATATTCATAATTCAAACATCAAGGGTATAAAGAGGTATCACCAAGTATTTATTTAGCAGATGGCACCTTTATTTATGAATTATAAAGAGAAAGAAAGACACATTTCTTACAGTATATAAAAATAATTTTTTGCCCTTTAAGACAACATCTAAGGCATGAAAAATTACCCTAGGTATAACAATGCACTATTCTTTGAATGCAATATTTGAACATTAACTTTATTATTATATAAAAACATTAAACAATATTGTTTTCACTGCAGAACTACTTGCCATAATTCAGTAAACAGGAGTTTAAAGGTATTGTTTAACTTTGTGAGCAGCCAATATAAAAAATTCTCAAACCAAGATGAAACATGTGTACAAGTGCGCATACATTCGTAATTCCGAAGCTTCGTAATTCCGAAGGTTCGGTTATTCCGAAGGTTCGTATTTCCGAAGGTTCGTAATTCCGAAGGTTCGTAATTCCGAAGGTTCGTCAATCCGAAAACGAAATAAGGTTCGTAATTCCGAAGGTTCGTTAATCCGAAAACGAAATAAGGTTCGTAATTCCGAAGGTTCGTTAATCCGAAAACAAAATAAGGTTCGTAATTCCGAAGGTTCGTTAATCCGAAAACGAAATAAGGTTCGTAATTCCGAAGGTTCGTTAATCCGAAAACGAAATAGGGTTCGTTAATCCGAAAACGAAATAAGGTTCGTTAATCCGAAAACGAAATAAGGTTCGTTAATCCGAAAATTAAATAAGGTTCGTATTTCCGAAAATGAAAATAATTCATTTTGGTAACAAAAACGATGTTGTCATTACAAGATTACACGACATTATGCAATGATAGTAATAACGATCAATGATACATGCGTGTGTTGGGGCCAAAGCATGTATTTCATTAAGAATATAGGCGCCCTGATCAAGCATAGGCTAATTTCGATTTTTATCTGAGCAATTGCTGCCTATAAGCAAATGGTTTAATTAAAGATGCAGGGGATCAAGTGTGTTGGAAGCGTGCGAGCAACCTCTAGATAATAGGATTTGTATTGGAGGGGATGTCATTTTTAATAACAGCTTCTGCTGGTAATGAAAATAAAAATAATACTAATAATGATCCTTGTGAGATGTTGAAAGCGAATCGCAAGCTCAAACTAGTAAACATTTCATGTAACAAGACTTAAAGTGAGCATTCGGAGCATTTTTTGTAATCGTGAGAAAGATGTGTATCTTTCTAAAGAACTAATGCGAGGGCGAGCTGTAATTTGTTTATATACTGACCTGGGGCCCGTTGCATGAAACTTTTTACCTGAGAAAACTCAGGTTGTTTTTTCAAGAGTTTTTTCCTTGTGCTAAAGTCAATGGAGGAAATCAGACTAACCTTAGTTTTCATTTTTTACCAGAGTTTTCTCAGGTAAAAAGTTTTATGCAACAGGCTTCAGAAAGTAATCTTTTAAGGACTGCATTTAGTGACTCATGAATAGAATATATATCTCATGAACTAAATAATGAGAGCGCGAACCGCAAGCTTAAAATTTGTGATATTCCAACCTGAAAACTGGACATTTCATACTTCTTTTTTGTAACCAGGAATAGAATGAGTTCCTCAATAAACAATACTTGATGCGAGCGAGAAACGTGAGCCAAATTTTTCCGATTTTCCAACCTGAAAACTGGAAATTCTAAGCATTCTTATAAAAAAAAAATAATAGCTGGGGGAATAGTTTTCAGAACTGAAGTGGCTTCCCTGGGTAAATAATATCTATATCAATATTATCATTCTAGGCCCACATGAAATTTCCAAAAGTTTGAGCACGTGATTCGCTCGCAACATCTCACAAGGATGCCCTTTTAACAGTAATTGACCAAAAAGGTGAATTTTACATCTTCAGATTTGACTTTTTCCACCCAAACCGCTTGCTCTCTACGCTCGCAGAAATGAAACGTAAATATATAACTTTAGTGATCACATAAAAAATTGTGCTCAATTTAGTTACTACAAAACACACAACCTCTTTACACAGATGATAATCTAATGGTGAAAATATCCGTTTGCACCAAATTGCCCCTATTGGGCCCTTTTTTTGGCTTTGCCCCCCCCCCAAAAAAAAAAACGTTCCGCCGCCATTGGTTAAAACACGCATCGTCTTCATGGCTAACTGCAAAAAGTTCTTAAAATGTCCCCTTTAGATCTGGGCTCCGTAACACAAAAATTAGCGATCAATCGGTAAATGAATTGGCTAATCAAGATCAATGTTACACACGCATTTGTCTCAAAATACTGACTAAGAACCAATCAGAAGCGTTCTCTCATATTTGCTATTCATCGCAAACCTTTGTGATACGGAGTCCAGGTCAGAGCTTATAATGTATATTTAAAAATTCTGTTCGCGCTTCTTGCTAGCAGTTATTGTCTAAATTTAGTTACATAGGAATCTCGCTTTGAAGATCACAAACATATTGCCCATCATATTAACAAAAATATATAGCTCGCGCTCGCATTATTTAAAAAGGGTTTATCATGTTATTACATATTTACTTTATTTTATAAGGATAAAAGCTACACTCTAAAAAATGAAGTGCTAATTCAGCTCTTAAAGAGCGTGTATAGTGACTGCACTTCGGAATGCTGATTTTTCTCGTTCAAATTTGAACTAGACAAATCAGCACTCCGAAGTGCAGTCACTATACACGCTCTTTAAGAGCTGAATTAGCACTTAATTTTTTAGAGTGTAATTATTGACTGTTAGGACTACCCTTTCAAAGAAACAAACAAAAATCAACTTTAAACTGCCGATCAAGGAAAATATGGCGAAAAAAAAATCGCCCCCCCCCCCTCTATTTGACGAAAGTTGGATCCGCCGGGAGGGAGGCAGGAGGCATCAAAAATGAAATAAAAAACAGGGGAATTAATATTTTCCAAAATGGGAAAGTTCCTTTTGCAAAAATGAATATGCCGTTTTTCATGTTTTTTTCGAAATAAAATACTCTTTTTAAAGTATACAAGTTAAATTAAGTTTTCAGGCTGGAATATTGAAAATTTTCAGCTTGCGCTTCGCACTCTCATTCGATTGGTGAAATATGCATCCTAAAAAGGTCACTAAATGCCTTCTTTAACATGTTCCTTTTCTGGTCAGTATGTTTAAGCTCGCGTTTTGCGCTCGTGTTAATTCTTTAGTTAGATGCACATCTTTTTAATGACAGCAGAAATCTGCTCGGATTTTAAAAAACTAATTTTCATTTTTTATTGAAATAACCTAAAGTTTAAGCTTGTGATTCACGCTCGCAACACCTCGCAATAATGCCATTTTAAGAATAATTGACCACAAAAAACGTTATACAACTTCACCTTTGAATTTGTTTTACCAAGCCGCTCGCTCATTATACTCTCTCCTGAAAAATAAAGCCTAAATATACATTTTGCCATAATAAGAAGTCACTTCAAAAAACTTTTTCTCACCAAAATATCACCAAAGTGCCCATTTTGATGTATGAGTTTCATTTTTGGCTTTACCCCCAACGAAAATTCGTTCGTCCGCCCTTGCCTTCCTATATCCTTATAATAATTGAACGGGAAAAGTGTCCCCCGCCCCCCTCCCCTTGCCTCTGCCTCTGCTTTCCCTATTTTCATTTTTCGGATTAACGAACCTTATTTTGTTTTCGGATTAACGAACCTTATTTTGTTTTCGGATTAACGAACCTTATTTTGTTTTCGGATTAACGAACCTTATTTAGTTTTCGGATTAACGAACCTTCGGAAAAACGAACCTTATTTCGTTTTCGGATTAACGAACCTTCGGAAAAACGAACCTTATTTCGTTTTCGGATCAACGAACCTTCGGAACAACGAACCTTTTTTCGTTTTCGGATTAACGAACCTTCGGAACAACGAACCTTATTTCGTTTTCGGATTAACGAACCTTCGGAACAACGAACCTTATTTCGTTTTCGGATTAACGAACCTTCGGAATAACGAATCGTCGGAATTACGCCACAAATGTTCGGATTAACGAACCCTTTTTCGTTTTCGGATTAACGAACATCGAGGTATAGGCAATTTACGTGTTTCGGAATTACGAACCTTCGGAATAAAGAACCTTCGGAATTACGAACCTTCGGAATTACGAAGTGTATGTACAATTACAAGTGCATGTATTAGAACTAATAAACCCTGAAAACAACCATTATTGAGAATGAAAAGCTAAAACTACAAGGCAAACCCTGATTTTGTTAATAGGCATCTTATAGACACCTAAATAGTACACATAAGTTTATGGGATGAAATTAAGATGGTGATTCCGGTCACTTTATATTTCAATTTTTGAAGCACTGAATAATTATTTTCGAACACAATTGTTTCTGGGCTTCATTTTTGTAACATATCACAGACACAGGTGACAAGTGTGACCTTCTAGCTCAGATTTTTTAAAGTCAAACCAATGTTAACCAATCACTTTAAAAATCATTTTCACTCATTATTCTGCTAAATTGACAATCTGCCATCCATTAACTGTGATGCTATGGCAGGCATTCTGTGAATATAAATATACATGTACCAAAAATTTTGTTACTCTCTCTCCATCAAATTATTTTTAACTTTAAATACATGTAAGAAGAACTGATATCATCATAGTTGCATCACATACAAGACGAGGATTAATGCTTCATTAAATTGCAATTACTTTATACATGTATGATAAAAACATTGATAATTTGGGCCCTTATTCTGAAGTCGGGTTTAACTTAAACTCAGGTTTAAAGTTGTAATAAAGTAAAGCTGTAATAAAGTAGGCCTAAAGGTTAAGTATGGACAGCCAATTGTTGCATAAATCGCTTAGAGTAGAGATATCATAATTCAGCTCAATTGGCTCTCAAATCATTCATAAATGTCTCGGAATATAAATAGAGTGATCGTCTTCACCATCGATGAATCAGGAAAGAGCACACTAAACATTAGAAACATACAACTTAATAAAATCTTTGAGAATTTTAGGCACAGTTAGACCATGGTCAAAGTTAAACCTGACTTCAGAATACGGGCCTTGGGGTTTAAATTTATTCAGGAACACAATATTTTTTTTTGTCAAATCCATCTGACAAGAAATTTCAAATGAATCTATGATGTCCTGACTTATAATTACATTGATGAAAGAAGGAAGTATACACCCAAGCTTCCACATTGATTTAAAAAATAATTAAAAAAAACATCCAGAATGGGTGGATTCAGTTTTTTTTCTGAGACGGTGTATATTGTATTTTTCTTCATATTATTATTAATCTCACCCGATGTTTTAAACTATCTTGAAATACTCTTAATAAATCAGCATGTACGGTGTCGTAGTTTATATGCTGAATGGTTGACAAAGGTTTTAAACCCTGATTTAACGCAGAAGTTTCTTCAAGTCTGAAAGGGGTAAATAGACTGATCCAAACCCTAGACACATTACTAGGGTCAGAAACAGGTTTTACTTCTTTTATTTTAATACAGCCTTGCTTTCCTTCCTAGGATTTAATGTACATGCTTTCATCTTAGGGGGAAGTGGACAGTCTGTCCTTTCCTTTTCTCTTAATTAGCCAGCCGCTTGGGAAGGGTATCATCATCGGTATTGACCCAATGACAGATGTAATCACGCATGGACTATATCATAGGCCCAATTCACACAAGAAAAAATAAGAAATTAGAACCTGACATGTACATATTGCAGTGTCCCATTTACATGGATATTCACTAAAAATTTTCAACCAGAATAATTCTACAAAGAAATGTACCCTGCTGACTCTGGCAGCCGGTCAGGCAAAACGATTGTGTAAACCTGATTAAGATATATATATAAAGGGAAAAATAGCATCCATAATACATGTAGGCCTACATGTACATAAAGATATACATGTATATTTTAAGGACATAATAAATTGCTCATTACTGAGAGGTACACAGATTCACAAGATGGATGAAGATTGCAACATTGTGTCCTTCCGCAGGAGACAGAACAGAAGAAAAAATGTAATTGAATCATTATCTGCACTTTCTTCATCTCAAACCAGCCAGACACAATAGCATAACCATTAACCATGATAGCAATTACTGTCATTTCAGACATCATCAAGTATTCCTACAATTAGGGAACTTCGTGGATGGATGGAATTTCACAAGAGCCAGACATTGAAAGTGAATTTATAATTGGACAATGTCCTCCCAGCGGAGGTTTAACCCAGGTGGCTACTGCAGACAAAATAAACTGATGAGAGAGAAAGAAAATAGAATGAAGGACTTCAGGCCAGTCTACATCAATCCAAATTACAAAGCTTTTTCTCATGTCGCAAAACAATTCTGTAACTATGATATCTCCAGATTATAAAAATAGGATCATAAGGTGCTTAAAATATACTGCATCTAAGTGAGCACTAAAGATTTATTATTTACCCCCGTCATTGATTAATTAATTTAAATCAGTCATTCCTGCACACAATGTATAAATGCACCCTACAGGCGGTGCGGCACCATCCCGAGTTTGCTCAATCTCGAGATTTTAGCCCGATCAGCCCTCTTCGCGATTAATCTTGAGATTCAAGAAACCCCGTCTGCACCATCGCAAGAAGAGTGATTCTTGCTCGAGCGAGGCAACAAGCCCGATATTCCGAGCATGCGCACTTTCGATCTTGGAGTTTCAACGGCCCGCGCTTTTGAATAACTTCCCGCGATATGCAATCAAGTACATGTACTCTTTTCACTAGCACTTTCGCCGAATTCGACCGTTGTTATGCAACAATCCTCTCAGCTCAGCCGCGCTATAATTATAAGCGAGTGAAGTATTCTTCGTTTAATATGATGGCGGAGGAGGCAACGACAGAGGGGAGAGAGAGAGAGAGGAGGAAAGAAATGCTATTTGCTCACATTTTGCGAAGGAATAAGACGACACTGCTGTCAGTATTGTTATTGACTATGACCATCGTCGATAATGAGCGCCTCCCCCATCGGTCTGGTCTCTCCCAAAATCCATTCACTGGGGGGCTGGGGGGGGGACACCATCGTTGTTGATTGGGGAATTGATGAACGCTATTCGCGATAAAGTTGACTTTCGCATGCGTTCGGTACAATCGCGATGTGTTTATGTTTTGACCAAGGCGGAAATGGAACACGAATTGCATTATGGACTGAAGGTCATGAATAAATTAACCCGAGTCCAAACCCGAGTGCGTCTGCACCTACGAATTACCAGGATAATTTGTAAATAGCGCGCTATTTTGCAAATAAACTCGAGTTGACTTGGGATTGCAATCTCGAGATTAATCCTACGAACTAGCGCGATAATTGCATCTGCATTACAAACAATCTCGAGATTTTTCAGATCGGGATAATTTGCCGGATCAGAAATAGCGCGCTAATTTGAAAACTCAGGATGGTGCAGACGGCCCTTACATGTACATGTATATTCCCAGGAGAGTATTCTCACAATTTATTGCCATTAATTAAGGTGCACGCAATACTGGAAAAGCTACATGTACAATTATTTTCATGCCCTATTGTGCACCCATTTAGAACCTGGGTGGAGAGTGGCAAACCGTGGGTTGATGCCTTGCCAAATGAGAGAACGCAAGGCCGTGGTGGGATTTGAACACAAAACCCTTTGATTACAAGACGAGTCAAAACGGGTCTTTACCACAATTCTTCCAAATTGAAAGTGAAGATGGAATTTTTTTTCCTCATTATATTGTATTTGGGTTATTAACCAATAATTCACAAATCTGGGGATAAGTTATTCATGATACAATTCCATCACATGCTACAAGTACATGTAGGCAAACATGGAGCTCAAAGTGCGCCCATAACCCAAGGTCACATTTGATGCTCTCATGAAAGCATGCACACTTGGGCAGACAGAGATGGGATTTCTAGAATTACTGTACTTCTAGAAGGATTTCTTCTTCTGTCAAAAACAGCCTGATGGGAAGTCGCCTTATTTCACTGCAGAACCCAATGGTGTTTCCTTTGGGCATGCAATATGTTTGAACAAATTAATGAGAAAAATTAAAATAGTAATGTGCATCTATATTTTCCTCTCCACTATCATGTCTAGACAGCTTTCAACAAGGATTGTTATTTTGATTTTAACTGATTTACCTTCGAGAATATCATACAGTTGAAAATACATGTGTAAAATGGCAGAAATTGAATTCATATCGGAAGCTGCGTACATGTATTAACAAGCATGGTTAAAATGTGGAGGGCATTCTATTTAAAGTCAAAGTAAAAAAAGAAAGTAGTAGAGTATGTCCCATTTCTGTTACCTTTTGGGGTCACTTCCTTTGGGCAGATATGAACGCAAAAATCAATTGTCAGGTATTTTGAGGATTGAACAAGTTCTCAAATTGATAGGTATTTTAGAGATCAAGTCAATAAAAAGCACCTACATGTATACAGCCTGTAGTAGGATGAAGCTAAAGTCCCCCAGAAAACAGATATTAAAGTTACACAGAATAATTCACAGCATCATGGCAAAATGCAACTTTTCAATTTTTCAGGCCAAATACTGTACTTTATATGTGCAACCAGCGAAATCCTGAACAAGTGGAATGCCTCTGGCCGTCTCACCTGCATCACCATTCCACATAGCAGCAACGCTGACTTTGAAAACTACTGTAACGCGCACAAGATGTTCAGTGATACTTGGTTACTCTTATTTCCACGTTTTATGAACTAGACCAATACACTTTACAGAGATAGGATGGTAATTCAACAAATATCCCCAATGTGGCCAAAGTTTATTGACCTCACATGACCTTTGACCTTGATCATGTGACCTGAAACTTGCAGGGGATATTCAGTGATACTTGATTACTCTTATGTCCAAGTTTCAAAAGTCAGATCAATAAACTTGCGAAGTTATGATGGTAATTCAAAAGATACCCCCATTATGGCCAAAGTTCATTGACCTTTGACCTTGGTCATGTGACCTAAAGTGCGCACAGGATGTTCAGTGATACTTGATTACTCTTATGTCCAAGTTTTATGAACTAGACCAACATACTTTTAAAGTTATGATGGTAATTCAACAAATACCCCCAATTCGGCCAAAGTTCATTGACCCTAAATGACCTTTGACCTTGATCATGTGACCTGAAACTTGCACAGGATGTTCAGTGATACTTGATTACTATTATGTCCAAGTTTAATGAATCAGATCCAAAAACTTTTAAAGTTTTGATTGTAATTCAACAGATACCCCCAATCGGCCAAAGTTCATTGACCCTAAATGACCTTTGACCTTGGTCATGTGACGTGAAACTCATGCAGGATGTTTGGTGATACATGTACTTGATTAACCTTATGTCCAAGTTTAATGAACTAGGTCCATATATTTTCTAAGTTATGATGACATTTCAAAAACTTAACCTCAGGTTAAGATTTTGATGTTGATTCCCCCAACATGGTCTAAGTTCATTGACCCTAAATGACCTTTGACCTTGGTCATGTGACATGAAACTCTAATAGGATGTTCAGTAATACTTGATTAACCTTATGGCCAAGTTTCATGAACTAGGTCCATATACTTTCTAAGTTATGATGTCATTTCAAAAACTTAACCTCAGGTTAAGATTTGATGTTGTCGACGCCGCCGCCGTCGGAAAAGCGGCGCCTATAGTCTCACTCTGCTATGCACAGAGTTGCTAATTTTCCGGATTTTTCCGGAATTCCGAATTTTTTCCTTTGCTGAAAAATATTCCGGAAAAAAAAAAATCGATTGTCAAAGTGAAATCCGTAAAAATTTCCCCTCCAAATCTTGTCACGGAGTTCGCTACGGAGAGCGCAATTTCAATTTTGGATGGCCAATTTGCGCAGACGGAAAATTATTAGCGTTGTGCGCAGCATGAAATTTAGCTGGTACTGTACTTGCACGGTACGCGCGAGCAATACATTGTAGCAGTTGCAAACGCCGCCCTATACCCTGCAGGGATACGGGTGTCAGCGCTATCCCAGTCGGGCGATAGCCCGGTAGAACCGCTCGAAGCACGGCCCGGTGTGGCTGCAATTGCCTGCTGCTGCGTGAGTGATTGGTTGTCTACTGCGTGAGTGATTGGTTGTCTACCGCGTGATTTCAGCTGAAAACCTATTTGCTACCATGAAATATGTGTTCTCTGGTGCGTATTCATCAATTCATATGTGTGAACTATCCATCATTTTGATAGAAATTGTGATTTATGGATTTTCAATAGTATAGGATTGTCTTGTTGATGAGTACAGTGAGTGAAAAAGGGCACCCCAGCTGCTACATACACCCGTCCCGAGTCGCACCCATTGGCCGCAGCATATTAACCCGCAGCAGGTTAACCCGTACCGTAATGAGTACGGGATACATGATTTTTTTTTGAGCACCTTTCTTGCCTATGATATGAAGTTTATTATGTCATTAATTATTTGTTATGTACTACTGTAGATTAATGATTTCAGCCCTCTAAAGAATAAGAAAACGTTCCAGCTTCAGGGGGCTTCGCCCTTGACCCCGCCAGGGGCCCTGGGCGGGCCCCTGGACCCCCGGCCTGGGTTTTCAGGATTTTTTTGAGCTATCAGTTAGCATCTCTGTATGCAGGTGAGACAAAAACCAAGCAATAAACCGTGCATCAGATTAAAATTAAACCTGTTCGCAACACATAATCAATATTATGTGAACACAAAGATGTTCTGCATTGCTGCAATACTATAGGTCTACATTGAAAACTTGCATCTTCTAATTAAGATTTTCACTTTTTAGGCCATCAATTGACTTGTATAATATGGCATCAGAACAACACAGAACACAGAAATTGCATTATGTTTGAAAACTGAAAACTGTGGAGTCTTGAGATGGAGTACCTCCCTGGATTCAGATAGTGTAGAACTCTATTTAAAGGGATGGTCCGGGCTGAAAATATTGATATACATAGAGTAGATTTCACTGAGCAATATGCTGAAAATTTCATCAAAATCGGATAACAAATAATAAAGTTATTGAAAATTAAAGTTAAGCAATATTTTGTGAAAACAGTCGTCATGAATATTCATTAGGTAGGCTGATGATGTCACATCCCCACTTTTCGTTTTCTTATGTTTTTACACAATTAAAATCATAATTTTTTCCGGAAAGTGGGGATGTGACGCCATCAGCCTACCTGGTGATGTCAGATGCCCACTTGTTCTTTTGTATTTTATTATATGAAATTAGGCATACCGGTAATCCAATTTTTCTAGTTCTTGGAGGAAAAAATTTGAATACCGGTATGTCTAATTTCATATAATAAAATACAAAAGAACAAGTGGGCATCTGACATCATCAGCCCACTGAATATTCATGACGACTGTTTTCACACAGTATTGCTAAACTTTAAAATTCAATAATTCTGTTATTTATTATCCGAATTGGATAAAATTTTCGGCATTTTGTTCAGTGAATTCTACTCTTATTTATTAAGCTATAAATACTTTCAGCCCGGACCATCCCTTTAATAACGGCGAACTTCACACTGTTGAAGTTTGTTGTCTACATGTAAATAGCAGGAAAAATGATCATAAATATTTTTTGAAGGTTTGAGGAAAATTCATCAAATATTAAAACAGAATTTCAATGTTTTTCTTTTCTGACATCATATACATGTACCAGCAGCTGCCCCATATACAGTATGTAGGCCTAGTATCAATCCATAAATTTCAAATTTTTAGTGGTTTGTGATGACTCATTTTTCATTTCTTTCAGGAGCGGGTGTGAAATAATTTGCCTATTCATATACTGAAGGCACAATAAAAAAATATTTTCAACTACATGTATCTTAGGAAATGACATTTCATCAATTTTTTTACCATCCTGTGGGAAAACACCTAACATATGATGTCACAAATCAACAACTTTACATTCTAATAACTTTATTACTCTTTGATGGATTTTCTTCAAACCGTCACCAATATTTTGCATAATTTTTTCTGCCATTTTTACAACAAACATTTTGTCAGGGTAAATTTCTCCGCTAAGCTTTCCCTCTGTCTCTTCTTCGCTCTTTCGTTCTCTTCCTTGTCTCTTCTCGTTGTTAGTATTCTGTAAAATGGGCAATTCCAAATGTTTTTTGCAGGACAAGTGGATGGGTGATGCAGGCAAAACAGCTGGCCACTTGCAATGGAGGCCCCACATCAAAAGAGAGGAAGGAACGGGACACATGGAAATAGAGGAGGTAGTTTTGTGTTTGCATTCAGAGATCTGCAGGGATACAGGATAGCAGATTGTGGGGGGAGAAGAGAAATAAATCGACAGAGAGGGAGAGAGGGAGGAAGGGAGAATGGAAGAGAAAGGTAAGGAGGGAGCTGGAAATGGGTTATGAGAGACCAGAGGATGCAGTACATGAAGAAGGATCTCAAAGTATCTGAAATAAACAATGAAGGATCGATAAAGGAAATGTGGGGGGGGGGCTAATGATTGATGATAATAATTTTGAAAAAAAAAGATTAAGGAAAAGGGGAAAGGATACTAAGGGCAGACTGGAAAGAGAGCTACATGTAGAAATACAATAGAAAGAAAGGCAGACATAGTAGATAGAAGAGACATATTAAAAAACAATTATAAAATAATCAAACTACATGGTATTGGTGCTTGCAATATACCAATCTTGATTTCTTGGCTGCAAACTCATTATAATCAATGTCCACCCATATTTGATGTAACTTGTAAGGCAGGTGTCTTACAAATTCTGAGAAATTGAGAGCAAGTAAGAGTGAAAAGGAGAAAAGGGGAGAGAGAAACGTAGACAGAGGGGAGAGAGAGAGATGATGACATCACAGGGGAAGTCAAGACCGCATGAGACCACAGCGCTGATGGAAAAGTGGAATGACAACAGAGCAAATTAACCGAAGACAGGGCCCCCCTGTTAATGGAAACATTCACTAACAACACACACAGTCTGGGATGATTATCGCTGGGACATTGCTCGTAATTACATGAATGCCCGGTTGTCATTTATGGCTTGATTAGCAAGCTTAGGGCAGATCCAGCAATTTAGGGCCTACTCTACGAATGTATTAGTGTTTACAAAGCAGTGTTTGGAATTACAGTGACAATCCTACATAAACAATGTATAGCTCAGCTCTGCTTACGTTATGAAATTCTCTCAAGCACCTAGACATACATGTTTGTAAAGACAAGAGATAATAAATGCAAAGCTTGTGTTTGCTACCCGAAGATATATTACTAAGGGTACATGTACATGTATGTTCAATATCAATTTTCAAATTTAAACAGCAACCTGAATCATGATTGAAAAATCAGTTACAAAACACAGAACACGATCAGCGTTGCACTGTTCAGTGTCGAAAATATAAAGCTATTTATATGTTGATCATCTTTAAATTTCCCGCTTTCGTTTAATAGAGCAGCTTTAGTGTGCAGTTTGACCTATCACACGAAAGGTCAGTTCTGGCACCTGCTTGTGTACATGTAGGCTTCCACTGTGAGAGCAAATTTTTTAATTTTCAAAACTCAATTGTGTTCAACGTCGCATTCGCAATGCTGAAGGTCGTAAAATTTGAGCTGATCACATTAACAAACGCATCTTTTTTGACATTTAAATTTCCCCCAAATTGTGATTTGAAAGACATTTACTTTTAAAACTGGGAATAGAGGACATTGAACACACCCTTTGTTTCTTATTATATCTGTGTTTTGTAATCACGTTTTTAATCATGATCCCTGTTGTCATTTAAATTTGGAAACCGACAGTCGTACAAGTTCCTACATGATACATATATATTCTAGTACACAGCTGTTCTGTGATCCTCTTTTCCTCTCAATCTATCACCTGATTATGGACTTTAAACACAGGTTCAGTGTACATGGCCAACAATATCATCAATCTGGCAAGACAGCTTTTAAACATCGGCTCTTCGTTATCTTATCCTCATTGGTAAACAATAAAAGAAAACCATTTTCAAAAGACATCTGCATAAGGGCCATGGGACATCAGTTTCAGTGTCATATCAGTTTCAGTGTCATATCAGTTTCAGTATATGTAGGAATTGAAGGGTGTTTACAACCTGTATCAAGATTACTCTACATAGCAAAAAATACAAGGCCCTTTTGGGTTGCCCTATGTGGTGCAACAGACATGGTGTAACTAGATAGGCCATCCCCCTTTATATACTAGACACATTCATTGAATTTATTCTTCCTTTACACCTTTACAGGAATGCAAGTAACCTGAGGACGCAGTGGGTAGCATGCTCAAGATGCCCTAGGAATAGGATTTCCACAAGGTGTGCATCTCACAAGAAAAATCTCATTGGGATAATCAATAACCGTGCCACATGACCAATCGCCCGGCCGCCTCGTCAATAATCCGCCATCCCGTTAGCTCCATCTTCGTTTTTGACATCTGCTCTTGCTGACCTTTAGCGCATCTCTTCCTGGTGAAGAGTATTGATCCTTCGAAAGATGATGATGAAGAACGCTGATTGGGAAGCGGGACGAAATATTTCAGTCGGGGAGGGGACTAAAGAGAGAGATGGGAGGAATGGTGATAATGATACTGCACAGCATGGCAGATTCAGATTTTCAGGTTCGACTTGGGGGAAAAAGAGGCCAGAACCCAGAGGACACAAAAGGTGGTTTCAAACCGCCTCGATCACAAGAATCCCCGTTAAATTACGAGATTTTTTTAGGCTGAAAAATACCCATTAATTATTCCTGCATTCACACCGCCCTGAAACATACCCTTCGGGATAAGTTCCTGAAGTTACGAGCATGCGCAGTATGGTCTGATAAGCAGGCAAGGCGCGAGATTCAAAATCACTAGCCCAGCAGCCACCCAGAGCTCCCGCGCCCAACGACGCCCAACAACACGCTGGGATAAAAAGTTCCCGTAATTTGCTTTCACATCGCCAAAATACCTGCGACCTTGGAAAAATCCCCGCGAAAGTTCTCGTAATTTCGCCAAGTACCTACTATTTAGCGGGTATTTTCTTTCGGGGAAATTACGCGTAGTTTGCTTTCACATTACCAAAATACCTGGTATTTTCTGATCGGGGTAAATTTCCCGATCAGAGAATACCTGGAACTGACGAACTTCGAGGCGGTCTGAAACCACCTAAAGACACATTCCACTTGTGTGAACGCCTCAATGGGTCATCAGTAAGCTTTTTTTCCGATTGGTCCAATGCCAACCCGTCCAATTCCCAACTCGTCTACTATCATTTGGTCTACCATTAGTTCGTCCACTATTCACATGGTCTAATTGCCATTTCGTCCACTCAACATTTCGTCTAATACCTTGTTGGTTCAATTGCCAATTAGTCTATATACCATTTGGTCTAATTTCTCTTTGTTAATCGGTGAAATAAATGAAAAGAAAATGGGCATTAGACCAACTGGTTACAAGATGAAATGGTTTTAGACAAAGTGGTGATTAGACAAAGTGGTGATTAGACAAAGTGATTATTGGACCAATTGATTATTGGACCAAACGGATGTTAGACGAAATGTTAGAGAGAATGGCATCACCATGTGATTAGTGGACGAGCTGGCAATAGACAAATCAACAGTTAACCATTAGTAAAGCCCCAGAAGTTCTGACAAAGTTGTTGGTTACATGAACATCTTTTGCTTGTAGTTTGTCCAATCAGACTTCAGGGAAGGATGTCTGAGACTGTGAGTGTGATTGATTCTCTATCAGACATCTGATAAAAATGATAAAATACAACATTAAACTTCAAATTCAAAGCTTGCTAGGGTTACAATCCACAGCAATATTTTGGTTCAAGTCGGGGATACCACAAGAAAATAACAGCCTCTGTATTTTTAGAGATGTCTTTCTGAGGAGTATTTCATCAATAGAAATCTCTGACAAGGTGTCAGATCTGACAACTCCTCTTGATCCTTGATTGGCTGAGAAGCAGTCTGATGGTTACCATAGAAACAGTAACTATGCAGGATAAAACATCTGACAAGACCCTTTCATGAAATGCTTGCCAGATGCACAGTACTATGCACTAATTATAAAGGACAAAAATTTGTATTATCATGATTTGCATAAAAGCAGAACTAGGACAGAGTGTGGATGTTTATAGTTGTAGTGTTGGGACCCTAAATGTATCCTTAGTTCTTACCAATATGTTCACAAAATGGACATTGCAATTTCATCAAGACCAGATCCAACTGTACTGTATCTATTATCTACTGTACAGTTTCAAAAAATCTGTAACTCAGAAAAGTAATTAATGAACAATGATATGATATGCATTTCACATGTATCTACAGGCCTCCTAAGCAATCCTTCTTGTAATACGCTGATAAACTAAAAGCAAAACAGACTCCTCTCCTCTGAACTCACAATGATTCGCCTCCATTAAAAATCTGTTGAGGCACACATGTCAAGCTATCGCATGATCACGACAGGCCCCCTCAACCGCTCCCATCAAGCCCCCATCTCTCAATATTCATAACGTTCCTCTTGATCAATACCTATCCCCCACCTTATATCCACAGCTGGTTGTCGCGGCGACCCCTCCAGCCATTTCTCGGCCATGCACTGCTACTCGAAATGTGATGAGTAGATGATTGGGCCTACATTTTTTGTTTGCATCATTCTCTGGCAAGCAAAGGCGGGGACATTAGTCATCGGGGAAAAGGGAAAAGGAGAGATGGGAATTAATGATGTCTACACATTGGGTACATTATACAGTATGTACGTACAAAACAATTTACAGCTGAGGAGATGCAGTGAACATGCCAACTTGTGCCTTGCATAATCAAAATTCAGCACATCAAAGATAAAGCTTGATTGATAAATACTTCATCCCTAGGTAGCAAAGCAGTGTAATTGAAATGATGATTAAGAGCTACATGTATTACCATCTCCATCTCATACAGTTCTATATGTACAAGTGCATTTACTATGACTCTACGAGGGCTTATTTATCTTTAACAGTGTGAAAATATTTGGGATCATTATATAACTATATTTGCTTGCCCAGTCTTGAAAACTTACTCAAAACTAAATCTAAATATAATGCCAAGACAGAACAAGAAAGCCAGAGACTTACATGTATAAAGACTGGCTGAATATTGAAAGGTAAATAATGCAAATAATACTTTAATAAGTAGCATCTACTGTAACAAATTTTTAATCTTATTTTTTCAACCACCAATTCTCTGTGAAAATTCAAATATTCAAATTATTATGTAGCGCCCTCTCTCTGTGAACTGTTTTTAATTTCTCCTTTCAAAGACCACCATCATATTCAACTACTACATGTACTTCTACTACTACTACTACTACTACTACTACTACTACTACTACTACATGTACTACTACTATTACTACTACTACTTCTAATACTACTACTACTCTCCTTCCAAAAAGAGCCTGAGCATTTTTTCTTATGAATTCAGCACCTGTATATACAAAAACTACATGTACCTACATATTCAAATGATAGCCTAAAATTTTAAGCCCATAACATGTATCGTAATAGGTTTTAGGCCCTAAATAAAAGTTAGAAATACACAGGCCTACGTACATGTACAGTATATCATATCACTTCACATATATAACTTTTTGTTTGCGAAATTCATCTTGTAAAACATATTTTCATTTCATATCCTGCACATCTTTACTGACTTAAGACATTCTGTAGACATTCTTGTAATAGATTGATTTGGGGGATTTATCAAAGGCAATACAGGATTTAATGCCATTGTTGTTTCATCATGATGATGCCATGGAAGAAACTTGTGCATACAGTACATGTACATAAGTGTTCTATTTCTTCACAATCTAATAATTCAATCATGTTGACATACATTTCATTAAAGTTTATATAAAGAAAAAGAAATCCCAATCCTAAATAAATAACAAGTTGCCCTAACGTGTATAAACTTTATGTAGTAAGTCTAAAGGGGGTGCAAGAAAATAATTACTATCAATTTGAAATTTCAGTGGGAAGTTTATAATCTATGCTAGATCAATTTCAACTGAACAATTTATGCAAGAAGCAGGACATAAATCAATTCCAAGTTGCACTTCATTATAAGACTTGGAATGACATTAATAATTAATACTTGCAGGTTTCTTGCAAAATGCCATAAGAGAAAGTAAAGAATGTGAATATATCTTTTAACTAGATTTCAAGAATTGTTTACAAGTCATGATAATGTATTCATTTTTTAATAGTGCTCATCAATGTATAGATGTACATGCAGGCCTACTGTCCTGGCCTACAACAGAATTCTTAGTCACTTTCTAGGTCATAGAGGATGGATGTCAATCCTAATATTTTTTAATAATCTGTAGCAGCTTCCTTGAAACCAATGGAAGAGAGGATTTTTTTTCAATTTTTTTTCAAAAAGTGATAATTAAAATATGATCATATCATAGGGCTAGGCCCTACACTGTACTTGGTAAACAAAATCTTCATATGGAATATGTAATATGAAGTATATTGTCACCGAACCATCAAACTTGTTGAGAAAATCTTCCAAATGCACTTCAACTTGAAAATATGAACATGTACATTCCATATGTTCTTGGAATGTTTATTTAATTCCATGAAATAAATGGCCTCCCATTCCATCTGGCTGCCAATAGGCTGAGATATTGTATATTGACAAAGGTCAAAGGGGATTTCAGAGTTTCTAAACCTCTCTGTCAATCTTCTCATTGACCCCGTTCTCATTACACTTTCTAAAACTAGTTTACTGGAAACCGGTTCAGGAAACCAGTATGGAAGATCGCTTTGCTAGCGTTCCCATTTGATCACCCGAAAGTGGTTTTCAAAATCACTTCATGTAAAGCGATGTTATTGCTATGGGAACACTCTCAGTGGGGTAACACATTTCATGCGAAATTTGAAACCGCAGCGTAGGTATTCTACACACAGTGTGCGGAGTTGCGCGCTCAAAATGTGTGAAGATCGCTTCCGCCTTCCGCCTGCCCTCACTTACGCTAAAACCAGTTTAACGAGGCAAAACGATCTTGAAAACTACATTGCGAAGTGGTTTTATGAACCGGTTTGGAAGATCGCTTCCAAGATCGCTTTGACCGTTCTCATTACACGTTAAACTAGTTTCCACTAAACAAGTTTTGGGAAGGTAGTGAGAACGGTGTCTCTCTCTCTCCCAAGTGGAGGACTGTTCACTGTCAGAGCACAAATCACAAAGCTTCTTCTTTTCTTAGAATTTCCAAGAAAAAGATTTTAGTTTTCTTCCCTATATGATGAAAAGTGTGATCTAGCTCAGTACTTATTTACACCTTGACTTTTTTTATAAGTTTAGGTCATGACTACCTGAAGGAAATTTGAATGGCCAAACAGATGCTCCTGGTGCTATTCAGATGAACCTATGGCAAGGGTCATGGTCATTTTCACAAATATCACTTCTGAACTTAGAAAGGTCAAAATGAAAAATTAGGCTTACAGGGTTGCCATTATTAGTTAGGCCCTACAAATTTCCTATACTGAAAACAGCTAACAAGAATTACTATCATACGATTTATTTTCATTACATCCCATGCCATTTCTTCCAATTGCCAACTCGTCTACTATCATTTGGTCTACCATCAGTTTTTCCAATATCCAAATGGTCTAATTGCCATTTCGTCCACTCACCATTTTGTCTAATAACCAGTTGGTCCAATAGCCATTTAGTCCATATGCATGTACCATTTCGTCTAATGAGACTATAAACCAATATTAGATCAACTGGTTATGAGAGGAAATGATATAGACAAACTGGTGATTAGAGGAAGTGATAATTAAACAAATAGTTATTTGATCGAATGGTTGGCAGATGAAATGTTGATGGTCTTCTTATTCACTACTGAAAATAATTAACTTTGCAACATTTCACATGACATTACTGTCTGTACTGGTACTTTTATCATAACTGTGCATTTCTGATTACATGATCATAACAAATTACACATTATTGTAAGGAGTAGGCCTAATCATGATTTGTAATGATGGAGCAATAACAAATTCACTTCACCTCGAACTACATTTAGTGTTGCAAATATTTTGTTATGTGTTCACATAGGCCCTATATTTTTACTGTTGAATTGCTTGGCTGTTCTTTTTTCTTTGATGGTAAACGTGTACATGTTTGTTTGTTTGTTTTTGTTTGTTTATGCCACCAAAGTAAGAACTCATGCATGCCGGCCTACAAGTGCAAAAGTTCTGAGCAATCATTCTTGGTTATTCCACTTATCCACCCCTCTGCACTCCCTGGTAGTAGTACCCTGGACTTTATAGGAGGAAGAAACCCCGGGCTAGTAGTACCCACCTGTAGGTCTTATGACTGATCTCAAGACAAAGTTTAGGCAATAGGTAATACTCCAGATGTGAGGACCCAAAAAATTCCACAAAAGCCAGATTTGCTGCCAGAGTGCTCACTTACAAAAGGTGTGAATCCTAACTGTTCATTTACAATAGGTGCTTGGAACACATTTATATTCAGCCCCATTGTACTCCACTGCAAGGTTTGTGTAGGAGTGAATTGGAGGCATTGTAGATGGCATCTTGCCCCCTTGTTCAGGAAGATGTTATTCTGTAAATAGTTTGAGATGGACATTCCAAGTAGTATTTGCTTTCACCAATACACACACATGCACAGACGGGAGGGGGGGGTGACCTTCCCAAACAGATGTCATCAAAATGTAATGGAAATAATCTGCAATGTACAATACAAAGCACAGTGTAATTCCTTCATCATAATTCTTTTCAATGATTAGCCTGCTATTCAGAAGTAAAAGACCACAAAATGTGTTCCAGATATAAATGGTATGATACATGTACATGTAATGTTATCAATACCAAAAATGTATTGACTCGGGGGGGGGGGTAGTACAAATTTACATTTATCATTTACAGAATGATCCAAATTTTATGATTGTAATCCTTTGTTTGGATTTGAAATCAATAAAATAAACTTGAAATTTGAAACTTGTATTTTGTGTAACCTCTTGTGAAATTCTAAATCAGCCCCTCTTACAGAGAGAGACCTATTAAATCATTCACTCCTTTTGCTGAAAACTAAGAAGCAGGGGTGGAAGTGATTGAAAACTAAATCTGTGTAATCAATATTATTATTATTATAGTCATAGATTATATTTCATACATGTAGGATAATTTCAAGTTCGTTATTGAAAATCTGACCAAGAAATAAAACTGGTGATCTCTTTATATGAAGTCTGTAATAAGAACAAAATAGGCCCACAGTACATGTACATGTTCATGTACACGTTACCCTTGATATGGATCCCAGCCACTTGCAAAAAGATTATTTGCTTGGATTGCTATACTGTTCAAAACTGTGATAAATCACTCTGCTGTTCTAAAAAATATACTGAGCCATTATATGTCATTTGAATCTTTGATTCACTCATACTGTTAACACCTGGTAATTTTCATTACATCATAATCAAAGCCTCATTATGAATGCAAAGAATGCACTTAGCGAGTCTCCATCAGAAATTATGGCTTTCCACATATCCATAGCAACAACATGAGGCAATTACAAACTCAACCACTGGCTTCTTCACAAAGCGTGACATTTCCAAAATATGCATTTAAGGCTTGCTTGTATCAGAAGTTAGGCAGCTGATAAAACAAATTAATAACCACAGATTACAGACATCTCGACTACATCTGGAGAACAAATGGTTTCCATGGAGATCTTTTTTCAATATTGTAATAATGCCAAGTTCCAGTGTTGGGTCTCATGTCTCAAGAGTCAAGACAGTCTTGTCTTGGTGTGTGATGCTTACATGTACATGTACATGTATGTCTTCATCTCAGTCTCTGTCCTTAAGGGAAATACCTTAATTCTTGGAGACCAAGACATTGGCAAAACAAAAAGATATCAATTTGACTAGATATTCTCACCATTTTACTTCAATGTCTAGAGTCATGTCTCTCAGTCTGGGCATATGTCTCAAGGTAGTGATTCAGTGTCTCATGTCTTGACTTGGTCTTAGCAGATTCTTTGCACAGGTGTTAATGTTATTGTGTCTGTCTCTGTCTATGTCTTGGTAGTTATTGTGTTTACTGGTATCTCAATTTTGGGCACAATCAGAAGTCTCTGGGTTTTCTCCCCAGACACTGCTTGGTTGTAAAAACTCATCAATATCATCATCACCAATACGATCATAACCCATACCTTTTCTTTAACTTAAAAATATAATGCAAATAAAGCTTTTGCATTGCTCCAAGGAAAGTGCGAGAAATATATCTTTCAAGTTTTTGCTAGCTCATTGCAATTTGGCATCTGGAATAAGATATTGGAAGTCAGTACCAAGACTGGTCAGTACCCTTTGAAACAGTTTTGTACATGTACCTATAATAAAAAATATATATACAGAAATGTGTCAGAGTAAAAGCTATAGACAAGGCAATGTCATCAATGCATCAATACAACTTGCAAACAATCAAAAACCTACCTCCTTTCCTTCATTTGCAGATGCTACAGAATGGGTGAGTTGGTAAGCCCTCTTGTCCTCAGGAACCTCAAGATGATCAAAGGCAGCTTTCTGGGTGTACAAGGAAACATCACAGGTTGGGCAGGTGATGACCAGGCTATTATCCTCCAAGATAATGCCCCCTTGAGGTCTCTCATGGCGAAGGAGACAGGGATACTCTTTGACGCTAACTTTGCGAATGTCCTCTCTCTTAACATCCTGAGCACAGACAAAACAGACAAACCCTTTTACGTTGTATCCCCGTAGCCATCTATTTCCATCTGCAAAGTCTGATGATTTTTCATAGTCATGCCACTGAGTGTTGAGATTAACATAGCAGTACTTGCAGACAGATGCTACCCCATCAGAATTTACAGGAGTGGCATTTGGGGCAGGAGTGTGTTTCATGAGGAAGGGAAAGAAAGGGATGCTTTCTTGTTGGTCTTGTTGGCTTCGTCTGGGGAAAGAGTGGAGCCTGTAGTGGTCTCTTGGCTTGCACAGCATGCCACACAGAAAACAAACAGGATCATGCTTACTGCTGTCCACAGTAGGGCTTGAGGATCTGTTCGAATAGGTCACCTGTTTGGATAAGTCTTCTGTTTTCCGAGGTCTCACCAGGTACTGTCGCTCTTCCTGTGGAATATTTTGCTTCTGGAATTCTTTCCATTGTTGATCAAGGTGATCATAGCATGGGATGCATACAAGGACATTACCAGCTTTGTCTACCTTCCGTGCTTTGTGAGGCCTTTTCACCTTCAAGAGAAAGGGAAAGTTCATCACATCTTCTCCTCCATCACCATCCTCTTCTTCCTTTGACGGTGGTCCAGTACTTACTGGCTTTGCTCCCATAGTACTTGTGATATCTGAGCACAGGTAACACACCTCATACTTATGCTTCCGTACTTTCTCCTCTCCTCTTGCCTTTTCATCAGATTTATGGCTACTAGCAGGAGCATTCTTCTTTGATCCACTCTGATTTGGGATGCGGTACACACGCTTGTCCATTGGGGTTCCCATGACATCATGAGCATTCCACTGTTCATCAAGGTCTGTGTTACATGCTCCACACACTCTGGCACCTCCATCTGAACTCAGGTGCCAGGCTCCAGAAGCACCTACATGTTTCTCCAAGAAAGGGTAGAAAGGATCAACACTGTTGAACTTCCGAGATCGAATGATGTGGGTGTCTGCTACTAACACATTGATTCCACAGAGATAACAATTAGTGTGTGTTGTTCCTGAGGTATCACGTGACGAAGATGCTTCCCCACTGGCACTTGCCGTTGCACTGCCCACTGAAGATGATCTCAGGTGGTACACCCTTTCATGGAGGGGAATGTTCTCGAGCTCCTGTGCTTGCCACTGCCGAAGAAGATAATTAGAACAGGTTTCACACATCAGTACACGGCCAAATTGATCCACTGGCTTAGCTTCACTTGGTGCTGGATGGCCAAGAATACAAGGGAAATATGGCGATTCTGACTTTGACCAATGACTGGTGTGTACAACCCGAACAGCTTGCTGAGGTACAGAGACTCCACATCCATAACAAATGGCAACTGTGGGAATTTCGATGTCCCAGCTATTGAAGATGTGCCTACGTTTGGTAGAATCACCATTGACACTCGAAGTGGAAACTGTGGATATCGGCTCAATGATACCATTGGCATTGTTACGCCCAACATCCTCTTGGGTGGATAATCCTGGAATATTCCGAAAATTCAGCCGCGAATACAAATCCTCACGAATAGGGACTGCATGGTGTGGAGGGATGACTTGCGGGTCGAGCTTGCGCATCTGGCCGGCAGAGTCGGCGCGTTTTAACCAATACAACCGCTTCGGGATTGGGGTGTTGTTTTTGTCAAATGCAACCCACTGTTGAATGAGAAAAGCATGACAAACACGACATGAATCTACGATACCGTCTGAGTGGATATAACTCCCAGGAGCGGCTTCATGATGCTCCAAAAAGGGAAAGAAAGGCTCATTAGCAAACGGTCGAATTCGCAGCTGACAGTTCGCTCTGTGTGCACCACACACATAACACACGGAGAGATCACCGCGGCTTCGATGAGCACTGCTTGGTGCAAGTAGCCTCTCGTTTCGCGATCGAACCTCCCCCGCCATTTCGTCAAAACTCAACGTTTTTTGAAGAACATATCCAGTATTTCAACAAACAGATATTCCTCTTCACGATCCGGTAATAAAAAGCGAAAGGTAGAGTTTAGTTCGGCAATGGTCAAACGATAAATCACAAGCGTCACGGAATTCTACAACACTCTTCGTTTGCAGTCCCCAGCTAATAGACGTAATTTGTGTATAATAAATCTGATCCGCCCACAGTGTATGCATGCGCCATGCATGGGTTTGTGTACTGTTTTGCGGCAGCTATGATCTCAGTCTTCGAACAAGACCGCAATTTTTGATAACGGAGACGTCTGATTACAATTACAGTAAGTGCATATAGACTTTCTATGTTGTAAAGTACACATCTTATTTATTTAGTATGAATGTTCTGATTTTACCACATATTTGTCTCAAGATCTTCTTCCTATTTCTATTTCTTCAGCACCTCGGATCTAGACAAAATTTACAAATGAACAATAATGAGATGAATAATCACTTCATAATCGATTACCGAGACGCCATTGGTTTCTCATGAAAATTATATAAGGCATGAAAATCAGAATATACCAACAAATACCGGTACAACTTGAGATAATGAAATTCAGAGAAATTATGAATTTGTCTTTACCACACATACCCAATGGTACAAGCATGGAGGCCTTTTTCGTGTATTCTCCCGATGGACGATGACATGCCTATTCCCGTGACAAAATTAGTTTGTTTTTAATTCTAGTAGGGAAAAATCCAGTGTTATATCAAAGAGGGGGTACACAACTTACATTAAGTGTAAAAATGTTTTTCTAAAGAAAAGGATTTATTTCCATTTAAATGGGGATGGGAGGTGAACTTTGATTTTGCCATTTCACAGATAAAGAAATGAAAATAAATTCATGTATTTTATCACCTCGAAAATGGTCACAATTAATTAATTCATAAAAAGGGGCGCAATAAAAAGTTGGTCATCATGGTTCATGATAGCATGATTACTCCTATAAGTGTTTTTCATCTTTTTTTAGTTTTGTTTTTCCCAATATAATTTGTTGAATGTTTTTCTACCCATGCATATTTCTACGTAGAGCAAGGCTTGGCTAACCCTCATGGTCAAAACTGTACATATGGGCCGGGGAAGTGGGAGGCAGCTGAGGGCTTCAGCCCCCTCCCCATTTTCTTTTTTCAATTAACAACATTACTCAACATGAAAATTTCTGTCTCATTTTGTTTTTGCATGGCCAGCCCCAAGCACTCTCACCACCACCACCACCACCACCAATAGTAGAACATTCAAATTAAAGAGAGGAGCTTAAAAAAATGGAAAACTTATAAAACTTATCCCCCCCCCCCCCCCGTCTATGTCTTCTGAACTTAGATGTCAACTGGGATTGCGGTTGTTTCATTCTGTAAAAAACGCCTGAAAATAACAACTAATCTCCGCTCTAATTTCGCCTTCACAGCTGCTCGCGATCATAGCTCCCGTGTACTTGACAGTGCATCTCGATCCCAGATCAGAGAGCGGTGATGAGCCCCAAAACGAAAGCGCTTGGCATCGACAAGTCCACCACATGCAAGTGCACGACGGCGATGGGAGAAATAAATTATAGAGAGAAAAAGGCACGAGAAAAAAAATCCGATTTGAAGATGTTGAACCACCGTGCTTTATTGCCAGCTAGCTTGGTGAGGTTATAAGCTAGGGTTGTCTGACAATAACAGGCCCTCAAATTCAGTTTGCGACAGGCACGTGTCCTATTGTAATTTACTATTCAACCGAACAGCGCATTTCCAACGCACCGGTTCCAGATGTTTTCTGATCAAAAGCGTACTGCTTTTGTATGAGTGACGTGAAGAGGTGGAGAGAGAGTGAGAAAGACAAATGATGAAGGATGGATGAGGGTGGGGTCGAGAAGGGAAGAGAAGAAAACTTGGGGGCCAATCGAGAAAGAGGAGAGAGGAAAGGGGGAAAAATTGGGGATCATGATGGGTATGAAAGTCAGTGCCTTCACTTCATTTCAGGATTGGGGGTGCCGGTGGGAACAGTGAACTTGGTAACTCCTTGACCGCCCCCTCCCCACCCAAGAACCACCACTATTTTAGCCCATTAATCTAGGTGTAAAAAAAAATCATGGAAACATTTTAAGTAAACTGATATCGTTGGCAATAATTTTTTAAACATATATATACAAGTATTTAATTTGATTGAGGTGAACTATTTTGAATTTCATCACACATGGCTGAATCGAAACAAAAAATAAAAATAATTCAATTCAAATAAGCATTTTTTTCCTTCCATTTCATTACATTTTTCATAAACATTAATTCATACAAAATCGATTTATATGAAGAAAATAAATATGTACAAGTTGGGTTTAAAGAAGAAGGCATATACCCTGAAAGCTGAGGCTTGTGGCGGCCGAGATAATGTTCCTTTAACTGTCAAGTGAAATAGCTTTAAAATTAGTAGGCATACATACATGCTTTTCCTATCACAGGCTTGCCCCCCAACAAAAAATGGTCCACAACCAAGGAACACATTAAAAAGGAAAAGCGAGTAAAATATATCATTTTCTGATATAAAAATTAATCTATCATAAAATTAGATATTATTTTTCAAGAAGGTCAAACATTTTGCTCCTCGTGACTTTTTAGGGCGAAATAAGCCATGTTCTGCACCCTCAAACCATGGAGCTATTACAGATGCTCAAACGTTTGAGCTAACTATATCAGTATCACATTACTCTGCAATTTTTTATGAGGGGCTTTATCAAACTATGAAACCAAACAATTAGGCCTATATTTCCCCTCTATAGATTTTAAACTCGGGCTCAATTTAGCCATCACGGAACATGTAAAATTATCATATTTTCCAGATATGATTTTGTTTTGATATTTCAAATCAAAAGATATAGTGCAGATACTCGGTTCCCTCATTCAGTGGCGTAATGAGCTATATAAATAAAAAAATTGAGGGGCTCGATAAAATATTAAAACAAAAAGTTGGGAGTGAGCAAAAATGTCAACATTTTTATTGCAAAAATCCAAGTTTGTGATAGATTTTTACATGATATTCAGAAATTTCACTATTATCCACTTCCAACCTTTCCTTTTCTCTTTTATTTTCTTGGCCGTGAAATTTGGGGAGCAAGAGAGCCCGCCCCCATCTGTACACCAGTGCATTACATATAGCGATATACATATTAACAGTTATTTTCCCTTATTTTAATCAAATTTGTCTGCTTTTAGTGTATATACATATATATATATATATATATATATTTATATATATATATATATATATATATATATCTTAAAGTTTCACGTATTGGCTTCTCTAATGGTAACAAAATATGCTGAAGATAATGCTTTCAATGCCAATATAGTTTGTATTCTTTACTATATATATATATATATATATATATATATATAATTGTCTGTCTAATAAAATCTGTCTATCTGACGGTCAATCGGATCGGGCTCAGTCTAGCCACTTACCCGTCTCTGTGGTCTAGTGGTTAAGGCACCGGCGTTCACAGCTGGGGGCCCGACTTCGATTCCCGGCAGAGACATTTTTTCGGCATCACCAATTTTTCCAAAAGGGTAGATAGCTCTGGGGAACCTTGATTTAAGCTACGCCTACCATTGTTCTCTTTATCCATTTCTTTACAATATTTGAATTAAAAAGAGTTGCCAAAAGCTCTTGTACATGTAAAGCTTTACATACATATATATATGTATGTATATACATGTATATATACTAAAAACCATAAAAATTGATTAATGTATATATATATTTATATTTATTTATCTATTTCTAATTATAAAATAGACGAACATACTGGAGCTTTTCGACATGCATTCATATAATCGCATGTGCTCGTTGTTTAGCGTCCATGATAGGCCTATTGTTTCGTTCTATTTAGAGTTCTGTTCATTCATGCGATTTTACCCTGATGAGTTCATGTCGAAAAGCTTAAAGGCTATTTTGCGATTTTGTGGTACCAAACATTCATTTATTTTAAAAAATACCTAAACCAGCGATGCAATCGACCATTTTCATTGGAGGCAGCTTACCGGTACTTCCAAACCAACAAAAATCAATATGCCTAAGGTTGAATTAAAAGAAACAAAAATCAATATGCCTAAGGCTGAAAAGCTGATCTAAAATCGGACGTCATGTAAGAAAGTTGTGACAGTGTTAACATACAGAAGTACGAAATCAACAGGGTTCGTTAAATCAGCTGAAAAGAACATGGGGTTCGGTGTTTCGAAATTTCGTCAATCCGAAAATATGAACTTTACTTAATTTTTGGACCTTAATTTTTGGATCAAACCTTCGGAATTGCGATCCACTATTCGTTTGTTTTCGAGTTAACGAAAGTTCGGAATAACAAGCCTCAGAGTTCAGACTGAAGAATCTTCGGGGTATACCCCAACCTTCGGAAAACGGATCTTCGGAATAACAAACCTTCGTATTCCGTTGGGTGTAGAAAACGCATAACAAAAATGGCAAGGACGAAAAGGTACTCTGGAAAGGAATTTGTATAGCGCCATCTTTTACTGAGAAATAGAACAAGTGCTCATGTCAGAAAAAGTATTCTGTAAGATGTATAGCATTATAGGTAAGAAACATACATAAGAAGCGTTATCATCAATTGAATCATTATCATTTCAGTATTATCATTATTAAATGTTATCATTTTCAAGTCATTGTCATTATCTTAATCAATTAAACACATATTAAAAAAAAAAGCCAGGTAAGAAGAAAAACATAAACATTAATTTTGTATGCAAATACAATCCGCACAAGTTGAATTTATAGCTTAGCTATTTCAGTAAACTGTGACCTGTATACGCTTGACATGCCGTGAAAAATGTATATGACACGAAATGCTTTATATTATGAATGGAAGCCAGGAACACTTATTTTAGGTTGCTATCAGTATTTTTTTTTGTTTCAATTCTTATTGATCAAATAAAACATCATTAAAGAAATCGATCACACAAAGCAGCTTTAACAATTTACAAAGAGAGAACAAAGGTATTTCAATCATTGAAATCAAATCTCAATTTTTTTAAATGTAGAGGAAGTTTGTTCTTTTTCTTGGCCAAAACATATTCTCAATCCTTATTAGATTTTAGTAAAGCCAAGAAACCCTCAAATACAGGTGAATTACCTTGAAATTTACGAACATAAAAGTAGTATTTTAACGAAAGAAAAAAAGTTAAGAATTTAATACTGACAAATGTATTTGGATCACTGGGGGGGGAGGTAATATGATATATGAATTGCATCACATTGAAGTTGAGGGTAAAAGTGAAATTACCGAATGTAATAATTATATAAGAGATGTCTTAGGAAACATAAAATAAACATGAACAAAATTTTTAAAAAATCACATTCGAATTTAGCATTCTTGTTAAGGAGGGAATAGGAGAGTTCACATAACATACTTGACCACAAATTATAAACAATGTCATAACAAAATATTATTTCGTGCCCGACTATTGGAGTGAGCTAGGAATAAGCCAGTTCGTAGTTCCTTTCTGCGCATGATCAAAATATTCTACGCATGATCAGAGGAAGGTCATTTTGTACTACATGGTGGTTTAAAATCTAATGAGATAAGCACCAAGTTTGATGTCTTAATTGTTCATATATTCTTTTTGAATAGTGGTTTTCATTTACATCCACAAAAACAACAATGCGTCCACGAACGACTGGTATTTCAGAGTTTGCCAAGTACATTGTGCAACATATGCTATGGTATGCATTCAAAATAGGAATGCACCAAATACCTTCATAAAGTGTTCATTGGTGTGCTATTCTATAGTCACCTGGTCTATTCAATTCTTTTATTTCATTTCCATTCAAAACATAATACAAAATAATATAAAGCAATACAAATCAAGTACAATTAGGGCATTCTTACTTCGTAAAACAGAAAAAAAAAACAGTATTATAGAGCATAAATGGAAATGAGGGGATCCACTAAAAAGCAAAGCTTGTAAAGTGTGGATCCCCTTGGAAATGAAGAAATTATAGTTGACTTAGACTCATATGCGTACATGCATGTATTACAGGAAAGAAAAAGAGAACAAAAGAAATCATATTGATGCAAACATAATTACTGAAATGATGCAAAGCTTTTCACACAAAGAGGTCTTCGTTGTAAAGGATATGTTGCGCAAGACAGAAGAAAAAAAACAGAGAGAGAGGGGATGACAAGACATAGAAGACAAGACAAAACAAGAGAGAGGGGATGACAAGACATAGAAGACAATACAAAACAAGAGACAGGACAGTACAAGACAAGATAACTACTTTTTTAAAAAAGGAGGAAAACTAAGAATGGGAAAGAGCTGACCATGAACCAGCTCGATCTGGTGAAATAACAAAAGATGATATAACTGGACAATTTCAGATGAAAAAAGATAAAACAATAAAAATTAAAAATGTAAGAATTATAATCAAGATAATGAAGTGTTAGTTTCGTTGCGAAGAATTATAGGAATTAAGCAGGATAAGTTTGAGTTTACGTTTGGATGAATTTAAGGAGACACTGTCTTTAATGTTATTAGCTAGTGAGTTCCAGAATTTAGGACCGTTGAATAGGAATGTATTTTTGTCCAGTAAAGTTCTGTAAAGTGAAATGTGAAGTTCGTCAGTGTCTCGTTCACTTTCTTCATCAATTTCTTCATCCCGCTATGTAAGGCAAGCTTACGTAATATCTTGCTTTGAAATCTGCCTATCATAATCATGATAATGAAAGAAATGAAAGGTCATTTGACCAAAATTGTCTATGAAGTATCTACGAACTGGTCTATTAGGGATAACAGAAATCTGGATCTCATGCACAGGAATAGCGGACATAGAATTATTGTGCCCCTTTCACCTTAGAAGGACCCGTTTTTTGGTGTTGCCAAGTGGAATTTCTCGTATATAAATGCCATTTTTTTACTCAAAAATGCCCCCCTCTCGAACGTGTTCTATGCCCCTTTCATCTGATAAGGACCCTCTTTACGTGTTAGCAAGTGTCATTTCTTGTATCTGTGCCCCTTTTTACCCAAGGAGAGTGCCCCCACGGACGTGTTCTGTACCCCTTTCATACCTGAGAAGTGCCCCTTTGCGTTCTTATCGATGCCAATTCTCGTATCAGTGCCCCTTTTACCCAAGAAAAGTTCCCCCCCCCCCCCCCACGAACGTGTTCTGTACTCCTTTCACCTGAGAAGGACCTGTTTAATGTGTTAACGAGTGCTCCTTCGAAACAAGGAAACATTCTTATTTTATATGATACTACTTATGAAGGAAAAAACTTGTGAGAATAACCTTACGTGCCTTAAGTTTCATGAGTCATGTGAGTGGGATAGATAAGCAGCGGCGTACAGATGGGGGGGGGGCGCTCACTATTTTGTATTATTATGTCAAAATCTATCACAAATAGGATTTTTGTTATAAAAATGTCAAAATTTTTGCTCGCTTCCAGCTTCTTATAAATTTTGCATGATGATACATATCTAGGCCCCCCTCAGAATTTTTGGCTCATTACACCACTGTAGATAAGTCATTTCTGGTGCCCTTTTCGAAAGAAAAGGTGCCCCCACTTTCAACTTCACTCCGCTTAACTAAGAGAGGGGGAAAGGCTAGGCCTCCTCGATATTTTTGGGATAAATCCACAACGTGAAGGTTGACCCGCGTTCATGATTTTTTTCCTTCAAGTCTCGCGCAACTTTTGAGGTGTGAGGTCCAGAAATAATTGCATGCCAGTCCCCAAAGTGCTGTGAAAAACAAAACAATATGTAAAAGTGATTTCAAGTACAAATCCTATGCAAATTTTATTAATAGCCAAAATTCACAACTGCATCATTATTTTCACTTTATTTGATTAAAATTGATTGATTTAATATTGCATATACATGTAGTCCGAAAGATGTATGCGGCAAATTTTAATTAAAAATGCAATAAATGATACAAAAAGACAAAGAAAATTTTGTAAAATAAAAAACATATTTACTTTTATACCGATTATTATTTGATGTACATTTGATCAGAATCCCACTAAGAGTCTGTGAACAAAAAAAAACATTAAAAAAAAATTAAGGCCTTTATATATCAATTTAAAGCAAAATTCCAATTCCATGAGTAAATTAGCATTCTTAATTAAAGATGAATTTAAATAATTTTGGAATAATCAAATAAACACTGTAAAAACCCTGAAACACGTTGTCTAAGCACGCCACTCTAACAGCAAGTTCTCAAACTTTTAAACAAATTAATATTCAAACTTTTTTAAAGGACAAGTCTACCCCAACAAAAAGTTGACTTGAATAAAAAGAGAAAAATCCAACAAACATAACACTGAAAATTTCATCAAAATCGGATGTAAAATAAGAAAGTTTTAAAGTTTCGCTTAATTTCACAAAACAGTTATATTAGTCTAGGAGCCAGGGGCTTTATTCAGAATTTTTGGTGGGGAAGGTTTGACAAGCTTATCCGGGGTAAAATTGTGCGCTGATTCCAAAAATGCCACTCTTATTGACCGTACTCACGCCATTTTGGTCATTTTGGCCAAATTTTGGCCAAAACTGACCATTTTGACCACTCTTTGGAAAATTGTCCCTTAACAGACTGCTTTTGTAGCCACATGCAATTAAAAGGGTCTATCTTAAGTAAAAATGCACACAGATTCCAGATAAAGTGCTTTCATTTGCCAAATCACAATAGCAGTGGTCATTTTGGCCATAATTTGGCCAAAAATGAAAATTTTCATGATTTTTTGGCCGAAATGTGTTACAAATATTGATCAGAGCTACGACTGGATGTTTTTAGAAATCCACATTTATTTTCAAAATGTGCGCTGGATCATAACCATCAACCTCATGTAATTTATTCCGTCAGTTTTGACCTATGAGGGTCATTTTGGGTACTTTAGACATAACTGACCATTCGCGCAATTTGCATTATTAACTGTTCAAATAGGCAGGAAAATTGAGGTCTTCAGCGTGTTTTTTCTTCTTCCCTTATAAAATGAGAATGCATTTAAATGTCGTTCATGTGTAAAATTTTATGCTGATTCCAAATATATCAGTCTAAATGACCCTATTTAACAGTTTAAGGTCATTTTGGCCACTTATGACCCTTAAAATGACCAATGACATCAGTTCAATTTATCCAAAAATACTTTGAATGTTACCAGAATCGTTACAAGGGCATACTGTGACACCTAACATTGGTGTATTAATCCTTGAAATTGAACATCTCAAAAGTATTTTGACCTCATGCAATTTGTTCCATCAGTTTTGACCTATGAGGGTTACTTGGCCTACTTTAGCCACAACTGACCATTCACGCAGTTTTGCATATAATAAACTGCACATAGACAGGAATTTCAGGTCTTCAGCGTGTTTTATCTTCTTCCCAATATAAAATGCAAATGCGTTCAAAAATCCATCTTGTGTAGAATTTTATGCAGATTCCAAATATATCAGTCTTATTGACCCTATTCAATAGCTTATGGTTATTTTGGCCACTTATGGCCCTTAAAATGACCAATGACATCAGATAATTTTACCCCCAAATTCTTCGAACGTTACCAGAATCGTTACAAGGGTGTGTTGCGACACCTAACATTGGGGTGTGTTAATCCTTTAAATTGAACATCTCAAAATTATTTTGACCTCATTCCATCAGTTTTGACCTATGAGGGTCATTTTGGGTACTTGAAACATAACTGACCATTCGCACATAGGCAGGAATTTGAGGTCTTCAGTGTGTTTTATCTTCTTCCCTTATAAAATGGGAATACATTTAAATGTCCATCTTGTATAGAATATTATGCTGATTCTAAATATATCAGTCTTAATGACCCTATTGAACACCTAATGGTCATTTTGGCCACTTATGGCCATAAAAATGACCAATAACATCAGTTCAATTTATCCAAAATACCTCAATGTTACCAGAATCATTACCAGGATGTGCTGTGACATCGAACATTGGTGTATTAATCCTTTAAAATGAACATTTCAAAAGTATTTTGACCTCATGTAATTTATATCATTAGTTTTGACTTTTGACCATTTTGGGTAACTGACCATTCGTGCAATTTTGCATAATAACTGTGCAAATCGGCAGGAATTTGAGGTCTTCAGTGTGCTTTATCTTCCTCCTTTATAAAATGGGAATGATGCATATGTCGTTCTTGTGTAGAATTTCATGCTGATTCCCAATATGTCAGTCTGAATGACCCCATTTAACAGATTATGGTCATTTGGCCACTGTTTGGCCCCAAATGACCAATACCATCTGTTCAATACTTCAATTTATCCAAAAATACTTTGAATGTTACTATAATCGTTACAAGGGTGTGCTGTGACACCTAACACTGGTGTATTAATCTCTTAAATTGAGTGTCCCAAAAATATTTTTGACAACCTTGGTCATTTTGGCCAGATTGTCCCCTGCCCAATGTGTATACTAAATTAGCCTATAGTGAACATAGTGAGGAGACAATTCAGGATTGTGTTAATATTAGCATCAATTATTGTTAAATTGGAAAAGTTTGAAAGCTTTGGGGTGAAAATCAATGCAATGATTCCATATAAATCAGTATTATTGGCCGAACTATTGGACTTTGTAGTAATTTTGATCACCTTTCCTCGATAATTTCTCGTGACCACACATTATTTGATTTAAAAAGAGCTCAAATGTTGCTTAATATTATTTTCAGCTTGAGCTACTACACCAATAATCAAGAGTTTAATGAATGTGATAAAAACCTTTACATCAAGTACACATAAGGTTGTTTGACCATGCACTTTGGTCATTTTCATGACACATTAACATTAACCCTTTTGTAATTCATGGAAACGAATTCAAGAATGATGTTAGATATTACAAAAACTTTCTGCACCAGATTAATACAATGATTTAGAATATATCAGTCTTAATGACTACTTAGTGGTCATTTTGGTCCCTACAATTAGCAATGACAATTACATGTATCAAAAGTATTCCAATGTTCTTGCTCTATATTTTTGTAAGATTTGTTGTATCAATCATAATCAATGACAAATTATTTAATTCAATATGATATTACTAATAAAACATAATCAAAATGTGACCACTTTGGCCACTTTGACCGTGAATTGTGTGAATTTTGAAATAAACATGACTTAGCAGCAATTGTAGGTCTATGAACATGATGAAATGCGTAATCCCTTTTCATGGGAAATATTAAAGGCTCACCTTGAGTAAAAATTGTGCCAAATATCATGTGACTGTCTACTGTGGCCCCTTTGGTCACTGTATGTTCCTAAATAGCCAGAATTATTTTCCTTCTTTAAAGTCAAATTGTACTGAGAATCATTACAAAGCAGAATAGGTCACAGTGAAGTTCACAAAGAGTTTTGACTATCATTCATTTTTACAATCTTTGTTTTTTCTTGTACAGTGATTCACAAAGCTCACATTGGCATGATTGGTGAGCAGCAAACTTACCCTTAATTCTTTTTGAAGACGTACTGGGTAATAAAATACATTCTCTATATGAAATTATTCTCTGTGCCGAATTTTGGTCACTCTAACAATTTAGGGCAAGTTTTCCACTTTCAACTTTACCAATCATGCCAATGTGAGGTTTGTGAAACATTACACAAAATGGCAAAGGTAATAAAAATGCACCATGGTTAAATCTATTCGTGAAATCCACTTTGACCAATAGCTTTGTAACGACGCACCTTTGAGTTCAGGATTAGTGCCTTCCTCTAGAATATAGTTATCTGTATAATTTAAATAAAAAAGGAGGGAATGATGTTATGGCTACTCAATGACCACATGATGACCAAATGGTGAGGTATTTGGCACAATTTTTTTACTCAAGGTGAGCTTTTAATATTTCCAATCGAAAGGGATTGAACACATTTCCACAATTGCTCCTGTCATGTTTATTTACAAAAGTCATACATGCGATAGTCAAAATGGCCAAATTGGTTTCAAAATTTTGATAATGTGCTATTAGTCATATCATATTAAAATCAATAATTGATATAATACATCTTATTAACAATACTGAGCGACAACAACATTTGAATCCTCTTTGATACATGCAAATGTGATTGGTCATTGTCGGGACCAAAAGCGACCAAAATGACCACTAGCTCATAAATGGTCATTAAGACTAATATATTTGGAATCATTAATCTACATTAATCTAGAAAAGTGTCTTAGAATAACATGTAAATGATGGTGAAGTGTCTCATTCCTGAATTTACTGCCCCATATATGTGAGGTTTCCATAAACATTTACTGTGTGGTCAAGGTGGCTAAAATCATGTAAATGACCACAGTGCCATGGTCAAACAAACTTATGTATGCACGATGTAAAGGATTTTATCACAATTATCGACACTCTTCACCGATTATTGGTAGCTCATGCTGATAATGATACTGACCAGCATTTGAGCCCTTTTTGACTCATCAAAGCAATCAATATCTCTCTCTTAGCTGATCTCTCCACTAATTGGAGATTCCTAGGGTCCATAATCACTGGTCAATATTGAGGGAAACGTGGTCAAAATGACCACAGGGTCCAATAGTTATGGTCTGTGTGGAATAATTTCATTGACTTCCACCAAGAAGCTTTCAAACTTCCCCATTTAACAATAATTGATGCTAATATTAATGCAATCCAAAATTTCTCCTCACCATGTTCGATATCACCTGAATTAACATACACAATGAGCAGGGCTGGCCGGGGGGTCAAGGTGGCCAAAATGACCAAGGTAGTCAACTTTGGGGATGCTCAATTTTAAGGATTCATTCACCAGTGTTGGGTATTACAGCACACCCTTGTTAAGATTCTGGTAACATTCGAAGTATTTTTGGATAAATTGAACTGATGTCATTGGTCATTTTAAGGGTCATAAGTGGCCAAAATGACCTTAAACTGTTAAATTGGGTCATTTAGACTGATATATTTGGAATCAGCATCACATTTTACATAAGATGAACTTTTGAATGCATTTCCATTTTATATGGGAAGAAGATAAAACACGCTGAAGACCTAAAATTCCTGTCTATGAGCATTTTATTATATGCAAAACTGCGTGAATGGTCAGTTGTGGCTAAAGTACGCCAAGTAACCCTCATAGGTCAAAACTGATGGAACAAATTGCATGAGGTCAAAATACTTTTGAGATGTTTAATTTCAAGGATTAATACACCAATGTTAGGTGTCACAGTATGCCCTTGTAACGATTCTGGTAACATTCAAAGTATTTTTGGATAAATTGAACTGATGTCATTGGTCATTTTAAGGGTCATAAGTGGCCAAAATGACCTCAAACTGTTAAATTGGGTCATTTAGACTAATATATTTGGAATCAGCATCACATTTTACATAAGATGAACTTTTGCATGCATTTTCATTTTATATGGGAAGAAGATAAAACACGCTGAAGACCTGAAATTCCTGTCTATGTGCAGTTTATTATATGCAAAACTGCGTGAATGGTCAGTTGTGGCTAAAGTAGGCCAAGTAACCCTCATAGGTCAAAACTGATGGAACAAATTGCATGAGGTCAAAATACTTTTGAGATGTTCAATTTCAAGGATTAATACACCAATGTTAGGTGTCACAGTATGCCCTTGTAACGACTCTGGTAACATTCAAAGTATTTTTGGATAATTGAACTGATGTCATTGGTCATTTTAAGGGTCATAAGTGGCTAAAATGACCTTAAACTGTTAAATAGGGTCATTTAGACTGATATATTTGGAATCAGCATAAAATTTTACACATGAACGACATTTAAATGCATTCTCATTTTATAAGGGAAGAAGAAAAAACATGCTGAAGGCCTCAATTTCCTGCCTATTTGAACAGTTAATAATGCAAATTGCGCGAATGGTCAGTTATGTCTAAAGCACCCAAAATGACCCTCATAGGTCAAAACTGACGGAATAAATTACATGAGGTTGATGGTTATGATCCAGCGCACATTTTGAAAATAAATGTGGATTTCTAAAAACATCCAGTCGTAGCTCTGATCAATATTTGTAACACATTTCGGCCAAAAAATCATGAAAATTTTCATTTTTGGCCAAATTATGGCCAAAATGACCACTGCTATTGTGATTTGGCAAATGAAAGCACTTTATCTGGAATCTGTGTGCATTTTTACTTAAGATAGACCCTTTTAATTGCATGTGGCTACAAAAGCAGTCTGTTAAGGGACCATTTTCCAAAGAGTGGTCAAAATGGTCAGTTTTGGCCAAAATTTGGCCAAAATGACCAAAATGGCGTGAGTACGGTCAATAAGAGTGGCATTTTTGGAATCAGCGCACAATTTTACCCCGGATAAGCTTGTCAAACCTTCCCCACCAAAAATTCTGAATAAAGCCCCCTGGCTCCTAGACTATATGTACATCCTGGTCGGAATGCAAATGAGGAGACTGATGACGTCATTCACTCACTATCTTTTGTAATATTGAAATATTCTAATTTTCTCTATGTTGACAAGGGAAACAACTACCAATTCCTCCCTGAATATGTTGAATAAGCATCGTTTAAAGGACAAGTCCACCCCAACAAAAAAGATTAAAAAGAGAAAAATCCAACGAGGATAACACTGAAAATTTCATAAAAATCGCATGTAAAATAAGAAAGTTATGACATTTTTAAGTTCCGCTTAATTTCACAAATAGTCGTTATATGCACATCCTGGTCGGTATGCAAATGAGGGAACTGATGACATCACTCACTTTTTCTTTTGTATTTTATTATTTGAAATATGAAATATTCTAATTTTCTCTTAATAAAGTTTTATTTCTCACTGAACATGTGGAGTTACCGTTGCTTAACATATGGTTCAGTCAAGTTGGTCCTTTTTGTCAAATCTGTAAAAATTGAAATATTGCATAATTCAAACAATAAAAAACAAAAGAAATAGTGAGTGAGGGACATCATCGATTCTCTCATAATTATGCATGTGGGTAAATTGTGCATATATAACTATTTTTTGAAAAAGTGAAATTTCAAAATGTCATAATTTTCTTATTTCACATCCGATTTTGATGACATTTTCAGCATAATGCTAGTCTGATTTTCCTCTTTTGATTCAAAACAACTTTTTTCTGTGGTGGACTTGACCTTTAACATGTTTAATACTATATGGTTCAATCAAGGTGGTTCTTATTGTCAAATATGCAACAACAACAAATGAAATATCGTATAATTCAAACAATAAAAACAAAAGAAATAGTGAGTGACGGACATCATCGACTGAACCATTTCCATGTCGCTGAGTTGTGCATATCACTGTTTTGTGAAAAAATAAGCGAAAACTTCAAAATGCCATAACTTTTTTTTTATTTTACATCCGATTTTGATGAAATTTTGAGCATTATGTTTGTTTGATTTTTCCCTATTTATTCAAATCAACATTTTACTGGGGTGGACTTGACCTTTAAATTGTTGACAACTTGTTCATAACTTTAAACATTGGTGGTGAGAGTATGTGGGTGTTGTGGCGTGCGCTTCTTTTAATCAAGCTATGTGGGGGGGGATTACTGTTGCAGGTTCAAGAATGGGTCACGCCGGGGTCACGTCTCTGGATGGTCACGTTAAAGGTCGGTCCCAGACGTATCTGATTCATACACATCTGCAAAAACTCTAATACACCCCTACACACACTCTCATGCACACACACCCACACTCACCCTCACACACACCCACACACGCACTCACACACGCATTTAAATTCGTTGCAATCGTGTGTTCAACGGCCCAGATCCGGGGGGGGGTAGCTTTAGCACGGTTTTAGTATTAAATAGAGACAAATAATACAAGCATCATGCTGAAAATTTCATCGAAATCAGATTTTGAATAAGAACGAAATTTCAAAAATTTCGGTTTTTTTTCGTAACAGTTATGTGCATACAACACATGTGATATGAGAGAGCCGATGGTGTCACACACTCACATTTTCTTTTGTATTTTATAAGAAATTACATAACACATTAACTTTTGCAGATAAGGCGATAAGGAAGCTCTGCATTGATCACAGAATAGGTTACAAAAATGGCCATTCCACATTTTCAGGGAAAAACCAATTACATTATGAAAAATACAGTTTTGTTCATATTTCAAATAACACAAGTGGAATGCCTCTGGCCGTCTCACCTGCATCACACAGTTCAATATCGCAGCAGCGCTGACTTTGAAAACTACTCTAACTCGCACAAGATGTTCAGTGATACATGGTTACTATTATGTCCACTTTTTATGAACTAGACCTATAAACTTACAGAGATATGATGGTTATTCAACAAAAAAAAACCCAACATGGCCAAAGTTCATTGACCTTACATGACCTTTGACCTTGATCATGTGAACTGAAACTCGCACATGACGTTCAGTGATACTTGATTACTCTTATGTCCAAGTTTCATGAATCAGATCCATAAACTTTCAAAGTTATGATGGTAATTCAACAGATATACCAGATTCGGCCAAAGTTCATTGACCTTTGACCTTGGTCATGTGACCTGAAATGCACACAGGATGTTCAGTGATACTTGATTACTCTAATGTCCAAGTTTCATGAATCAGATCCATAAACTTTCAAAGTTATGATGGTAATTCAACAGATACCCCCAATTCGGCCAAAGTTCATTGACCCGAAATGACCTTTGACCTTAATCATGAGACCTGAAACTTGCACAAAATGTTCAGTGATGCTTGATTACTATTATGTCCAAGTTTCATGAATCAGATCCATAAACTTTCAAAGTTATGATGGGAATTCAACAGATACACCCAATTCGGCCAAAGTTCATTGACCCTAAATGACCTTTGACCTTGGTCATATGACATAAAACTCATGCAGGATGTTCAGTGATACTTGATTAACCTTATGTCCAAGTTTCATGAACTACGTCCAAATACTTTCTAAGTTATGACGTCATTTCAAAAACTTAACTTCAGGTAAAGATTCTGATGTTGATTCCTCCAACATGGTCTAAGTTCATTGACCCTAAATGACCTTTGACCTTGGTCATGTGATGTTCAGTAATACTTGATTGACCTTATGGCCAAGTTTCATGAACTAGGTCCATATACTTTCTAAGTTATGGTGTCATTTCAAAAACTTAACCTCAGGTTAAGATTTGATGTTGACGGCGCCGCCGCCGCCGTCGGAAAAGCAGCGCCTATAGTCTCACTCTGCTATGCAGGTGAGACAAAAAAACGGAGTGGGTAATTTTACCGGTTAACTTGCCTATCGACAAGGATTTTTATTTTGTCAAATTTAGGTAAAATTGTAAAATATCATAGCTGCTGTCTTAATTCAAATTCGATTTTGATTACTTTTATATACGCCCGTCCTATGGGACGTATTATCGTATCACGCTCGGTGTCCGTCCGTCCGATTGCATGGCTGTCAGGGTCACATGCATCTTACCCTTCTGAAGTCCTTGTAAACGCGATAATTTCAGTTTAACTAAACCTTGGCTCATATAATTTGGAGTGTATGATACTAGCTTGAATCCCAGAAAGCCTTTTGATTTTAAGGTCAATTTGGTCAAAAGTTCAAAGGTCAAGGTCACAGTGACATGTTTTCATCTTGCCCTTCTAGAGTCATTTCAAACGCGATAACTCTTTTGGTGTACGATACAAGCATGGATCCCAGGGTGCCTAAAAGTCCAAGGTCAAGGTCACATGCAGTGACATGTTTTCATCTGACCTTTCTGAAGTCCTTGTAAACGCGATAACTTTAGTTTGAGTTAACCTAGGCTCATATAATTTGGTGTGTATGATACTAGCATGGATCCCAGACATTCTATTGATCTTGAGGTCTTTTATCCAAGTATTCTTAAATATCATACCTGCACTTTCACCCACTTGCACACACATGCACACTTTATTTTCTCAATTTTTCTTCTTTCTCCTTTTCTGATGATTTGTGACGTCAGATTTTTGTTCCAGACCTATGGAATACAAGTCATGTATAATTCGTTTCCATGTAGCCAGTGGCGTAACAGGGGTCGGTGGCCGGGGGGGGGGGGCAACAGCCAAAAATATTCCCGGTCATATTTTATGGAACAGGCAATGGCATCATAAAGCAAACATTTTGAGGGGGCGATATATATAGAGAGAGAGGGGGGGGGGGGGGGGGAGAGAAAGAGAGAGAGAGCAAAAATTTTGACATTTTTGATGCAAAAATCCAATTTTGTGATAGACTTTGACATAGTGTTAAAAAGATGATATAATAATATTTTTTTGTACGCCACGGTGAACAGAATTTTTGTGATTGTGCGCAGCCAAAGCTCTATAATATGCTCGAGGGGCCCAGTATGACGCTTGTGGCAAGAAGTAGCTTAATATAAGTCCCGAGCGAGCGAAGTGAGCGAGATAAAAATAGACCTTTTCGTAAGAATCTAACGTGAAGACAGATTTTGACGTGATATTCAGAAAAATATTATACACTTTTCCTTCGCTTTTCTTTCTTTCCTCCTTTTTTGTTGTTGTTTGGTTTATTGTAGAACTTTTAGGGGCCATGGTCCAAACTCATCTATACAACAGTGCTCCCACCCCGGAACCTCTTGATATTAAAGCCATTTTAAACCTTACAGATGGCCACTAATTTTAATCAAATTGCGTGTATATAGCTGCTTTCACACAACACATAAATTCAGTGCAGTTTATACCGTAATCATCCAAATATTTTGAAAGAAGCGAGCCAGAAAGAAAAATAGACTTTTGAAATGAAATTCTAATTATCAATTTTTACATCATATCATCATGTCATGTATATTTTTATTCATCTCATTTTGCTGTCTCCTTCATTTTCATTTATTTCCCCTTGGCTGTAGAACCACCCCCCCCCCTCTCCGTACGCCAGTGCTTCAACGCAAAGCTTAATGCACAAAGGGTCCATAGGGGCCCGTTATAGAGCCCTAAGGTTACAGATAAAGAGCCCCCACTGCACGGGGTCTTGACTCTTGGACAGAGCCCCCGGTAGCTTTGGAGATTTAGCAAGTTTATGATAGACTTTCATACGAAATTATGTTATATACCATCCATCTTTCTTCCCGCTCGTTATCTTCAATCCTCAGCAGCCCGGTAGTATAATATCTTGTCCCTTTTCTTTATTTTCCAATTTAGATTTTGCCTCATTCCCCCTCATTCCATTCTATCTTCATTTCCCGCTTTTGTTTGCCTTTTTGTCATCTTTTAATTTATTTTCCTGTCTTACTAATCATGCTGATGTATTTGTATACCGGGGAAAATTGTTTTTTCTCACCTGCATTGTCCTTCTTTCATTCCTTTTCCCAAGTTCTTTCCGTTCAGTCCCCTTTTTATGTTTTTTCTTAGTTTTCTTTTCCCCCTTTCCTCTTTTTTTCTTTTCCCTTTCTTTCTTTCTCCTTTTCTTATTTTCCCGGTGAACCCCACCAGGGGGGGGGGGGCAGCTTGCCCCCGCCTGTATACGCCACTGTAGCCCTTTTCCCTTTTGGCTGCTATTACTCAAGCATTTATATAGTTTAATACTGCATTTATTTTTTACTACTTTGTCTTATCATTAAATTGTATTCATGTCTAAATTTTGTTATGACACTGTTATAAAATTGTCACATTGTAGTTTAAAGGACAAGTCCACCGCAACAAAAAGTTGATTTGAATAAAAAGGAAAAAAATCAAACAAACATAACACTGAAAATTTCATCAAAATCGGATACAAGATAAGAAAGTTATATTTCAAAGTTTCGCTTAACAAAACAGTTACATCCTGGTCAGTATATGCAAATGAGGAGACCGATGATGTCATCCGCTCACTATTTCTTTTGCAATTTATTATATGAAATATTTTAATTTTCTCCTCATTGTCACATTAAACAATGATTAATTCCTGGCGGAAAATGTGGAATTAGCATTGTTTAATACTATATGGTTCTGTCAACTTGGTCCTTATTGTAAAATCTATACAAAATGAAATATTGTATAATTCAAACAATAAAAAAACAAAAGAAATAGTGAGTGATGGAGATCATCGACCGACTCATCTGCATGTCACTGAGTTGTGCATATCATTATTTTGTGAAAAATAAGCGAAACTTCAAAATGCCATAACTTTCTTAATTTACATCCGATTTTGATGAAATTTTCAGCGTTATGCTATTTTCATTTTTTCTATATAATATTCAAATCAACATTTTGCAGGGGTGGACTTGACCTTTAATATCAAATTTATTTTGACTTTAAAATAAATGCAGAAGCTCCTGCCCCCCCACAAAAAAGGTGATTCCTCCCTGAACGTGTGATATTACGATCGTTTTAACATTTATAGCCCTTTAAAATTGGTCCTTATCTGTCAAATCTAAAAAAAAAAAAAATATTGTGTAATAAAAAAAGTGAAATAGCTGTTGGCATGATGGTTTAAAAAATGCGAACGGGAGCTGAAACTTTCGTAGTCTTGATCGAGATATTATCCTCCTCCCTCCCCTCTTCTCCTTCTTCTCTTGGCCTCTTTTCCTTCTCTTCCCTTCTCCTCCTCCTCCTTTATCTTCTTCTTCTCCTTTCTTATTTCCTCCCTTTCAGGGTCGGAAGAAAGTATTTCGTTTGGGGGCAAAGCCAAAAAGGGCTCTTTTGTGTCAAAATCGACATTTTGGTGCAAACGGATATTTTCACAATGATTATTATCGTCTGCGTGAAGTAGTTGTGTTTTGTACAAATTATTTTTGAAGTGATTTCTGATTGATTTATAGGCTTTGGCTTTTTCAGTGAGAGAGCGTAGCGAGCTGTTTCAACAAATTCTCAAGTCTGAAGTTGTAAAGCTCGTTTTTTTTTTTTTTTTGGGGGGGGGTAAATTATGGCGTTAATTACTGTTAAAGGGCATCCTTGCGAGATGTTAAACATTCAGAGCAGTTTTTGCAATCATGAAAAAGATGGGAATCTAATTAACGCGAGCTGAAACTTTTGATATACTGACCAGAAAAGGAAGCTGTTAAGGACTGCATTTACACATGAATAGGATACATATTATCTCAACCATCGAATAAGCTGAAAATTTTGTGATATAGTTCAAACCTGAAATTTTGTGATTTTATAACCTAAAATGTAGGCATGTTTTACTTCAATTAGGGTATTTCATTTTCAAATCTTAAAGGCGTTATCAATTTTGAAAATAAAAAAATCCCAACGCCCTGCTCCCTTTTTCGTCGCGACCGCCCCTGGATCCGCCTTTGCACGACAAATTATGGGAGGGCAGTCCTACCGTTCAATGTAATATCTCACAAATTGCCCTTTCGAGATTTCTTGTTCTACAATATATTTCTTTTAAACTTAATACGGTGTTCTGTTCCTACTTATTTTTCATTCACAGTACGTCAGATTAACATTTACAAAATGATAAATCGAAATAAATTCGGAAATCCTTACCTAATTATGACTCTGAAACAGTTTAAGATTTATCCCGATGTAAACTTCTGGAGATGACGAAAGGAAGCAAGCAACAACTTCTTGTCTACTTGAGATAAAAACTCATGAAACATCGCTTTTGTGGTACAGGAAATGTGATACTCTACTGCGCATGCGCATTTCAATTCATTCCGCTGTATCGGTTGTAAAGGCGGTGAAAATGGCTGAGGATTATATCTACGAAGTAAGTCGAAAAACTTATTGATTATCCTCATTTTGATCTTGACTGTTCTTGAAACAATAATTATTTCGTAGATTTATATATTGATGTCATTGTACATAGGTTAGATTGGCTTGAATCTGTCACGATAATGAGCAATCACGATGTTATTTGAGGTCATATTTTTCGGTTTCTATTCAGAGTGTGCGACGAGTGTGTGTTATATGAACGGAGCGGTGTGTGTAAAGCACCGGACAAGGTCCCCATTGGAGTGGAGTGTGTTGTCAATGGACGTATTCGGTCACAACGCTCTGGAAGTAGAATAGCAGAGGCTTCAGAGCGTAGTCTGCCGAATAAATGCAACGTGAGATAGAGTTGCAAAAATATAAAACCACATGTATGATCACAAATGAAATAATACGTGTTTATCTGTGTTCTACTGGTAGTACATGTTCAAATTATTAAAAATCTTGGCATTAGAAAATGAGATGATGTTCGATTCCCAGTGGCAGTGAAACTTGAATTTGTTCAATTTATACCTGGACACCCTATTTTTATTGTCATGAAAATGAAATCTGTCAGGTGTGTCAAGTTTTATTAAGTTGCGTTCACAAATCAATACACTTCATTCATTCGTTCATTAATTGATCGTGTCCGTTACAGTTTTGCCAGACTAGTTTGATTGGACGCATTGCCATAGAGTCTTATGTAGATCATGAGAAAAGACCTTTTCAATATTTTATTTGTCTTGTCAATTGGCACAAACTTTTTCATAGTACTGAGAAGAGGAAAGTAATTGTAAACTTTTGCTTAGGCCTATGTCTACCTGTATTTCTTTGAGAAATATTGTACAAGTACTTTAAGATAAGTTTCAAATACCATTTGGCTATTTTTATGTGAATTTTGAAGAAAAAAATCCATGAAAAAGTGTTAGCAATGGAAAGAAGTGTCAAAGCTAATATAATGAGTTCACATTTTTATAGGTCTATCTAACATTATTAAAATCTAATACTATTTCATGATTTATCATCGGATTCTTGCTCTTCACTTCCAAAACATTAATCCCTCTGGCTTGGTTTTAAGATGATTGCATTTTTTGTAACATTCATATAGGCCTATCTGCTTTGATGTTTTTTATTCTGTATAAAAATTACTTTGGAGTAGGAACAATTTAAGAGCACTATAATAAAAGATCATAGTATACATGTAGCAAAGTAAACATTTCTTTATAATCATTTCCCTTCAGTCATGGTACAAAGTAGTGCACTATCCTCATCATGACAGAGATACTAGGACAATGAGGGCCATAGTTCATCTTTGGACTGGTTGAAAGTTAATTTTGATTAAGAGTGAATCAATAATCAATATGCAAGTCTTAAAATTTTCATCCTTGATGTCAGAGTTAAAATTATTAAATGACCAGTGAGAATATACACCATGTCATAATCCTGTATTTCTGAGTGTGTTAGAGTGGTCTTTGGTTTACAAACTATTTAAACTAATTAACCATGCAGTTTAAAAGTGTTTTTTTTTTTGTGTGTGTGTGACTCTGCACATAAATGTGTCTTTTCTAACACAATGTATGAATTGTTTGCTCAGTTGAGGTTTATTTGCATCTTTATAGGGAATGCATGCTCTTGCATACAATGTACATGTACACATAGGCCTAGAGGTAATGCATATTATTAAAGTTGTCAATGCAGGCCTTTAATCATACCTGTTGAAACTATGCCATTTGTATTGTGATATACATGTACAAATCAGTTAAAGGTTTAAGTTTGTATTATGTAAATATGTAAATTTTAGTTCTGGTAACAACTGCAATATAAAGAGAAAATCTGTCAAATGATTCTGGAATATAGTGAGTATTTGCTGAATAATACACATTTATATAGTGTTTTAGCAATGCAGCGAAAATGCTTTTTTTTTTTGGAAGGGGCAGATCCAGCATTCGCCAATAAGGGGTCCCAGATTTTTTAAGCTGCATTTTCCCCGATCGGCCGCTCTAAGTTGATTTTTGTTTGTTTCTTTGAAGGGGTAGTCCTAATAGTCAACTTAGCTATATATATACTAATTTCATTATTAGCCTATAGTGCGAGTGTGTAGTGCTAGCTATTTTTTTTAAACTCATGTATTTTGTCCTAAAATTTGAACATTCTGGGCACAACTAAACGATAACTGAGCGCAAAGCACGAGCAGAAATTTTTAATATAGATTTTGATCTGATCAAAAAAGGATTTCTTAACTGCTTGCAGTCAGCCCAATCAAATAATGCGAGCGAGGAAACTCTCAGAATAATGTTGTAACCCGCACCCGTTGCGGTACGGGTTAACCTGCCGGTATGCCTCCGATCGCGGGTTGCGGGCCGGGCCGAGTTCATTGTCAAACCCGCAGACCGTCATGCGAAAAAAAGGGAGAAGTAACGACGCATAATAAAAACATTCACAATGAAAATTGAGTTAAGATCATGTGCTTCTTACGTAGCAGATTCTTTTAGAGACGTAGATATTTCCTTTTAAAAATGCCGGCGTATTTTTGTCTTGTGAACAGTGAACAGGACAGAGTCTGAGACAGTTCAACATAATAAAATACATCGAGTTGCTCTTTCAAAGGCCAGCGCCAGTGCATGCAGCGCAGTCAAAAGCAACCGCATGGGCCAATGAAACTCGATGTTGAGTTTCCCGTCCCATTTTTTCCAGCTCATAATGAGGAACCGATTTCATTATTGTTTTTCAGAAGATGAAAGTTTGACCTTTTGTAACCTTTTAACGCACTTTATTCTGTGGAACTTGAAGCCAGGGAAAAATTAATCATTTTTTTTGGGGGGGGCTCCATTTTCAATTTTTTGTAATATTTCAGGGGCTCTTTTCAAATACTACGTTTTTGTATTTTGAAGAATACCTGTTCACTTATTAAATTAATTATTACTTGTTGTTTAATATTGTAGGATTTTTAAAGTTTTTTTTCATGCTTAAAATCTTGGGTGTGGGTGTGTTTGTGTGGGTGAGACTGTGAGTTGAACTTGGATATAAATGAATTTCTTACTCCATCTAATTCCAGTACTTGGCCATGTAATGAAGGCCCACATACCCTTACTTTTCCTGAAGTTCTTTGAAAACGCAGATCTCCACGAAAATTGCATTTCTCTATGGGGAGTCTAAATTTGGTGAGAATGAACTCATTAATAACTTAAATATACATGACAATGAAGAAATCATCAAACTTTATTGGCAGTTTTGAATAATATACCCGAAATATAAACTCTGTCTGAAACAGAAAATCGCCATCATTGAGGCCTTTACAGAGCAAATTGTCCCCCAGAGCTCTGGCAGAGAGACAGAGCTCAGACTGGCTAGCTAGCACAAGCGCCAATGCGTACGTGCGTGAGCCTCACGTCGGCCCTGTAAAACAGATTGAGCTTTGTTTGATGATTTTTTGTCTGATTTACCTCATCCCCTGGTATAAGTTATAATTAGCAAATAAGATCAGTTATTTTGGATGTTACTAGGCCGTATGATAACTCACCAACGCGAGGTTACTAGACTCTGGGATTTATTGAGGTAGCTCAACCATAACTCGAGCGATGTTCGTGCGGGCTCCCTGCACGAACATCCCTCGAGGTACATGTATGGTTGAGCATGCAGTGTCATTCCATTCACAAGAAAAAGAAAGAAAGGATTTACAGGTATTTACAAGACATACAAATAATTATGTGACTGAAAAGCTTATATTAATGTTTTATATCAGTTTTGCATCTAGATCTATATCAAAATAGAAAAACAATGAATTATTTTTAGAATTTGATTTTCAAACGCGGGCCAAATTTCATAACGCGGGCGGGCGACGGGAAACTGAACATCGAGTTTTAGCGGCCATATCGAATGAAATACAAAAACAGAAGGAAATAATATGGAGGTAAACGAGAAGAAAAAAAATGACTGTATCATTATCCACGTATTTATTGCAATTTTAATTACTTTATAGACAAGGTCCCATAGAATTGAATATTGTAATTATGATTGTTGTGAGTCGCCGTGTCGACCGACCTGGACTGAAAAACAACATTGCCGATCCTTGCTGGGCAGCCTGGGCTATCGCTAGTTATACGTTAGCGCGCTGAGCTGCGGCTCGCTAGCTAGCTCCGATCCGAGGAGGTAATTGCGTAATGCTTTCAATTCCGAGATCAGAGCGCATCCATTTCGTGGTACGAAGTACTTAAGTCACCCCAAAAAAAACATTTTCTCTCCTGAGTAAAAGGCTAATTTGCAAATTGTAAGTAATTTCACTCTGGGGATTGCAGAAATAATATTTTTCATTTTTCAAAGATAAATTGACTTGAGGGTTAATAAACCCGACGGGTCAGCGGGTCCCGCTTGCAAATTTTTGGATTATACGGACGGTATGGTTCGGGTTTTCACTTGCGGGTTACAACATTATCTCAGAAACTGGGTAATGATTTAAATACCGGTAGAGAACAAGCTGCGTATCTGAATAAACATGTGCGCATGTGTTTCAGGTTTCGAACTATAATCGTGGATTTTTAATTCCTTTTTTTATCATGAAAACCAATAATGCGAGTGCGATGCACAAGTTATTTGATATTCCGTTCTGAAAAAGGGTCAATTTAAGCTCTGCATATCAAGTATTTTGTAGGAAAATTGTGAGGTGCATATGGATCGCAGTTAATAAAGAGCTGATACAATGTACATGTATGTTTCATTATTAGGGTGCGTTTATGTGCCACTTTTTACTATAGAATCACGATTGCGATTTCGTCAAAAGTGAAATTAAACGTCTTTCAAATCACAAACACGGAAAATGGGGCGTTTGGAAAGACGTTTCTGTAGAATCACAAACAAAAAAGGTGGTATAAATGCAATCATGATTTGAATAATGATTCTATGATGTCACAAACACTGTGTTGGGCTACTTTACGTTTAGCTCTTGCCAAGCCCAAGGCACATGCTATGCTCCGTGTATATGTATATGTACTACATGTATGCATGCATTTCTTGTCACATGCATTTAACTTTATGTTCGTTCGCATCGTCCACTGTCAAATCTTCATTTTCAAGTTCTAGTAAATGAATTAACTGGACAGACAATGATCTCAGTTTTTGTTGAGTTAACAATGTCAATATTAAATTGGATCTACGTTGAAATTCACTTCCGAACACCATTTTCAATAGACTGACAAGATGAATTATAGAATTAAACAAAATGAGGAATAATAGACTGAATTCTGGAAACAGAAGATTGATTTTTCAAGAGCCAACACACTGCGAAAAAGTTGACTTATACTTGCTCTGTCAAATTGTGCTCTGGATCGGCCCAAACTGAGGAGAAACAGCATTGGAATGAGGTCGTCTAAACGCTGATTCTGTGGTATTGTAGCTGCCGCCGCTCTCGCTTATTTCTTCCATTCCGACCTCTACGTCAGGATGGTGTTCAGTCTGTGGTGGATCACCTGAGCTTTTCTCCATTTCCATTTTTGTCTATCTTAGTATCTTCCGAGCATGCATTTTCCAAGAGAATCGTCATAATAAGAGTGGAAGAAAATGCTGGAGCGGCTCGCTATAGATTATTTGCAATTAATTAAAATATATGACTATGGGGGTACACAGCAAAGAAAGACACAGGGGTTTGTGACTCAGATTTTAGTTTCAATGGCAAAAAGAAAAATGGTGCACTTTATTATTCAAATTGCATAAATATATATATATATATGTATATATACAGTGCGTCCCAGAAAAAACAAAACCAAGATTTATCGATGATTTATCATATCTTAATCATAAATAAAATAGACAAATGACCTACCATTGTAAAGCTTAGAATCTCCTCTTTCATCTGGTATTACTTATATTATTCCTCATTCACGCATGAGTGAGCAAAAATAATTCAAAGAATGGATGCCAAAAACTTATTTGGAGGGGGGTATCTGAATTTCAAAAAGAAAATCACATGACTAAAACGTTCAATATCTGCTTTTTTCTTTGGTACCTTGATCACAGAAAATGGTCAAGAAGTAAGAAAGTTATGATCCCTCGAAACAATGCTTGTATTTCCATAATTTCATCAAATAAAACGTGTTTTCACCGGTTTCCCCACAGAAGCTATCTTGCGGTAACAAAAGACTTAATGCATGGCTGATCGTCAACAAAATGGAGTGTCGAGTGAGTTTGAACGCTAGCCTGTAAAATCCTCTTCATTTTATGAAATTATTGAAATTCAAGCCTTATTTCAATCAACCAGAACTTTGTTATTTCTTGACCATTTTGTGTAATTGAGGTATCAAATTAAAGAGCAGATATTGAACTTTTTTGAAATGTGGTTTTCTTTTTAAACCCCAGATACGGCCCGCCAAGTGACTTTTTGGTATCCCCTTTTCAAATTGTTTTTGCTCACTTATGCGTGAATGAGAAATAATCTACGCGATTTCAGATGAAAAAGGAGATTCTAAGCTTTAAGATGGTAGGTCATTTGTCTGTTTCATTTGTGATTAAGTTATGATAAATCATCGATATATCTCTGTTTCGTTTTTTCTGGGACGCACTGTACAATGTACATGTACTTTACTTGACTCGCCACTGTTACAGGTAAACAATGTCTAATATTTACAAATAAGCCCTAAGATATTTTTGTTATCAGAGAAATAAGGGCTAATTATTAAACTTTCATTTTGGGCCTCCAAGTATAAGAATTTTCCAAATCTAACCGGCGTCTAGCTTGTTAAGAGAAAAACTTCTATTTCCAGCTTCCCAGTCTCGACATTCGTTTCCACGTCTGTTGAATTCTGGCGTCGATATATACGAAGAGATTGATTCCTAGACTATTTACTTCAGGTCGCTCGCCCAAAACAATTATTAAGAAAATTTATATCATAGCAAGATCTATACTTTAATTAATCTGGACCTCTATTGGGGAATTCTCATATTCAAACATACGGGTCAATATAGGGACTTTAATTAAATTCATATTGAGGTTTCCAGCGTCTATATGCCTTGGGTATAGGCTTGTTTCCTGCGTCTGTTTACCTTTCCAAGTTTTCCAAGTCTTCCCCGTGGCAAGCCTTTCGCAGTCAGATTTCCGTTTGTGCCAGCCCCGGCAACTAAACGTCTCTTATTTATATGGACAAATTGCGGACGTAGGTGAAAACGGTACGCCGAGCGGGTTTGGATAGCACACACACGTCTACGCGCAGCGTATAATGTATAGAGAACTTGAACTGTGTTTTATCGAAGCCAGTTTATTCACAATTTCTCGTTTATTACTACAAAACATTCAATAAGTCGATACTTTTCCAAAAGGATATATCTTTTTGCACTGAAATATATACAGAACCATTCATTGAATATCAATACTTAAAAAGATATGAATTAGTCAAAAATCTATCAAAATCGGCCAGCGCTGCGATCGGATGTACTGTGCATTCCAAACACTCATCCGCACTTATGCAAATGCGCCGGCTCTTATGCAAATTATGTACGTTCATAAACAAAGCCAGCGATGAATTATTCAATCTATATCTACACCAATTTGATCATAAAAACTGCAAATCAACTTATCTCCTAACGTTTCTTCATTAAAAACTCAGGCCTCATTTAAAAACTAGCTAATACATTAATCATTTTGGAATGTGAAATCTCAAGTAATTTCTAATAATAACCGAAAGACATAATACGGTTGAATGAGTTCTCGCGACAGCTATGAATAATGAGTAAACAATAGTCATGCGCAGGGCTGATTGTTTATGTCACGATCCTTGTAGCGGGATCGTTACAATATAATACAATACAAAAGGACAAGTAGAGATGTGACATCATCAGCCCACCTAATGAATATTCATGACAACTTTTTTCACAAAATATTGCTAAACTTTAAAATTCAATAACTTTGTTATTTATCCTATTTTGATGAAATTTTCATCATTTTGCTCAGTGAATTCTACTCTATTTATTTAACTATAAATACTTTCAGCTCGGACCAGGGCTTTAAGGTGTAAAAGAGGCTGTTCATCAGTAAATCCAGTCATTCAAAATTTCTCCTTGAGAATGACCTTATATCTTTTTTTTGGGGGGGTGGGGGTACATGTCATTTGCTGTAAAAAAAAACAATTGTTAGCTCATCCGGCCCGAAGGACCAGATGAGCTTATGCCGTGGTGTGGCGGCCGTCGTCCGTCCACAATTTCAAAATGCTTCTCCATCATTTCAAGTCCGATTTCAATTCTGTTTGCTTTATATGATAGCACTAGGTGGGGGGAGGGGGGGGATTAAAACTTCTATAACAGAATTTTGAAACTCATTAAATATGCTAATTTATGCGCATTTTTCAAAATTCACAAAAAAATGCTTCTTTTTACTGTTTTGATTTTTTTTTGCTTCCATCTGGTAGAGCTTCATGAGGTTCACCAAACTTCTACTCAGAATTATGACTAGAAATTTTTTATGCTAATTTATGCAAAATTGGTTAATGCATATTTTTCAAAATTCACATTAAATGCTTCTTCATAATTTGTTGACCGATTTTGATTATTTTTTTTCTTCCATCTGGTAAAGCTTAATGAGGTCCACCAAATTTGTACATAGAATTTTGAAATTTCGAGTAGAGAATAAATTATATGCTAGTTCATTCAACATTTATTCATAAATCACAGAAAATGCCTCTTTTTTGTTGACCGATTTTGATTTTTTTTCTGCCATCTGGTAGAGCTTCATGAGGTTCACCAAACTTCTACACAGAATTTTGACATTTTGACCAGAACAATTTTTATGATAGTTCATGCGAAATTAATTATTCATATTTTTCTTAATTCACATAAAATGCTTCTTTATTTGTTGACCACTTTTGATTTTTTTTTCTTCCATCTGGTTGAGTTATATGAGAGTCACCAAACTATCACACAGAATTTGGACTAGAAAATTATGCTGATTTATGCAAAATTTATTCATAAATCACAAAAATGCCTTTTCTCCTTCATTTGTTGATCAATTTCAATTTTGTTTGCTTTATACATGTATATTTGGAATGCACTTCCTCAATAGATACATCAAACTAGTAATTTCAATGGTTATAAAAGGAAATTAAAGTCATATCTGTTAAAGTTAACACATACCTAATCCCTATTTATATACTTTTTCATACAATAATAATTCAACTTTTCACACCCTCTTCACTTCACTTTATGTTTATTTTGTAAAATTCCTTATTTTGTATTGTTTTTTATAATTATTTACCTTCAACTATCTATTGCAAAAATGTTTAATTCCAGTTTGGGACACAGCCTTGACAAGTTCAAGTCTCTTTTTGAACTTTTGCAGTGACCCAATTCCATTTGATTTTTTTTTCTGTACATGTGAAATCAATACCATTTCTGTGTTTGTATTGTATGTATTGTATTCAAATGTAAATCTTGTAAATTTGTATGTATGATGCAAAACTTGTAACTTTGTATGTAAATGTAAATCTTGTAAATTTGTATGTATGAATTGTATCTTTTTATCGAATGGAATGAATAAATCTTGAATCCTGAATCTTGAATAACTCTAGGTGGGGATACAAAATTTCTACACAGAATCTTGAAACTCATTAAATATGCTAATTTATACATATTTTTCAAAACTCACAAAAATGTTTATTTGTTTACCGATTTTGAATTCTTTTGTTCGATCTGAGAGCTACATGTACATGAGGTTCACCAAGCCTGGTTCTACACAGAACTTAGAAATTTTGACTAAAAAAATTATTTATGCTTATTTGTGCGAATTTTTTTCATAAATCATAAGAAAGTGCTTCTTCTCTGTCATTTCTTTATCAATGACATTTCTGTTTCCTCAGTTTATGTCACCAATATAATTCACTACAGTGTCAACTTGGCTGAAATTAAAAATGGTGTTAAATTTCTTTGCGAGATGCCGGATGAGCTCCACATCATTGATGTGCTAGTTTGGACTCTAACTTGCTTGCCATAATAGTATGCAGTTTTTATTTCAAATTCTTACATTTTATTCTAAAATCTAAATAATTATAAACAAAGTAAAAACCAACCACAACAATGAAACAAATCAAGAAAACCCCAGTACATCTTTCAGGTTCACATTTTTATGATTTTCCTTTTTGATCCATAACCAGAGGCACAGGAAAATAATTAATTGTAAACATCTAGAGACTGCATACATGTACATTACCCAGCCCAACCTGCATCTATTTATCATTACTTTGCTATGATCTACTGCATATGTGATATTGATGATATTTAAACTATTTTGGTTAAAAACAGGAAATTGATTGAAATCAGTGAACTTCATATGACCCCTGAACTTTTATGTTTGGAATATGACAAATTGTTTAATCCAACCACACCTACAATGTAGCCTGATGAAAGGTTTTAACATATATAGAAATGCTTGAGTTTATAAAGATATCTAACACTGACTGATATGGCAGGTTCATTTTTGTTTATGGTACATTGGCAAATTTATCAATCATTCATTGTTATTCACTGTAACCTACATGTACATGTAGTCATCATGTTTTTCTCAATTTGTGTTTTAATTGTAATTTTATAAATTCTGTAAATTGACCAGGATAATCATACAGTATGATACATACTGTATGTACATGTATGTAAATGTAATCCCAGCTTTGATTTAATTAATTACTTCATGAAAGCTAGTTGAAATTCACTTGTAATGTGATGGTTATGTTTCATAGTTATTGAGATTGGAAAGGAAAGGGTTTGTTATATTGCCCAGTTGGCTACAAGATTGCATACAGTAACGAATATTGTCCTTGTAATATGCAAACATATTATTTATCACTTCATGAAAGCTAGTTCAAAATTAACTGTATTGTGATGGTTATGTTTCATAGTTATTGAGATTGGAAAGGAAAGGGTTTGTTATATTGCCCGGTTGGCTACAAGATTGCATACAGTATCAAATATTGTCATTGTAAAATTTTAAATCAATAGGTCTATAGTGACATGATCATGACATGTTGCTAAGCATTTCTTTTAACATAGATCTTGATAAGAATACAATCCACTTCCATATTGATAATGAATACAAAGCATTGCAATAGGCCTCCATATCAATAGGTGTTTTCAGACCGCCTCGAAGTTCGTCAGTTCCAGGTATTCTCTGATCGGGAAATTTACCCCGATCAGAAAATACCAGGTATTTTGGTAATGTGAAAGCAAACTACGCGTAATTTCCCCGAAAGAAAATACCTGCTAAATAGTAGGTACTTGGTGAAATTACGAGAACTTTCGCGGGGATTTTTCCAAGGTCGCAGGTATTTTGGCAATGTGAAAGCAAATTACGGGAACTTTTAGCCCAGCGTGTCGTTGGGCGCGGCGGCGTGGGTGGCTGCTGGGCTAGTGAATTTGAATCTCGGGCCTTGCTGCCTGCTTATCAGACCATACTGCACATGCTTGTAACTTCGGGAACTTATCCTGAAGGGTATGTTTCAGGGCGGTATGAATGCAGGAATAATTAATGGGTATTTTTTAGCCAAAAAAAGTTCTCATAATTTAATGGGGATTCGTGTGATCGAGGTGGTTTGAAACCACCTAATGAACACTCTTTTCATATCTTGATTAACTGTGGTTTGTCAGTATCATGTTTAATGATGCTTGTTTATCTGCTGCAGAATAGTAATTAGTAAAGTGAATGAGACAATGAGTTTTTCAGTCACATTGTAGTTTATCATCTGTAGAATAATCATATTATATTGGATGGTTTAGAATGGAATACCAGAAATCCAAGAGTTCGGGAAAATATCCCTCGAATCGCAGATGAGTTGAATATTGGCCCTAACAAGTGAAATATTTGTGGTATTTCATGAAATAAACCATCCAATATAATTATTAGCGTATATCCCCCCCCGGAGCAATTGGATTGAACAAGTATCTATCACATTATGCTATCGAACATTTTGGTCGTCGACATGCGACTTGCATGTAGCTCATTATGACGTCATAAAGTGTAATTGTGCTCTATGCTGTGCATGGCATTGTTTTCAATGTTGTATGCGTTGTATATTTCACGCATTTGCGCATGCGCACTAAACTGTTGAATATGCTCTCATATTCAATAGCTAATTTTGTACAGGGGCATATGGGATATTTGTTGAATTTCAGTCCTTTAATAGGGATACGCTCTATACTGCACGGGCAATTGATGCAGACCAAATGCGTGTTTTTAATGCATCACTAGAACACTCTATATACATTGTAGATGATAATACAGGATATACGCCATATGCACAATATGTCATCATGTATAAGTTCTGTAATACAGGCAGTAATTTTACTGCTCAAATTTGATTATTAGCATAAAAGCTTTCAACTACTGTTTATTCTGTATATAAACAAAATTTCCGATGTGTAGCAGTCATTAGAAAAATAAATAGAGGAAATTGCGATGGATACTGTCAGGGAAATTATTGCTTGAATGGGAAAGCTTGGCTCTTCAACATGAATTGGTTGGTGATGGTGCCAGACTGCCAGTGCACTATATTGACTTGTATCTTGCAAGAACATTCGTATACTTAGTAGCATCTATTGCTAGCACAATAGTTCAGTACATCAGTTTATGCAATGGCAGCAAAGCATGCTGTCACTTAACCAATCTATGTCAAGCAGCAACTGTACATCCCTACCTGGGAAACCTCAACCTGTCTGTCTGTTCATGTATTATTTTGTTACATGTGGGGCTTATATAATTATTTTGTTGGTGCTATTTTTAAAAGCAAATATAACAAATATACAGTGCGTATCAAAAAAAGTTTACACTTAGAAAAAATCCTGTAAAATTATAAATTTGTAATATCCTGATGATTTTTTCACATTTTAATATTGGTACAGATCCAATTGAGCAAATGACGATATAACTGTCAAAAAATATTTCTGCTTGAGTGAGCAGCACTTACTTTTGAAAAGTTAGTGAAAAATGATTTGCGCAGAACTTTGAAATAGTTATGCGAATAAAAGGAGACGTTAATCATGAAGAACATGTAGAATTTAGCTAGTAAACTGATTTGAAGATATCTTTTACCTTTTTTAAACTTGTTTCCTTGCCCATAACATTTCGAAGAGTGCATCGAGCTCCACCCCACTTCCCCACACACCGAGGCCATTGTGACGATATTTGCTTTACACTGAGCTGTGATTTACATAAAATGGCTTAGGCTTGATTTTCATTTTATTAATCATTCTCAGCTTGGGAAAAGTGTGGAGAAACAAGTATTAAATGAAAAATGAAATGGAAACCCACTTTAAATGATAAAAATGCTGGAGATGTCTGATATAAACTTTTGTTCAGATTCAGTTATGTCCTCAGATCCAGCTGGCACAAAAGGGGTAAAGGTTGTGCTTACTCAGAGTTGAAATTCCATTTTGGGTGGCAAAATTGTTACAAAATGCTTGAATGTATCCCGTTTTGTTTCAATTGAGTAAAGTGCATGGGAAATATATGAGAAGTGTTTCACAGGGCAAGTTTGATTTTCCCCTTGACACAGCGTGAAAACAAGCATTTCTGCGCAAACAGATTTCTGCGAGCTTTGCAAAAATGGACAGTGCTCACTCAAGTGTATCATTCTGTGAAACCTTTTTCATTGTATAGAGGAGACCCAAACCCAAGCTTATGTGAAAAAATGACCCACATGTTGTATATTTTTTAATTCACAGGGCTTTTTCAAAGTGTAAACTTTTTTTGATACGCACTGAATAATGCAATACTAAGAATCCTCACTATTTTGTTACTGTATCATTGTAATTTATTTTCCAAAAGTCTACATGAAGAACTTTATTCTATAAATGCTTATAACCTTGGCCCTGTAAAGGCACAATCAAATTGTGTATAATCGCTTGTGATTTTATTATTTGCAATCTGTCATGATTGTCTATTAATAGATTAATTATGAATTGTAGGCCTACGATTGATTGTATTTTTGTGTATCAGTGCCTAGAATATTCTAAAAACATGAAAGCACCTTCAAGTGGTAAAAGCATGCTTGACATTATTCTAGGGATTGACCACTGAATATCCTCTTGGCCTATTGTCATTGTCTTTTCTTTTTGGTTCAGTTACCATTGTTTCAGTATCCTTTATTTTTCCAGTAACAATTTATGTCATTTCTGTATTACAGGTGGAACGAATACTGGCACGGCGCCGGACACGCAAGGGTAAGTTGGAATACATGGTACGATGGAAGAACTTTGGAAGCGAAGAGGACACCTGGGAGCCTCTGGAGAACCTTGGAGACTGCATGGAACTGGTGGAGGAGTTCAACCAGAAGACAATGAAAGATGGCAAGTTTGAGAGACTTGCGTCTCTGGATCACCTCCATGTACACAAGAAACTGCCTCAAGCGGGCAAAAAGAGACCCAGTGACAATGGAGGAAAAGACAAGGGTGGACAAGGGAAGGAGCGTGTTAGCAATGGAAGTGACAAGAACAAAGAGCATGCGAAGGCTCAGGCAGATCAGAAACCTGTGAGTAGCAATAGCAGGACTAACAGCAGCACCACTGTAGGAAAAACAGCGGATGGGTCAGCCAAAGCCCAGAAAAGAAAAAGAGAGTCAGACGTCGGTAGTAAGCAAACTAACGGACCCGTAGCACTTCCGTCCACTCATGTTATTAAGTCTGAAGGACAGTCTCCAGAGAAGCGTGTGAAGAGGGCGCACTCTGTGACAGGTGTCGGACCTCAGGGTACTTATTCACCTAGTGCGAGTAGCAATGGAATTGGTTCACCACTACAACGGAGAAGAATAAATAGCACAATTCCTAATGAGGGTATGACTTTGATATGAATTACAATCATTTATAGTTTATATACTCCAATCCTTATTCCCCATTTTATTAAATCCATGTACCCAGGCTCTGTGAACATAATTTTTTATTAACTATGTTGTGTTTATCTAAATGAAAATATTGCATAGCCATGGGTATAATCTTGAATTCAGAATTCTGGAAGTTACAAAATGGAAAAAGACTAAATTTTGTTGAACTGTGAATCAGAGATGTATGGCTATTTTATGAATAATATAGGTATTATCTGATCGTATGTAAAACAGGTTTGTATCTCACTTTATTTGAAGTGAAGTTTATTCAATTTGCCACAAACTATAATTGGTATGCTTTTATCAGGATTGCATCACAGCACAAGGGGTTCACCAAACCTTCATCGCACAATGTCAGCAAGTGCAAGTGCCTACCCCAAGCTGATACTCTCTCCGACCAAACTAACCATGGTAACGCGGAGAGGTGGTAGTCCTGCTACTCTAGCCAACTCCTTAGCAGCCTCCAGTGGGGGCACGGAAGAGGATGGGGAAGTCCAAGGGAGGCGAACGGCCAGCATTGTGGCTAGGCGGAGACTTTCACATTCGACCCCTGAAGATCCCATCGATAGGTAGGTCTTTCATGCCAGAAGTGCTGAGAATTTCTTGATCTGCAGGATGGGAGTTGGGTGTTGGAAACTTTAGAATATTAAAACCACCTCATTCCCCCTAGGATTTAGCAAGGCATAGGCTGTAGCAGAACTGCTTTTCTTTTTTTCATGCTTCAAAATATTGTCTTACCTTATAAATTTTAACAAGTTGTGAAATTCGCTTGCAGAGTCCATAAAATTGCTGTTTTGTCCAGATTTAAACCTATTTAGACACACATTAGTTATTGTGTATTAAAGTGTACAGTTGTCTATTCTGTCCAAGCAACTGTAACAAAATTTCTAACAAAATACAGCTTTTTTTGAATTTGCAGTATGAGAAACAAAATACGGTGTAGATCACAAGAAGAAATATTGAAGCGGGCATGATTCATCTAATCATTCATTGATACTCAATATTAGTGGGTCTGTAGACAGAATTAACCGCTCCAAACCCGTAATTGCTACAGCCCAACAAAGCCAATGCCTTCAGTGACACCAGACCTAAAAGCCAACTATCATGTCATAGTAGTTTTGAAATCTACTTAAGATATGAACATGTTTTGTGCTCTTATCTGATTTTACTGCAAATCCTTCATTTAAAGCAAGAATATTTTTTTATCACTAGCTAAATAGTTTTAGCTGTTAACAATTTCCTACATATTTACCGTAATTAAATCTGTTTATAAATTCTTGTGGAAGCCTTCTTGAGCAATACCTAGAATAATTCTCTGCTGTTGTGCCATCAGAAATAATCTGAATTTCTTCCTTTATTTTTGTTGTTGACAGTCGGAGAATTAGTGCAAGACAGAGTGAGAGCCTATACAAATACAAGGAGATAGTTGTGAAGAAGTGCCAAGGGTATACACAAGTAAGGCTTTTCACCACGACACCAACAAGAAATGCTCTTAATCTAAAGGTGAGATTTGAGACGTGGAAGGCATTTTAAGTGTTAATAGAATTTACAAAGGAACAATTTGTTGATCAGATTTTAAAGAATTTTGTGCCTACGTGATACTCCTTGATATTTAATACCCTGCATTCATACCCATTCTTTCATGAAGTGTTGTAACTGGAACCTGTTGCGGTGCGGGTTACCCTGCCAATATGCCCCTGATTGTGGGTTACCGGCCAGGCCAAGTTCATCCACCAACCCGCAGACCGTAGAATGATAATAAAGGGAGAAGCTACGACACATACAAAATCATAGAAAACATACGAAACGAAAGAACGTAAAGTAAATTAGGTGGCAGATTCTTTTTGAGATGCTGATATTTTCTTTAAGAAATTGCCGGCGTATTTTTGTCTTGTGAACATTTTGTGGGACACTGTGACAGTTCGGCAAATACTACATGAACGTACACTAGCTTCATAAGTGCCTCGATCGTCGCACGCACCGCCGTGATTGATTTTCATTATTTTTATCGTCAATTTGAGGAGCTTGTTTTTGCAGCACATGGTGTACCAGCGTATAACATGTGAATCGTAATGATCACTGTCGCAATCAGTGATTCTTCAATTGGTTCCAATAGTTATTGCGCAATGCTTTTGAGATCGGCGCAGACCCATTCTTGGTACAATGTCACCCCCAGAACTCTGGAATGAAAGTGGATTAATATATTTTCCAGATGTGAGCCTGTATAGCGTACAGGGATATCACTCACGTGACCAAGATTATGTGAGTCGAAGCTGCCAGGTTAGCAGGTCCCGCTGGCAAATCATTGGATTATGCGGTTCGGGGTTTTCACTTATGGGTTACAGCACTACTTTCATGGCTACTTTACTTTTGTTTGGTAAAGAATTGTTTGTTGTATAATACAGATTTTTATTGTAATTGTTGTTAGGAGTCAGGTATCTACATTCAATCATCCTTAAGAGGTGCAATGAATCATCGGTTGAGCAGTGGTCATGTAATCCAGCGACCATGGTTTGAAATCACATTGATGTGCTAGTGCCATTTGGGAAGATATTTATCCTCATTCCCTAATGAAGTTTCACAGAGTTAAGTGTGGATTAGACTAGGGTTGTGCCCAAATGGCAACGCTCACTTGGTATAAACACGTAACCTTATTGATGACTACACAGAAGTCTGTATCCTCTGGCTCAAATTCACATAGGTGGTTTTTAAAACCCAAGGTTGAATCCATGGTTTATGCAGATTTCCTGTATAAATTACGCTTAATTTAGCGCGTATCAGGTGCGTGTTTAAAATATGTCCAATGCTGATGCGCGCTTTTGTCACAGTGCGCCAAATTGACGCCAGTTACCATGGTAAGATATGCAATTTTATTCATGAGTCCACAGTTTGAAGATTGTATTCATGAATAAAATAGCGTGGATAACTTCGGCAACAGGTGTCAATTTGGCGCACTGTGATAAAAGCGCGCATCAGCATTGGAATTTTTCAAACAGGCGCCCGATACGCACTAAATTAGGCGTAATTTATACAGGAAATCTGCATAAACCATGGACTCAACCGTGGGTTTTAAAAACCACCTTTTTGAATTTTGGCCTCTGAGACTGTGCAGGATTTGACCAATGTGGCGATGTGTTTTGTGCTGCATTCTACTCATTTATTTTAGTCATACTTACATCTTTGTGAAACACCTCCCCATCCTGTCCCTCAAAGATGACTGTGAATTGTTGGTCCATGAGTTGCTTACTATCAACAGGAAATACTCTTATAGAACAGTAAACAGAACTACAAGTGAAAGATTAAAGCTAAATAAATAATATCTAACCCTTAAACAGTAGAGTGTTGTTAAAGTTCAAAATATAATTCATCTACTACAAGTGCTGTTTCACTACGTTCTCATAGGTTAGCTCTATACTTGTAGCTCTGATCCAAACCTATACAAATGGCAGTTTTATATCATTCTATTTCATAACTCCTACAGGCTTTACAGGAATTGACAGCTGTCTTTGAGTTGAGCAAGAAAGACGACTCCAAGGTGATCTTCTTGAGTGGGTCTGGTAGTGTATTCTGCAGTGGCTTAGATCTCAGGTGTATTCAGACTTCCTTTGTGGAGGAGAGGAAAAGAGCGTCCAAAAATCTTGCAGATGCAGTCAGGTAACAATCAAGTTCTATCTCTTACCAAATTACAGTAATATACACCCTTGGTGAAGGTGGAACTATCACTCCTGGGGCAAGCTAGATGGAGCTATCTTTCTGAAGCAAAACTTAGGAAAGATAGGGTGTGCATCCAGCTAACCAGAAAGTGTCTCATCACCTGAAATCATGACTACATAGGAAGAATTTAATTTATTGATGTCAAAGTTTTTTTATTTGAAAAATACATACTGCTAGCGTGTATTTTATATAGACTGCATATCCTTAACTAGGTCTTGATCCACCAAGGTAATTATAATGTCACAAAGGATTGTTTTTCATTGCTGCATGTGAATCAGTTCAGTTTTCACCTCCAAGGCACAATAAGTAAAATAAGAGGAGACAATATTTGATGATATCCTTACTTGAATCCTACAGGTCATTTGTAGATAGCCTTATCAACTGTCCAAAGCTAGTAGTCGTAGCGATCAATGGTCCTGCCATTGGCCTAGGAGCAGCCATTCTACCTCTGTGTGACATCGCGTACGCCAGCGACAAAGCCTACTTCCACTTGCCATACAGTATTCTAAGCCAGACTCCAGAGGGCTGTGCATCCCACACCTACCCTCAAGTCTTGGGGTTAGCACTGGTGAGTACAAGATTCTACCGCCCTTTCATACGGTACCAAAATCGTGATTTGAATGATGATTCCAGTGAAAAATGATTCTAATGACGAATTTTTAGCACATTTGAAACCAAACTAGAATCGCAAATGCTAATCACAATCACGAATTCAAATTCTACTCCGGAGGTGAATTCCAGTTAAGTTTCACTCAAATTACGGTACAAATTTTATGTCTGAAAGGGTTGACCTCCAAAACATCTTTTGAGGGGGCGGAGCTTACATGACCTTTCAAGCACTTCCGTAGATAATACACTTGTCAGGCACTCATCGTAGTTTCTTTTTTGCGGTGCAGTGCTTTGATTGGGTTTGATTGGCAAGTTACCAAGGAAACAGTACCGCCTTCTCTCAGGAATTAGAATTCAAATCACAGTTTTCGAGTGAACATGTGAATGGTACAATGATGATTAAAGATTCTCGTGTGAAAAGGTCCTTCAGTGATCTGCTTCTGTAATTACACATTTTATGGGAACCAGGGTTGTACCAAGTATCTAGATCTTGGCTTGGGTCAAGTATTTGGGGTTTAAGTCGAGCATAGTCTCTTGAGTCTGGGCATGAATTTCACTTGGAAATAGTGTTTTATTCTGAGCATGAGTCTCTGGATGAGACTCTGGTTGTTGACTTGTGATGTTACAACCCTATATGTACCTGCTAGGTGGTATCATCAAATCTTTGCAAGCATTGATATTGATTGGCTGTCACGTTGACCAAAAATGTCAAATTTACAACAATTTTAATTCCTTTAATAAAAGGGCCTGAGATATTGGATTATTTTAGCCTATCCATGAAAGTTAGTGAGTGAATAAGCAAATCAATTTCTTATGATTCTTTGTGGAAGCATGATAAATATACAAGGGCTATTGAAAGTAGGAATATGTGTCTTAATACTTCATCTGTATATTTTATGGAAGAGAAGATATATATATTCATGAACCAACCTCCAATTTCATTTCTCTATTTCCTTGTGTTAAGGCTGGTGAGATGTTGTACGCTGGTCGCAAGCTAACAGCTCTGGAGGCCTGTGCCTGTGGCCTTGTATCGCATACCTTCTGGCCTACAAGTTTCATGCAGGAAGTAGTACCAAGGGTGCAGAGGATAGCTTCACAATCCGGCAAGGTACAAAGCCTTTTTATCTCTGACTCTATCTTAAGCCTGAGTCGAATCGATTTTAAAATCGGTGTTCGATTGATGTCATCGAACACCGGTGCAGATTTTGCAAAATCGGTGCATCGAAAAAAAAAAAAAAACGTCGGCCGGCCGATTCGTTTGGTTTACACAATCAATCATCAAAATGTCAGCAATGTCCAACTTTACTACTACTTACTTGATTTCTATTGCCCCCAAAATGAAACCGATTAGGTAATTATGATGCTATTCACCATTAATTTGGTGTTAATTTCGATCATAGTTCGAGTCTTACTCGTCTGCTCGTGCCGAGATAATTTATGCACGATGAATTCATGAATGGGAGTCATGGCCATCGATCGTGCATGCGCAGTACTGTTCTTTAATCAAACCAGAAAATGGTCGGAAATTGACGCGATCAACGTAAAATAAATCTTGCTTTCATGAACAATATTAATATCATGACCATAGAACATTATTTAATCGTAACAGTTAACAATAATTCGCATATGATAATCATTAATATGAATTTAGAGCTAGATGTGAAACGTTTGTATTTCGTTTCAATTTTCAATGGCGGACATTTCATGACGATCGACTTGACTTCTTGAGTAGAGTCGAGCTAGTGCACTTGTCTAAAAAAAATAATCATCACGTCAGGATTGATTCTCGAACATTGTCTACATGCAAAAACTCTGTTCAACTTCGTAATATCACCATATAATAACATTTTACATGACAAAACAGAGAAAACTGCGTTCGATTTTTTTTCCCATCAATTTGAAGCTAGTTTGTGGTTTGTGCCCAACTTTGGGCTCTGATTTCATGAATGGGAAAATATGTCATACGTCATCGAACACGCATGCGCATTGTGCTTATTTTCTCGGAGCTTGGAGGAGACGTCCAGAAATGGAATCATAGAAATAATCCCAGTATTAATTCTTCCATATGAACATAACATACTTTGCTGACATCGTCAATATTCTTAGTATGACCATAAAATCTTGTTAAATCGTAATAATTTAGATGAATTTAGGGCTCGATTCGAACCATTCGTATTTATTTTGATCGCATGCTCGATTGCGTCTAAAAAAATGGATTGTCATTTATTATCACTTAATATCAGGATTAATTCTCGAACATTGTCATAACTCATATTCCACAATCTTTCCTCACAATCGTTATATCAGCATTGAATAGCAATTCAAATGACCATCCAGAGAAAATTACGTATTTATTCCCATAAATTTATTTGGAGCTCATTTTGGATCCAACTACACAATCTCAGGCAAGTTACAGCGCTCTCCGTTGATTGCACTTGTTTGCTGGCGCTGACGTCAAGCACGCCTGTCGTTTCGGGAGAGTGAGTGTACGGAGCTGCGGAGGGGGCTGGTGAATGGACTGCGAATGCTAGTTGACCGAAAATCATTCGGATCGACTCTGCGTGATTCATGTCTTTATTATTGTTTCATTTTAAACTTATATGTTGTCATCTGCAAATATCATTGTTGAAGATATTTTGGAAAGAATTCTGCTTTGGTCCCGGTCTTTTTTGTGTGTTTTGTGATCATGGAAAATACAAACGAACTTTGCTCTGTCATCTGCTTGTGCAACGCTCACCCGGCCAACGCCAGCGCATACCGTCAGTGCGTATAGTGCATATGCAAAGCGCATCGCATCGACGCAAAAACAAGACTAAATTTTCCCCGCCTTCAATATTCGATGCATCGATGTTCGATCGAATTAGAGCTGTCGAACACCGGTTTTCAAAATAATCGATATGACTCAGGCTTACTCTATCTGCATGGTCAAGTAAAAAAAAGTGTCCTCTTCTGACCCATCCATGAGACATGCAGTCGAGGCAAGCCTCGAGGCCGAATTTGCTGGCCTTGGCCTCGGGGCCGAATCACATGTACGAAGTCTGTTGGAGACACTTTAATCCAGCAGCCTCGTGACTTGGAAATCCTGATCTCAACTGCCAGCCAGCCATCCTTGCTAACATTTTGAAGGGAGAAGCATATTACTTGTTCAATAATTGTTCATAGTGCTTCAGAGTGTATTGATATTTCTACGGAATGATTTTTAATGTTAGTAGGTGGCAGGTCGTTTCGATCCCCTTATCACAGTAGATTGCAAAAAAAGAATCCTTTACCCTATTTCAGATCTAAAGATTTTACTTGCAAACTCCCCTACAAAGTCATGAAATAGGATGTCTACTAGTCCATTATCTTGTACAGCGTCAAGATTACTTGATCCCTTTCCTAAGATGAAGGAATTTCTGACCTGAGCTAGAGACAGACACACTTCCCCTTATGTCACATATAGTCCTCCAAATTTTTGAGGTGATTTGAAGTGAAATGGAACAGCAACTGCTCAGACCCATGCCTTTAAATCAAGGAATCATGGGTACAAATCTTGGCCATGATATCAATTTGCCATAGCAAAAAATTAATCCACTTTGTGCAGCACACAACTCAGGTAAAGGTTCATGAGTAACTCGTAGGAAACCATTTCTTTGAAATGTTTGTTTGCCGTTGTAGTAATGACAGTAAATGCTTTGATCGCGTGCTATCAGCTGAAGATATGAAATCACTTTTAAGATGGTTTTTGGAAAGGGAATATTTTATTACCTTGCTGGCAGTACGGTGTTACAGTGTACACGTACATCAATTCACATTCATGTCAGTTAGGCAGAAGGGCATTAAATTTGGCATAAGCTGGGTGCTACATAAGCACTTGCCCAATTGCCTGGGGCAAGTAAAAGTTAAAGTCGGGCAAGTGTTTTGAAGTAAAGGCCAAAACTACCTGCTCGAATTGGGCAAGAAAAATTATCACAGTGAAAAGCAAAATTCTAACAGTAGAATGACCAAAATTAGGGTCGGTATGATATTGACCCTAATTTTGGTCATCGTAGGCAAGAGAAAATCACTCTGGAAAAAGAAATGCAATAACAAGAGAGAGAAAAGGGTCAATGGTTTATAAAACTGCATTTCTTTTGTAGAGGTCTAACTTTTTTCAAGGATTTTTTCGAGCAATTGAAATAGATTTGTGGGCAGTTATATTCCAACTTTTTAAAAAGTTATGTAGCACCCTGCATAAGTTTTAGCTAATGACCTTATTAGGGTCGATATGATATTGACCCTAATTTTGATCATCGCAGGCAAGAGAAAATCACTCTAATGACCTTATGTCAGCAAAAAAGGAATTGAAAATCACTGCGCATGCATAACTTTCCACCATTCTGCCAGTCAGGTGATGATTGATTTCTAAACTTCAGTAATTCATTAAAATGATCAAGTTATCACCTCTATTTTACCACTTTGAAGCTTGGATTTGCTTTCATGATACATATATTATAAGTCTAGAAAAAATCTGCAATGTTTCCTTCTTTATTTCTTCTCATTTTCATTACACTAAATTTGAGGAGTCAAATGTTATCACCTTTTCTGCTTATTACAGGCTTTGCTTCAATCCAAACTGTTAATGCGGGGCCAAATGCGGGCAAAGCTTGAGTATGTCAATGAGAGCGAATGTGCGGCACTGGAAGAGAGGTGGCGCTCTCCAGAATGCCACAGACAGATCAAACTCTTTGCAGAGAATTACTCGGACATGTGACTGTGAAGAAATTACCGTGCCACCTCTCAAGAGGAAGAATAAACAATGGGCTGATGGTGACAACCAAGGATCATCCTAGCCCATGCATGGAGTGTAAGGTGATTTCAACAAGAGGCAATTCTGTATGTTGCTTGACTTGGAGGCTTCACCAATTCAGCTGATCCACTATGATGTCAAAGGATTAGAGGATGTCGGTAGTAGTGACGGGTGCTTAACATCAACACAAAATCATGGATGCTGTCACGTTTAGCTGTGATCCAGCTGAAATTGGAAATTTGAAAGTGATTCAGCCGCTGACATAGGAGGAAAGCCGCGTCTGACCTTTGGATGGTGATGATGGTCTATCCCAAGTGTAACCATGTTTGATTCACCTGTGTCTTTTTAGAAACCAAACCCACGTACACGTTGATAACGATACAGTTTCCATCATTCTATGGTATCGCCAGAGAGCTTCAAACGCAAAGACACATTCCTGTATGTTATGTACAGTAGCCAATGGATTATATCAGGTCCCTTCACCTGTCTGTTCTGTTCAAATCCTCCCAGTCCTGCAAGCAGTATCAGCCAGGACTCATGCACTCACGTTTAGTTGGAATGTCTACATGTGGTAGCTCAATAAATGGACACGTCATGAAAATGCGATGATATTTATTTGAAGAGGTCTTGTGAATTGATGCTAAATGTATTTATTCACCTGCCATAAGAATGAGAAACTGATTGCACCAAATACTTAGATCTATAAAATGCAGGGATGAGGTTGAGGCCTCGGCAAACTCAGCCCTGGCCTCAGGCCAAGGGGACCTCACGACTTTGGCCTGGATCCTATCCCTGATGAACTTATTAGAAGCAGAAAAACTGTTGATGAAATGAATTGCCATTTATAGGAGATTGTTTTAATTCTGTTTTTATTGCTGTGGAAAATGCAGAAAAGGTAGTATGAGCGAGAGAGAAAAACTTTGAGAGAGAGAGAGGGGGGGGGGGGGGGTAGAGAGAAAGAAGGGGAAGGGAGAGAGGATTAACAAGTTTTTTACTGATTTACTATTGTAAAGGTCTACAAAACCCCACTGATGGTATTAGTTAAGAAAAAAAACATGACCAATGCCATGAAGCTTAGAAGACTATCTACATGTATACAGCATGCAAAAGTTTTAAATAGTCCTGTACGTTGCTATTGAGTAAAACTGTTTTACTGGGTGTAACTCTTTCCTCACTCAGATCATTAAAAAAACAAATTGCTAGTCAAGATATTTAATCCAAGCTTTGAACTGTTATAAGAGATAATTCCGCACTTTATATAAGCCATTCTCAGGGTATTTTCATTTCTTACAGGTCTTTATTGTTTGTGAAATTGCTGTTTGCTATACATTTTTCTGTGAATCACTTTCAAAATGGGAAACAATATTCAGTGTTTCTCGTAGGATTGTGCAGTTTAGTTATCCACAAAAAAAAAATAATTGAAAAATCATAATTAAACAAAAACTCAGAGTGGTAAAAAGATCATATTCTTTCCATCCAATGCAGAATGGTTGGGATTTTTGAAGCATGATTTGGGGGCTTGAAAAGACTAAAGTTATCGTAATGGAAGTTTTGTGCCTAAAATCTACAAAAAACAAGGGCAGATAGTAGATACCCGTCAATGTATTTTAAGTAAATAGATTCAAGGAAGATTAAGTGAGAAACACCTACTGTTCAATTAGATTAATTAAATACATTGGGGTCTTTATTTTTAAAATTCTTTTTCATTTCTTAGATGGTGAAAGTGAGAGATAGCGAGATTGAAAAGAAAAATTCTAATTTGTATATGAGCAGTACAGCAAAATCACTATCATGAATTCATGTTAATCAGAATTGATAATGTAGTGTTGATCGTTCGGCTTTCAATGTCTATGGATTGAGATTCTGTTTCAGCATTTGAAAATTTTGAATTTACTTGGTGTTCGTCTTAATTCTGGTGTGATGTTAATTTTGATTATCCAATCATTTTTGTCTCACCTGCATAGCAGAGTGAGACTATAGGCGCCGCTTTTGCGACGGCGGCGGCGGCGCCGTCAACATCAAATCTTAACCTAAGGTTAAGTTTTTGAAATGACACCATAACTTAGAAAGTATATGGACCTAGTTCATGAAACTTTGCCATAAGGTTAATCAAGTATTACTGAACATCCTATTAGAGTTTCATGTCACATGACCAAGGTCAAAGGTCATTTAGGGTCAATGAACTTAGACCATGTTGGGGGAATCATCATCAAAATCTTAACCTGAGGTTAAGTTTTTGAAATTTCATCATAACTTAGAAAATATATGGACCTAGTTCATTAAACTTGGACATAAGAAGCCTGTTGCATAAAACTTTTTACCTGAGAAAACTGGTAAAAACTGAAAACTAAGGTTAGTCTGATTTCCGCCAATGACTTTAGCACAGGGCAAAAACTCAGGTAAAAACAACCTGAGTTCTCTCAGGTAAAAAGTTTTATGCAACGGGCCCCAGGTTAATCAAGTATCACCAAACATCCTGCATGAGTTTCAGGTCACATGACCAAGGTCAAAGGTCATTTAGGGTCAATGAACTTTGGCTGATTTGGGGGTATCTGTTGAATTACAATCATAACTTTTCAAGTTTATTGATCTGACTTTTGAAACTTGGACATAGTTATCAAGTATCACTGAATATCCTGTGCAAGTTTCAGGCCACATTGGGGGTATTTGTTAAATTAACATCCTATCTCTGTAAAGTGTATTGGTCTAGTTCATAAAACGTGGAAATAAGAGTAACCAAGTATCACTGAACATCTTGTGCGAGTTATAGTAGTTTTCAAAGTCAGCACTGCTGCTATGTTGAATCGCGTGATGCAGGTGAGATGGCCAGAGGCATTCCACTTGTTAAAGTTAGAACTTTGATTTTTTAATGAATGGAATAACTAATAACAAGAAGAATATTTTTAAATGGTTTGATATAAACTTTATAAAGTGTACTTTCCTTTGCCTACATGTAAACTCTGTCCATATTTGCTTCAGTTTAATTTTTTTGTGGGAGGGGAGATTTTATGTAAAGAAAAAAAATTGATATGAATTTGGTCAATGAGAGACATATTTTTACAGAATTTCAATAAATGTTCATGTTTATATTACTACCCTTCCAAACGGAATGCAGTGAAATCATGGGGATAAATTCAGGAAGTGTTCAGTTGGATAGGCAAAAATGAAATTTAACAAGAATAGTAGTTTGGATGTTCCGTTGTAGGAATCTCGATATTGATAATAGTTATAAAACGATTTCTAAGAGTTTGGTAGGTATACTTCTATTACAGTACATTGAAATATGTTTTTAAATCAGACACATTGTTGATAAATGATGATGTAGAACTACTTCTCGAAATGCATTTAATAGGATACAGTTATGGAGCGTTGTGGTCCAGTGGATTAGTCTTCTGACTTTGAAACAGAGGGTCGTGGGTTTGAATCCCAGCCATGGCATGATTTCCTTCTGCAAGAAATTCATCCACATTGTACTGCACTCAACCCAGGTGAGGTAAATGGAAACCCTGCAGGTAGAAATTCCTTGAATGCTAGGCATCCCAGCTAAAGCCGGGGTAATATTAATAGCAGGGCCCACATATACAATTATAGCCCTAATAAGTGATATTAACATTAAACTGCGTAATAATTACAGTGCTTTAAGTATTGTGGATCTTTTTTTAAAAAAGAGGAATTTTGATTGAATATTGCATGTACAAAGATAAAGTTATTTTATTTATTACTGGGTATGAATGCTTTGTCAGAAATTTTGTTTGTGTAGTTATTATAGGGCATTTGTTTTGTTTTTTTAGAGTGGTTCGCACACAATTTAACAACCACACAGGATAAGTGTTGAGTTTCAGTGAATGAGGGAAAATACAGAGAGAAAGAGAGAGAGAGAGAGGTAGAAAGGAGAGAAAGAATAGGTGAGAGAGGAAGAGAGAAGTGCTGGGAGTGATTGAGAATAAATGTGAGCAAATGGAAGTGAAGTTTTACATTTCAGTTAAATTTCTTTTTTCTTTTTTTTTGTATCTTCCGATTGGAACTCTGATATTTCCATCCAGAGTCCAGTCATTCCTTTTGAATTTACATGTAATATTGTAAATGTACATAGCAGGAAAATATTTTTTCTGCAGTGTAAATTTATGCATTTAAATTGAAGCACATACATTAAATTGCAAAGAAAAAAAAATAATGAAAATAAATGTGAAAACTACAACAGTTTTGTAAAATATATTATTATTTCACTGATGTGTGTAGACTGTTTAAAGTCAATATTGGTTGTGGATATTTGGGTTGGAATTGAAAATTTAGTGAGCTTGTGACCTGGAGACCAGGAGGTATGAATAAGTATGAGTTAAAAGGAAAATATATACCACAAACTAGCAAAATTGAACTTGTGTGAGGGAAGGAAATAAATGTACCGAGTGTAAGAGAGGAAGATGGGGATGTATTAAAGAGAGCTATATCAACAACAAAGCCTCCTTAAAGGGGTACTCCAGGCTGAAAATGTGTGTGAAGTAAAGTTAATTTAGTAAAATTCACCAAGCAAAATGCTGAAAATTTCATCAAAATCTGATGACAAATAACCAAGGTATTGAATTATAAATTTTGTTTTGTGAATATGTCATGAATATTCATTAGGTAGGTTGGTGATGTCACCCCCACTTTTTTTATTATGTTATTACATGAAATCAGAATTATTTCATTTTCATAAAATTGGGAATGATTTGTCTCACTTATGATAAAATATGTTGCAGCAATTAATATCTAATGCATTAAACGATCCAACTTTTTTAGTTCGGGGGGGGGGGGAGGATACAGAACTGTTTGACCAAAATAATGCAAACATTTAAAATGTCATAACTTTGTTATTCCTCACAATGTCCGATTTTGATCAAATTTTCAGTGTTTTGTTTGTCAGATATTTCTTTATCAGTTCAAAACATTATTTTCAGCCTTGGGTATCCCTTAAATATGGAGGATTTGTTTTATATATATATATATATGACAGTAAAAAAAAGATGAGGGAGAGAGAAGGGAGGGGGTGAAAGATGAAGAAAGGGTTATCAAATGAAAGAAATAAATGTACAATTTATTTTGTGATACATTAGAGAATTCATGTCCAGTGCAATTCATAATAAAAGTATATTAAAATGAAGGAAATCAAAGACAAGCTTGTCTAACATTTAGATCCTGTTGCATAAACATTAGTACTGGAGAAAAAAAAATGGTTACTTTTTTCCCCATATTTTTTCCTGTTATTGAGGTCAGTGGCGATTGCACCATTTGGTTTTCATTTAACTGAGGTCTTTTATGGATTTTTTTTTACAGTACCAAATAGGAATAGATTTCAGATAATCTGTGTTCTTGTTTGGTTAAAGAGAAATTCCAGTAGTTGCAGTAAACACTGATTTCATGAGAAAGTCTGTAAAACCAGGCTTAAATGTCAGTATATCATTCGAGGATCTAGGTTTGGTACAGTTACATAAACTGAACTTTGTGAAATCTTGAAATCTACGCTGAAAAATGTTCACACTGAAGATCACCAACACAGATAGGCATACGTGGGACAGTGTATTATTATTGCTGGAATAAAGATCCGACGGAAGTGACCGAATCCGCGCTTATTTTGCTGATTTCTCAGCAATTACACAATTTCTTCCAGAATCCTTTGGCACATATTTTTTATTCCTACAAACAGACACTCGGGTGGTCATATTAGATTCTGTAAAAAAAGTCATTTTGAGATCGTTACCAAAACAGGAATTTATCTTTAACCTGCTTTCCAGTTAAAGACTAAAATCAGTTGCACCATATGACTGAAATAGAATAATTTTGTTTTTGTGAGATGCCAAATTTTATCTTTTTACAAGGGCAAGTTCAGTTTTCACCACAGAACAGTTACTTCAAATGATGATTGTTTTTGTCACTTTTTGTCAAACTAATATTTTCATGCTTCTTTTTGGCAAGTGGGATTCGGTCGAGAGTTTTTGCAGCCACTTCGCAGACAGCAGCCACTTCGCAGACATTTTCTGGAAGATTGAGAATCTGTTGAAAATGCTCGTCGTATCACAATGATCAGATTAGAGGTCATTGTCGAAAGTTGGGCCTGGACTGCGCATTGTCGTAAGATTCAGACCAGACGAAAACTTATCCAGAGTCCAGGAAGACACTGTTGTTTTGATTCAGCGATTTTTGACAAAGGCCGCTTTGTCATGGAAGGGCGGCTTTTGAAATTAGATTCTCAATGTTCTAGAAAGCATGGATCTGCAAAGTGGCTGTGAACACCCCTATTGATACTATTAGAGGCCCATAGACTGCCTAATAAAAAGTTTTGTATAGAGATAAATCGTCATTAAATGAAATAGATCCATTATTTATATGAAATTTCTAGTAATCTATTCTCTAATTTAGTCTTGAAAGATTTGACAAAGCTCTCCATTGAAATATTCAGCGTTTTGCTCAGTGAATTGCCCAAAACACCCCCCTTTAAGTTGCAATGGAGATGGGGGGGGTAACTTGTCATTTACTAGTAAGTACTCATTTGTAAACTGTATTTAATGTATACCTCTTAAAATGAAACCCAAAAATGATTCTGCAATTCTGAAAAAAAAATCAATTAACATGAAACAATGTAGTAACTTCAAATCAAATAACGAATTGCACCGACAGTAACGAAAGAAATGTAAACCTGCAGACGACTGTTTGCTATTCAATAAGTTTATTTTGAAGAATACTCCAAATAATTTTGCAAAATATTATTCATCTTTCACCTACATATCTAGCAACAACAGACTCAATCAACAGTCCAGCAAACAGTTACATTTTTTAGAAAAAATAAATATCCCATATTACAGATATTTGGAAACAAAATCAACTTTGTTTTCATCACACATGCATTTCAAATTCATGCAGTTCATATATTGCATGATATCCTATGTTTTTGATAGAATTAAATGCAAATAACATCACTTTGTGTACAATATTTTATTTATGTCTCTGGTCTTGTGTCCATTTTGATTCATGCATATTCATCAAACTGAAATGGTCAATTACTAAACTTATAAGTTAAGATGAATACAATGTCTTAAATAAAACACAATTACTATTCACACTTCTCAGGCCTTTGCAAACCAATACAAGTACTTAAATAACTGATTGAAAAATATATTGCCAAAAGAAAAATGTGTTCCAGAAAACAGGAACTAAGTTCCTGGTATGATGAGTATTGAAATACAATAAATAAAATTGGTCATGCATACACCCAAATTAACGTATACCAGTATTAATCTGATTACTATGAACTACTAGCCATATGCTACACTATGGAATTCCTGGAGATCTATGGCATCTATATGCCCTATATCATGCAGGCAAATGAGGGATATGGATAAATAATAAATTTTGTCCAAGCTTTGACTTTCCATAAAGGAGAGAAGGAAATGCTTCTGAATGCCCACCTCAAAATCCACAATGAGTCAGCTAAGTTGAAATGTCTGAAAATGTAGATCATTCATAAACTTACAAATATATATCATCATATATATTATATTTCTTGATTTAAACCCGGATAAACTTGATTTTCATACAGAATTTCAAGGAGATTAAAAACAAAGAGAAAATGGAGTTTTAAGTTTGAGGTTCATTCAAGCACGAGGCATGCATGCAAGCTCTGACTGAACTCGACCCCATCTGAAAAAAATGTCTTCAAGGAATTCTTGGATCTTGTACCAGGGGGCCGTTTCATAAAGGACTTGCAACTGTTGTAACTTTGACATTATGGCAACTACCATGGTAACCTTGATTCTGATTGGCTGCTGAGCCCTGTTACCATGGTAGTTGCCATTATGGCAAAGTTACAACAGTTGCAAGTCCTTTATGAAACGGGCCCCTGGTTGGATATAACAACTTCATAAGGTGGAGGAACTTTTTGCTCTTTAAAATCATAAATTTCTGATTTTCTTGAAATCAAAACCCCAATTGACGAATCGGTTATTTACAGAGTACTCGGTCTAGTTTCTTATTGTAGGTTTTGAGATTCGTTCATGGCCATATACACTTTATGCAGGTTTATAAATACTGTATTGAAAAAAAACATAACTCTCTTTGTTTCAGATTTGTCACAAGACTACTAGTATATGTAAACTACAAGGAAACCTGTCTGACCTACAAAGGGGAACAAATGAAAATTGCAGGACTTATTACATTTTGCAGCACTTATTACAGACATGTTCATGTATTTTGAGCTCATGAGGGTTGATTTTAGAGGTTACTATAGGATAGGTAGGTGCATCAACAACAAAAATGCATGGGGCTCTGGGGGGCACTTAAATTGACGAGTGGATACCAATGTGCGGATGTCGAAAAGGATGTCTTTTTCAAGATAGGGCATGTTACGTACGTAACGTAATAAGGGTGCCAACAAGCTAAAATAATGAAAAAAGGTATCTATTTTGTTAGGAAAGCTATACGTGTTTAAGGTCAAAATTAAGGGGTATAAAACTTAAGAATAAAAGTTTTATGAAGGATGTACTTTTGCCCCATAACAACGTGTTTAGAGTACGATTTGCGCGAGGTGGGGCCGTATTAAACCCAATGTAGGTAAAGGTAAAACCGACGACCGACGTCTGTGATATATAACAATTAAAATATCACTGTACTTGTTTGGGGGTTCAATTCAGGGAATACTCACCAAGAGCACAATTGTTTCCAATACTGGTTAAGGGTAGGGTTTCACATGCCAATACTTGTTAAGGGGTGCTTTTTCAGAATATGGAAAATACTTGTTTAGGGTGCTTTTTGAGACCCCATGGTTGTGCATGGTATCCACTCTTCAATGGAAGTGCCCCCCCCCCCCCCCCCCGATAGGGTTAGGGGCAAAATTTCCCCCCAAACACCCACAAGACCCTAAGAGAGCCCCAGGAAATCCTGGCGAATCCATGTTAACTGAAATACAAACAACTGCAGCAATTTTGGATGTCAAGCTCTAAAAGTAGCGCCAGAAACAACACATTTTTCCCCCAGGGTAGATGGCTGCTCAAACAGGTTTGACTGTATTTCTATTTTCACTTGATCTAGAAGAACCCACTCGTTATGCGTTAAAATCACTTGCTCATATGCTTTAAACTCACAACTGAATGATTCATAAAACAGTGAATTTCTATGTAATCAGGTTTCTAATTGAAAGTCCTCTGTTATCCATGTTGGTACATGGCTTGCATACAGTGGGTAATCTAGCCAATAAATGAAAGCATAACATACATATATCACATTGGATTTTTACTTCTTATTTAGATAACCATGCATATGGGGGTTGGGAAACACAATTAGCAAATGGTTAATAAAACATTAATCAGAAAATCATGTTAAGTGACTCATAATGTTTATAGAGTGAGATGTCTTAAAACATATTGCACAGGGATGAAGAATAAAAGGAAATAATATACACATGTATAGTACAACAAAATAAAATAACACAATACCTGAATAATCATGAATAACATGCTATGATACTAATAAATAATATTGTATCAAAACCAAGAATCCAATTTCTATGAACAAATTAAAAGTAAAATACTATTTCTTTGAACATATGGATAAATTGAATGACTATTTTTCATGAACAAATCAATAACAAATATGGTAAATGCCCGCATAGAATAAGTGACACTGCAATGATGATTAAGACAAAAAATGTGGGTTTCTTTAATGAAAGGATCCATCTGATATATAATGAAAAATCGAGTTGTGCCAGATTAAGGTAAAAATCAAAGTAAATTTACAATTGAGAGGGGGAATTGGGAAATTATCAACATTTTTAATGTTTGCATATTAACAAAGCATAGAGACAGGAGTATATCATAATATCAATATATAAATTATATACTGTACATTCTCCATTTTCCATTTATATTTCTTATTTTCACACGATGTAATGTTCTGAAAGTTCTTGACCTTTAAAATAACGGGCTTCTCAAAACCTAGTAGTTTGCTAATATATGACAATGTAGACATTGGTTATATATGATTAATTTGCTTTAGTTTACACAGCTGTGCAGTGTTGAATTATTGATCACACTTTGTAATATTATTACCACAAATTTTCTCATCTGTCAATTTGCCTTCCATTGGATGTGAGACCTATATTGGTTAATTTGTGCTATGCCAAGGCAAATGTAAGCCAAGTCTAGCCCAAAACTCATGCATTGTTTCACCACTTATTACCAACGTCTCGGGCACCTTTAATACCAAGTATAAGAGCGGCATCATTCATGCAGGCGCCTTTTCAATGCCAAGTCTCACAGTCATGCATCATGTAGACTAAACAATGGAAAATGCAGAAAATTCAGTATGTAAGACAGAGATTCACAGAGCCTTTATAGCAGAATTTGTGCTAAATGATGTACAACCAGTGGCGGCACCAAGAGGGGGCATGGGGGGGCATTTGCCCCCCCACTCAGAAGCTTTGCCCCCCCAGTTGCCCCCCCAGAAATTTTGAGGACTTAAAAGAAAATTATACAGTAATTTGTAAATAAGTAGATGCTGTCGTACTACATATTCAAGCTCAGCTGTGAAGTGCTCTAAAATACCATTTTCTGCTCTTCAAAACTTGAAAATTTTCTCACTTAGTCGCTGTTGGCTTCCTCGCACACTATTAGTTTGTAATAAGTTTATATCGCTTGTTATATCTTGCATTAAGGCAGACATTTCAATGTGTGATACACAAGCTAATGTAAGTGTTAAACTACAGTACATGGCGTGTATTCTGTCGTCAGCAATGTTTATTCTTTGGGGGGGGGGGGGCGTGGAGGACAAATACTCAAAGTCTGCCCCCTTCCTTGAAATAAATATGCATCTACTCATGTAAAATTTGGATTAAACTCATCGATTTGCTTCATTAACAAATAAGAATGCTTGAACTCTTCGTTCATAATTTGTCACCGTCATGGTTTTTAGTGAAAAAGTAAATAGGCTATGTAAAGATGTGCAATCTGCGATGGCTGTTCTGTCCCCTCCCTCTTAAATTTTCGACCTTTCCACGAGGGGAATGTCTGTATCTATTAGGCTATATTCTCATAACAAGACACCCAACTATAGTATATTTGAAAATAAACTTTACCCTGTGTATTAAAAACTTTCCTGTCTTCGGAAGAAAATTATTAGGCCTATGTATGAAAAAAATAAGATATGAAAAAGAGAACAGAAATTAAATATTGAAGTCTTTTACAATGCGATC